>NC_056692.1:41712545-42389521 GCF_018350215.1 Panthera leo | reverse complement strand
AAAAAAGATTCTCTCTCTCCCTCTTCCTCTGTCCCTCCCCCTCCAAAATAAAAAATTAAACAAAACAAAAAGATTGTACACTTAAAAGAAAAAAGTGGAATATGTCTTCAAAATTCTGGGGAAAAAATTATTTGCAGCCTAGAACTATTTAACCAGCTGAACTATCATTCAAATATAAGTTAACATAAAGAACTGTAAGACTTGCAGGTCTTGAAAAATTTGTCTAGTACCCTTTCTCAGGAAGCTATACTAGAAGGGGTACTCTATCAAGATGAGGAAGTAAATGTAGAGAGAAAAACATAGGAATTTATGATAGAGGGGATCCTACACAGGAAAAACAAAGGGAAATCCCCAGAACAATGAAGGGAGTTTCTAGAATGAAATCAGTGCAACAAGCCTAGCGCTCAGCTGGACCAGACTAGAGTACTAAGATAAATGGTTTCAGAAGGTATGTTCTCCAGACAAAGAAGAAACTGATGGATTCTCAGATGAGCGTGAAAATACTGAGGGAAGGCTTATACTTCTGGTAAGAGTCTGAACATGAATTAGGGATCATACATAGAAAATGAAGCATATTGGGGTGCCTGGGTGGCTCAGTCGGTTAAGCGTCCGACTTCAGCTCAGGTCACGATCTCGCGGTCCGTGAGTTCGAGCCCCGCGTCGGGCCCTGGGCTGATGGCTCAGAGCCTGGAGCCTGCTTCCGATTCTGTGTCTCCCTCTCTCTCTGCCCCTCCCCCGTTCATGCTCTGTCTCTCTCTGTCTCAAAAATAAATAAACGTTAAAAAAATTAAAAAAAAAAAAAAAAGAAAATGAAGCATATTGGGGCTCAGTCAAGCGTCCAACTTCGGCTCAGGTCATAATCTCACGGTTCGTGGGTTCGAGGCCCCACGTCAGGCTCTGTGCTGACTGCTCAGAGCCTGGAACCAGCCTGCTCTGGATTCTGTGTCTCTCTCCTCTCTCTCTCTGTCTCTCTCTCAAAAATAAACATACATTAAAAAAAAAAAAAACAGAAAATGAAGCATATTTCCTAGTTTACTACATGGGTCATCTGTGAATAACCATAATCACGATACTGCAAATAAATAAATGACCAAAGATGACTACATATGCACTAGGAGGAGGAAAGGAGGAAAATGTGTGTGTTTGTGTGTGCTAAGTGGGGAGACAGAAAAAAAATCTTTATTTTCCATACTAGGAAGTCAACAGATATAATTTAAGTTAAAAACAACAAAAGCAGGGGCGCCTGGCTGGTTGGGTTGGAAGAGCATTCAACTCTTGATTTTGGGGTTGTGAGTTCAAGCCCCATGTTGTGTGTAGAGATTACTTAAAAATAAAATCTTAAAGGGCGCGTGGATGGCTCAGTCGGTTAAGCGTCTGACTTCGGCTCAGGTCATGCTCTTACAGTTCGTGGGTTCGAGCCCCGCATCAGGCTCTGCGCTGACAGCTTGGAGCCTGGAGCCTGCTTTGGATTCCGTGTCTCCCTCTCTCTCTGTTTCTCCCCTGCTCACTCTCTCAAAAATAAATAAAGATTAGAAAAAAAATTTTTTAAATATTAAAAAAGAAAACAAAGGCAGTATGGGCATGCTATTTAGAAATAAGTAGGTAAATATTAGAAGAAATAGCTGTAAGAGCTGTAAACAATGGCACTCTAGAGAGTAGGAAACAGGAGGCGGGGGCGGGTGTGTGAGAGGCAGAGACATAGACATAGACCTAGCCTCTTAAAATTATGAAACCATAAAACTATAATAAAAATTTTTTAAAACCCTTCAAATTTCATAGTCATTTTACAGTGAATTTTAAGAACAAATATGAAGATAATCATCTAAAATCTTCTAATGAAAAAAAGTAGGCCAAGGGGGCACCTGGGTGGCTCAGGTGGTTAAGCATCTGACTCTTGATTTTGGCTTAGGTCATGATCTCGGGTTCATGAGTTCAAGTCCCACGTTGGGCTCTGTGCTGACAATGCAGAGCCTGCTTGGGATTCTCTCTCTCAAAAATAAAAAATAAACATTAAAAAAAAAAAAAAGAAAAAAGCAGATCACTTACAAAGAAACAAGAATCAGACCTACATCAATTATCAACAACACCTTTTTTTTTTTTTTTTTGAGAGAGAGAGAGAATGCGTGCAAGTGGGGCAAAGAGAGAGAGAGAGAGGGAGAAAAGATCTGAAAGAGGCTGTGCGCTGGCAGCAGAGAGCCCCATGTGGGGCCGTAACTCACAAACGGTGAGATCATGACATGAGCTGAAGTAGGGTGCTTAACCTGCTGAGCCACCTGGGCACCCCAACAACATCTACTTTTTGCAGGAAGAAAATACTGAAGGAAAAAAACTTTGATTCAAGAATTTAACACAAAGAAGAAATCAAGATATTCTCAGGCATACAAGCTTCAGAAAGTTTATCACATAAAGCCCCCTTTTGAAAACACTCTTGGAGAAAGTCCTCCAGCAAACAAAGAGTAAATAACTTAGTAAAGTGTATTTCTGTTTCAAAGGCAACCAAAGCTTGTATCTCTAACAATCTAGAACTAAAACTAGAAGAAACTAGGGGAGGGGAGGGAAGTGACGGAAGTGAGTATGGCTGCAATACTTGTCTATTTCGGTGGGTTTATGGTAAAAATAACCATGAATATGAGCTTAATAAGGTACTCTATCCTGACTCTCCATCTGCTAATCTTGTTAGTAATATCAGACTGAAAGCTCTTATTTGACCTTTACCATGAATTCCTAAGTGATTCATGCCATCCCTCCAAATACACACACTCAAAGCCACTAAGTAATTAGGAAACCTCAATAGCGCTAACAATTCTCGACCATGATTTTCATCCCAAAAGACTTGGTGCAGGAGTACCAACTTCGACCTCGCATCCCTAGTTCTGACCTGTTACCTACCTACGATAGGAGCCTGGAGCCTACTCTCAGCCATAGAACTCTGCAGCTCTGAGAATTTGCCGTCACCTGAGAAAGGACAAAACAGCATCAGAACCACCTTCATTAGCCTTCGACCTTCTACTACCCTCTCCCCCAACCCCCACACCCGGCCTCCCAATTCCTGCAAACCCCCCAGCGCGGCTCCCGGGGAGGGGGGTGGGGTGGGGAAAGGAAGACTGAACTCCATCACAATCCATATCTCATCTCACCTCCCCTGCCTCTTGTCCTTCAATCCCGCCGCCCCCTCTAGAACTCTGCGCCTTCACTCCCATGGCCTCTTGGCCACCCCTTTTGTATTTCAATCCCCGTGCTTCCCTCCAGGCTCTTGTCCCCTCAGTCCCTTGCCACCTTTAGACCTCTACCTCCTCAACGCCAGTAAGCCCTTCTTCTCGGCCCCTCTACGCTCCTCAGCTTCTGCCCCTATCAGCTCCCCAATTCCTGTGCACCTTCCCGATCTCTTATCCTCTCTACACTCGTTTAACCCCTTCCTTCCACCTTCCTTCTTACCCCATCTTCCCCTTCCCGGCATCCGTACCCTTTCCTGGCTCCCTCCTCAAGGTCTCCGTAGTGTATTCGCGGGCTCCATGAGCTTTTTCAAACGACCGAGTGGCCGTGGCCTCTCCGCAAGTACACGACCAGTCTCCAGGCGCCCTGGGCCGCGGCTCGGGTTTAAATTTCCTGTCGGCCCCGCCCCTAATACAGCGTAATAGCTGCGAGGGTCTGCCCTACGGTGGCCCTGCGAGGTCAACGTTAACCTCAGCAAAACCTCCCTTCTCCCTTCCTATTCCGGCCGGCGTTCTCCATCCGTCCCTTCCCTTCATTTCTTGGCTTTTCATTGGGTGGAGATACTCTGCCCCTTTACAGACAGGAAGTTGAGGACTAGTGGTAGCCTAGTTTTCATGATTCTTCACACTGAGCTGGTTTGAAATTCCTAGGAGTTCGATAATAACAAAATAGGCCTATCACGGAGCATGTACAAAAAAATTTCACATACACATCATTTCATCTTCACATCTTTCTTTCCCTCCCTTTTCTCCACTTACCCACCCAACAAAAAAAATTCTCAAAAGAGGTATCTCCTCATTTGTTCAACTCATGTGATTAGTGTGATCCTCACCTCTCCACTAAACCTGTACTTGTCTAGGTCAACTGTAACTTCCACGTTCCCAAATCCTATGGTCACTTTGCTGTACTCAACTGATCCAACTTCTAGAACATTAAAGGAGACTATTCCCTCCTTCCTGAGCCAGTTTCTTCATTTTGCTCCTATTTCTACCAGCCTGCACCTTCCCTTAATGGCTCCACAATCTCCTTTGCTGAATCTGAAGCCATTGTTCCACCTATAATGTTGCAGCATGCCAAGGCTTTAGCCCTTAGTCCTATTCTCTTCCATATTAGCACTTTCTTCCCAGGAGACCTCATTCAACTCCGTGGCTTTACAATCAGTTCTGTGCTAATGCCTGCAGAACTTCTACATCTGGTTCGGATCTCTCCCTTGATCTCCAGACTTCTATATTCAAGTGGATACTGGACATTTCTGCTTGTATGTCTCATGGACACCTCCGGCTCAACACATTCAAAACAGAACATTTCTTTCACTGTCCCACCCTTCAAAAAACCCCAGGTACTCTTCTCCATCTCAGTAAATGTCACATAATCCACTCAGTTGTTCAAGACAAAAACCTGGAGGTTATCCTACTTCAGCTTATCCCCACTCCCACTCTAGAAACAAATTCTACCAACTCCAAAGTACATCTTGCACCAGACCACCTCTACCATTTTAGTTCAAGCCACCATACCTTCTTGCCCGAAGCACTGTGTCAATTTTTAACACAACTTCTACTTCTTCTTCTTCTTCTTTTTTTTTTTTTTTAAGTAAACTCTATCCCCAATGTGGGGCTCAAACTTATGATTCTGGATCAAGAGTTGCATGCTCTACTGACTAAGCCAGCCAGGCACCCCAACACTACTTTTACTCGAGTACCTTCCAACATCCACCCCAAATTATCCATTCTCTAAGCACTATATTATTTATACATATGTGTGTGTGTGTGTGTGTGTGTGTGTGTGTGTGTATACACACACACACACACACGTATATATACATATATATATACATATATATACACACTTTTATCCCTTCCAGTGGGGCCCCTCCCTACACTAGACTATACATAACAGCTCTGATGAACTATAAAGCTTGGCCATGTGACTCGCTTTGGCTGATGAAAAAAGAAAAAAAATGACATCACTTTCAAGCACAAGTTTTACAATTTTTTTTTTAATGTTTTTATTTATTTTTGAGACAGGGAGAGACAGAGCATGAACAGGGGAGGGTCAGAGAGAGGGAGACACAGAATCTGAAACGGGCTCCAGGCTCTGAGCTGTCAGCACAGAGCCCGACGCGGGGCTTGAACTCACGGACCGTGAGATCATGACCTGAGCCGAAGTCGGCCGCTTAACCGACTGAGCCACCCAGGCGCCCCTCAAGCACAAGTTTTAAGAGACAGGATCATTTACCAAGTTCTTTTATCCCATCACAATGTCAGGCAATGTCCTAGCTAGAAGCTGACCTGTCAGCTTGAGTTCTTGAGTAAAGATGACAGGGAACAGAACCAGGGGCAACCCCAAATAGATTTGTAGCATAAGCAAGAAATAAACCTTTATTATTTTAAGCTACTGAGATTTTGGTATCATTTGTTACTATATCATAATCAAGTCCAAGGTTCCCAAAGTGTAGCACAGTCCTTTCAGAAGGTTCCATGAAGTCAAAACTATTTTGGTAATAACACAGAAACATTATTTTCCATTTTTCATTTTCATTCTCTCATGAATGTTTAGTGGAGTATGCAGAAGCAAAAGTAAGAATCTAACACTCTTCTGTTTAAAATATTAGAAACAATGCCATTCTTCTAATTATTTTTGTTTTGGAAAATATTTTTTCATTAAAAGTGCATTATTTAAGTTAACACATAATGGACTTATTCTTAAATGAACAATATATTTTTAAAGTTTTTCCTTACTGAGAGAAAGAGAGAGAACGTGAGGAGTGGAGAGGAGGAGACAGGGAGGGAGGGAGGGAGAGACAGAGAGAGAGAGAATGAATTCCAAGCAGGCTCCACACTGCCAGCATAAGCCCAACGCAGAGCTCGAACTCCCAAACCATGAGATCATGACCTGAGCTGAAATCTAGAGTTGGACACTTAACTGACTGAGCCACCCAGATGCCCCTAAATGAACAGTATTTTTATTTTTTTAATTTTAATTTTTTAAATTTTTTTTGAGAGAGAACTAGAGCGTGAGTGGGGGAGGGTCAGAGATAAGGTCAGATCCACACAATCTGAAACAGAATCCAGGCCCTGAGCTGTTAGCACAGAGCCCAACGCGGAGCTTGAACTGGGGAACCGTGAGATCATGACCTGAGCTGAAGTTGAACCCGCTGAGCCACCCAGGTGCCCCAATCAACAACATTTTTAAACTTTAATTTCTAATGTGGTAAATATCACAGATTTTATTTTCTAAGTATATATTCAAATATATAAAATCTTTCTATGTATAAATTAAAATTTTTAATGTTTATTTATTTTTGAGAGAGAGAGAGAGACAGAGACAGAGACAGAGAGACAGTGAGAGAGCACAGGCTGGGAAGGGCAAAGAGTGAGGGAGACAGGGATCCAGAGCGGGCTCTGAGCTGATAGTGGAGAGGCTGACAGGACACGGGGCTCGCAACTGACAAACTACGAGATCATGAACTGAGTTGAAGTGGGACACTTAGCTGACTGAACCACCCCAATTTATAAATTTAAATTGAAAAATACCCCCATTTGTGGTGTCTCTCTCAATTGGATAGGGGCCCCCAAATGTGGGGCATTCTGATAGGGTGAGGGCCGGGGGCACAGGCAGTGGAAGGATTCACCCTAGGCAGAACAAAGGAGACAATTTATTAAATACACTACAAGGGAGCGGTGGGCAAGACAGCAGAGGAGAGGCTGTTGGTAACGAGGCAGTGGCTGGAGGCGGTTTTTAAAGAGAGAAGGTGAAGAGGTATGAAGACCTGTGGAATTTTCCCTTTTTTGGTAACTGTGCCTGCTTGTAAATAGCCCATTGGTTAGTTAGGGCCTATGGATATTTTGAGGTGGGTAGCCTGCTGGGCCTCTCTGTATTCAGCCAGAGCGCTGGGGTCACCCTGGGCTCTTCTACCTTACTCAGGTTTCCATCGTTCAAGCCTGTTGCCTAAAAACGGCCTCTACAACATTGTGGTGGCCAGTCTCCCCAGATGGCCTGTAAGGATATTCAATTCCTGGTAGTCGTGACCACATCAAACAGGGTGAGTTACCATTAGAGGAAATAATGATGTGCAACTTCTGAGACGGGATCATAAAAAGTATTTCAACATCCACATTGCTGTTTCTTAGATCACCTGCTGTGAGGGAAGCCAGCAATCATGGCCTGAGAACACTCAAGTATGCTGTGGAGAGGCTCTTGTGGAGACAGAGGAATGGAGGCTTCCTGCGAACAGCAGCACCCCCTACTGTGATGGAGCCATCTCGCAAGATGGATTCTTCAGCCTTAGCTAAGCTTTCGATGACTGCAACCCCACAAGAGATCCCAAGTCAGAAAAGCCCAACCAAGCTGCTCCCAGGTTCCAGGCCCACAGACAACCCAGAGAAAATCAGTGCCTGTGTTGTTTTAAGTCATATTTTGGGGTGACACAGCAACAGACAACTGATAAATGCATAAAAAAAGCTATTTGGAATCCTCAATTTTTTTTTTTTTTTTTTTAATTTTTTTTTTTTCAACATTTTTTATTTATTTTTGGGACAGAGAGAGACAGAGCATGAATGGGGGAGGGGCAGAGAGAGAGGGAGACACAGAATCGGAAACAGGCTCCAGGCTCCGAGCCATCAGCCCAGAGCCTGACGCGGGGCTCGAACTCACGGACCGCGAGATCGTGACCTGGCTGAAGTCGGACGCTTAACCGACTGCGCCACCCAGGCGCCCCTGGAATCCTCAATTTTTAAAAAAGAAAATAGGGGGCTGAAACCAAAGCGAACCAATTTCAGAATTGCGAACCTAGCTTATCCTGACTGACAAATAACACCAAACTACCCTCCCTTTCAAACCCACCCAGCGGCTTTCCCTCTTTGCTCCCCTGACCAAACTTACCTGTGTCTTTTAAAAAAATTTTTTCTTAATGTTTATTTTTGTGAGAGACAGAGAGAGACTAAGCGTGAGCAGGGGAGGGGCAGAGAGAGAGGGAGACACAGAATTCCCAGCAGGCTCCAGGCTCCGAGCTGTCAGCACAGAGCCCGACGCAGGGCTCGAACCTGTGAATCGGGAGATCGTGACCTGAGCCAAGGTCAGCTGCTTAACCCACTGAGCCACCCAGGCCCCCCCAAACTTCCCAGTGTCTTGAATGAGCCAAACTTGTTGCTGCCTTAGGGCCTTTGCACTAACAGCTCCATTTCCCATTTCTTCTTTTTCCTTCTAGGCATCAGATTGAATCTCACTTTTTCATATGGGACTGCGGAGACCATCCAACCTAACAGTAGCTCCCCCATTCCTTGCCGGGTGTGCCACTTTGGCTTATTTTGTTCACAGCACTTAACACTCTCAGAAAGTATCTTATCTGTTTACCGGTTTGTTGTCTATATTTCCCCAGCCAGAATGCAAGACAATAAAGTGAAGGGCCTTTCCTGTTTCCCTCACTGCTCTTTGCCCAAAATGAAGAACCTGGTGGGTGCTTACTAAATATTTGTTGCACGAATTGAATGACTGAATCTCTCTGATCTTTAGCTTTTTCATTTCTAAAAGGAAGATAACATTATCTAACAGAAAATGAGGTTTTAATTTTTTTTAAGTTTATTATTTTGAGACAGAGAGAGACAGAAAGTGTACACACGTGAGCAGAGGAGGGACAGAGAGAGGGAGATAGAAAATCCCAAGCAGGCTCCATGCTGTCAGCACAGAGCCTGACATGGGGCTCGATCTCCCAAATTGTGGGATCATGACCTGAGCCCAAATCAAGAGTCCCACTGAGCCACCCAGCCACCCCCAGAGTGAGGTTTTGAATATTAAACATGCATTTAATGCAAAGTCAGTGACCAGAAAAAGGTACCTTTTACTATCTGGCAGAAAATATTTTGAGATAGTACTTCAAAATCTTCTTTCTCAGCATTTTTCGATTCCTGAAGGAAAGTGCTTAAAGTGAAAAAAAAAAAAAAATTCAGCTCATCATAGAACAAGGACCTCCCAATATCTAAAACACTTGCATAAATAGATCTAGAAAAGAACAACCACCCAATTGAAAATGGGGAAGGGAACATTCATAGGAAAATAAATACAAAGAGCATTCCAATATGCTCAATCTCACTTCAAATAAGGGAAATGCAAATGAAATCTACACTGAAATGCCATTTTTCATTTAACAGACTGGCAAAGATCAATTTTGCTAGATAGTGCCAAGCTTCCTTGCATTGGGGCTGTACCAGCCTCCCATGTAAGGCAATTTGGCCCTCCCTAGCACAATTACAGATGTACATCTTTCCACCTGGCAATCTCATTTTTAGGAGCTACTCTACAGACACACATACTCACACATATGTACTAGGACTTACGTAATATCTACTGCAGCACTGCAGTATCTACCAGTTATATATGGTGTTTATCAGAGGAATGCCTATAAAATGATGACACAGAAAAGGAATGCAGATATATTTAATTACTCTATTTTATAAATACATAGGTAGCTCTTCTACCATGATATTCAAGTGCTTTAAAATTTATTTATTTATTTTGAGAGAGAGAGAGTGCACAAGCACGGGCAGGGGAGAGGCAGAGAGAGAAGGGGAGAGACAGAATCTCAAGCAGGCTCATACTGTCTGCACAGAGCCTGACTGTGTGATGGGGCCACTCCTGTGAACTGTGAGATCGTGAACTAAGCGGAAGCCAAGAGTCTGACCCTCAACCCAGGGGCCCCCAAAGTGCCTTAAAAATAGTAATTACTTTAATCCTCCTAAATTAAGGTGAGGTGAGTAGTTAACAATGCCCGTTTTGTACATGGGAACACTGAGGTTATAACTTGCTTGAGGTCACACAGCCAGAAAGTGTTAGGGCTGGGATTTGAACCCAGGCAGTTTGACTAGAGAGGCCATGCTCTTTTTTTTTTTTTTTAATTTTTTTTTAACGTTTATTTATTTTTGAGACAGAGAGAGACAGAGCATGAACAGGGGAGGGTCAGAGAGAGAGGGAGACACAGAATCGGAAGCAGGCTCCAGGCTCTGAGCCATCAGCCCAGAGCCCGACTCTCGGCTTGAACTCATGGAGGGTGAGATCGTGACCTGAGCTGAAGTCGGACGCTTAACCAACTGAGCCACCCAGGCGCCCCAGAGGCCATGCTCTTAACACGGCTCTGTGCTGCCTCTCAATGTCTGGCAACATGAAGAAAGAAAACTGACACAGCAATATTAAAATCTGTTAACACACACACACACACACACACACACACACACACACACATATTTAATATTTATTTTTGTGAGAGACAGAGAGAGAGAGAGAGAGAGAGAGAGAGAGAGAGGTACGGGGTAGGGTTAGAGAGACAAGGAGACACAGAATCTAAAGCAGGTTCCAGGCTCTGAGCTGTTAGCACAGAGCCCCATGTGGGGCTCCAATCGACAAATTCCAAGATCATGACCTGAGCCGAAGTTGGACGCTTAACTGACTGAGCCACCCAGGCACACAAAACAGATCTTAAGAGATAAAAGAATTATTAGGAATATAGGTATCATTGCTTGATGATAAACAATTCACTAGGAACTAGGTAAAACCTAGCATTCACATGAATCTAACAAACAGAGCCTCAAAATACTTAAGGCAGAAATACAAGGGAAGACTGAAATCTACATATATCGTAGGGCATTTTAACAGATTTTTACCCCGAAAAGACAGATGAAACAAAAATAAAATAAAATTTGTAACATATAAAAGATTAAATGATATGACAAACTTTAATATACAAATGTTAGAAAATAAATATGATTTTCAAGTACACACGGAGGAGTATAAGAATAGACTTACATTGGGGCGCCTGGGTGGCGCAGTCGGTTAAGCGTCCGACTTCAGCCAGGTCATGATCTCGCGGTCCGTGAGTTCGAGCCCCGCGTCAGGCTCTGGGCTGATGGCTCGGAGCCTGGAGCCTGTTTCCGATTCTGTGTCTCCCTCTCTCTCTGCCCCTCCCCCGTTCATGCTCTGTCTCTCTCTGTCCCAAAAATAAAAATAAAAAACGTTGAAAAAAAAAAAAATTAAAAAAAAAAAAAAAAAAAAAAAAAAAGAATAGACTTACATTATGCCACTAATGTATCAACGAATACCAAAAAAATCAACATCATATAGAACATCTCCTATGATCATATTATAATTAAGTTAGAAATCAATAAAAAGGGGCACCTGGGTGGCTGAGACAGGTAAGCAGTCAACTTCAGCTCAGGTCATGGTCTCATGGTTCCTGAGTTTGAGCCCCACTCTGGCTGCCCTCACAGAGCCCCCTTCAGATCCTCTGTCCCCTTTTCTCTCTACCCCTCCCCCACTCATGCTCTGTCTCTCTGTCTCTCAAAAATAAACAGTAAAAAAAAATCAATAAAGAAAAAAATTTTAAGGGAGTAAAACCAAATGCATACCCCTGGAAATTAAAACCATACTTCCAAATAATTCATGATAGGAGACTAAAACAATGAGGAAATGCAATATATTGAGAACTGCCAACAGTGAAAAACTATGTATCAGGAAAACTTGTTTCAGTCAGTAGAGTGTGAGGCTCCTGATCTCAGCCCCATGTTGGGTGTAGAGCTTACCTAAAAACAAAACAAAAACCAAAGGAACAAACAAAAACAAAAACACTACATATCAAAAGCTGTTTAAGAAGTTGTAAAATTCAGCTAAAGTAACTAGAGGGAAATGTATGACCGTAAATGGATATGCTGTTAGAAAATAAGACAGAATGAAAATGAATCAGCTAACTGTTCACCTTGAGAAGTCAGAACATGAAGAACGAGCACACTCAAAATTTGCAGGTGGTCAGAAAGAATAAAGAATAGAAAATGATGAAATAGAAAAAAAAAGAAAAATAGACTCTTACAAATCAGTATGGAAAAGACAATCCAACAGAAAAGTCTACAAGAGATATAAATAGGCAATTCAAAAATGAGGAAAATTTAATGGATAATAAACATATAAAAAATGCTCAAACTCACTAGTAATTAGGAAAATGCAAATTAAACAGATGCCATTTCACACCCTTTTGACTGGAAAAATTATGACAAAACCAAGTTTTAACAAAAATATGAGGAGGAGGGGGGCATGGGCACTCAGTTGATTAAGCATCTGGCTCTTGATTTTGGCTCAGGTGGTGATCTTGTGGTTTGGGAGTTCAAGCCCCGCGTCGGGCTCTGTGCTGACAGCTCAGAGCCTGCTTGGGATTCTGTCTCTCTTTCTGCCCCATCCCCTGCACTTTCTCTGTCCCTCTCAAAAATAAATAAATACACATTAAAAAAAAATTTTTTTTTAAAAACCTACTGTGTCAAACACTATACTAAATTCTTTTTTAAAAAAAGTGAGGAAAAGAGTGGGAATATAACCTGGAACAAAACCTTAGGAGAGCAATTTCAAGACACCCAGTATGGTATGTGCCGTTCGAACCAGCAATTGTTTCTAGGTATATCCTAGTCTCCAGAGAGAGATGTGTACCCCCCAGCACAAGATAATCACAGAGCTGCTAGAAGGAAACATTAGAATTAAATTTATTTAAAAAGTTTTTGTAATGTTTGTTTTTAAGAGAGAGAGAGATAGAGAGAGAGCGCGCATGAGTGGGGAGAAGCAGAGACAAAGACACAGAATCCATAGCAGGCTCCAGGCTCCGAGCGTTCAGCACAGAGCCCGATGCAGGGCTCGACCCCACAAACAGCGAGATCATGACCTGAGCCGAAGTCAGACGCTTAACCGAATGAGCCACCCAGGTGCCCCTAAATTTATTTTTTAGCTAAAAGAATAAACATAAGTAAGCTTTGCTAATCTGTCGTAAATCGATTGACACCGGTGCCCTCCCTGGGGCCTCTCTTGTCACACACTTTGGTTATGTAGTAAGTCAGGTGAGTTACCTGGGGAAGGGGAAGTGGAAGCTTCATATCTGGAGGGGTATTGTGTGTTTTCTTTCAGCTCTGTGGTGTGTTTGTATGTTCATATTCTATGTAGTTTACATATGACCAGATAGATGGGTTAAACATTAAAACATAATTCAGATTATGCTATCTGGATTTGATTTTCCTAACCCTCCAAAGTGGACACAGGATTTAACAAAATTGGTTCAAAGAAGCAAGATTTAGGTTACTCATAAGTGAATGCTCCAAGTACAAACACTCAGGTTCAATGAAAATCCAACCAGCATTGAGAGGGAGGCAGCTGGCCAACAAGTGAAAAAAATCACTGAAGTTCAAGAGAAATTCTTGCCAGTAATGAATCCTTAGCACTACTGAACTGTACACTTAAAAACGGTTAAGGTGGTGGGGCACCTGGGCGTCCGACTTCAGCTCAGGTCATGATCTCACGGTTCGTGGGTTCGAGCCCCACGTCAGGCTCTGTGCGGACAGCTCAAGCCTGGAGCCTGCTTCCGATTCTGTGTCTCCCTCTCTCTCTGCCCCTGCCCTGCTCGCACTCTGTCTCTATCTCTCTCTCTCAAAAATAAATAAACATTAAAAAAAAAAGAAAAGAAAAGAAAAAAAAGAAGTGGGCAAAGTAATGAAGCATATGCAACCTTATTTTGACTACAGATTTTTGCAATATGTAGGATATTTGTAATATGTTATTTAGTTCACTTTTTTTTTTTTTTAAAGTAATCTCTATTCCCAATGTGGGGCTCAAACTCACGACTCTGAGATCAAGAGTGGCATGCTCTATGGACTGAGCCAGTCAGGAGCCCCTTCCTTCACTTTTCAATCCCCCCTTTTATATGTTTTATGTCTTATCATGGACACACTAATTTGTTATCGTGGTTCACATACATAATTCATAAACAAATACACATTCATACATTAGAAATGCATGGTGAATTATTTTTACTTCTAAGAGTATGTGGCAAAATATGTTTGATGCTTACTGGCCTACTGAAACTTTCCCACAAACATACAAAGAGACATTTATAAGATGTGAATTGGAGTACTATTTGGAAAACTGGGAAATAATCTAAATGCCTGTCAACAAAGGAATGGATCAACTAGATATATTCAAGCAGCGGAATACTATACAGTGGCTTAAATGAATGGATAAGAGTTGTATGTATCAACATGGGTAAATATTTTAAAGATTTTAGTTTTAAGTAATCTCTACACCCTGAGACCAAGAGTCACATGTTCCACCGACTGAGCCAGCCAGGCGCCCAACATGCATAAATATTTTAAACAGTTTTATGTGAAAAAAAGCACACTGTAGAATGAAAAGTCCAACATGCAAAACAATGCAAAACAATGTGACATTCTGTTTATGGATACATATATATGTATGGATACATACATACACACACATACACATACATACATACACAGTATATCATACTGTGTAAGATATACTATGTTTCAAAACATTCAAGAGGAAGATAAACACCAAATTCAGGAAAAGTGGTTACCTCTGGGGAGGAAGGGAAGAAAATGAGATTGGAGGAAGTATTCAAGTAGGGTTTCTTTTTTTTTTTCTTTGTTAAATGTTTGTTTATTTTGAGAGAGAGAGGGCACTGGCATGCCCAGTTGGGGGGGGGGGGGGAGAGAGAGAGAGAGAGAGAGAGAGAGAGAGAGAGAGAGAGAGAGAGAGAATATCCCAAGAGAAAGAGGGAGAGAATCCCAAACAGGTTCCAAGCTCAGTCTGGAGCCGACAGTGTGGAACCTGATGCAGGGCTGGATCCCACAACAGTGAGGCCATGACCCGAGGCGATATCAAGAGTGGGACACTCAACCGACTGAGCCACCCAGGCACCCCTATTGCTTTAAAAACAAATGCAAGGTAAATAAATATAACAAAGAGCTCATAATTTTAAAACAAGATGTTTTGAAACTAGTCTCCCAGTGTTCTCTTCCTCAGTGACAACCACCCTCCCACCCCTTGTGTATATTTCCAGAGCTATTTTATGCACGTGCACGGATACGTATGTGTATGTATTCTCTGTACCCCACCTTCTTTCAAACACAAATGGAAGCAAACATCACATACTGTTCTGAGCCTCACTTTTGTCTTTAACAATCTATCTTGAGTTTTGTTACCTGTCAGGACATAAAGAGCTTCCTCCATTTTTACAGCTGTCCAGTACTCCTTTCTGTAGCTTGAGCCAGTCTCCCGGTAACAGAATGGAGACTATTTCTGTCCTTTCACTGCAGTAAGTATCACTGTAATGAATATCCCTGAAAATATGTCATTGTGCACACATGTACATATTATAATAAGTTCCCAGAAGGAGGATGCTGGATCTTTTCAAATTGCCCTCCAACAAGATTGTACTGATTTACTTCCAGCTTCAACGTTTTCCAGTGCCTGCTACCCAATCACGGATCAACACAGCATATTATCAGACTTTCTGTAAAGATTTTTTTTTTTTTAACGTTTATTCATTTTTGAGACAGAGAGAGACAGAGCATGAACAGGGGAGGGGCAGAGAGAGAGGGAGACACAGAATCGGAAGCAGGCTCCAGGCTCTGAGCCATCAGCCCAGAGCCCGATGCGGGGCTCGAACTCACGGACCGCGAGATCGTGACCTGAGCTGAAGTCGGACACTTAACCGACTGAGCCACCCAGGCGCCCTTTTTTTTTTTTTTTTTTTTGAGAGCGAGGGCCAGAGGGGTAAGGGTGGAGGGAGAGAGAATCTCAGGCAGGCTCCACACTCACAGAGAACAACGTGGGATGGTCCCACCACCTTGGGATCGTAACCTGAGTAGAAATCAAGAGTCAGACACTTCACAGAGGACTGAGCCACCCAGGCGCCTGGCCCCAAGACTTTTTGATCTGAGAGGCAAACATGGTAACTCATCGCCAAATTTAATTTGCATATTTTAAAAATTATGCATCAGCATCTTTTTATAGTGAAAAACGTTGTATTGATTTTTCCTATAAATTGTCATTTGTCCTTTTGTAAATTTTTTTTAACTATGAGCAAGAACTTTTGTAATAACATGGCCAATAAGGATTTTTTTAAAATTTTATTTTAATGTCTATTTACTTTTAAGAGAGAGAGAAAGAGAGAGAGACAAAGGCGTTAGTGGGGGAGGGGCAGAGAGGGAGGGAGACACGGAATCCGAAGCAGGCTTCAGGCTCTGAGCTGTCAGCACAGGGCCCGACATGGGGCTGGAACTCACGGACTGTGAGATCATGACCTGAGCCGAAAGTCGGATGCTCAACCGACTGAGACACCCAGGCACCCCAGGATTTTTTTTATAATGGAGGGTCTGAGCAGCCTTCACTCAGTTTTGTGATAAGCTCGTGATGCCTTCAAAAACTTTTGTGTGTAGTACTGATATCAATTTCCTGATTTCGATACTGTACTATAATTATATAGTACTACTGGGGGAAAGCGGAAGAAGGGGCACAGGTCTCTTTGTACTATTTTTGCAACTTCTCATGATGTCTGTAAGTATTTCGAAATAAAAAGTTAAAAAAAAAAAAAAGCTAACAAAACCTCATGGTACTTTTCTGGTTGGGGGCTCTGTACTGACCTCACACTATGATCCTTGAGTCACGATGGCTCCCAAGTTGGCCAACTGACAAGCACTACCTGCAAGTTAGCCACTGGGTTAGAAGGTGTATGAGGGGACACGTGACTGGCTTGATTGGTGGAGCATGCGACTCTTGATCTTGGGGTTCTAAGTTTGAGCCCCATGTTGGAGATAGAGAGTACTTAAAAATAAAATCTTTTAAAAAAAAAGGTGTATTTGAGGTCTGAAACAGGGGCAAGTCTTTGGGGAGGACTTTGGCTTTTGACTGCATTACCGTCACATTCTAAGCACACAGCAGTCATGGAGATAATATTCACACTATCTTATATTTCCTAGCTTTACAGTGTTCCATGCCCATCCATTTACATTATCTCAATAATATGGGGAACTCTCTCAAGAGATCCTTTGCAAAGTATAGAAGCTCACCTTTCTTTGTGCTGTCACTCCCTGAGAATCTTCTATCTGAACTGTGTTGCTCAAGCTATACATAAATCTCTGGAGGTCCCTAACAAACTTTTGCACACAGTTCCCTTCATCGGGGTCTGCTCTCTTTCTCTTCTAGTCTTTTTGCCTAAAGAACTTTTATTCATGGGATATCTGGATGGCTCAGGCGGTTAAGCATCCGACTTCGGCTCAGGTCATGATCTCATGATCCATGGGTTTGAGCCCCGCGTGGGGCTCTGTGCTGACAGCTCAGAGCCTGGAGCCTGCTTCGGATTCTGTGTCTCCCTCTCTATCTGCCCCTCCCCTGCTCGCGTGCTGTCTCCCTCTGTCTCTCAAAAATAAGTAAAATGTTAAAAAAAATCTATAAAAAATAAAAATTAAAAAATTATAAAAAAGAACTTTGATTCATTCTCTAAAAAAGTACAAGTACCATCTCCACTAGGCAGCCCCCATCTCCACAGCTCTAACCCCACTGCAACAGGACTTAATCTTCTCTGCACCTTACTACAACCTCCATTGGACAAGGCTCCATTAAAACGTTTATCTTGCTATATTGTCATTAAACATGCCTGTTCCCACCAGACTGAAGATCCTTTGAGAGCAGAGATTTTGTGATGTTTATCTTTGCATTTTCAGTGCTAGCAGCAATGCATGCTGTAGATAATAAATATTTAGTGAATGCAGGAGTCAGGCCAGTGACCTACCAGCCTCTCTGCAGTTTAGGAAAAGCCAACCCAGGTTCTTGGGTAATTCCTTTCAGCCCAGAGCAAGGTGTTTTGCAGAGTCAGCTGAAGCTCTGGTTGCTATGTATGAGCCCTTGCCTCCAGTTAGGCTTCCCGTAGTTGTGGGCCTCTCTGCCTCCGTTTCCTTACCTTTAATACAGGGACATTAAAACCACCTCTTCACAGATACTTAGCTCTTAGCACAGTGCCTGGAAAAGAGTAGAGAAGTCTCTTCAAAGATATGCATTTAAGTGTTGAATGAACGAGTAAAAAATGACTTGAGGTTGCCCGGTCATTTATTGAGCACCTACTGCATCCGGTACTACGTTAAGTGCAGCATGCTAAGTACAGAGAAGCAACTGCAGCACACTACAGTGGTCTTAACACAGACTGCAGGGAACCACGGAAGGTTTCCTGGAGCTTGAGTTTTGATACCGGAGGCGCTTGGAAAGGCAAAGGTGGTGCCAGTCGATAGTGACGACAGGTATTGTTGTTACAGAACCAGGCTGGAATGCTGGCGGAAAAACCAAGCAGCACTCGGGAGATCTTGGCGGATTGGAGATTTATTTAACACCGGCAGGCTCAGAGGAGACCGTTTCTCCAAAGGTCTGAGCCCTGAATGCAGATGGGAAGGGTAATTTATAGCGTCATCTTCTGCACTGGTGGCGGCTTTCGCATGCGTGGCAAACAGGGCAGAAGTACCCAGAAGAGAAGTTTCTAAGCTAGGAACTAGAGCTTGTTTTAGTCCCGTTGGCCATCTTATGGTGCAGAACTTTACTTATTTTCCCAACATTCCCCCCTTTGATGCCTTAAAAAAAAAATTTTTTTTTTAAACGTTTATTCATTATTAAGAGACAGAGTCAGACAGAGCATGAGCAGGGGAGGGGCAGAGAGGAGGAGACACAGAATCCGAAGCAGGCTCCAGGCTCGGAGCTGTTAGCATAGAGCCCGACGTGGGGCTCGAACTCACAAACCGCGAGATCATGACCTAAGCCAAAGTCGGATGCGTAACCAACGGAGCCACCCAGGCGCCCCCCCTCCCCCTCCTTTGATTCCTTTTTAAAAATCTTTCATTAAGCATCACCTTTTAGCTCTAGGGGCTGGTACCCTGGAGGGCTAAGATACATGCTGCAGTTTGGCGACAGTGTTTTCAATAAAACTACCAAGGTACTTACTATACAGGAGCTGATGGTCACAAGTAAAATTATGGAAAGGAGGGGCCCTGCCACGGCAGGGAGCCAGGATGCCCAGTCTGTGAGATCCCATCCTCTCCACTGACTGATATTGTCCTGTTGTCTACGTTGAATTCTTTCCTTGAGTTCCTTAATCTTAGTCGTGACTATTCCTGACTGGTTTATAAAATAGCAACATTCCTCCCCCAGAAAGATACAAGTCCCTCCTTTTTCCGAAATGAGGAGGTCGAGGGCTCACCTATTTTGGAGGGACACTGCTGCCAGGGAGTTTATTTGGCTTTGTAAGGTTACCAGGGAGTCTGCCACCCGTTCCGTGTCTTCATTTAGTTCTCGATAGTTTGTGGTATAGCCTTACGGATGAACCTATGCCTCCTATTCCAGTTCCTATTCCCTTGCAATTCCTGCTCCTATCAGGACGGGTAGGAGGACTGCCCGTTTAGCCCGGGACTTGGCGCTAAAGGCTGTTAGGAACTGATCTTCAGTGTATACAGTTATCTCCGGAATTAGGAAGATGGACTAGCACATCCGAGTCCAGTTGGCCTTCAAGCATCAGTTGGCCAAACTGCAGCACAGATAGAATACCCCAGGGGTTGACCATAGGGTTGTATTCTTTTTTAAGGTTATATTTCTCCCACATAGGGAAGTGCCGTTCATACCTTCAGGGACCGTACAAGTTAGATTATCAGCATTCGTGAGAAGGACCCCAGTGGCCAAGGGTCCAATCAAGACAAGTGGTGTTGGTTGTGAGATTGTCAGGAGCTTCCCAGGCCAAGGGGATAGGAGTGGCTAAGTAAGTCCTCCGGCTGAGAGGCGAGCACATCCAGCAGGCTTGGGTGTGGTTATTCACTTTGTGAAGGACTTATAGTGTTGGCCCAGCGTTGGGAGCTGGGAATTGGTAAGCACTTAATTAAGGGCTTAAAGGTTTAAACCCTGGTAGGATGCTGGGGAGTGGTTGCCTTTACAGCTTGTATTAGCCTGGTCCAGGTATCCTTTATGACCTTTTGAAGGGCCCTATCTTGCACTCCTCCCCCGTCCGATGTCCCTAGTTGGGGAAGATATGTATAGCAGACTCGCTTTCCTTTCTGGAGACTCTGTTTGTTACATGGGCTTCTGCTATTTTGGGTTATTTCTACGGTCCAAAACTTACGTGCTTGGGCATCTGGCGACTGGCAGAGGGTGGGTGTCTTTCCCTTATAACAATCTGGAGGGAGGTGAGGGAGCTGAATGCCCTTGCATTCCTGATACCATGGGATACTGTCCTTATTGTCTTATAACAATCCTGGGGGCAAGGTGGGTATGTGGCAGTCGTGAGGGTGAGAGAGGTTAACATAATATACAGGCAATACTTAACAGTCCTCCCATTCAGAGGAGGTATGTGAGACCCAACATTCATCTTTTGTCCAGTTTGCTGATGCAGTCTCTATTAGCCCAATAGCAAGAAGCAAGATCAGGGCTATGACACCAGTAAGGGGTAAGGGCTGGGAGAGTTGCATCCAAACCCCTAGGCTCGGTCCACACGTTGATTCCTCAAGCTTCTGCCGTGCGCAGGCCAGCCAGCTTCCGGGGTGTGGCTGGAGCAGGGCTGGAGACCTCAGGGGACAGTGTCTTTTTGAGGGTCAGTTTAAGCAGGTTGATTGGATCCGGATCACTGTACCAGGTTGAGGGTTCCTCTGAGTTGGCCTTCTTAACCCTGGAGTGATGGACCCATGGGGTGATACCTGAAATCTAAGGGCTGTAGGAGTTGTTAGAATAACGGTATGGGGCCCAGTCCACAGTGGTTTAAGAGGTTCCCTCTTCCAATCTTTGACCCGTACAGAGTCCCCTGGCAGAAAGGGATGAATGGGGGTCCCTAAAGAAATTGGAGCCCTCTCTATGGTGTATCTTTGTAACTTATTTAGGACTGCTCCCAACGCCTGAAGCTGTTCCCTTATTTCCTTATCTCCAATCTGGTGTTGGTCTCCTGGGAGTTTTCCTAAACGTGGGGGAGGCCGCCCATATAGTAACTTGAAGGGGGGAGAATTCCAGTGCCCCAGACATGCATCGGGCACGCAAGAGGGCCAGTGGCAGTAAATATGGCCATGGGAGATTAGTTTCCTGGTGGAACTTCGCCAGGGTTTCCTTGAGGGTGCGACTCATCTGCTCTACCTTTCCTGAGCACTGGGGTTGGTAAGCAGTGTATAGTTTCCAGGTAATGTTGAGGGACCTGACCAAGGTTTGTATAATGTCTGCCACAAATGCAGGTCCGTTGTCACCACTGCCCTATGGTGAAGGGCAGACCAAACCGAGGCACAACTTCCCGTAGGAGAGCTTTGGCCACCTCATGACTCCGTTCCGTCCTGGTCAGGAAGGCTTTGACCCATCCTGAATATGTGCAGATTATTACAAGATACCTGAATCCTCTATTTGGTTGTCTATCTGTGAAGTCCACCTCCAAGTCTTCGAAAGGGGCGGCCGCCATCCTTTGTATGCCAGGTGGGGGCCATGGGGCAGACCAGGCATTGTTTTTGGCACACGTTACACATCATTCACTGATAGCTCGGCATAATGCCAGCAGCTGGCTGACACAGTAGTTCTTTTTGAGGAGGGCCTCTAGTGCAGTTTTTCCCAGGTGCGTGAGTTGGTGATATTCCTTGACTAGGTGTTTTCCCACAGATGACAGGACAAAGATGCGCCCGTTTGGCATGACCCACCATCCCTTTTTGCTTAGTGTGCCCCCTTCTGTCGAGGCCCAACTTCTTTCCTCTTGTGTAAAGGAGCAGGAAGGCCTCCCTTGGGAGTACGAGAGTCATAGTGTAGATGGGAGCTTCGCCTGGGTCATCACAGGCAACCACTCTGGGTGCTTTGTCGGCCAGGCAATTTCCTTGAGTTATGGCGTTGTTTTCTTTCTGGTGTCCCTTGCAGTGCAGGATAGCTACCTTGTCTGGCAGCCATACAGCCTTGAGAAGGTTAGTATTTCTTCCTCGTTTTTAATAGTTCTTCCTGCAGCAGTAAGGAGGCCTCTTTCCTTACATATGGCCCTGTGTACATGCACAGTAGCAAAGGCATACCGAGAGTCAGTATAGATGTTGACTCGTTTGTCTTTGCTAAAGATGAGGGTTCAGGTCAGGGCGTGCAGTTCAGCTTGTTGTGCCCACCATCCTTTTGGCGATGCCTTGGCTTCTGAAACTACGGTAGTTGTGGTTACTGCGTATCCCGCTTTTTGCGTGCCCTCTTGTAAATAGCTGCTCCCGTCGCTAAACAGGGTGATATATGGGCTTGTTATAGCCTGGTCTCAGAGGTTCAGGTGGCTGGCATAGACGTCATCTATTACTTCGGAACAGTCATCATCAGGTTCCCCTCCTTCCGTGGGGAGGAAAGTGGCTGGATTCAGTGTCCTCACTATTTCGAGAGTGACCCTTGGGTTTTCAGAGAGATCCCCTTGCTATTGTGTCAGCCGAGAGTTGGAGAGGAAACGATATCCTTGGTGTTCATGAGGGACGTGACCACGTGCAGGACCTTAACATTAAGTGTTTGTCCCAGGGTGAGTTTGTCCGCCTCCTTGATGAGCAGGACTGTGGCTGCTAGTGCCCTAAGACACGGTGGCCATCCTGTGGCCACAGAATCAAGCTTTTTCGACAAGTAGGCTACTGGCCGTTGCCAGGGCCCTATGTTCTGAGTGAGAACTCCAAGGGCTATTTTGTCTTTTTCACATACAAAGAGGTTAAAAGGTCTTCCTATGTCAGGTAAACCCAGGGCTGGAGCTCGTCCCAGAGCCGACTTTACTTCTGCAAAAGCGGCCCTCGCTTCCTCAGTCCAGGTGGGGAGCTCCCGCTATGGCTCTCCCAATTGGTCAAAGGGGCCTCACTATGGCTGAGAATTCGGGAATCCAAATGCGACAGAACCCTGCAGCTCCTAAGAATTCACACAAGCCTCATTTTGTTTGGGGCTGTGGTAACGTGATGATGACCTTTTTCCTTTCCTGTTCTAGTTCTCTTTTTCCTTTTGTGAGGAGGAAGCCTAAGTATCGGAACTGCTGTTGACAAATCTGTGCCTTTTTCCAAGAGGCCCAGTGCCCCGAGTTGGACAGGAGCTGCAGGAGAGCCTTTGTGCCTCTTGCACGGTTCTCTTGGGTGTCGTTGGCAAGGAGGAGCTCATCTACATATTAGAGGAGGACACATCCTGTGGTTTCCCTCGGAAAGCTGGCGAGGTCTGCAGTCAGTGCGTCCCCAAAAAGAGTGGGCGAGTTCTTGAAGCCTTGGGGAAGTTGTTTCCAGGTCAGCTGCAGGTCAGCTGGTGGCCTGTAACGGGTTCAGTCCATTCAAAGGCAAACAGTGGTTGACTTTGAGGAGCCAGGCGGAGGCAGAAGAAAGCATCCTTTAGGTCGAGGCATGTAAACCATCTGGCTGACCCTGGAACTTGGCTGAGGCTGTACGGGTTCAGGGCCACTGGGTGTAAGGAAAGTCACTTTGTTAATGGCCCTCAAATCCTGTACTGGCTGGTATCCTTCTCCTGGCTTCTTGACTGGCAAGAGTGGGGTATTCCAAGCCAATTGGTGTTCAATTAGAATACCTGTTTCTTTGAGCTTGATCAGGTGCTCCTGTATGCCCATTCTAGCCTCGAGTGGAAGGGGATATTGCCTTTGTCTTTGGGGTTGGGCTCCAGGGATCAGATCAACGATGGGGGCCCAATTCCGGGCTAGTCCAGGCGGGTTATCTTTGGCCCATACAGAGGGGAATGCAAGCCTGAATTCTGATGGACTACAGGGTTGGGCCTGGGCACAGACGTCTCCACTCCTCTTCCCTTGGCATGGTAATTGCCAGGACCAGGGTTTCCCTCTGCCTCAGGTTTAATTGGAGGCTTAGTGTGTCCAGTGGGTTCAAAAGTTATTTGGGCCCCAAGTGCGGAGAGCAGATCTCGGCCCAGGAGGGGAATCAGGAAGTCAGGCAAGTAGAGGAACTCGTGCCAGACCTTGTGGCCCCACGTTCACATTGTCGAGTCTGACAGAAAGTTGTTGTATTGCCCGCATCCCAGTAGCCCCAAGTATGGTTGCTGTCTTTTGGCTGAAAGGGGCTACCGGGCAAGTGATAACCGAATGTTCAGCCCCAGTGTCAACCATGAAAGTTATTGTTTGGCCCCCTACTTTCATTTTGACCGTGGGCTCATGGGGGCCAAGACAGAAAGAGCCCGGTCTCCTTCAGTCTGATTCTATCTCAGCCAGACCAATGAGGTTCCCATCTCGGGGTTGCTCTCGATATTGGCTGGGTTTTGGGAGCCCCTTCTGATTCGGGCATTCATTCTTCCAGTGTCCCTTTTCCCTGCACATTGGTCTCTTGCTAAGGGGGCTCTGGCCTTTCCCCCTTTTGGTGGTTTCCGTTTCTTTCAGTGCTGCTGCGAGAAGGGTGGCCCTCTTCTTTAGTCTTTTTTCAGCTTCTCTCTCAGCTGTGACTTCCCTGTTCATGAAACTTTATTGGCGACCTCTATCAAGTGAGTGATATTCATTCTGGCAAAGCCCTCTAACTTTTGGAATTTTCTCCTGATGTCTAGGGCAGCCTGTGCCACAAAGGAGGTATTTACCATTTGTTGACTTTCTGGTGCCTCGGGATCAAACAGGGTGTATACACGGTATGCCTCACACAGTCTTTCATGGTAGTCTCCGGGAGACTCCCCAGGCTGTTGTGTGACCGATGTTATTTTAGTCATGTTCATGGGCTTTTTGGCTCCAGCTCAAATTCCCTGAAGGAGAGCCTCTTGGTACCAATGGATGTGAGCCTGTCCTTCTTCTGTGGTGAAGTCCCATGTCAGGCACGGCAGCTCAAGCCCAGGCAGCAGGGTCATTGATCCCTGGCAGTGCATGGTCTTCTAGGTACTGTCGTGTTTCCCTCATCCTCCTCCTTCTTTCTTCTGTATTAAACAGGGTACGGAGTAACTGTTGGCAATTTTCCCAAGTCGGTCGGTGGGTCTGGAAGAGGGACTCCATCAAGTCGACCACTGCTTGTGGCTTTTCAGAGTATGATGCAGTGCTGTGCTTCCAATTAAGAAGGTCGGTTATAGACAAGGACTGATAATACACCATGGAACGGCTGGGCTGGACTGTTCCGTCCTCATTCTGTCTTTCAGGTTCTCTCATCTCCCTTACTGGCATTTGGAGGGCGTCAGGTCTGGTCTGGGTTGCAATCTGGCTGCTGGCCCTGGTGAGAGAGGGTTCTCCAGGTCTGGGGGTAAGGACAGATGGATGGCAGATCCGGGGTGGAGGAGAGCTAGACGGAGGAGGAGTTTTAAGCCCCCGGGCAAGGTGGGGGGCAGGGGGCGGAGAGTCATAAGGTGGCGGAAAGACAAGGCCTTCCTCTGGGTCCCCCGCAAATACCGGGGGAGCGGTGGGCTGCTTCTTTGGTTCTCCAGGTGAGTCTCCGGGTGAGGCAGCTAAAACCCTTTGCCTGACTCTGCTTGTTATGGATGAATCGCACCCAAGGTGGGGGATTTCAGGCAATTTCAAGCCAGGAGTCAATATATGGAAATTGGTCAGGGTGACCTGGGTTCCCAGTGACTATTAGCCAAACCCGCTGCACCTGGGCATCTAATGTCCCTTCTGGGGGCCATCCTACATTGAACGTGGGCCATTCTAGTTCACCAAAGGTTCTTAGCTTCCTGGGTATCATTTTCATCCCATAGTCACCTGAGAATCCCTTTTGAAGAATCCCTTAAAGTTTTTAAGCAGGACCTCAAGAATCTTGGGCTTACTGTTTTGACCCCATTACTAATCCCTTTCTTGTGTTCGGTGTCGCAGAGACAGACAAAAAAAGGGTTATCCCCTCAGATGAGAGGACCAAACAGATGCTCCACTGGTTACGGTCTGGAGGGAAACTTTAGGTAAGGCTTGGCCGTGGTGGGCTCAGCTTTGTAACTTACAATGGGAGTCTAATTCGATGCCGCCCTGGACTGATGCCTTTCACCAAGACACCACTCAGACTCCACAGACTTTTGGGGACCTTAAGGGTGCCCATCTGTGGAGCCACAAATTCGAACCGACTGGCAAGCCTGGCTGAGCTGCACATTCACACACACATATACCAGAGGCTATTACATTCTCTCCCACAGAATTTTTTACCTGTGAGACCACTGAGGTCTCCGGGGAGTGATCAGGTCCCCCTTCCAGCCTTTTGGATGGCCCTGACTGGGTTGGGGCCCCAGCCTTACTGGTTCCGACATCGGGTCCAGGTCCTCACCTACCAGGTCTGAGTACCGCAGGAACAACGGAGCAGGGCCAGCCTGGGCGACTGAGGGTACTGCCGAAAATCAGGCAGGGCTCCCCTTCCCCTCTGGGATTCCTCGCTCCGTCACCGCCTCGCCCATCTCCCAAACCAGTGGCAACAGTGGGCCAGCGCAGTTGGGTTTCCTGGTCAGGGAACCAACCAAATATGTTACGGAACCAGGCTGGAACGCTGGCGGAAAAACCAAGCGGCACTCGGAGATCCTGGTGGATTGGAGATTTATTTAACACCTGCAGGCTCAAAGGAGACAGTTTCTCCAAAGATCTGAGCCCCAAATGCAGGTGGGAAGGGTAATTTATAGCGTCATTTTCCACGTTGGTGGTGGCTTTCCCGCGCTGCAAACAGGGCAGGAAGAGCCTAGGAAAAGGAGTCTCCCAAGCTAGGAACTAGAGCTTGTTTTAGTCCCGTCGCCATCTTATGGTGCAGAACTTATTTTCCCAACACTCTGAACAGAGTCAGCAGTTTCCCTATTGAAAGCTGTGTGGGAATGCGCGGCGTAGTATCTACCGAGGCGCGCGGAAGGGCAGCTCGGTGAGATGCACCGAAGCGCTGGAATCGAAATTGAATCCCAGCCCTCTTCCTAGCCGCGTGACTTTAGCCAAGTTACCGAACCTCTCAGAACTTCCCCAACTGTAAAAAAAATCTGTTAAGAATACTCACCTGCCAGGGTTTCCGAGCGATGACGTAACCATGCGGTCGCCAACTAGCGCTGTATTTAGAAGGTGCAAAATGCCCAAGCCGGTCACTACTGGTCGATTGGCTCTACGCCAGACGGGCCGGGGAGTGTGTTACCTCTAGGAGCATGCGCAGTACGCCCGCGGCGCGGCCCGTCAGGCACTGCGGTAGGCGCCCTGGAGGCTGGCAGGACCCTGACCCCAAGATGGCGGCGCCCAGCGAAGTGGCCGCGGCTGCCTCCGGCGAGAATGATGGCGGGGGCAGCGGCTTTGGGTCGTGGCTGGACGGACGGCTGGAGGCGCTGGGAGTGGACCGAGCCGTTTACGGCGCCTACATCCTGGGTGTCCTGCAGGAGGAGGAGGAAGAGGAGAGGCTGGATGCTCTGCAGGGGATCCTCTCTGCTTTCTTGGTGAGAAGCCGGGACACGTTCCTTTAGCTTCCTGGCGGCCCCTGTCAGTACTTCGTACCCCCTTTCCCATACCTTGTGTCCCAGAGGATTAGTGGTATCCCATGGGAGAGGAATATTCTGAGCTCTGGGACGCGGGGGAAGGGGGTTGCTCACCAACCAGGGTTTTGGGAAGCCAGAAGGTTGCAGGTGCATAGAGAAGTGTGGCTTTCCTTTTTTCCTGGGGACACGGCCCTCTTGGATCCCTGTGGGTGAGCTGAGTGAGTCTTCTTCCGAAGCCACTGAAATGCCTAAATGAGAATTTTATCATAGACGCCTAACGACCAATTTCATTCCCATGCGTTGACAGTGTTCAGAGAGAGGAGTAAAGTGCTCTGGGATGTCTGTGATCTTTAAGAGACAGTGCCCAGTGCTATCCCATGACAAAAGCCTGCAGGAAGTACCTTCTCGGTTCCTATTTTGGAGGTAGGAGTTCAAAAAAGGTAAGCTGGAGGTAGAAGTCTGGGTATAGGTGTAGGCCTAGGCCAAACTGAAGCAAATATTGTGCTTGATCTTTTACAGTATTTAGAAATGCAGTGACCATCCATGTTTGCTGGGGGAGGTGGGAAATAAGGTCAGAGTTTTATCATTCCAGCTTTTAGTATATGTGTTGCCAAAGCGACCATTAAGGTCAGAGTTTTAAGGGAGAGAGAGAAGCTTGGTATTCTTTTTCTGCTGCTTCTGCTTTTTTTTTTTTTTTTTTTTTTTTTTTTTTTTTTTTTTTGGTACCCAGCTTCTTAAAAGCAGATTGAGAAATGTGTACTTTAATCTGTGTTTAAGTAGTAAATCACCAGATTGTCCACTTTTCCAACCTGACCATTCTGCTGCCTTCATCTCCATTTACACTTACTTGGTGGAAACACAGTTTGATGATTGGGCATAGGGTTGAAATATAACCCTAGTGCAGCTGTCTCAGGTTCTCCTGGCAAGGTGCCCCATTTAGTCCCGAAGTCTGCTCTGGTGAGATTGACCTATGAATGGGAAAGCTTTAACACAGCTTGTGATGCATCTTACAAGTTTGGTAGGGATAGAGCGCCGTAGTAAATTCTTTTCCTGGACCCTGACGACGTAGCAGGTTGGTGGGGGGAAGAGTGTAAGGCAAGCAATTTAAGTTAGTTTTTATTTCCAGTTGGGAAGTTTCTAAAGACTCCGTGAAAAAGAGGTTGAAGTAACTTGGATACTCATTGGTACTAGCTCCTTGACCTCTTCTTTTCATGGTGTCATTATTTGGAACTGCACATCTGCTGATGAAGGCAAGCATGAATTTGCCTTAGACTATTAGCAGTCTCTTGGTAGAAGTGAGAAGAGTTATCTAGAACCATATTTTCTCTATATTTGCTTCTTGTTTACATGAACTACAGAAGACAGACATCTTTAAGGGTGGCTTCTCGCTCTCTCTGCCTGATTCACACACCATTCTTAATTTTCTCTTGATTTTCGCAAGCCCTTCTGTATAGGAAATTGCTTTGGGAAGAACGGGCCAGGAAGTATATGGTGAGGCAGGGGTCCTGTACACGAAACACCTGAGAAGGAACTTGAAAGAGCAGCAAGGCCAATGAACATGGTATACGTCAAATGTATAATTCACGGTGTTGCTTGCTTTTTGTCAGGCTGTATCTAAAAGACCCTGACTGTTGTACCAAATCCCTTTCTAGGAAAAACAAAAGGCATAGCTAAATCAGCTACCAGATTGGGCTCGGATTCAATATTAGGAATTAAGAAGTTTGTCAGCAGGAACTTGAGTTAAGATTCAAGGACAGTGTATATTGTCAGGAACAAATAGCAGTTAATAATAAAAGCTTTTTATTATCATTTTTAAAATTCCTTCCAGTAGCATTTATATTGATTGATTGATTGATTGATTCATCAAGTTTTTATTGATGGATTACTCTCTACCAGGCATTGCCCTAAGTGCTTGGGGTAACTTAGGGAACAAAAGAGAAATTCCTGTCACCCCTTATGGGGTGACATTCTAGCAGGGAAAAAAAAAAAAGCAGTAAATTATATAGTATGCTAGAAAATAGTAAGTACTGGGAAAAAAGGAACATTATAAGAGAATCAGAAGTGGAATGGAGGGGTGAGTTGTAATTTTAAGTAGGATTATTACATTAATGGGGGTAGTGACACTTTAGGGCAGCTATTTATATACTAGCCTTCTAAATTGTCAGTGTCTTGAGACCAGGGACTGTTTCTCACTCATTTCTTATCACTTATCTTAGTGCCTTCAACATGGCAGGCAGTATCTGGATAAATAAATGAACAAATGGATGAATGAACTACTTTGGTCTGGGTGAACCCTGGGAGAATGAACCACCTCATCCTCCAAGAGCATCTTTTCTCTTATGCTTCGCCACTCCTTTTCCTTCTTTTTCTTCTTCTTCCTTTACTTTTCCTGCTGGGGTTCCTTGAATTAAAGAAAGAAACTGTGGACCAAAGAAGTTTTGTATGTTTGGCATGAGTGCCAAAAAGGACACAGGGTAGAGGATGTAATCCTTTGTTGGGTGGAAAGTAAGGAAATCCAAAATAGGGTTGGCTGCCTGGCTTATTCAGTAGAGCGTGTGTCTCATGATCTCAGGGTTGTGAGTTCGAGCCCCACGTTGGGTATAGAGATTACTTTTATTTTATTATTTTTTTTTTAATTTTTTTTTAACGTTTATTTATTTTGAGACAGAGAGAGACAGAGCACGAACAGGGGAGGGGCAGAGAGAGAGGGAGACACAGAATCTGAAACAGGCTCCAGGCTCTGAGCTGTCAGCACAGAGCCCGACGCGGGGCTCGAACTCACGGACCGTGAGATCATGACCTGAGCCAAAGTCGGACGCTTAACCGACCAAGCCACCCAGGCGCCCCTAGAGATTACTTTTAAAAAAACAGTAAAATCTTAAAAAAAAGTCTGTGTTCTGTCTCTCCTCGCTTTTTTTTTTTTTTTTTTAAAGTATTTTCTTTTTTTTTTTTTAATTTTTTTTTTCAACGTTTTTTATTTATTTTTGGGACAGAGAGAGAGAGCATGAACGGGGGAGGGGCAGAGAGAGAGGGAGACACAGAATCAGAAACAGGCTCCAGGCTCCGAGCCATCAGCCCAGAGCCTGATGCGGGGCTCGAACTCACGGACCGCGAGATCGTGACCTGGCTGAAGTCGGACGCTTAACCGACTGCGCCACCCAGGCGCCCCTCTCCTCGCTTTCTTTGAGAGATGGTATAAGATAATGGTTGAGAACATGGGCTCAGAGCTAGACTGCTGGGTTCAAATCCTTTTTAATCCACTTATTACTTAATGACCTTGGGCAAGTTACTTAACCTCTAGACCTTGGTTTCCACATCCATAAACTGAGAATGGTACTTATATCTTGGGATTGTTTTAAGAATTAAGGGTTCTTATGTGAAGTATTTAGAACAGTGCCTGGCACATGCTAAGCACTTAGTAAATGTGAACTCTGACAGCTCATTTTGAAGAGTGGAGCATGAAGATTGTGAAGCAGCCATAATGAAAATGGAGGGAAATACCTATATCTGTTGAAATGCCTATTCTTTGCCAAGCAGGGTAGGGACTTCGTACACATTCTCTTTCATCTTTCCTAAAATCCTGGGAAGACGTGAAGCTCAGAAAGTTAAGAATCTTGTTCATAGATCTGGGTTTGAATTTAAGTATGTCTGACAGCAAAGCCAACATCCTTTTTCTTATATCATGGTAAGGAAGATTGATCGGCATGTGTGTGGACGATATGTGTGCTTGTGTAAAGTGAACAAAAGGATGGTTGGATAGGAGACCATCTACTCATTTATCACCTAAAGAGGTGGGGTCAGCTCAGCAAGGTCACGGATACGTTCCAGCTCGAAAGTGGATGAACCTTGGAGAAAGTACTGAGTTGAGTGTAGCAGCCAAGAAAGATTTCACGGCTTTGATTCAGGCAACAGGTTTTTGCTCCAAAAGTATGAGGAAGACTGTCCTGAATTATTGAGAATCCTTTCCCCTGGTGCTTGGCAGGATGGAGTGGGTGCTTTTGACCTAGCAGGTGTGGATTCTGGGCCTCAGACACAGGATTACTTCTGTTTCCAGAGCCTCAAAACAGAAACATGCTTTTTGTTCTGTGGCCCCCAGATCCTCCCCGTGACTTCTCATCACCAGCAGGCAAGCTGTACCCTGTGCATGGGCTTTGTTCAGGCTGAGGGCCTCAGGACATTAATTGGTCTATTTCTCCAACTAGGAGGAAGATTCTCTTCTTCACATCTGCAAGGAGATTGTGGAACGATGGTCGGAAAGTCAGAATGTTGTCACCAAAGTGAAAAAAGAAGGTAGAGTTGGGAGTTTGTCTAAACTGCAGTGCCTTTTCCAACGACCTTTACTGTGCAGCTGTTAGAGAATTTTGAGTTTTCGCTATTTTCTACGCATTTTGCCTAAGATAATTTAAGCTGGCAAACACCCAGCAGCTTACTGGAACTTTTTAGCTGGATGTTGGTTTCCTTTTCTTTTTTTACAGTTTTCCATTCCACCTGACCATAGTCCCCTCCATTGTGGCTTTTGCTTTCTTCCTTTTCATCTTCTTTCTACTGTCCCTTGTAGATTTTCATGGCAGGTATGGGGCCAACTATATTTTCCCACCTCCTACCTTTTCTGTATTCTCATTTCATAACAGTTGTGGCTGATGTTTTGCTTTATTCAGCTAAATTTGTCACCCCTGGAAATGAAAGAGAAGTGGGTTAATATACTCACCATTAGTATGACAGATTAACTGCAGAAAACTGAAATCCTAGAAGCCAAACTTGAATCTATTCTAAACTACACATTGGTTCCCAGTCTTGGCTGTACATTAGAATCAGCTGATATACTTTAAAACGTGCCAGTGCTAGGGCCATACCATGGACTAGTTGTAGAAACGTCTTTGGGGTTGGGGCTCAGGTATTGGCATTTTTTAAAAAGCTGCACCAGATGATTCTAGTGTGAGTCCAGGCATAAAAACCACTTCTGGACACCACTGCCCCCTTTCTTTGAGAATGGGTAACTTAGTTGACTTTATTTTAAAATAATCTATGGCGTTGCCTGGGTGGCTCAGTCGGTTGAGTGTCCAACTTCAGCTCAGGTCATGATCTCGTGGTTCGAGAGTTCCAGCCCTGCCTTGGGCTCGCTGCTGTTAGCACAGAGCCTGTTTCATATCCTCTGTCCCTCTTTCTGCCCCTGCCCTGCTCATGCATGCTGTCTCTCTCAAAAATAAACATTTAAAAAAATTACATATTTCACCTGGCGTCATCATCATTATGAAAGGGACCGGCATAAGTTGATTCTAGATTCCTTCTTATGTTTCTGGTTTGAGAGGAGAGAAAGTTGCATGCTTGAAGCCAAATTTTCTATGGTTCTAATGCAGTGCTTTTCAACTTTTTTTTTTTTTAATGTGTATTTATTTTTGAGAGAGAGAGCTCGCAAGCAAGGGGAGGGGCAGAGAGAGACAGAGGATCCAAAGCAGGCTCTGCACAGTCAGCGCAGAGTCCGATGTGGGGCTTGAACTCCCCAACCATGAGATCATGACCTGAGCCAAAGTCAGATGCTTAACCGACTGAGCCACCCAGGCGCCCTGACTTTTTCTTTCTTTTTTTTTTTTTTTTTTTTGGTAAAGCAGCAAAACTTCAATTTATAAAACAGGTTAAAGCAGGGCTGCTCTGATTGAAGATAGATACGAGACCTAAAGCCTAGCCTGCAGGGCCTTTTCTTTCCTTTCTCATTGGCCCCTGAGGCACCTCCTTTGAACCCCAGGGCCCTAAAGAATCAGCAGATGCCATTGCCTTGCCTGCAAGCACTGCCTGGGTGGACTGGTGGTTCGGTGAGCTTGTTTTCTCTTACATACAACCTTGTTGTCCCTCCCTTCCCTTCCCCTCCCAGATGAGGTACAGGCCATTGCCACCCTAATTGAGAAGCAGGCACAGATTGTGGTGAAGCCCAGGATGGTGTCAGAAGAAGAGAAACAGAGAAAAGCTGCCCTCCTGGCCCAGTATGCTGATGTGACAGATGAAGAAGAATATCCTTTTTGGAGTCTTGGGTCCATCCCCTGAGGCTCAAGTCAGACATGTTTGCTGGTTTGCAGTGAGCTTTGGGAAGTTGCCAATCTCTCCGTGTAGTTTAATTTTTCTCTCTGAAATGGCATTGATCTCTGGCCCTTCGTGGGTGTGAGAATTGATATTCGGATAGTTGGAAACTTCAGTGTGAAAGAAATAATGCCTTAATAATGGACTGTTTATATTGTATTTCCAGAAACTAAGATGCAGCTGTATGTTTATATTTGTATAATACCTTTCTGCCTAGTACAGTGTCATACGTATAACCAGTCTTTATATTCGTTTCCCAGTTGATGAGGGAACGGAGACAGTGAGAGTGGAATGTGTAATCAGAGATATGCATAGATTTAGTGGCAAAACCAGGACTAGAATACAGATCATTTTGGATGAAGGATTCCCAAATTTGGGGCAGTTTCATTTGAATCTCATTATTTTTTTTAATACTCCAGCGACCACATAATTGAAAGATCACATCCCCAAATCTGGAATATGGGCACCGTGCCAAAGGCAGTTGCCCTTGACCAGAGACGGGCTTGGTTCCCTTTGAGTTTGAAATTGTTTAGGAGATGCTTAGCTTCCAGAGCCTGCTTGACTGGAGTATGTAGTGCCTTATGTGGTGGACATGATGCCAGAAATGTTAGTTGTCTCCTCACGAGCTTAGGAAATAATTGTTAGGCGCTTTTGGGCCAACTTGTTCTTCTCCTGATGTTTTTATTGCCAGGGTCAGCAGAGCTAGGGTCCCAATGACACAGTCTCATTTCCTGGCCTAGAAAAGAACAATGTTTTAAGCAGTGGTTCCCCTGGAGAACTTGTTAAAATCCAGATTGCTGGGCCCCACTCCCCAGTTTCTGATTTAGTAGGTCCAGTGTGGGGCCCAAGAATGTGCTTTCCTAACAAGTTGCCAGGAAGATCTGGGAACCATGCTTTGAGAAGCACTGTTTTGTTTTGTTTTTTTTTTAAGTTTATTTTTTTTATTTTGAGAGAGAGAGGGAGAGGAAAAGAGAGAATCCCAAGCAGGCTCTGTGTGGACAGCACAGAGCCCAATGAGGGGGCTCAAACCCACAAACCGTGAGTTCATGACCTGAGCCAAAATTAAGAGTTGGACGCCTGACTGAGCCACCCAGGTGCCCCTGAGAAGCACTGTTTTAGAAGTCATCTCGCCATCCCCTGGCTTCCAAGTCCTGGGCCAGTCTACCCAGACCAGGCTAAGTTTCTTTTCAGCTGCCAGGAGATAAGGATCTTACAGTAGCTCTGAATAATTTTCCCCACGTTGAGATTTTTAAAAATGACTCTCCTGGGGTTACCACCACATCCCTGACAGTTTTTCTTCAGCATGCTTTTCCTACCCATCACTTCGTCGAATGTTTTCTGATGTTGGGTTGGGATGTGCTAGCCTTTGTTTTCCATCGGACTTTCCTTGACATCACTCACCGAAGCAGATGAGAAGGATGATTCAGGCGCCACCACAATGAACATTGGTTCTGATAAATGTATCCTTCTCTGTGTCCACCCCCAAGTGTTTCTCCATCAAATACTCTTGAGGAACAGTTTTTATTTTGCTGTCATTGCTGGGGCCTCCCTTTTACCAATAGGAACTCATGTCAGGCCAGCGTGTGAGCCCCATTCCTAGGACAACCATAAATGGTCACTCTTAACAAGAACTTTTCCCGAAGAAAACATGTTCACCTGTATTGTGAAGGGAGGAAGGATTTCTTAAGAATTTCTAAGGGAAAATAAGAATCAATACACCCTGTGTATAGCACTGGGATCCCCAGTGATGGAAGCAAACTAAAATAAGATTAAAATGTGACTTTGTCCTCAAAGACTTTATAATTTTTCAGAAAGAGAGCACAAACACTGAATACTTTTGAGCTAAAATTACTGACAGGTGGAAACATGTGCTGAGGAACGTCCCAAAAGAATCACTTATGAGAAGTTTCTACATTTAGAATCCACTGTTTTTTGTTTGTTTGTTTGTTTGTTTGTTTTTTTAAGAACCCACCTTCTTAAAGACAAGTATGGTGGATTATCACAGAAGAGGAAGACTGACTTATTTTAAAGCACTAAAGCAATAAAAGTTATGTTTTAAGAGTAGGAAGGAGCTTGTTTGGTAGTAACGGGTTTTGTTCTTTTTTTAAGCTTTTTGTTTTTTGTTTTTTGTTTTTGTTTGTTTTAGTAATCTCTACACTCAGCATGGGTTTTGAACCCACAATCCTGAGATCAAGAGTCAAACGCTTTTCCGACTGAGCCAGCCAGCCACCCCAGGTTGTATTTTTAAAGTCCTAAGAAATGAGGGGTAAAGTTTTTGGCTAGGTGTTTTCTAACTGGTTAAACTTATTTTGTATCTTCTATAAATTCAGAGTTTGTGGTTATTAGGACATAGTTTTTGCTTAAGCTTCAGTGGTGTAGGGAAAAAAGCAAATTGATAAAGTTTAGTAAGGTTAAACAACTTATTTACCTCTTTTCAAGCATTTTTTTTTCAATGTTTATTAATTTTAGAAAGAGGGAGAGACAGAGACAGAGCATGAGTGGGGGAGGGGGAGAGAGAGAGGGAGACACAGAATCCGAAGCAGGCTCCCGGCTCCGAGCTGTCAGCACAGAGCCTGATGTGGGGCTCAAACCACAAACCACGAGATCATGACCTGAGCCGAAGTCAGATGCTTAACTGACTGAGCCAGCCATTTTTAATAGTGCCAAGTACATAAAAATTTTGCCAGTTACATTGATATTCTTGTTGACTGAAAGTAGCCTAGATACTTCAACAATAGTCTGCCATGATCTAAGTGCTTATTCTGGAATGAAATTTCATTTTCATAAAATATTTTAACATTTAAATTTAGATAAGTCTGAGGTTTTTATTCTGAGGATTAATTTTAAACGTTTGTAATGGTAGTTTCAGGATTTCCCATTAGACCAAAGAGAAATTATCCTAAGGAATTTTCTTGTAGAGATTAGGAACATGTAGAGGGAGGACAGCAAGAATAAGGAAAGAGCAGTCGTTGAGACCTGTGTGACCTGTACCCTAATCCCTTAACTCATCTGTAGCTCTGTTCCGAAACACCAATGTGGAAGATGTCCTCAATGCCCGAAAACTGGAACGAGACTCACTTCGGGATGAGTCCCAAAGGAAGAAGGAACAGGACAAGCTGCAGAGGGAGAGGGACAAACTAGCCAAGCAGGAGCGCAAGGAAAAGGAAAAGAAAAGGACACAAAGAGGGGAGCGGAAGCGATAACCTTGGTCCACTCTGTTCTTTCTCCTCATGGACTTGATCAAAGGGAGAGCTGATTGTGCACATGTGTATTTAAGAGAAATGAGAGAACATTGCAGAGTGGTTTCCCAAGGCATGTCCCTTTTGTTTACATGGTCAAAAGGAAAATCACAAACACTTCTAATTACAAAATGTGCCATGTCTGTGTGGTGTGGGTAATCAGATTATTGTAGTTGATGTCTGTACCAAAGATCTGGAATGGCGGCAACTTTTATATTTTAATCTTGAAGTTCTGGCTCCTTTTGGCTACTTAAAAAGTCTTCCCTTACCTAGGATCGATAACAGAAATATTCAGAAAGCTGACAGTTACAGTTTTCATCCTAAAGGAGCAGAATCATGACCACTCCTTTCCCGAGATGAAATGTGGGAGCATAAAGTACTTTGAAAGTACTATTTACCCCTAAATGTATTGTTTTATGGATGAAATAGAAAACTAATGAAGAGCCCTACCTGGGTCTAGATATTATGTTAACATGGCAATGACCTATGAAAATGGAAGAAATTATGTGGTGGATGTTCTAGATTTGAGGGGAAAACAATTATTTTTAAGTTTCAGCTTATGGGAGGAAAAGAAGTATCTTTTTAAGTGTAGATAGTCACATATTTTTTTCCTCATCAAGGCTGCGGTTTTGAAGAAGGATGTGTATTGGGTGGAAGGAGATCATTGTTAGCTAGATTCATTTTTTATAATCATGTGTCCTCTTGAGCACTAGTAGAGATTTTAATCCTGATGTGCCCTAAAACATGAGTATAAAGACCTGATAATTACAGGTTGAGAGAAACTGCAGGAACCATGCGTTTAAGGAACAAACACTGGAAATCTCTGCGAACACAAAGATATTTAGGAGTGCACATTGTGGGTGCTCAACAAATTTATTGAATGAATGGAGAAACCAGGAGAGTCAAAAGTGAGCGGGAACTCTGTTTCTACTTTGGTCACAAGCCACATTCAGTTGTAAATACGGCCTTTCTCTACTTCAGGCAGTGGACTGTCAAGAAGCCTGAAGGGAGGCATCTCCCTGACAAGACAGAAAGTAGGTATTTTATACCTGAGGTTGGCAAACTACTGCAGACAAGCAAATTTGGCCCAGTCTGTTTTTATATAATGCGGGTCAACAGTGAATATTGCATTCTTAAAGTGTTGTAAAAGAAGAAACATGTGATAAAACTTTAGGCCTGTGAAGCCTAAAATATTTACTGTCTGGTCCTTCAGAGAAAATGTTTGCTGACCTCTGTTTTGTACTATTAACTATGAGGTTAACAAAAATTTTTACCTTTGTGCAGCAGGTAAAAAGAAGCATGGTTAAGGAAAAGATATGTCACCTCTATACACTCCTATAAGCGTGGCATTGCATTTTAAAAAAGTAACCACCTTTTAAAAAAATAAACTATTTAAATCACTGTTTTCTGATTTATCCTGATTCCTTCCAGCTATCCATGGAAATGAATTGTGTGAATAGTCACTTAGGAATGTGATGAATTTTGCTCTGTATTTTATTTTGTTTAGTCCAGTATGCTCTTTTAATAGTAGAACCTTTTCCTAGAATCAAATTCTCTGCCTCAGTTTTCTTTTCTGTGAGGTTAGGTATTAGGAGATCAGAAAGATTACTGTGTTTTTTTGTAAGTCAGTAAATTGACTTTGAAAGCCTTGGAAGTACTTTGGGACTCTTAGTCCTCTGTGGCAGCAGCAATAGGCTGTGGCTACAGATAGGGTATGAGGGAGCCACCTTTATTAACCCTTATTTTGGATTTTTGGTTTATTCTCACTTTGATCTTGGTCTCTGCAGCAGAGTCAGGTTATATCCATGAATCCCTGAAGAGTACTTGCAATTATGTAGTTTCTATTACGTATTCTACAGTTAGGTATATCCTGAGCTAATGTTTAAGTAAGAAAAAAGGATCAGCTCCTTAGACTTGGAGTAAGGTTATCCACTTAATTCAGGTGCTGAGAAATCCTTTATGTCTAAAATGTTCAATATTGCAAAGGGCAAATTTTAAACAACTGTATCTTTTATAGTGTGATTGACATTTTAAGCCAAAATCAGAATTTCAGTCATAACATTAATTCCCAACCCTCTAAAACTTTATAAAGTAGCGGATGGTTCAAGTGGAAGGACACTGATATAATTCAAGGTAATTTTCAACCACTTTTATATAAATTGCTTTGTCTATTAAAAGAAATGGAGTACATCAAATTCTTTTGGATGAGAAATAATGGGAACATCAGTTTCATTACAGATTATGTGTGATGTTAATTTTTTGTTCTTATAGATTGTTATTCAGAAGTACAGTATATAAGAACCATCCATTAGAGAGTATACCTATAGAAGGGGATAACCAACTAATTTGAGAATTATCTGCAGGGTGATGTGATTAACAAAATTTCAAATAATTTTTGTTTGGTTTTTATGAATAGACTAGTGTTTCATTTCTGACAACGGTCATGTAAAAACTTATCCAGAATTTTTATTTTGGTTTGCCTGGATTAGTATAAAGGCAAAGCAAAAATTTCATCTTTGAAGGAGGGGAGGTTCAATGCAAGGATATCTGAATGGCATTGCTTTGTCTACCAATATTCTTGTTGATGAAATATAAAACTCGGCTCCAGTTCTTATCAGTGAAATGAAATTTGACTGGTTTTATGACCTTTGTGATACTTAAGGTTAGAAACTAATACAGAGATGTAAAAAAATGAAACCGAATATTTTCAACAAAGTAATTTATTAATTTTTTCCTGAGAGACTAAATTCAGTACAGTATTTGTTTTCATAACATCCAACATGTCTTATGTCAAACTTAACCACTTTCCATGCAGTGACTGTGGTGGGGTGATCTATTTTATTTGACTACCCTCAATGTAATTCATTTGGGTAGTTCTAAAGCATATCAGTGATCAAAATGTTTCTCCCTACAGTTACTCCTGCATTCTCAATCAGTTTCTTCCGCACATCATCTAAAGAAAATTTATGTGGTGTGATTACACTCTTTAATACCAGGATTTCTAAAACTAGGAAAAACACCATTTAAAACATCAGTGTTTCCAGTCAAGGATAGTTCAATTAAATTTCATCAGTACATTATATTATAGTTTAACTCATGCTAGAAATGTTAAAACCCAAGATCTTCTGAGTCACATAATACCAACATTTCATATTAATGAATAAATTACTTGGGTTTCATACAAAGATATTAAGTGATGAGAAACAGAAAAAGCCAAGCTTTCAAGAGCTCTTTTAAAAAAATACAGAAGCTAACTAATGAACACAACTACACAAAATATACACTAACCAATTGCAAACTAAACTAAAGATTAACCTTAAAAAAGTATATTTTAGAACTTCGTGATACCCTCATAAAATGCTCATAAGGGTATTATTACCTCATAGGGGTATTAAAACAATAGTCATTATTTTAGTTACTGTGCATCAAGTCTAAAAGATCCAGATAAAGGAAATGTTTTGTTTTTGATTCAATTTAAATACTTTAAGACTGGAAATATTTAATAATTGATAGTATAATTAAATTTTAAAGAATATACACAAATGATTTGAACAGGTTTTATATTCAGTAACTTGCATGGTTTTTACACTGGCACTTTTATCACTAATTTAGGAGAATCAGATGCATTTCCCTCCATATACGCAGGCACTAAGATTTCAAATTTATAAATATGGTAGTATTTTTAAATATTAAATTTTTACATGAATATTGGGTTCATCCTTGTTTTCCTTGGTTTCCTAGGTATTATCCAGTTTTGTAAGGAAAACACAGTTATATCACAATCAAAACTTGTCTTGGTTACTAGACTGTAGCCATAATTGGGTTACAGTCATTAGATTAATTATTAGGAATTATACTTACTAAGGCAGACCTAAATGAAACTTATCTTCTAGAACAATTTCACATTTGCATTTACCTGCACTGCAAATGGGCTTAAGCAATAGTTTAGCTGTTAGGAAATATTTAATTAACTTAAACTTGTTATCTGTGACTACTCAGAACTCCCTAGAGTAGTCAACTTTCTGAGTTCACCTTAAACTATGGTATCTGATCCATTCCAAATAGAAGATTTTTGAATAGAAGTTAAACTTCATTAAGGTACTAACTTTAAATCTGGAAGAAAATTAATGTACTGAAGTTTTCAAGTTTGACAAGTTCATTAAAATTTTTTAGCATGTCTTGATACATTTACTTATCAGCTTTTTACTCTTCTGCTGGCATTTCCTTAATGTTTGTTTGCTTCACCTCTCTGGTTCATTGGATTGCTATTATTTATGTTTTCATGGACTTTATCTTCACAGTTTACTGTATCTTGTAAAGCCTTTTCCACATCTGTTTGGCCAGCTGTACTGGCTGTTTTTGGCAAGGTCATCTGAAGTGCACACCACAGGGTAGTGCGTGCTTTCCGAGTAGCCACACACATCTCTTTAATTGCTGAAGCAAGGGCAAAAACATCTGTAAAGAAAACACTCAGTGTCAGTTCATATTAGATGCCTTTTATGTATCCTTTAACTCTTAAAAAGCGCAATGCTGTGCTATTAAATGATCAAACATTATTATTTTCATAAGAGATAGGTGGCTATTGACTGAGTTAACTATTTGACTTAATATCAAAAAGTGTTGATACTGTTTCTGACTTGTGTGACAATGACTATGCTTTGGGGAGAACACAGACTTTGAGAGTTGTAATTAAATGGGTAAAATTAACAAAACTGACCGAAGTACTTATGGAGTAAATTATGTGGGCATGATTTACCAATTTACCTTTAGCTAAGTGTAAATTTTGGAAATCCAACCTTTAAACTCAGAATCTGATTTTAACAACATTCAAATTATCTCACTGCCTTATCAACAGAATACGCATTAACACTTATACCTCTGTCATCTTGGCATCTAGGAACTCCTTGCCTTTGCCGATTTGAAGCATTAACAATTTCATCCTTTCTACGTGACTGTACAATGTGAATGGACTCCAAGTGTCTATCAAGAGCAGTAGAGATATTGGCATGAAGGGGAGAGCTTCGAAGACGTTCCATTTTGCCTAGTAGAGTCACAACCTAAGGGAAACATTTTAAATTTTGATAAGGCATGTAACCACATTGCTCTGTCTTTAAGAACAAATTTTCAATGAAGTAGAATAGAGATGAGAGCAGTAATATTCGTCAAATAAATACTTGAATGCCTACTGTGTACTGACACCATGCTGGGGAAAATAAAGATGTTAAGGCAGTCTTTTGTACCTACTTGTTTCGGTAATCAGTTACTGGGAATAAACAGTTAAAAAATCAAACATTTAAACATTTCCATGTCACTGACAGGGTGTGTAAATTTAAGATCTAATATTGTTTTTGGCAAATAAGAGAACAGCCTGCAAATAAAACATTTTTAGGAGGTAGTGTAATCTAAAGGGAAAAACATTGAGCTAAAAAGGGAGAAGTCCTAGACTGATTAATCCTGACTTTGGCAAGTCCTTTCGGGGCTTTCAATATCTTCCTTTTGAAAATCAGAAATATTCAGATCATACTAGTGGTAGTTTTAAGGAATCCCTAATCCAGTAGGATCAGTAAGGGGAGTACAATTCATAGTTGCATATACCTATATCTCAAATTCTAAACTTGAAAGGTGTGTGGAAAGAGAACTTTTTCAATAATTAGGATTTGAACATCAAATAAATATAGTCATTGCCTTTGGGAACTAAATGATTTAAAATTCACAGAAGACCTTCTGTGTTCAGTGACTGGTGTTCAGTGACTGGGGAGAGGAGAAAAATATCTCTCAATGAAGAAACTAATGGCACCTGAATGAATGCCTCTAACCTCACGCTCATTTCAAGTTTCTGTGGAGTAATGCCACTTTGGGTCTATGGAGAAAACATAAGTACACAGTTATTAAATATTTTCCTCCCAATTACAGAACCCACCAGGATCTTTGAGGAGGAAACAAAACAACAAAAGAAAAAAAAGGAAAAATCACATAGAAAAACTCCAGTGAGCTACTAATTACACATTTTTTTCTAACTATGTATTTTTAAAAGAATCATTTAAATAAATGGTAAGTGTAAAGAAATTTGCACAGGTGATTTTTAATAAAAAAGGTGGTTCTTTTCAGAATTGTATAAAACCTGCAAACCAGAAAATAGTACATGTAAAAATATTTTTGCCCTTTGTGATCATCGGTCTAATGTTGCTAAATATAAAAAAAATTTTTTTTAATGTTTATTTATTTTTGAGAGAGAGAGAGCATGAGCAGGGGAGGGGAGGGGCAGAGAAAGAGGAAGACCCAGGATCCAAAGCAGGTTCCAAGTTCTGAGCTTTCAGCACAGAGCCCGACACGGGGCTCGAACTCACGGACTATGAGATCATGACCTGAACCAAAGTCGGATGCTTAACCGAATGAGCCATGCAGGTGCCCCTAATGTTGCTAAATATAGATAAATTATTACAACAGCTATAAACATAACCTAAATTAATGTGAAGCATAAGCAAAGCTGAAAAAGTTTATTTAAAGTTTGCAATTCCTTGATTAATTGCCTAGAAATGCGTTGCTGAGAAAAAGGACTTTTAACTTGGAATGGTTTTTTTTTATTTAAAAAAAAAAATTTTTTTTAACGTTTATCTATTTTTGAGACAGAGACAGAGCATGAAGAGGGGAGGGGCAGAGAGAGAGGGAGACACAGAATCTGAAACAGGCTCCAGGCTCTGAGCTGTCAGCACAGAGCCCGACACAGGGCTCGAACTCACGGACCGTGAGATCATGACCTGAGCCGAAGTCAGACGCTTAACTGACCAAGCCACCCAGGCACCCCTAACTTGGAATGGTTTTAAGAAAAAGTAATAAAAGATTGAAGTTTTTATTAACATCTGGCTGTAACCCATGTTGGTATCTGACTATAATACTGATAAATCCATTGTAAGAATTTACAAATTTGATAAAAGAATTTCAACCGACCAACTGAAAGCTAGGTAAAAATCACTCTTTTCCATTGAAGTAATTCATATCTATATTTTAAAGACCGCAAAGTAGATGAAACTGATGTTCAATAAAACAGACTCTGCTATGTTGATTTTTCTGGTTCCTAAAATGGCTTTTATTCAATCATAGAAGCAAGCTGTCTTCACTGTGTGCTTTTTCCCAGGAATTTGTTTTTGTTTTTGTTTTTTTTTAAGTAATGTCTATGCTCAGTGTGGGGCTCAAACCTATGACTTTCAGATCAAGAGTCAAATGCTCCTCCTCCAACTAAGCCAGCCAGGCGCCCCTCCCAGGAATCTTTTATCATATTTGAAAAACAGTGTAAGTTTTTAAAAGAGGAAGGTCAAAAAAGAAAAACTTTACCCTACTGTATTAAATTCTAGAAAATTCTGAAATTTCAAAGGAGGTAATAGAAATAATCATTTGTTAAATTAGAAAATGACCTAACGTCAGGATTCTTTACATTTGAAGTGATATACTACTTTTCTAAAACAAAGCTATTTTATAAATTTATGCATACCTACATTCTTCAGTATTTTTTCAGTTTATCAGTATTTAATACATTGTTGGATACACTTAATGTTTGTTGAATAACTCAAGTGTGCAGGGTTAAGAAAACAGTAATTCCCTGTTAATGTCCCATTTTGTATAATGCAAATACAGCTTGCTCATCTAGCTAGAAAACAAATGGGGTTTTTTTTTTTGGTTTTGTTTTGTTAGAGAAATGGGACTTTATAAATAATATTCAAAATTATTTTTGCTTTAAAATTCTGTTGAGAGTTAGCTGTATTGCTGATATAGATTTCTTAAAGAGAAACCATTTAAATTCCTAAACCTACTTTTTTTTAATGTTCATTTTTTTATTTTGAGAGAGAGAGAGAGAGAGAGAGAGAGCAGAGAAAGCAGAGAGAGAATCCCAAGCAGGCTCCATGCTGTCAGTGCAGAGCCTGATGCGTGGCTTGATCCCATGAACTGTGAGATCATGACCTAAGGGGAAATCAAGAGTTGAACCCTTAATCAACTGAGCCACCCAGGTGCACCTACTAAACCTACTTTTAAAAGGATTGAGGGGTGCCTGGGTGGCTCAGTTGATTAAGCGTCCAACTTCTGCTCAGGTCATGATCTCGCACTCCGTGAGTTCGAGCCCCATGTGGGGCTCTGTGCTGACAGCTCAGAGCCTGGAGCCTGTTTCAGATTCTGTGTCTCCCTCTCTCTCTCTGACTTTCCCCCATTCATGCTATGTCTCTCTGTCTCAAAAATAAACGTTAAAAAAATTTTTTAAAGGATTGAGGGGGTGCTATTTCTCCTTTCCTGACTATTAATCATAGTTGTAGGACCAAGCATGGAAAAGATAATTATTTCAGAGAATTATGCATAAATGTGATTTAAAAATCATTCAGAACTCTGACTTGCTGAAATGTTTTAAAATTTTATCAAGCAATGAAATAATCCATCATTGGATGTTTTTACAGCTTACTCTGGCTTGTTCTCGAAGTTCGTCCACAATTAAGCGATCAACTCGAGATGGGTTGGAGGTCAGCCTTGGAATTGGAGTGTTGTTAGTACTGGATACTTTTTTTCCTGGGTAATTCTTGGCCAGGGCCAATTCAGTCTGTAAAAAATTATATAATTTTTAGATGCTGAGTTTTCTAAATATGATTCAGTTATGAGTGACATTTCTCATAGGTCTAATAAATAAATTGAAAATGACTACTTTAAAATTGTTTCAGTATCAAACAGAACAAATGCAAACCACAATACCACTGTATTTTCTATATTTAATGCATATAAAATACCTGCAAGTCTCCCTGCACCTCATGTGGGACTTGAACTTATAAAACTCTGATATCAAGAGTCACATGCTCTTCCAACAAAGCCAGCCAGGAGCCCCCAAAGTAGTAAACTTTTGGCTCATTAAGGAAAAAGTCTACTTCACAGGCAAAAAACCCCCAACTTTATATAAATAACAATTTTTTAAGCCTCACATTTTTTTAGTTATGTCAGCTAATTCCTTATAGTCATGGACTTAAATACTGTACATTATGGAAGAATTCAGCTTAGAAATAAGGCCAAGTACTCTTGAACTACACTAACAAAATGAAGATAGGCAGAGAGAACATCCCAAGTTACTCCTAAATGGATAGATTTGTATTACCTTTTTTCTCTCCTTTTCTAATGCTCTCCATTGTTCATAGCACTCTTCTAGTCGAATATGAAGTTCACTGGCTGGTCCACTACGGGTTTTAACTGGTCTTTGAAATCCAAAAGTTGGCACGAAACCAGAAAACGAATTATCACCATACATCATATCATTAAAATAAGGGTAAAAATGGCTTAAGTCATTGTAAGAAAACATGTAAGAATCCAACAGTGGAACAACTGAATGGCCAAATGGGTGAGTGGATCTTAGGGGAAACCCATTTGAACCAACTTGTTGAAAACTCTGATTATGCCTTAAATCTCCCATCATATAATTATTAGAAAAGCATGATGCCTGTGTGCGATTCACACGGCTATTAATATTGTTGTCTCCACTTCCCTGTCTGTGGCTATTAAAATGACCCTGTGACTCCAACAGATCTTGATACGTATTTTGAGATAAGCCATCTAAGTGCTTTGGACCTTCCTCAGCATCATAATGTCCACTCTGAGACTTAGCTTGAAAATTATGTTTGTTTACATTTTCAATGATCCCATACTGCTGAGTTGCATAGTTATCACAAAATCCATTTGGCTGCTTTATTTTTTTATCAGTAACTGATTCAAAGAGATTTTCTTCTCCAGTCTTTGTCAGTCCTTCCATGTGATTGACAGATTGAATTCTTTCTGCACCATTGTAACTGAAATCAAAACTAGAAAATGCTGAAGGATTTTCTTGGCAATACTTCTGAAATAAACTGCTATTTGGGGTTAAATTTGTGGATGATAGTTGGGGGAAATCTGAAGAATGGTTAGAACCTTTAGAAGCTACACTTAAGTGACTATTTAATTTCATCAAGTTACCTTGATTTCGATAAGGAATAGGAGTGTTATTTTTTGTTTGGACATTCATCCAGGTTGGTCTGTTTAAGCTGATACCTCCTGAAGGTGTTGCTGAGTTTGATAATAAATTCACAGATTTAAAATACTCAGAATTTGAGGGGTCAGGTTTAGTAAACTGTTGTTTTTCTGTGACATTAGCAAAATCATTATTAGCTGGACAACCCGCATGAGGTTTTAGTCCATATTCTGATTTTAAGCCAAAATCAGCAGTGAAAGCTGCCTCATTTGCCAACTGTTTTTCTGTCAGATGTGGTGTGGTTTTTGGAAATGTGAAATTCTGCTGGTCAGCTATTGTCTCTTCCATTTTTTTCTGATTTGCTGGTTTAACCTGAAATAACTTTGTGTATGTGTCTGCTTCTACAGTTGGTATTTCAGGTGTGCCATTGGCTAATTTTTTACTATCCTGGACATTAAAATTTGAACACTTATTAAGCTTAACCTTATTAGGATGAACATATTCTGGGTATCTACAATAATCTGTGTTTTCGCTGTATCTATTAAATTGAGAAAGAAACATCTCTGCCCTTTTTTGCTGGAATGGTGCTTCAAGACCTTTAGCACATATTTTCTCTCTTCCATAAGAGTAAGTATCAATTCCTGATTCTTTCATGATGTCAGACAGACCAGTCTGTGATGTAAAACAGTTTTTGATAAATGGAAAATCTTGGAATGTTGTCTTAGCTGTATCATTTGTCTGGATATTGTAACAATTAGAATGATCACTTCGTGAGGGGTACATCCATTGTTCTTCAAGGTCTAACCCAGTAAATCCATGATAAAGTTCATCTATTTTTTGCTGTGGTGTTAGATTACTATTATGCAGGTATTGCTTTTCCACTGCTGACACAGATTCACCACTATAAAAAGCTTGCTGAGAGATGGCTGTATCTATTGGCCTTTTGGTTTCTGTTAAGAGGTCATGGTGATCTGCAAATCTGCTTGTGTTCACTGGCCAAACTGACTTTAAATTGGAGGAGCAGGTCCTAGAACAAGTAAATATATTTAATTACAACTCAGATTTTAAATGACTTTATTTTCTCAGTGGAGAAGGTAGAACAGGTTCTCAAAACATTTATATTGCCTCACTTCCCCATTATCTAATCCTTTCTAACCTTGCCTTATAAATTACCATTACATCCAAATAATTTTCTATCACTTGAAATGTGCCACATACTACATTAATATGCATTTTTATCTTGATATGTCTTCAGTATACTTTCCCAAGAGGCATCAACTGAGGCCTGAGGCTGGGGACTACATGGTCTTGCATGAATTGTTTATCTACAGTAAGCAGAAAACAAAATAAGTTTTTCCTTTAATTAGGTTATTATAGAATACAAAAATGTTGTTGACCACATTTTTTTAAATGAAAAAGATGTACTTTGATAAAACTATTACTAAAATTAAAATATTTTAATTGGTTACATGTGTGCTGCATATTTCCCTATTTATGAAGTACCACATTTGGGTAATATGGCCTCCATCCCCGAAAAATCAATCAAAGTGTATTTAAAAAATTTTTACCATAAGAACAAAGTCCATACGTATTTCTGCATACCAGCAATGATAGTTTTATTCTTTAGGATAGATGTATAAAAGCTCTTTGGAATTTGTACTCTTTAAGCCAAACTTTAGAACTCAAAGGAAATAGCTCTGAATTATGCAAGAATAACTTTCCAAAGGAAAGTTCTTAATAGCAAATTAAAGTCTGAAACTTCCAATTGTATGGCAAGTACCTCAGCAAAGTCAAGGCTGCTAGAAACAAATATTTGAATTAAGATGTCTATTGTCAGATGATCCCCTATTAAGTAAAAATAAAAGCTAATAAATACAGTAATCTAGTATGTGTGAATTTAAAAGCTTACTATATACCATGTAGCTTATATAATATACTAACCCCTCAGCAAAATATGGCTGTGACTTGTCTTGTTCTTCCAAAATGTTAGACACAAGTCCATATAAGTCTGTTTCACTGCCATAGTCATTTCTTTCCGTTTGAATCCTAAAAATAAATGAATATCACATGTAAATTATTTTCCTCATACTGAAATTCAATATATTGATTTCTATTTCCAGACTTCTTATACTATTATTTTTCTATAAAATATCTGGATTGAATTTATCCCATCATTTCAAATAAAGAGGCAACAACATTTTCCACTTTAGGGGAGCCTAGGTGGCTCAGTCAGTTGAGCGTCTGACTCTTGATTTCTGCTTGGGTTATGATCTTACAGTGGGTTTGGGCCCCGTGTTGGACTATGTGCTGGTGGTATGGAGCATGCTTGTGATTCTCTCTCTCTCCTTTCTCTCTCTGCACCTCCCACTCTTTTTTTTTTTTTTAAAGAATATTTTCCACTTTAGCATAGTGCCTATGGTACATGTTTCTCCATTTCAAATCCTATGTCTAGTTTGCAATGTATGCTTAACTCTTGTTTCTCCCAAACACATGCTATTCATTTTAAGTTCCAAGATATAAATCTCTGACTTACGATGTTTTAGACACACTTGGCACCACGGCTGCTTCTAAAAGCATATCTGGTCCCATTATACGTTATTCCGTCAACACTTGCTCAGTTTTTTCATTTGTGATTTGGAAACCATACGAATCTGCTACTCTATTTTTGTGACTCTTTAAACCAAATGTTGGATTTAAAAAGTGAAATGTGATATGGTCATCCTAGATACCACAGCAATATTACAGTTGTCACTTAAATCTAACAGATTTGTTGGCTATCCCTAAATCCTTACTACAGTAACTGGAGCTCTATGTATCTGAAATCCCACCTTGTGACTAATGCTGTCTAAATAATACAAAATGTAAAAACCACAAGGAGACGGGAAATTGGTGCCTATCTATTAATGTCCCGTCTATTTAATGTCCTATCTATTTCAACTAATCTGTTCCTAGAAGTAATATGTTGCTTTAAGTTATAGCTTCTTATTTTCTCGTACTTTATTTCTAACATTTCATAGTGTTAGGACATCTTAGAAATAAAAATACCTTTATATTTGCATAATACTCAAATAGTTCATTGATCTTCATAACATAAGATGGGCAGGTATTAGTAATCATTCAGCTATTGAAGAACGATCATTTGAGATCTTAAGAAACTTGTATTTTATAAGTGTATGTGATTTGTTATACTGTACACCTGCTGAACAAATGGTCTGCCTACAAGTCTAATGCTTTTTCTGCTATATTGTGTTATTTCAAAAAGATTGGATAAGTTTTTTGATATAATAATATATTAGTATATCTCTAAAATAATTCAATGTAATATATACTAAACTACTAATACTTGTTATTGGGAACTGTTAAGGGTTAAGGTGAATTTCCACTTTCTTTTATGATTTCTGTAAAGTGTGAATTTTTTCAATGAACATATATCAACTGAAAAAATATTTTTGTAGAATTATATATTATATAGTCTTTCTAATAAGATCACTATTATACAGAACTCACCAAAATTTTCAAAATTTTAACTTTTTTGAAGGTAATCTCTATACCCAACATGAGGCTCAAACTCATGACCCCAAGATCAAGAGTCACATGCTCCACTGACTGAGCCAGCCAGACACCCCAATTTTTAACATTTTAAAAACATTTTTTAATTAATAAGATTTTTAAGGAGGGTGCCTGGCAGGCTCAGTTGGTACAGCATACCCACGTTGGGTATAGAGTTTAAAAAGAAGCTTAAAAAAAAAAAGAACATATAAGATTTTAAAAATAATTATTGTCCAATTAAACTAAAGCTGCAACAGCATCTATCAACTGCTCCCTTATACATAATTAAAATAAAGGTAGATGTTACTCCTTTAGACTTCTCTTTCCAACAGGCTCCCATAATATACTATACTTCTTTTTAAACCTCACTATACTTGTGCCCAGCAAGTCGTCACTGTCATCGTTGTCATCATCATCATCATCATCATCATCTTTATTGTAAGAGCTATAAAGTTGGAGATAATATTTGCCGTGTTAATTGTAATATCCCTAGTATGAGAGATCTGGCAGAGTTAGGCCTCTAATATTAATGGAATTAAAAAATAACTAGAGGGGCGCCTGGGTGGCTCAGTCGGTTAAGCGGCTGACTTCGGCTCAGGTCATGATCTCGTGGTCTGTGGGTTCGAGCCCCGCGTCGGGCTCTGTGCTAACAGCTCAGAGCCTGGAGCCTGTTTCGGATTCTGTGTCTCCCTCTCTCTGCCCCTCCCCTGTTCATGCTCTGTCTCTCCCTGTCTCAAAAATAAATAAAACATTAAAAAAAATTTTTTTAAATAACTAGAAGGGTCTGGGTGGCACAGCCGGTTGGGCGTCATGCTCTTGATTTCATCTCAGGTTATGATGTTGCAGTTTGTGAGATCAAGGCCCTCACTGGGCTCCATGCTGACAACATGGAGCCTGCTTGGGATTCTCTCTCCCTCTCTCTCTGCCCCTTCCCTGCTCGCTCCTTCTCTCTCTCTCTCAAAAATCAATCAATCAATCAATCAATCAATCTTACGTTTGATAAAATCCTGCTTGCTCTACACTTGTGAAGGAAATAATTACAGAAAATTTAGATTAAATTGGATGAAAAATAGATCTAAAAATTACCCATGTATATAAGTCATCTTTAGAAAGAGGAACTTAAGATTTACTCACTAAGGGTTGCCTCTAATGAATAAACAAAAAGTAATGAGCTAAAAATTACAACACAGAACTGCCCAGTGTAGGGTTTCTAAAAGTTTGATAAACATAATATTGTAATGCCATAACATTAAAATGCTGATGTAAGGAATAAAGAGCTAATACAACTGGGTTCCCATGTAATCAAACTTTAAAAGTTTTCATTTAGCCTGAAAAATATGATTTATTAATTTACCTGTTGTTTACATTGATCTGAGAATTAGAAGGCTGTTTAGTATCATCTCCATAAGTAGACCATGGTGCATAGAAAAGTGAAGAATCTATAGAACTTGAATATTCTGCTGATGAAGAAAGTGGAGTATAGGTCTGCCTTAGGTCAACACTGTCTTCACTCTGAAAATTTAAAGACATGTTTGCACATCAAACACATCAAAATTACACAGAATATTAGTGAAATAATGAGATACGAGAGGAAATAACACATGCGTAGGAGTTGGGAGACTTAAAATCTAGACTAAGCCACTTAAACTTACTTTCCACTAGGGGTTCATGAATGTTATCTGTAAATGGCCACAATAAATATTTTAGGGATTGCTGGTGAGGTCTCTGTCAAAACTTCTCAACTCTGCTGTTCTAGCACCAAAGCAAACCATAGACAATATGTAAAGGGCATAGCTATGTTCCAATAAAATTTTGTTTACAAAATCAGGCACTCAGCAGATTTGATCAGTATTTGTTGCTTATCCCTGGTATGAAATACCCACAATTACTGCACTTATAATTTTTTTTAACAGATGAGTGTTATGTAGACACTAGCAGTGTTATTTTCAAGAAATCATTTACAAAATTCAGTCTTAATGCCCCTAATCTGTGGGGGGAAAAAAAGGTGAATGTACATTTATTCATATGGAATTTGCAAAGAAATTCTACATAACATTATATTCAGTCAACCTTGTGACAAGAGTACTGTGCTATAAAAACAAGGAAACTGAGGCTACAAGTTATTGAGCTGATAGGTGACAAAACTAAACCCAAACTCAAGGCCTTCTTACTCCTACTGTAGGAACTTTTAAAGAATATCTTTTAATTTTCAGCCTAGTTTCTATTTCTAAGAGATATTATAAAAATGATGATACATAAAATTTTATGTCTTCAGAAATTTAAAAGCTATTACTACAATTAGAAGAAAAATACAAGCTCATTTTTCTTTTTCTTCTTTCTTCACTCAGATCGAAGTATCAACACTCACTAGGTGTCATTTTTCTTTTTTTGTGAATGGTTCTATAATTTGGGTAAGTAAGGTAAAAGTTTGAGTTTTAAGATTTTATTCACTTAAAATACTGCCTCTTAGGGCATCTGAGTGGCTCAGCTGGTTAAACGTCTGACTCTGGATTTTGGCTCAGGTCATGATCTCACAATTGTGGGATCAAGGCCCATGATGGGCTCTGCCCTGAGCTTGGAGCCTAGTTAAGATTCTCTCTCTTTCCCTCTGCCCCTCTCCCTTGCTCACATGCATGCTCTCTCTCTCTCTCTCAAAAATAAGCAAATAAACAAATAAAATACTGCCTCTTTTCAAGAGGGATTGATATGCAGTGAAAATAATTTTAAATACTTAAAATAGAATGAATTTAAATAATAAAGATTAAACTTATTTAGATGTATTTTATTCTGAAAATGCTTCTTTAAAGAGGTCTGAAAGTATACATTCACATATTTTAACTCTCCAAATGAAATCTGAGATGTAATAACTATAAATATCTAGACACAGTAGAAATAGTATTTTCTTATAAATACAGAGGAAATATAATCCTAGATAAAAATATTTTCTAATTGCTTTTACAAAATTTACATAGAGAAGACATATTAGATCAAAGTATTCTTAAATTTTTGTTCTTCATAGACATAATTGAAATACAACTCTTTAAACACTAAGTTTCTGGGGCACCTGGGTGGCTCAGTTGGTTAAGCGTCCGACTTTGGCTCGGGTCATGATCTCACGGTTAGTGAGTTCGGGCCCCACGTTGGGCTCTGTGCTGACAGCTTGGAGCCTGGAACCTGCTTTGGATTCTGTGTCTCCCTCTCTCTCTCTGCCCCTCCCCTGCTCACGCTGTTGCTGTCTCTCCCTGTCTCTCTCTCTCTCTCTCTCTCAAAAATAAATAAACATTAAAAAAAAATTTAAACACTATACCAACAAAATATTTACTATACCAATAAAATATGAAAATTAATATCTTCCAATCACCAATCTTTAAAAATGTCAAATACTTTACAACCATTTGTTTAAATTGCGGTTATGACTGCTATTTGAAAACTACATGTTATAACTGTCTTGTATATACATATATATACATATAATGCTGACTATTCTGAAGCTGGGGAAACTGAGGAACCGAAATAATTTTGCTGTGTCACTAAAAACTACTTTCTAGAATTTCTTAGCTAGCAATAACTTTTGCAAAGGCTTTTATCTTTGGAATCATTCATAATTTTATTCCTTTAGTTCTGAAATTTTTATCATAGACCCACTTTAACTCTCTTTTAGGTGTGAAACATCCAAAGTGACATAAGTAATTGTTCATCTTTTTGAGATAGTGACTTAAAAGAAGTATTTTCAGATTATGTAATATCAAAAATATCAAACAAGATACACAGTATTTGAAACTAAATGCATTTTAGGAGTATTCTTTCAAGTTTGTTTCACATTTTAAAGTAAGATTTGAGTATTAGCAATAAATCCGTTTATAAGATTGATTTCAATTTCGTATTCTAGGATAAAACAAACAGCTAAAATAAAACATAATTATATTTTAACTATCTGGGAATTAAATTAAAACATTTATGGGAATGTTTTAAACATTTATGGGAATTAAATTCCCAAATGCTTGGGTTTGGCATAATAATCAGTTTAGATAACTGCAAAATGTATCACTTATATACCCTGAATATACTTGATTGAAATTAAATTCACGTAAATTTTAGTAGCTGTGAAAACAATATGGAGAGCAGTGGAATGCTGGTCTTGGCAGGAAAAAGACCTAGGGTCCACTTAGGCTTTGTCACTTAAGACATGAATCAAGCTGAGCCTCAGCTTCTCAGTCTGTATAGCAGGTGTAATATACAAAGTTGTAGGATTAAATAAAATTATTTATTTTGGGCTATTGTTATAATTCAAAGTATAACAATATCAACACTGATGTCCTGGATAAATAATTTCAAATGAAAATGACTTACACTACCCAAAGCCTGGTTTAATATGATTAATAAAACTAAATGTTTTAGATGCAGTAAAAGGTAGCATGTAATCCAAGACCCTGTTAAAGCCAGAAAGCGAAGCAGTAAAGAAAAACTTCACCTTCAAATTAACAAAGGCATGTTTGTGCCGACTTGCACTAAATGTTGCAGCAACAACTATTTTACGGTCTTACTAAGTATGGATTTTCTTACATTTCTGAGGACAAAATGAAAGCAAGAATAATGTAAGATCTTGTTTTCAAAGCAAAGTATGGAACTGCGCAGACTCTGTACTGAAATTATTACCGGCTTTTAAACAGAAAGAAAGAATGTTCTTGGCTTTCTGGTCCTAAACTTGGGAGCAATTTCAACACCTTATATGAATGGGCTCCGGGAAACGAGTTTGATTTAGGGAAGAAAAAAAAAAATCCTCTAACAAAGGATGGACCTGCGATTTGTAGCAATCATAGAAGGACGTGGAGTCGGTCAGCATCACGCTGTTGAACACGTCCGTTAGCCTGCTGCTGGGGTCGGCACCGAGGTTCCAGCAGCGATTCGCGCTTCCACGGAACGCTACCTTGGGCTGCACGAAACGGACAGGGAGGAAGCGGGAGAGGCATCACGCAGTGCAAAGGCAGGACCGAAACGACGGACGGCTGGGGCACCGCCGTTGTTCTCGCCACTCCACTCGGAATCCGCTCTGAGGACACCGATCCCGATCCCGGGGCCGGCGCCTCTGTCCCCGGGCTTCCCTCTCTGCCTTCGGGCCGCCTGCGGGCCGACCGCAAAGGCGCGGCCCCCGACGGCCGTGACAGGCCCACGCCGCCGGCCATCGCCTCAGCGCCGCCGCCGCCCGACGCGGAGGAGATGGCCGTAGCCCCGGCGTCGCGGCCACCGCGGCCCGGCCCGCCCGTCCTATCAGCCCGCGTCGCGCCCCCCAACCCGAGCCCGGCCCCGACCGAAGCGCCCCCCGCCCGCACCGGCGCCTCGACCGGCCGGGGCGTCCCGTCGGGGATCCTCCCCGACGACCTGCACTCTCCAGCGCGGCCGCGGACTCCTCAGAGAACCGCGTCTGGGAACGCTCCCGCTCTCCGCCTCTCCTCACCGTAGCCATCCTCCAAGCTCGACCGCCCCCGGACCCTGACCGTCCCCACCGTTTACCTCAAGTCCCTCCCTCAGGCCTGGGGGGCTAGAGGGCGGGCAGGTGACTCCGCCTTTCACCTCCATGGAGCCCCCCAGCCCCTCCTGGACTAGGTACAGCTCCTGGGGTACGGGGGTGAGGGGGGGGCGTCGAAGCCCGGCTCCCTCAGCCCGCACCCCGCCGCTGCCGCCGCTGTCGCTGCCGCCCCGGGCGCTGCCTGGATCCAGTCTGTGGGTGAGGGGACCCGAGTGGGGAGGGAGGGGCGGGGGGAGAGGCCGTTACATTGCCTACCCCTGCTCGAGACCCGGCACGCGACCCTGCAAAGGGCCCGCCCCGCCCCCTCCCTCCTAGGAGGCCCGCCCCTCGCTTCGCACCCCCTCATTGGCCCGCTGCCCAGCCAATAGGCAACCGCCTCCAGGGCCTGTTACCCCCTCCGCCCCCCCCACTCAGACAAAGCCTAGAAGGGGCCGTTAACTGACCTCGCTCTCCCGCAGCTTCTGAATCTTTCCCGCTCAAAGTAAACCTGTTCGGGATTGGCTCTGATTGGCAAGCAACAGCTCTATGATTGGCTAATAGGGCAGCGGAGGGGCGGGGCGTGGAAGGTAAGGAAAGACAGCAGGCCTACCCCGTGGGAGAAGCCGTGGAGGTGGTCGGAAGATTTGAGAAGTCGCCCAGCAACTGGCTGATAATCTAAACCTATCGCTGCGCACCTTGTGCCAACATTTCATTTTTGGCCCTTGGGCCCTTCCCTAACTCCCAGAGTCCTTTGGAACAGCCAAGAGAATAATAGACGTGCCCGTTTACAGAAGGTGAGGAACCCGTATGGAGTTGGGTGTTGTTGGGACACCCCCTTCCCGAGGCAGAGCTGCCCTCTGTTCTAGGACCCAGGCTACAATCGGGGTGAAGGCGTTTTGGTCTTAACGTAACTCCTGAACATATTTCACTCTGACCTCCGCCAGACAGGCCATTTACGTGGGCAGTCTCATTTGGAGATATGATAGTCTCAGAGAAATGCTGAATGTTGTGTGCGTTGAAATATGGAAGATGAGAAACCTAGAGGCTGCGAAAACCTTTAAGGTGTTTATATTTAAAATCAAAACCTGAGAAGCGCTCAATAAGGTGAAAGATGTTCTTTTAATTCAGGAACAAACGGAAATAGTACAGGGGGATAAGTTTTATTGGCGCATATTGTCCCAATAGTTATTTTGGATCTCTACCCAGCTTTGGTTTAAGAAAGCAGACCAGGAGAGCTGCCTGGGTGTCCATTGAGAGTCGGACTCCATTTCGGCTCAGGTCATGATCCCAGGGTGGCCCTGGGATCCAGCCCCCAAGAGGGTTCTGTGCTGAGCATGGAGCCTGCTTAAGAATCCCTCTTTCCCTCTGCCCCTCTCCCCCATTTGTGCATTCTCTCTCTCTCTCCCTAAAATATAATAAACATTGTGTGTGTGTGTGTATTCTTGTTTTACTTATTTTGAGATAGAGTGTGTGAGTTGGGAGGGGCAGAGAGAGGAGGAGGGAGAGAGAATCCTGCACTATTAGTGCAGAGCTGGATGTGAGGCTTGAGCCCACAAACCGTGACATCATGACTTTTTTTTTTTTTAACGTTTATTTATTTTTGAGACCGAGAGAGACAGAGCATGAACAGGGGAGGGGCAGAGAGAGAGAGAGGGAGACACAGAATCTGAAACAGGCTCCAGGCTCTGAGCTATCAGCACAGAGCCCGACGCGGGGCTCGAACCCACAGATCGCCAGATCATGACCTGAGCCGAAGTCGGACGCTTAACCGACAGAGCCACCCAGGTGCCCCATCGTGACATCATGACTTGAGCTGAAGTCCACCGCTTCATCAACTGAGCCACCTAGGCATCCCTAATAAAAAAAAATAGAAAGAAAGAAAGAAAGAAAGAAAGAAAGAAAGAAAGAAAGAAAGAAAGAAAGAAAAGAGAAAGAAAGAAAAAGAAAAGCAAGCAAGCTGATCAGGCTGTACCAATTAAATTTCTTTCCGCACTTCACCCTTAAAGTGGCTGATGTGCAGCTCATTCTCCCCTTTCATTGACAGCATTCTGTACCCCTCTCCCTCCCCCATTGTACCCAAAAGAATTTTGAACAAGTACGAAACCTCTTATGTATCTTCATTATTGTAGTAAGATATACATAAAATTTACCATTGTAATCATTTTCTAGTGGACAATTCAGTGGCGTTAAGTACATTCCTAGTGTGCAGCCATCACTGCTATCCATTTCCAGATAATTCTCACTATCTCAAACAGAAACTCTGCACTCGATAAACAATAACTCCCCATTTCCTCTCCCGTCAACCCCTGGTAACCTCAATTCTAATTTCTGTCACTTGGATTTTGCCTCTTCTAGGTACCTCACCTAGGTGGAATCATACAATATTTGTCCCTTTGTGACTCTTATTCATTAGCAAATGTCAAGGTTCATCAGTGTTGTTGCATGTGTGAGAACTTCATTCCTTTTTATAGCTGAGTAATATTCCACTGTACCTGTATACCACATGTTGTTCATCCATTTATCAGTTAATGGATACTTGGGATTTTTCTCTTTTTCACTATTGTGAATAATGCCGCTATGAACATTAGTGTATAAGTATCTGATTTCTTGTTTTTTAAATTCTTTTGGGTATTGGGGTGCCTGGGTGGCTCAGTCCATTGAGCATGTGACTCTTGATTTCGGCTCAAGTCATGATCCCCAGTTAGTGAGATCGAGCCCACGTTGGGCTCTGTGCTGCCAGCTCGGAGCGCGCTTGGGGTCCTCTCTCTCCCTCTCTCTCTGCCCCTCCGCCACTCATGCTCCCTCTCTCTGTCTCTCTCAAAAATAAATAAATAAACATTAAAAAAAAAACCCAAAGGTTATAGGAAAATTTAACATTCCGTTTAACACAAGTGAATACATTATTAAAAGAACACTTTGGTTATGAAGCAGGGCAAGTATTTAGTATGTAAGTAGTACTTTATTTCAGCTCTTGTATTTCTTTTTTAGAAGGTCTCATTCTTTCTTAAAAAAATTTTTTCAATGTTTATTTTTGAGAGAGAGAGAGAGACAGGGCATGAGTGGGGGAGGAGCAGAGAGAGAGGGAGGCGCAGAATCTGAAACAGGCTCCAGGCTCTGAGCTGTCAGCACAGAGCTCGATAAGGGGCTCGAACTCACCAGCCGTAAGATCATGACCTCAGCCGAATTTGGACACTTAACCGACTAAGCCACACAGGCACCTCTAGAAGGTCTCATTCTTCATGTATGTGTTGGGGGGGTTGGATTTCACAATCATACCCAAAGATATATACAAACCTCAGATTAAAATGAGGACTTAGAAATACCTACATAATTGGGGCGCCTGGGTGGCGCAGTCGGTTAAGCGTCCGACTTCAGCCAGGTCACGATCTCGCGGTCCGTGAGTTCGAGCCCCGCGTCAGGATCTGGGCTGATGGCTCGGAGCCTGGAGCCTGTTTCCGATTCTGTGTCTCCCTCTCTCTCTGCCCCTCCCCCGTTCATGCTCTGTCTCTCTCTGTCCCAAAAATAAAATAAAAAACGTTGAAAAAAAAATTAAAAAAAAAAAAGAAATACCTACATAATTGTTTTATGTATTCTCTGCCTTCATCTGAATTTAGTTTTTTGGGGGAATGGTGACCTTCTTTCTCCATTTATTGAATGTTCCTATATAGGAGCAACCATAAAAGAATTTTATGTCATAAAATTGATTACATTTTGATAACCTTGGTCCATCTCAGAATGATGGTGCCCTCAAGTAAACTCCTTTTTTTCCTTGTTATTTTGGGATATTTAAGTGAATCTGAACTTATGATTGGATTTTTAAAAGATATTTAAGAACATTCTTTGATACAACTGGAAACGTTTTAAACCTATTCCATCCTTAAAAATTAGTGCAGAATGCACACTTCATCAAAATATACAAGGTTGGGTGTTTTTGTTTTATAACTGGAAGACAATGTACAATGTGGTACTCTTCAGTTACATTAGTGAAGCCCTTTTTATACTTTTACACATACTTAAACATTTTGTTTTGTAACAAAAATAATCAGTTTCATTGAAAAAAGTCAGTCTGCCCCCTAGAAATGTTTTGAGTGATAAAATAAATAGGATTTCATTATTCTCCCAACTAAAACTTCAAGTTCAAATAAAATACATATTTTTGAAAGTTCAAGGTGTATCAGGGGCACAGTCTCAATGCCAAAGAGAGAACTCTGAATTAATTCTTCATAGAAAGCAATCATATAATTCCAAGTCAGTATATAATTAATTATATATCACTGCAGGATTATTATTTATGCTCACATCTGTATTAAATGAATTGCTTTTCCAGTTTCCTAGTGGACTAGTGGTCCAGTGACTTAAATGGACTGCAAATCTACCTCAGTTCAAACCATGCAATTCTTTATAGGCTTCTCTGACTTGAGGGGTTAAATTATCTTAATTATACCTTTGAAAATTAACTGGGCTTCCATATGTGGTTTCTCAACCTCAACAGGTTGTGGGAAGAGTAAAAATGTATTAAGGAAACTTCACTCAAAACTGGAGTTGGGAAAACATGAAGGGCAAGCTTTCACACATGTACAACCATTCCTCCCAGCTTGCCTAGTCCAGCAGGAAGGAAGATTTTCTCTCAGCCCAACAACAAGAAGCTACGCTCACCTGCAGCCAATGAGAGGCTGTCACCACTTCCAACTCTCATTTTCCTCCAATGAACTTTTGTTCAAAGCATCCCTCCCAACTTCCTCCTTAGCTCTATGAAGGACCCCTCTCACTTTGTTCTCAGAACTTGCTTGTGGTTTGCCAGAGTTTGCTTGTCCTGAATTGCAATTTTCCTGCTATTCCTGAAAAAAACTCTTTTGTTGGCTGAATGGCTTACCTTTTTCTTTTAAAAAGGATGACAGAAGCCTTACAAAAGGCTCCTTATCAGAGCTATTTGAAGCTACTCCCTTTTTTAATTACTCAAATTAGGGTTTTTCTGTTTCTCTAGCATTATATTTATAGCTTCTTCATATATATATATATATATATATATATATATATATATTGAACTAGAGTTTTCACTATAAAATGAAAAGTTCTGAATATCTGTCTCACTGCCCTCCAGAACTGAGTTTCTATTTCTCAGTGTTTGATTGGAACCAGACATTAGAAGAGGTTCATAGAAGAGTGCCACCAGAAAAAGACATCTTTTAAAGCTGTCTTTATAAATTTCCTTTAGGCCTTTAAATTTCTCCTGAATTTGAGGGATCCCCAGACCATATAAGGGTCTTCTGACACAATGAACCAGAAAACAGATCCTTAAAAAAAATTAAGATCCGGAGTTTTAATTTAGGCTACAGAATTCAAGAAGTTATGAAGGGGTCTATTTTTAAAGTTCTAGCAAAGCTTTGTGTGTTGTGATGTACCACGGCAAGTAAGCTTGCTTCCCAATGGTAATTAAGTTAAAAGAAATTTATGGAAAAGAAAAAAAAAAAGGGGAACCTCGGTGGATCAGTCGGTTAAGCGTCCGGCTTCGGCTCAGGTCATGATCTCATGGTCTGTGAGTTCGAGCCCCGCATTCGGCCCTGTGCTGACAGCTCAGAGCCTGGAGTCTGCTTTGGATTCTGTGTTTCCCTCTCTCTCTGCCCCTCCCCTACTCATGCTCTGTCTCTCTCTGTCTCAAAAATTAAAAAAAAAAAAAAAAAAGAATATTCATGAAAACTGTGGTTTCCAAATTGGATGATTATATACCCTTAAAGTGGGAAAAAATTCTGTATTTATAGAATCTTTCCAAAAACTCACAGCTCACCTTATTGTTGCAATCTTTAAGCAGCACAAATTTCTATATTATTTCATCTATCTTATATTCTATTTGAGCAGCCTTAAGATACTGTGAGAGCACCTACCTATAGGTTCAGTCTGAAAACTGGGTTGTTTTAGAAATCATTGTGTTAAATAATGAGACTCTGCATCTTTTTCAAGTAGTCAGAGCCTGGAGATAGCTGTTCCATTGCAAGAGATTTTAAAACCTGGCTTAGGTTCTGAGCTGGCCCCTGATCAGGCAGGGTTCTCCAGGCTGTCCATCCCTAGGGTACCTACAAAGTTGAAACCTGGAAAAGCTACTTCCTTGACTCTTGGAGAGCAGAGTATGGGAGGTTTACCCAAGGTCTTTACCTCTGATCTGGAGTCCTACTGCTTGTCTGGCCTGATGATCTGGTGCTTGCTCCCTCCTGCTCTTTTTTTTTTTTTTTTTTTTTTTATAATAGACTTAATTTTTGGATGAGTTTTAGGCTCACAACAACACTGAATGGAAAGTACAGAGAGTTCTCATATACTCCCTGCCCCACACATGCACAACCTTCCCCATTATCAGTATTCAGCACCAGAGGGGTACATTTGTTACAGTTGATGAATTGACACATCACTATCAGTCAAAATCCATAGTTTACATAAGGGTTCATTTTTAGTGTTGTACATTCTGTGGGTTTTGACAAATGTATAATAATGTGTATCTACCATAATAGTATCATACAGAAAAATTTCACTGCCCTAAAAATCCTCTGTGCTCCACTTACTCATCCATCCCTTCCTCCTAACCCCTCGTGACCACTGATGTTTTTCCTGTCTTCATATTTTGCCTTTTTCAGAATGTCATATACTTAGAATTATTCAGTATGTAGCCTTTTTAGATTGGCTTCTTTCTCTTAGTAATATGCATGTAAGTTTCCTCCATGTCTTTTCATGGCTTGATAGCTCATTTCTTTTTAGCCCTGCATAAATATTTCATGTCTGGATGTAGCACAATTTATACATTCACCTACTTAAGGACATGTTAGTTGCTTCTAAGTTCTGGCAATTGCGAATAAAGCTGCTGTAAACACCCATGTGCTGTTTTTCGTGTACACGTGTCTTCAACGCATTTGAATAAATATCAAGGAGCATGATTGCTGGATTATACAGCAAAAGTATGTTTTGTTTTGTAAGAAACAACCAAACTGTCTTCCAAAGTGGCTGTGCCATTTTGCATTCCCACCAGCAATGAACAGGAGTTCCTGTTGCTCCATTATCCTCACCAGCATTTGGTGTTTGTTAGTGTTTTTAGTTTTGGCCATTCTAATAGGTATGTAACGGTATCTCATTGTTTTACATTTGTTTACCTCTTGCTTGTACATATTCCTGGCTCCTCATTGTTTCTCTTCTTTTTCTTACTGCTCAGCTTCTAGACAAGTAGTTCTCAGATCTGGTCCCCAGATCAACACCACCACCACCTAGGAACTTGTTAAAAATGGAGTTTGGGGGCCTTGCTCAAACCTACTGAATGAAAACTCTATTTTAACAGCCTTCCAAGTGATTCTGATGCAAGCTAAAATTTGAAGACACTGTTCTAGACCTGTACTGTTCAACATGATAACCTCCAAAAATGTAGTTATTGAGCTCTTGGGATATGGCTAGAATGAATTATGATGTCCTCTAAGTGTATAATGCACCCCAGATTTTGAAAACTTAGTATGAAAAAAGAAAAAGCAAGATACCTTGTTGGTAATTTTTATATCAACAACATTGAAATTAAAATACTTTGGATATATTGGGTGAAATAAAATACATTATTAAAATTAATTTCCCCTGCTTTTTTTTTTTTTTTTGGTTTTGTCATAGGGTTACTAGAAAATTTTGAATTACATTTGTAGCTCTCATTGTATTTCTGTTAGCATTACTCTAGACTGTGAGTCAGTGAACTACAACCTGTGGGCTACTCTGGCCTACTGCCTGTTTTTATATGGCCCATGAGTTAAGAGTGGTTTTAAATTTTTAAACAATTGAAAGTAAATTTTCAAGAATTATCACAAAAGAATGATATTCCATGACATGTGAAAATTATATGAAATTTAAGTTTTATTGTCCATAAATAAAGTTTTATTGGACTGTGGGCACACTCATTTATTTTTATATTGTCTATGGTTGCTGTTCCTCTATAGTGGCAGAAAACTAGCTGTGGCAAGAGCCCTATGGCCTACAAGTCTAAAGTATTTACTAACTGGTGCTTTGTAGAAAATATTTGCTAAGCCCTGTTCTAGACTGTCAGCTTCCACATGCTGTGTAGGAGAGGACCCTGCTTTTAACTTGCCCCTATTCTTTGTTCCCAACCTTTGCTTACCTTTTAGGCCCAACTCCTTGACCCTTACAACCCGAATCTCAGTGGTATTTTGGGGCTGCAAGATTTGATCTATGCATTTTTCAGGCTACAAACAGGTAGACCAATAATGTTCTTGCCTTCCAGAACTGCACAAGGAACTATGGACCCAGCAAAAGGAACAGAGAGATGCTCAGTAGCTTCTTTCTCCAAATGCGGGGCCTTCCTTAAGGACGAGAGAACATCGGATTGATAGCTCCACCAAACTGAGAGGTAAGCCTATGATTTAGGGCTGGCCCCTTTCTTTAATAACTCAGCAACACCTCTTGAATTAAAACTCTCACTCTCTCTGTGCAGCTTATGCCTACTCTCAGCCAGTGTATTTGGCTTCTGCAGCACCTTGTTCTGCCAGATATATTGTGGAAATTATTATGATGGTTTTTTCCACTCCAGTGAAGCAGACGTCTGGATCCCTTTGTGAGCCTCTTGATCCTTATTCCTTACCACCCCCACCAATATGCAACCAAAGTCTTGTTGGCTCAATGAATCTATATGGTCTCATTTTATAGAATCCCCAAAGAAGAGAAATATGGCTGTGTTTTCCAGAATGTTAATTGATAACAGTTCTTGGCAACAGTACTCTTCCTGGCTTTCCCTCTTTAACCTACTCCTTCCACCCATAATAATAGCATCATTCCTGAGTAGATTGGCACCAGTCTGGAGTTTCTCTCTCTCTCTCTCTCTCTGTCTCTCTCTCTCTCTTTCTCACCTCTCTCTCTCCCTCTCTCTTTCTGTCTCTCCTCTCTTTCCCCAGCCCCACCCATAGGCCCTTCATTCCTTTTTTCCTTGCTCTACTGATTATACCTGGACTATTTAACTTTCTAATATGAGCTGGTTTGTTGCACACTCCCTGAACATTGTAATGATGTGAATATTAATAATTAGAAGAGGCCTCACTGAGAGATGTTATTCCCGATTTCAACCATACTTCATTGTCAAAGTTAAGGAGAGGTCTTGCATCTCTGTTCACTTAAGAACTGTCTCCTCTAGTCAGTTACCTTTAGATTCTGTAGTTGAGTTGAATTTAGACTCTGGGCTTCGAGTGGGAAGAGGCAGAAACTGTTTCACATAGGTAAACCCTACACAAATCTGGCTTTTCCTGTCTAGCTCATCTTAAATATGGGGCATCAAGAGGGAAATCTATCAGGGGGTTTCTGTTGGAAAGTAAGCTGGGGGATCAAGTGGCCTAGTGTTTTATTCCAGCTTTTCTCCAGATGATCTCCAGATTTCTGGCGTTTACCTTCTCTGGGCTTCAATTTCCTCATCTGTAAAATAAAGGGTGTGATAAATCACCCTGTAACATTCCTTCCAACTCTAAATTGTTCTGGTTCAAAATGTTGAAAATTTCAAGTTAGTATAACCATAGAATTAAAGTTTTTTTTTAAATCTAGAAGTGCTCTTGGGGATCATTTGACCCAATCCTTAGGCGTCCCGATGAGGCTCAGAGAAGCACAAATCACAGAGCTGGTGGTGCCAGAGCTGACTCTAGAACTCCCCTTTCCTTCAGAGGATTGCCTCTTGGAGAAAGGGACATTAACAAGATCACAGTCACTTTGTTTTCAACTCTTGGTCTGTAGTAAGGCATCATCTTATAATTATCTACTCATGTAATCATCATCATCATCGTTGATCACTGAGAGAATTTGCTACTACCCAGGATAGTGCTGTTGTCTTTTGGAAATAATCAGTAAAATGTGGGGCAGGTGGGACCACCTTAGTACTGTTTTTTTAAAGAGATAAAATTTAAGTTTTTTGAAACCAAAGTTGGTGAATATTTTATTTGCAGAAACTTTCGTATTTTACCTAGATGTTTTGGCATCAAGTAGATCAGATTCCCTGACTAGTAAGGTATTTCCTCATAAATTTAGAAGCAACCGTCCTGGGGTAGCCCCAGTTTCTTTGGTAGGAAGGAGAATATAATATACAATAATGTTTTTTTCCCTGTGTATATATATATATATATATATATATATATATATACACACACACACACACACATATATATATATATAAATATATATATTTATAAAGTATATATATATATATGTGTGTATATATACATATATATATATACTTTATAAATAGAATATTCTCCAGGAAAATAAAAAGTGGCTTCTTAACATACAAATTCCAGGGACCTTTGGAATAAGACACCAGTTTTGCATGTGTGGCAATAGCCATACAAATTTTGGTAATCAAACAAATTTTGGGAACTATGTTCTGGGCCGATGATTCTGTTCTGATCTACCACTATGATTCTTTTTGTGTCATAAGCAGCCTGACTGGCTCCAAACATCAGCTGAATAGTTTTGTTTTGTTTTGTTTTTAATCTCTGCCAGTGGCTCTCACACTTTAGCCTACCTCAGAATTTCCTAGAGGACATACTAAGAAACAAAATGGTGCAACCCCCAGCGTCTCTGATTAAATAGATCTGGGGTGTGGTCCCATAATTTGCATTTTTAAACAAGTCCAGGGGTGATGCTGATGCCTCTGGTCTCAGGACTATACTTTGAGAACTACTGTTCTACCTATGCCTTTTGGCCAAGAGCTTGCAGGTGAATACTGATTGGTGAATTCAGTGCACAATGCAGGTGATGGTGAGTTTGGCTGGTGTTATTTTTGGTCCCTGTAAGCCAGACCAAGAACAACTTTACTATCCTGTTATCACATTAAATGCTACCTCAGCTGAGATCAGGGGTTCCAAGAGCTTTTGACAGGGAAACTTGAGCTTACCCGGGCCATCCCCTGTCTTTGTGCAGAAAATATATTATTTCCCTCCTACTCCAAGACTCAGAGAGGTGATTTACCTTGTCCATGATTACATAGCTGTTAACTGCAGTACCAACACCAGAACCTTGACCTCCAGCCTCCCCAAGCTTTTCATGACAATGAAATTAACATTGATAGCGACTGCTTCCCTTTTGCTTTCAGAACAATCTTCTCAGCAAATGTCTACCTGATTTCAAATGGACATTTTCCAGTGGTCATTTGGCCAGAAGGATTAGAACTTTCCATTAATGTCATTGCTCTTCAACCACATGTGTCCTCATAATGCCAGCCAGCTATTTTTCAGTATGTTCAAAGTGTAAGATGAGGGAGCGTGGACATAGCCATGCAAATTTATCTATACTTTTAGAAAACAGGCATATGTTTCACTAAATATTATCATCATCTTGAAAAGACAAACTGTTAGGTAATTTACTCCCTCTGGTCTGAATGTGAAAAGCTAGGGAATATCCTGATGGAACTTGCTCATCTGGTAGTACAGGCAATAAAGATTTTGATCCTATAGATTCCAACTTCAATTATGCAGCAACATTGTTGGCTGGAAATGAAAGACCAGACTTCTTAGCCTCCTGTCTATCCCTAGCATTTCTTCTACCTTCTTCATCTTAAAGAGTGAGATGCCTGGCTTCCTGCAGCCCTTCCTATTAAGAGGGATAGATCATGAAATATTCTCTCCTCACAGCAGGTCAGTCATGGTAACTACATAACCAGAAATGAACGATTTCGTAACTGTGATGTTGATAAATTTTTAAGCAGCTCTCTCTGCAACTCTCCACTCCTGAGAAGAGATGGCATAGCTTTGAGTCTGAACAGAGTTGGGGGGAAGAGGGATGGAAAGCAGAACTAAAGACTTCATATGTGGGGACAGTATGGTTAAGAGTGGAATCTCCTACCCATTTTTTTGTCTTTGTTTTTAGATTTTGGAGATCATACTTTTTTATTTTATTTTATTTTATTTTATTTTATTTTATTTTATTTTATTATTTTTTTTAATGTTTATTTATTATTGAGACACAGAGCGTGAGCAGGGGAGGGGTAGAGAGGGGGGAGACACAGAATCTGAAGTAGGCTCTAGGCTCTGAGCTGTCAGCACAGAGCCTGACACTGGGCTTGAACTCAAAACTGCAAGGTCATGACCTGAGCCAAAGTCAGTTGCCTAACCAACTGAGCCACCCAGGTGCCCCATACTTTTTATTTTATTATTTTTTTCCAGGCAAGTTCTCAAAAAATCAGTGAAGGACTCAGAATTGTTTCTCTCCATGGAAATCTTCAGTAAAAGGTGAAAGATTTTATGCAATCTGAAGAGAAACCAGAGTATGGAGATCATACTTTTTAAAAAAATCTTTTATGTTTATTTATATTTTTGAGAGAGAGAGAGAGAGAGACAAAGTGCAAGCAGGGGATGGGGAGAGAGAGAAGGAGACACAGAATCTGAAGCAGGCTCCAGGCTCTGAGCTGTCAGCACAGAGCCCAACATGGGGCTTGAACTCACAAGCCATAAGATCATGACCTGAGCTAAAGTCAGCCACTCAACTGAGCCACCCAGGTGCCCTTGGAGGGCCTACTTTCTAACGCAGTATGAACCAGTGGTGAGAACCTTACGCTAATGCTCACAAGAGCCATTGGAAAGCGCTAAGCCCTGAGTATGACTCTGAAACAATTTTTCCTATAAACGATTGGGGCTTCTCCCCCCTCCCCCCATTAAATGTATGTGCATATAATATGAAAAAAAAAAACCTATTTGACTTCAGAAACCTAGTTAGATTTACTAGAATACAAATACAATCTCTTGAACTGAAAATCAAAGTTATTTGGTATTATGTGGACTAGACTGGTATTGAAATTTTCCACTTTTTTTTTTTTTTTCTTTTTAAGGAGAACATTCTCTTTTCTCTTCCCCATGGTTTTACTCTCCTTCATTGTCCCTGAAAGTTTTCCACTTTTTAACGGGTTGTGTTGATATTTTATTGACGTACCTACCTAGGTTTATTTTTGTGAGTGCAGTAAATTCTACCAATCATGGAGCTGTTTCGGTGATTGTACAGATAAAATCCCTGAATAAACAGTACTTGGAGGGAACTTGTGTGACCTGGTTTTGTCTGGTCATCTGTATGGTTATTGCATTTTTGTGATTTAGGAGAAAGGAGGATTCCATCTGATAAACTCTGGTGGGGAACTCTGATCTGTACTAGTCAGAGATGCTACATGATCTTCAAGGGCTAAGGGGATTGTGGTGATGTGGTTTACAGGTCACCTCACTGGATATTAAGATTAAACCCTGCCTGGCGAGTTCAGCTGTTTCTGTTTACCCAGTACTCCCAGCCTCACACGCAAACCCCCCCCATCTTGATTATTTATTTCTTGTTGTTTGAGCTTTCTTTTTGGCTTTAGGAAAATGTCATACGTTGAGGGAAGGGGTGTTGCATGGGTCATGACTTTGACATATTCTTTGGCCAGTGCACTATCAGAAAACACTTTCAGGAATTCCTCATGCTGGGAGCAGTTACTAAAAAAACTCAATTAAAAAATACATACATTTTATGTTAATTTTCACTTCTTCCGTAAATATTTTTTTTCACTTTGCAAGGATAACAACGGCTTGTGGAGAGGTTAAACAATATAGAGTAGGTTAAAGAAAAAAAGAAAAAGCCCCTAGGAATCGCATCATACTCTCAAAGCCTTTAGTCTCTCTCTTCCATGTATATGTGTATACTCATGCATGAGCATAATGGAAAGCACATGTCATACTAATTTTCCTCCCCACAGCACAAATAGAAACAATGGGGCATAATTTAATATGGTAGTGGTAAATATTATCTCCATGAAACGGTGCTTTAGTTTTAGCAAGATCTTTAGTTTTAGGTTCTGTCCTGACAGTTGTGAAATTATAGTTACATAGATAAGTTCATGCACTACCACATTCATGTACATCTTTGTGTGTGTGTTTTATCACATTTAAGATGGTTATAAAAAATCCCCCCCCGCTTTGGGCTTCTGGTTATTACGTTGTTTTTTTTGGAAAATATTATAAAAGAGATGGGGATACATTGTGATGTGCATCTGCCATTTTCACCAGACAATATTTGATGGAGATCTTTCTATCTGTAGACTTAGAAGATTTTATATATATATACATACGTATGTATATATATATATATATAATATACACATACGTATGTATATATATATATACATACAGTATATATTATATATACGTCATATAATAGTATATATGATATATATTCCTTTGAAATATTCTCTTATGCAAATTTTCTATAATTTATAATTAATTCTCAAATTTGTTTTATTTGATTATAAAAGTAATATACACTTGCTTTAAAACATTTGAAAACACTACAGAAATGTGCAAAATAAAATGTAAGTTTCTTCCCCCTAGTTTCTTCACTCCCTTCTAAGAGTATCTACTATTAATAGTTTGGTATGTATCCTTCCAGACTTTTTTTTTTTTTTTTTTTTTTGAGAGAGAGAGAAGTCACGTGTGTGAGCTGGGGAGAGGCAGAGGGAAAGGGAAAGAGAAAATCCTAAGTAGGCTCCACGCCCAGCACAGAACCCAACTTAAGGCTTGATCCCACAACCATGAGATCATGACCTGAGCCAAAATCAAGAGTTAGACGCTTAACCAACTGAGCCACCCAGGCACCCTATTCCAGACTTTTTTACTTTTGATACAAACAAAAGTAAATAATATGTTTTTTTTTTTTTCAAAAAATGAGGTGATACTATAGTATAATGTGATTCTGCAACTTACTATTTTCAACCAACAATATATCATGAGACATTATCAAAGTATTTTCTTTCTTTCTTTCTTTCTTTCTTTCTTTCTTTCTTTCTTTCTTTCATTTATTTATTTTGAGAGAGAATGAGCATGAGCCGGGGATGGGCAGAGAGAGAGGGAGAGAGAGAATTCCAAACAGGCTTCATGCTGTCAGCGTGAGCTTTGAACCCACAGACTGTGAGATCATGACCTGAGACAAAATCCAGAGTCAGATGCTTAACCAGCTAAGCCAGCCAGGCACCCCAAAGTGTGTATTTTTTTTAGTGACTGCAGAATAATCCAGTAGTATGGATCTATCTTCTATTGATTAACATTCTGGATTCCACCCCCCCCCCCAATTTTTACCTATTATTTTTGTTCACTTGTCTTATAAAGATTATGTTCATTTAAATTTTTTTTTTAACATTTATTTATTTTTGAGAGACAGAGAGAGACAGAGCATGAGCAGGGGAGGGGCAGAGAGAGAGGGAGACACAGAATCCAAAGCATACTCCAGGCTCCGAGCCATCAGCACAGAGCCCGACATGGGGCTCAAACTCACGAACGGCAAGATTATGACCTGAGCCGAAGTCAGACACTTAACCGACTGAGCCACCCAGGCGCTTTGAAGATTAAGTTCACTTAATATGTTGTTGATACATAAAACAAAATGCCCTCCAGGAAAGTTACACCATTTTATATCTTTACCAAAAGTGCAGAGAGGATCTATTATCTGGGTATCATATATTTCTTCTTTTATTAATTTGGTAAAGAATAAATGTAATCTCCTTGTTCATTTTATTTGTATTTCTTTAATTACTAATTAAGTTAAATATCTTCTTATATGTCTATTGACCATTCAGCTTTTCTTTTTTTTTACAAGTATTTTTTTTAAGTTTATATATTTTGAGAGAGAGTGTGTGTGTGTGTGAACAGGGGAGGGGCAGAGAGAGAGAGAGAGAGAGAGAGAGAGAATACCAAGCAGCACAGAACCTGATGGAGGGCTCCATCTCATGAACTGTGAGATTATGACCTGAGCCAAAACCAAGAGTCAGACGCTTAACCAACTAAGCCACCCATATACCCTTCAGCTTTTCTTTTATATACTATCCATTCTTATGCTCATTTTCAATAGAAGTAATTGACTTTCTCTTTTTAACTTGTAAAAGTACTTCGTGTATTGGAGAAATTAGTTATCTGTCATAAGAGTTGCCAATATTTTCCCAACTTATTTGTCATTCAACCTTGTTTATAGTAACTTTTGCCATACAGAATATACAGAAGTTGCTTCTGTTTGTATGTTTTATGTGTGGAGTCAAATTTATCAATCTTTTCCTTTTTGGTTCAAGGGCTTCATGTCAAGCCTGTAAAAATCCCTCATCACCCCAGGATTATACAAAGTACTACCATATTTTCTTTCTCGTACTCTCCTGCTTCCATTCTTCTACATTTAATTCTTTAATCCATCTGGAATCCATTTTGGTATGAACTGTGAGGTATGGGTCCAACTTAATTTTTTTCCCAAAATAGTCAGCCATTCATTCCAACAGCCTTTATTAAACAGTCCATCTTGCCCCCACTGATTTTAACTAATTTTTTTAAACATGTATTTATTGTTGAGAGACAGAGAGCAAGCAAGGGTAGGGCAGAGAGAGAGGGAGACACAGAATCTGAAGCAGGCTCCAAGCTCTGAGCTGTCAGCACAGAGCCCAACGCGGGCCTTGAACTCACCAGCTGTGAGATCATGACATAAGCCAAAGTTGGACGCTTAACCGACTGAGCCACCCAGGTGCCCCTTAACTGGCTAATTTAGTGTACACTAATTTTCCAAAACACACTTGAGTCTACTTTTGGACTCCATTGTGTTCCCTTGATCTGTCATCTGTTCCTGTGCCAATGACACAATGTTTTAATTTCTGTAGCTTAAAGATATTTTCTTATATCTGGTAGGACTACTCCTTTAAAAAATATTTTTATTTCCACAAGTTTTTTTATTTTTATTTTTTGTTTTAGACAGAGAGAGCAAGCGGGAGAGAGGGGCAAAGAGAAAGAGAGAGAGCCCTAATGCGGGGCTTGATCCCATGACCCCGGGATCATGACCCAAGCTGAAATCAAGAGTTGGACACTCAACTGACTGAGCCACCCAGGCACCCCTCCACAAGTTTTTAAATTGAGGTGAAATTCATGTAATATAAAGTTAACCTTTTTTTTTTTTTAATTTAAAGTAGGATTAACACTTAGCATGGACCCCAACGCGAGGCTTCATCTCAAGACCCTGAGCTGAAATCAAGAGTTGGATGCTTAACCAACTGAACCACCTAGGTGCCCCAAGTTAACCATTTTAAAGTGGACAATTCAGAGGCATTTAGTACATTCACATTGTTGTGCAACCATCGCTTCTATCTGGTTCCAAAACATTTTAATTACCCTAAGAGGGAAACTTCATACCCACGAAACAGTTTTTCCCCACCCCACCCCCACCACACACACAAATTTTTAACACAAAAAATTAAACTTATATTATAAAATCCCAGGCTTCAAGTCACTAGATTCTACTCCTGAAATCATTATTGCACTATATGCTAAATAACTTGGATGTAAATGAAAAAAAAAATCCCAAGCTTTAGATCCACCATGTGTTAAGGAAGCTTAAAAATCCAAGTCCAAGTTCAGAATTATAGAGAAGCCTTTCCTTTCCTTTCATTTATTTTATTTTATTTTATTTTATTTTATTTTATTTTATTTTACTTATTTTTTGAGAGAGAGGGGGCACAAGGGAGTGAGGGGCAGAGAGAGAGAGAGAGAGAGAGAGAGAGAGAGAGAGAGAGAGAGAGAAGCAGGGCTCACCCAAAGTGGGGCTCATGTTTTTTTACCCAAAGTTGGGCTTGTGCTCACCCAATGTGGGACTCAGACTCACAAACTGCGAGATCATGACCTGAGCTGAAGTCAGATGCTTAATGACTTAGCCACCCAGGTGCCTGAGAAGCCTTTCGTGATTAAGGAATGCCTCTGTATCCCCCAAGCTTACTTCTACGTCCCCAGTAGCCCAAGACTCAGCTCGGATTCTTTTAATCTACTGCTAAATTGCTTTGTGATTTTTCTTAAGCATCTGTGACTTGTGTTATGTCTCCTCAACCACCTTGTAAACCTGCTACTTTTTTTTCCTCCAGTCCACCCTCATAGAACCTGGCACTAGCTTTACACAGTCACGGCCTCATTAAAATATGGTTGATTGATTGTTATCAAAACTTCCATATTGGATTTAGTGGGGTGTCAGGAGACTGCATGGTGCATGATTTAAGTGGGAATTAAGAGGGAATTCAACATACAGCATTTTACTTTCAGATAATATACTACTAGCTGCCATTTATTAAGTGCCTATTATTTTTTTTTAAATTTTTTTTCAACGTTTATTTATTTTTGGGACAGAGAGAGACAGAGCATGAACAGGGGAGGGACAGAGAGAGAGGGAGACACAGAATCGGAAACAGGCTCCAGGCTCTGAGCCATCAGCCCAGAGCCTGATGCGGGGCTTGAACTCACGGACCGTGAGATCGTGACCTGGCTGAAGTCGGACGCTTAACCGACTGCGCCACCCAGGCGATCCTATTAAGTGCCTATTAATTGTCCTGTCATACACATTAACTCACTGAAAAATTCTTACAACAATCTTCTGGGGTGGAGGTTTTCTGATGATATTCACTGAGATGAAATAATTTGCTTAAAGTCCCTGGGTTTAATGTCGGATCCATACTTTGAACCCAGGTTAGGGTTCTATCCTGCACCTTCTACCATGCTTCATTGTGTCCATATAGTCTCTGCATCAAGGGCTACCCATCACATTATCCCAATGAATGTTTTTACATCCATTGTTTTTTTGTTTTTAATGTTTATTTATTTCTGAGAGAGAGACAGAGACAGAGACAGAACATGAGCAAGGAAGAGGCAGAGACAGATGGAGACACAGAACGCAAGACAGGCTCCAGGCTCTGAGCTGTCAGCACAAAGCCTGATGTGGGGCTTGAACTCACGAGCCATGAGATCATGACCTGAGCTGAAGTCGGAGGCTTAACCGACTGAGCCACCCAGGCGCCCCTACATTCATTGTTATAGTCAGGTTTGTCTTGAAGGAATGTGCTTGTCTCACAACCTTACTTCATGCCCTGGCCAAGCTATCAAGGATCAAGTTCATTTCTTGCTTTATTCTGTTCTGTGTTCTGGATGGAGTCCCATGCTGGCTGGCCCAGGTGTTAAAACTGTCACCAGTTTAACTGTCACAGTTAAAACTGTCACATACCAGCTGGAGCTGGTATGTGGAGTCAAAGCCAGGCACAGCAACCACCATAGGGATGGGAGACATCATTTTCCTAAAGGGAGGAATCCTGGGAGCTTCATCTCTTCTCAGTCATCCCACATGTAGCATCTCCCTCTTTTCTTCTAGAAAAATGTATGAAGCTTGGGGATGTCAGAGAGCACTTTGGAGAAATTTAGTGTAAACGAATCAGAAATATATGGATTGGCTTTCCCGCAGAGGAGACTCACATTTTAAAGTAGAAAGGAAAATATATGGGACAAAGACTAGGTGGGCTTCTGAGTATGGCAGGGTGGGGTTGGGGTATTTCAGCAAATTCCGAGAAGTGGACCATACCAGCCCAACCTGCCCCTCACAGTTGCAGAAAGACAGCCAGCTCTGGGACGTGTAGTCCTGGATGTGTGTTCTCAGAGGACAGAGGCCCTGCATATGGAAGTGAGAGGCATGGATTCAGGATGCGGTAATGCCACTTGGCAGCTCTTGCGACCTTTGTGACTGGACAATATCATCACTTGGTCCTGGTAAATTTCTTCATCTGTTTAAAAGAAGCAGGGGGTTATTTAATGATAGCATCTTTCCCACCTGCTTGTGTGGTTTTGTGACATGTTTCCAATTTGCTATAAATTAGTAAGGCATTATCATCATTTAGATGCATACTAAAGAATTTAGAGAGATAATAAGTGATGATAATGAACAAATTAGGTCAAGTGGACTGACAATTTTTAAAATGGCTATGAGACTTCTTCAGGGCGCCTGGGTGGCTCAGTCATTTAAGCGTCTGACTCTTGATCTCAGCTCAGGGCATGAGCTCACGATTTGTGAGATCGAGCCCCACACTGGGCTCTGTGCTGACAGTGCAGAGCTTGCTTAGGATTCTCTCTCTCTCCCTCTCTCAAAATAAGGAAATAAACGTTAAAGATTTAAAAAAAAAAAAAAAGACTTCTCCTTCAAGGGATGTTAGATGAGAACTAACATGAATAACTATGTTTATACAGATGACCCCTTTTCAGCCTGGATTTCTGACATACATTCATTTAGTAATAACAGGATCCAGTTCCCCGTGCTGAGTATGAGTGTGCTCTGGGGGATGGGGGGATGGGTGGAGCACGGGGACTAAAAACCCTTAATGCTGGAAGGAAACTTAGGGATCATTAATTCCTATTTCCTCATTTTCCAGATAAGCAAAATGAGGCCCAGAGAGACAAGGCAATTTGCCTGAGACCACTCAGCTAAGGCTGAGCTGGGGCTCAACCTCAGCTTTTGGTTCTTGCATTCTAGTGATTTGATAAAATAGTAAATGACAGTGAACTAATTGAAGAACGCTTTGAAAACATTGTCAAATAGGTCACTTTGCACCCGTTTTTCTTCTGTCCTCGGGGAATGCAGAGATGGCTGATGCCTGATTGGTAAGGTAGGGAAGAATTGGCTCCCACAAAATCCACATCAGACCTCTTTAAAACTTCCAGGTGTCTTGCTTGCATGGAGAGGTTTCTCAGATCTCAAGCTCATCTGCAGTGAGCCACAGACCTGGGAGCTCCAAATGTCTCTTCCCTATCCTCCTCCTAGCCTTCTCACCCCAGGAGACAAGCAGGCTGATTTCATTCCCAAAGGAATGACTAAGTGATCATTGGACTCAGACCAGCATAGGGAGAAATAGTAGGAATATGTTCATGGTTGTTTCTGTAAGCCTCAGAAACATCCTTGGCCAGGCAAAAGATAGGATGATAATGGAACAACCATCATCAAGCTATAAGAAACACACATCCTGAAATGGGTCTGGTTCTAGTTGGGAAACGGAGACCCCTTGACTTGTAATGGTTTTGGCTGCATTTTTGCTCCTCTTTTCTGACCCTTAAGGTTCAGCCCTGTGCCTGGTGCCTCACTGGTTGCTTTCCAGTTTCCCAGCCTCGATTCCTGCTCCCTGACACTTGATTTCTCAGACTATATTTGCTTTGTCTATCTACCCACACTATGCTACCTGCTTTTTCCTTTCTGCCCTAGGACCCCTAGATTTGACCTCTTGCTTGTTTAACCCATGGTTTGTTCCTTCCATCCTTTACTCTCTACTCAGGATTTGAGTTTTTGTCCCCACAACTTACTCAGCTGCCTTCCCTGCCTGCCCCTAACTCTGACCCCTTCTACTATGGAAACTTGTTACTACTCCATTTCTGGGGTGACTCTTCCCTGCCACATCCTCATCTTACATTCCCCATGCCCAAACCCCAAACTGACAAGAACATGGGACAGCTATTTGCCAGGTACTTTGCCGTCATTATCATCCCCCACAGCCATGTGGTGTCCTTACTCGGATGTGGCTACAGGACATTGCCCATCTCCCCTGGCCTGTGTGCCCTCCACAATAGCAAATCATCAACAGCAGACTTGGAGACCAGTTGCCTTGAGTGCAGCAAAGCTCCGCAGTCCTCCCAACTCTCCTAGAGCCAGTGCTTGGCATGGGGGAAAACAGAACCAGGTTGATTCTTCTCCCTAGCCATCCACAGTGGCACCAAAAGGAGAAAAGGCATATCAAGCCATGTTGTACATTTGGATCAATTAATTAAACGTCCCCCACCATGACCCTCTTTGCCTTGCAGAAGCGGAATGTTTCAATGTCAAGATGTCTCAGCGACGCCTGGGTGGCTCAGTCGGTTAAGTGTCCAATTCTTGGTCTCAGCTCAGTTCTTGATCTCAGGGTTTTGAGTTCCGCCTCTGCATTGGGCTCCATGTTGGGCGTGGAGCCTCCTTTTTAAAAAAATTGTTTTTGGGGCGCCTGGGTGGCGCAGTCGGTTAAGCGTCCGACTTCAGCCAGGTCACGATCTCGCGGTCCGTGAGTTCGAGCCCCGCGTCGAGCTCTGGGCTGATGGCTCGGAGCCTGGAGCCTGTTTCCGATTCTGTGTCTCCCTCTCTCTCTGCCCCTCCCCCGTTCATGCTCTGTCTCTCTCTGTCCCAAAAATAAATAAAAAAACGTTGAAAAAAAAAAAATTGTTTTTAACATTTATTCATTTTGGAGAGTGAGAGAGAGCATGAGCGGGGGAGGGGCAGAGAGAGAGGAAAACACAGAATCTGAAGCAGGCTCCAGGCTCCGAGCTGTCCGGCACAGAGCCCGACGTGGGGCTTGAACTCACGGACGGCGAGATCATGACAGGAGCCGAAGTCGGATGCTCAACCGACTGAGCCACCCAGGCGCCCCGGAGCCTCCTTTTTTAACAAGTTAAAAAAGATGTGTGTGAGAGGGCACCATCTAGAGGGTTATTGTCAGAATCTGAGATGTAAGGACCAGAACCTGAACTGGAGACATGGCCCTAGTGTAAACATGACGAGAAAGCAAGAGACAGATATGAGACATTTTCATGAAAAAGAGCAACAGAACTTGGAGACTACATGGATGTAAGGGATAGAGAGAAGGATCAGTCAATGCCAAGGCCGTTGTTGGAATTAACCAGGTTAAGGTATCTCTAGCTGCATCGCCCCCTGAGCACCTGCAACCAACTGGTCTAAAATCTAACAGTTTTCATCTCCAAGCCAGTTCTTCCTGTTTCTCCCCATTCGATTCAGTGGATCTAGCACTCCCTTAGCTCTCCACATTTGAAATTCTGAAAGGTCTTTGACTCCGTCCACAAGGTCTTCCTGAAATCCAGTATATCACAAATCCTGCTGATGTTCCCCTTATAATGTTTCTTAAAGTCCACCCCATCTTTTTATTCTGAGTGCTCCCACCCTGAGTTAGGGTCTCAGAGTTTCCAGCCAGGACTATTGCCTCAGTTCTACCTTCAGTCTCCCTGCTTCAATCCATGCCACACTCAGCTGCCACATCATCTTTCCAAAACACCACTTGAAACATGCTACCTTCACTGCAAAAAATATGCCCGTGACTTCTGTTGTGTGGGAAATCAGCTTACTGCAATGGTAGTAGCTTCCCAAGTTCATGACCAAGTGAGCTATCTCTAAGGTCGCAAAATAGAAAGGATGCATAGATTGAGTTGAAATGCTCAAATCGTATGGTTCATTAAGTCAAATTAAAACACATAGCAAGAAACAAGGGGAAGGAGAGGGATGAGACTACTTTATCAACTTAGGGTAGTGTACAAGCAGGGTGGAAGGAACACACTACTTGAATTTTGGGGTACGCAGTGTCTATATATTCTGTATCTCTCTGTGCTGCATCAGGCTTCTCTGTTGAAATTATAAGGACCAGAGTCCTTATAATTCAAGCTAGGGGACCCACAGAATGAAAGTGCACTGGGGGCCAGTGGCAAACATATGAACAAGCACGCGGGGCCATAGCTGTAACTTGCTATTTAGCCTCCTGAGCAGCCATGAGTATATTTGTATATCTCGGCAGAGTAGACAGGGAACATACCAGAGTAGATGTCACCAAAGTGTCATATTAAAACCTCATGTGGGGCGCCTGGGGGGCTCAGTCAGTTAAGCATCCGACTCGATCTCAGCTCAGGTCTTGATCTTGGGGCCATGAGTTCAAGCCCCATGTTGGGCTCCATGCTGGGCCTGAAGCCTACTTAAAAACAAAAACAAAAAAATAACTTATGAACATCGAGTCCTCATGTACATATAGTCTATCCTGAATATTATTGCCTTTGGTATATTTAGTGCCTTATGTATCTTATGCATGTTTAGGATGTCATAACTATTTAGTAACTTTTATGCATTTAGTGTCCCATGACTATTTAACACGCAGGCGTCTTGTGAATATTAGTCATCTCTTAGTCCTACCACACATGCTCTACTTGACCTCGGCCTAGGTCTAACAAACATGTTGCTTACTAACTACTCACCTATACTTAAAACATCTTAAAATGTTTCGCTCATGTTTTACAAACTACCTACTTATTTCTCTTCTATAACAGGATTGGATATTCTCAAATCGTATCCCCACCTTCCCTTTGCTCACAGTGCTGTAAACTCCTGGTCCACCCCCGCTGCCCCAAATCTGCTCCTCCTTCAGACTTTCCCATCTCCAAAATGGCACTTCCAGACCTCAGGGTGAACCTTGACAAAAACTCTCCTTACCCTCTTCATAAGCAGTTTGTCCTCAAGACCTCACCTCTCCACTCCTGAGACACACTTCCACCCCCATCCAAGCTGTCATCCAAGCTGCAGTTCACTGCTGCTGCTTCCACTCTTAGCCACTTCAGTCCTGTCCCACACAGCGTCGCAGACTGATCTTTCTCAGAAGTCAATTGGATCATGTCACTCTCCTGCTTAAAACCAGTCACCGATTCCTCATTGCCCTGAGGGTCAAGTCCGAAGTTCTTAATGTGGTGTCTGTGGACCTGTGAGATGTGGCTTGTGCCACTCCCCAGCCTCACCTCGGCACCCTCTCCCTTCCCAAGGCTCCTCCACATGATCTCTAGTTTCTTCCTTTGGGCCTTCATATTTTCTATTACTTTTACCGGGAACGCCCCTCTTGCTCAGGATTCTGTCTCCCTCACACACACACAAACCAGCGCTACTCATTTTTCAGGCTTCAGCTTAAACGTGACTTACTCAGAGAGGCTGACCCCCCAGCCTATTGAGGGCCTGCATTGTTCTGTCTCATAACACCCTCTCGTTTTGTTTCCTTCATAGCATTTATTCGACTGTGGATTTATTTAAAAGCTGCCTGGCTTCCAAGCCATAAAGTCTTATTAGGGCAGGGATCTGTTCCGTTCACAGTAGCCCAGCCAGCGCTTAGCACAATACCTCACACATAGTAAACACTCACTAAATAGTAGTTGAATGAATGAAGGAATGTGAGTAAAACGTGGATTTCCTTGGCCTCATGTCGCCGACTTTAGTCCCTTTCCGTGGATTTTGTGGCCAGAGTTCTGGGTTTGAATTTTGACTTTCCATTTATGAAGCGTGACTGTTAGTGAGTTACTTAACCTCCTTGATTCTCAACATTTCTCATGTATAGAATAGGGAGAGAGATGCGCACCTCACAAGCTGCAGTGAGGATCCAGTAAGATGAGGTCGGGGAGAGCCTTGGCGTGGCGACTGACCCCAGTGCGGGCGCTCAGTCAGCACCTGTGCCGTCACTCCTTTCTCGTCCTGCACCCCTGCACCGTTACCCTGCTCTCCATCAGGCCGCATTTCCTTCTTCTCAACTTTATTAGGTCCCAGAAGGTCTCACATGTCTTCGGGAAGCCTCCTTCAGCAGTTCAGCCCTTGGTGGGTGCTCATTCCTCAAACCGTTCACCTGCTCATTTCCAGTCCTTGGAACGTATAATGGTGACCTTTATTGGTTTTGTTTTTAAATCTTCCATGTGTCCTGTTTCTCCAACTAGACTCCAAGCCCTTTGGCCACAGGATTCCCATCTCAGGCTTCTTGTCTCCCTCACAGTACCTGACTCAGTGCCTTACAAAGAGATGCTCAACTCCATGTTTGTGAGTGCCCTCAGGGTATCAGGCACTGTGGTAGTTTTCACATTCATTGTCGCCTAACTTCATCTTCATGAGAACCCACCAGGTAAGTATTACTATGTCTGTTGGGAAAACAGAGGCTCAAAGTATAGTAATCTAACTTAGGGCACCCAGTGAGCAGAGAGCAGTCTGTTAACTCTGTGTGTTTGCTTGATAGCCTGGCACATCACAGACGATCGATAAATAGTTGTTAGTACACTTCCCACCACACCATATTGCCTGTCTCGGGAAGTATTTATTCACGCTGAGGATGGTCATTATCATGTTCTCACTTCCTCCCTACCAAGAACTTGGCTGAAAATCCCCTGTCCTTGAGCCTCTCCACTAAAGCCCTCCCAGTGTCCTGTACCCCAAGTTCACACTCAGTTTCCTATTTGTGCTACATCTCGTTGCTAAATTCTCATAGACCCTGACCCGGCCCGCCTCTTGTCTCCCCACAAGCCCTGTTCTCCATATCTTTCCCCCAAGAAAGCTTTTCTTCCTCATGGCCCTCCCTTCTCCCATCCCCCTTCCAGTCCAATTTTACTTCCGGTTGCAGGGATTAAGAAACACACCCCCACCTGGAAATGCCCTCTGAACTAGAGCACTTATGTCCAGAAGATGTCTAAGGTTCTTTAGAGGGAGAATTATTACTACTCATTAGTTGGATAGCTTGAACGAGGCATATCTCCTCTCATAGCCTCAATTTCTTCACATATAAAATGGTAAGAATCGCTCACATTTATCAAGCACCTACAAAAGGGACATAAGCATTGGATATATTAGAAGTCAATAATAGCAGATGCTTACTCAGCACTTTTTGTGTGCAAATGCTTCACATGTATTTACTCACTTAATCCTCACAACAACCCTACAAGAATGTTATTTTTTTTAATGTTTATTTATTTTTGAGAGAGAGAGCGGGGGAGGAACACAGAGAGAAGGAAACAGAAGATCCGAAGTGGGTGCCATGTTGACAGCAGAGAGCCCAAAGCAGGGATCGAACTCACTGTGAGATCACTGCCTGAGTCCGAGTTAGATGCTTAACCGGCTGAGCCACCCAGGCACCCTGAGAATGTTATTATTAATACTATTTGACAGACGAAAAATGGAGGTCTCCAATTTAAGTAATTTTCCCTAGATCACCCAAGCCAGGGGGTGGTAGAACGGGGCTTCCAAGTGCAGCAGTTCTGGCTGCGGAGTCCTTGTCCTAACCACTGCCCTATACTACGTCTTATTTCCTCATAAAACAAGAGGGGCTAGTTAAAAAATAATCCCCTAGATTTTTATAGCTCTTTTCCAATCCTAAAGCACTGTTCATACTCCATACCCTATTTAATCTTCAAAACAACCCTAGAGGTAGATATTATCAGAGCAGTTTATGGGGTAAGAACTGAGACTTACTAAGAGGGTCATGTGTCCAAGGGCACACAGGGGGTGAGGGCAGAGTCAGGACTCGAACCCAGGACCGCTCATTCCCAGCGCCTCTCCTGCTACATCTCTGATGCCACTGTCCTTTCTGAGTCTCCTCCGGCTCCAATATTGTACGCTATCCTTTCCTCTCTCTTTTTTTTAAAAAGAAACCCCAGTGTTCCTCAAAGAATCCCCTGCCCTGTCACCCCCACACCTTCTCTGCGCAGTGCGTGCTCACAGACAGCACCAGGGGGTGCTATAGACTAGCACACAGGGACGTGCTGCCCTTGGAGCCCCTGCTGGAGGAAACAACCAGAAGCTTCCCTGACTGTTCTTTTCCTTTTAATTTGTTTATATTTAAAAAAAAAAACAAAAACAAAAACAAACAAACTTTTTCGTAAGTACTACTTGTACATAGTACAAAATTTTAAAGGTAAAAATGAGTATACAAGGTACCTGCTCCCCAGTTACCCAGCTCATCATCCTGGGGGCAAACCCAAGAAGTTTTCTAGTGTTTCTTTCTAGAGATATTCTGTGCTTATGTAAGCAAATATGTATTCTTCTTCCCACACAAATGATAGCATACAAACACGCACGCGTTGTTTTTTACTGTTCATGCAAATGGTACCATACTATGCACACTATTTTTCCTGTAGCTTCTGGGGGTAATTTATGTAGCAGATCAGTCCTCGTCATAATTCATAATACCTGTATTGAATTGAATGGATAAACCATAATCAATTTAACCAGATCCCTATTATTTTCTTTTTTTTTTTTTTTTTTTTTAATTTTTTTTTTTTTTCAACATTTTTTATTTATTTTTGGGACAGAGAGAGACAGAGCATGAACGGGGGAGGGGCAGAAAGAGAGGGAGACACAGAATCGGAAACAGGCTCCAGGCTCCGAGCCATCAGCCCAGAGCCTGACGCGGGGCTCGAACTCACGGACCGCGAGATCGTGACCTGGCTGAAGTCGGACGCTTAACCGACTGCGCCACCCAGGCGCCCCTATTATTTTCTATCTTGTACCATTACAAGCAAAGCTGCAGATAAATACACTGTACGTAGGTCACTTTGCACATGTGTGTATCTGCAGGATAAGTTCGCAGAAATGAGATTGCTTGCCTCAATACAAATTACACACATTTGTAATGCTGATCAATACTGCTCAATTGCCTTGCACAGAAGCTGCCTGTTTATGGCTGCATCAGCAGGGCATTGGAGGGTATGTTTCCTACACCCTCACTAACACAGAATCTTATCAAGACTTCTGATCTTTGCCTTCCCCATAGGTGAAAGATGGTTTCTCACCACGGTTATAATTACATGTCTCTTGAAATGAGGATCCCCTGACCTCTGGGATTCATTCATGCAATCTGTAGTTAATTAGCAGGTGTCTCCCATGTGCCAGGCACCATGTTGGGGCATCTTCTCCTCCCGCTGTCCCTGGTCTGACTTTCACAGTCTTTTCTGCCTGTCCCATGCTGGCCTGCCTTATCATGTCTCCCAAGCAGCCATTTTCCTTGCTTGGCCATCCTCACCAGGTCAAGCAGGGGCGACCTCACTTGACCTCTTCTTTAGAGGCTTAAGAGTGAGGAGAATGTGGTTTCTTGCCTTTTCTCTGTTCTCAAGACTAATTCCTGTAACCCAATTAAGCAAAGCTGAGAGGTGGGGACGTGTCTTAAGGTCAGAATTAGCCCTGAGACCTGGGGCTTCACAAACCATCCAGTCCAATGGGTCAGTCACTGCTTCAGTTTTCCCATCCGTCCCCCTCTAGGTGTGAGGAAGATGAACAAAGAGCAGGTACCTGGACACTTGTCTGAGTTCAGGGGTGTTATTTGCTCAACGAGTGGCCGGTTGAAACTTCCTCAGATTAGATGTCAGCTAAACATAAATGCATCTATGAGCAGTACTATTTAGATGAAAGTGGGGAAGAAAAAGATGTTAGGATCGGTGTTCTTTTCTACATGGGAAACCTCTGAACCGTTTCTCAACTCCCCCTTTTTTTGCAGTCCCAGAGCACTTGACCCTGTGATGCACTTAACCCTGTTACAGTTTAGCTGCTCCTTTACTTGCTTTCTCCATAAGGCTATATATGAATCAGCTTAGGGCTGGCGTCTTTGTTCATCTTTGTATCTGTCCTCTGAATAAAGATGGAATCAAGACATGGGACTTTTGAATGAATATCTTCCTGCCCTCCAATACCCAAGCATGGCGTCTGTATGAAGGCCCGCATCATTCTCTAGTAGCTGAGCTAACAGAACCTCTACCTCTAGTTCATCCCACGCACGACTGCTGGAGTTTCTCTCCTAAAGCACACTGGTAATCCAGTCACTTGTGGAGGTTCCCTGTGGCCTACTAAATGAAGTGCAAATTCCTTAGCTTGGAATTTAGGGGCCCCCGTGGTGATATGGCTCTGGTCTACCTTTCCAGTCCTTTCCACTACCTCATGCTCCAATCAAACTGAATTACTCAATGCTTCTCAAGTGCGCCTACATTCCATCCCTGTGCTTCTGCCCCTTCAGGGCCTCCTGTGCCTAGAACACGTTCCTCTTTGCTCCCCTTCCATCACTTATGCCTGCTTCAATCTCTCTCTCTCTCTCTCTCTCTCTCTCTCTCTCTCTCTCTCTCTCTCTCTCTCCCCCCACCCCACCCTTTGTTTAAAAAGTAAGGGTAATAAGTTTCTAGAAAGAAGATAAATTTACATATCCTTCTGGGTCCTTTCCAAATGTAATTGGCCCCAAAGACTCCTGTTCAGATCCCCCAGATTTCCAGCTCAGCTCCTCCGTCGGGCTTTGTTGTTTATATTTCTCTCATAACTCATGTCTGCTGACATCCTCATTCCTGCCGCACCTCAAACTGAAGACCGGAAAGCAGAGACTGTGTGACCCATCTTTGGGTCACCTACAGTTGGTCAATGTTTGTTAGAGAGCAGGCTTTCCTTGACGTGTGGCCTGTTTTCTTTCCTACTTTGAGTTTGAGAAATGAGAAGAGTTTGGGACCCATTTCCACAACCGCTGCGGCCATCCCTGTAGACCCTCTTCTGAAAGGGATCTTAAAGCAGAGCCACCCCAGTAAAGTGAGGAAATCCTATCAGCCCTACAGAGAACAGCAGGACCCTGTGCCTAGGGCTTGGGAGAATAGTGTCCTGTTCGCCCTTTTTCGGAGTGAAGGGAGCGTGGTGAATATGTCTGATGGAAGGAGGAGCATTTGTTCACTTTGAGTTCTTGGAAGGAGAAATGGAAAGCCATCTCTCTCCTTCCCCTGAGGCAGACAGGCACAGATGCTTCTCTGTTAAAAGGCCTGTCAGCAATGTTGGGTGGTGATGTGTGCACTGGCAAGGCCACAAGAAGTCAACCTGGTCCTTCTCCAGGGCTTTCTCATGGTGCCTTCTTCAGAGGACAGAGTGGTACCTCAAAGTTTGAACACGAGTTTTGGTTTGTACTCCACCATTCAATGGCTTGACCAGGTCCCTCAGTCTCTCTTGGCCTAAAAATAGCAATAGCTTTACCTTTACCTTCCACATGGACTGTTCTGAGCACCAAAAGAAAAAATGTACATGAGAGCGTTTTGCAAATTATACATATTTTTAAGTTTATTTATTTTTGAGAGAGAGAATGCACGTGCACAAGTGGGGGAGGGGCAGGGAGAGAAGGGGACAGAGGATCCAAAGCAGGCTGATAGCAGAGAGCCCGATGCGGGGCTCAAACTCACGAACTGCGAGAGCATGACCTGAGCCAAAGTTGGACGCTTAGCCAACTGAGTCACCCAGGCGCTCCTGTAAATTTTATTTTCAAAATGTTATTTATATCCTGCCTTGCTGTGCGATGGGTTTACAGAGGCTTACAACATACAGAAGATGCAAAGTAGCATAAATTAAAGATGAGAGTTAAAAGCAGAAGAAAAAAAGAGTGAAGATGTAATAATAAGCCCTAAATGAGGTTAAATGCATACCTAGTTTGCTCTGGGTGGGTCTCAACGTTGTTGGGAAACTGTACGGTGTTCTCTGAATCAGTGGAAGGGGTCACTTGGATGGTGGTGTTCCAGGGTGTCCAATATGGAGGTTGAAGGCTCGTAGTAGGGCTGACAAATTCTGGACGGGCCTTGGATCTCCATGAGTGGGGACTTGTCCCAACCTCACCCTCTGCATAGGTTCCACCGCTTTAGTGCCAGATCCACTCAAACCTGGAGGCAGCCAGGTCCTTCTAAACATCTTATCCTAATCCCCATTCACCCCACACGGCCAGCATTACCTCCCTGTGGGGACAGAGTTACCTACTGCCGACTCAGACACTCATTTAAAAAAAAACCCACAAACCAGTTTTATTGATATATATAATGTACATATCACAGAGTTCACACTTTTAAAGTGTACAGTTTAGGGCACCTGGGTAGCTCAGTTGGTTGGTTGTTTGACTCTTGATTTCAGCTCAGGTCATGATCTCACGGTTCATGAGTTCAAGCCCTGCGTTGGGCTCCCAGGCTGATGGTGTGCAATCTGCTTGGGGTTCGTCTCCCCCTCTCTCTGCCCCTCCTCTGCTCGCTCTCTATCTCTCCCTCTCATAATAAGGAAATAAACATTAAAAAAAAAAAGTATACTGTTCAATGGTTTTTACTATACAGACACTCTTAACCTCTTGTAGTAAATGCCATGCCCGTCTGGTCTACTTTGCCACACTAGACCTCAGTTTCTTTTCCTGCTCTCCCTCTGCCCTAATTCTTAACTCTCTGAGTCAGGACTCAAATTCTGGAAAAGGTGCCCCATAATTCCAGCATTTCCCACCTCGGGCCCATCTCTTTGGCTGGGTGCCCTTATTAGGTCTGCTGTACCAAAAGTAAACTGGCTCTGGGGATGGTGGGGAGTACACAGAAAAGCCGCCAGCATGATCTCCACGTTTTGCAAGATTGAGGAACGCCCAGGAAGAATCCAGGCGGCAAGAGGTTGTGGGCAAGACCAGCCCAGGGAGCTGCAGCACTTGACAGATCACATTGTTAGACCGTGACTCACTCCCGCCGCAGTCTGGAAAACTGAACCTCTCAGCCTGGCCTTCAAAGGAGGGCCGCTCGGACTGAGGGCCGCTCTGAGCAGTCCTCTGAGGGCCAGGTTGGACAAGCAGAGTTGGGACCTGTTAATTCCAGAACTGGACTATTCCACACTCCTTGCCCCCACATTGGGAATACCATGTTAAAAATCCTATGTTAAAAAATCAAATGTTGAGGGGCGCCTGGGTGGCTCAGTCAGTTAAGCATCCAACTCTTGATTTCGGCTCAGTTCATGATCTCACCGTTCCTGAGTTTGAGCCCCACGTTGGGCTCTGTTCTGACAGCGCTGAGCCTGCTTGGGATTCTCTCTCCACCCCTCACCCCCTCTCATGTGTGTGTGTGTGTGTGTGTGTGTGTGTGTGTGTGTGGTCTCTCTCTCTCTCAAAATAAAGAAATAAGAACTTAAAAAGAAAAAGAGTAAACTTGTTCCTTTCCACAGGCTGAGGAGGGGGTACCCAATGAAGACCCTCTGCCCTTCTAGCACAGCACACAGTCCCGCTCTCCTCACATGCCAGGGCTAGGACCTGACTGGAATGTTGAGAGCATGACCCGGAACTCCCTGTCTGATGCGGGAGACAGAGTTTGGTCTCTAGGAACCCACGTCCCGTAGAGGAACTTTTGACTAAAACAGTTAAGCATTATTTCATAGAGAGTGTGTTCCCAGCTGCAAATCCTACATCCTACAGAGTGCTGAAGCCACAGAGAGGGGACTGGGTCGTGTCAAGTGTCTTTCTGAAGCTCCTTCCTTAAAGCCCTTGTGGGAACCATCACATATATGTGGGCATGATTTCTTTCTTTGTTTTTTTTTTTTTAAGGTTTTATTTTTAAGTAATCTCTACACCCAACATGGGGCCCGAACCCACCACCCCAAGATCAAGAGTCTCAGGCTCTTCCCACTGAGCCAGCCAGATGCCCCTGTGGTCACAATTTCTAACACTCCTCCATACAAAACTATGTGGAGATAGTGTCCATTGCCCAAGGAAGTTAAAGCTGGGCTGAATTAGGGTAAACTGTCTTTGGGTTAGGAAACGGGAAAGACCCCCAATTCAGTAGCCTTTCCACCGCTCCAAGCCACTGTCTTTGACATGAGGAGCACAGGGACTGGACGTGTTGGAGAGTGGGCTATGCAGTCAAGTGGGACAGCTACAAGATGGTGAGAGCCGCTCCATCTAATCAGGGAATGGGGATGAAGGAGTAGAACCAGGTTTCTCAAAACAGTATTTTCTCTTCTATGGGAATAGCCAGTGCATCTGGAGAAGACAAGGAGAGCTTCCTATTTTAGGGGGAGGTCGGATGGTTGGGAGACCATCCCATAGCCAGTAAGAACACCTGCGTGGTCACTTTCCCCAGCTACACAAGTTCTTGGCCCCACTCACATTCTATAAGGTGGTCACTGGTACTACGTCCATTTTCTAAGTGAGGCTCTGAGAAGTGAGATCACTGGCAGCCGGCTCACTGCAGATTTGGGACTGGAGCCCAGGTCTGATCACAAGTCTGGTGGTTGTTCCACTATGCTGCGTTGTCCACCTTATGAGGCTGGTGTCTAGGGTCATTATTGATTCCAAGGTCGCCACTGTAGGCCCCTATTCTTGACCCAAGCCAGTGCCCTATTCATTATTTTGGGCAAAGTTGGAAAGGCTCATACTCAGGGCGTATAAACCCCTGGCCCCTTTCCCAGGCTCGCCAAGCTGTTCTTAGTCAAGATGTTCTTAGGCTTAGTTTTGCACCCCCTCCAGCCCCCACCCACACCCTTCTAGCCCCAGCTGACTTGGAAGCAGGGAGAAAGACACAAGGCCAGAAGTCTTTTGTTATCCAACGATGGAGAAATGGCTGAAATCCCGGCATCTCCCCCAGAAGACAGAGGCAGCTCTGGATTTCCTGTTGCTCCCAACACGGGCCAGATAATTGGAGACAGATTTTTGGGCTTGGGTTGGGAGGTGAAGCTTAAAGTATAGTCATCGGGCCTCCTGTGAGTCCATGTGCGCGAGCTACTTTGTTGGGGTTTCTTTGTTGGTACTGTGTGTGTGTGTGTGTGTGTGTGTGTGTGTGTGTGTATATGCTTGTGTTTGAGACAGTATGTGTGTATATCTAAATGTGTACATATGTGTTTGTGTGATCTGCCTGTTTCCCTTGTACTTCTTTGTTAGTGTACTGAAACTTGCATGTGTGTATCTGTGTAAGAAAGTGTGTAAGTGTGTGTCTGGGTCTCTGTGAGTGGCTGCCTTGTTTTATTTTCCTTTGTGAGAGTCAGCCTAGCCTGGGGAGACCTCAGTAGTTCTTTTTGGATCTTATTACTCAAGACTTAGCGATTAAATGTAAAACAGTAATTAAGATTAAAAAAAAAAAAAAAGGCAGGAAGGCAGATGGCCTTCAGCAAGAGGCTGTGAGGGATAGAAACAGCCGGAGGACAGTCAGAGGAAAGAGCAAAGGGGAATCTTCTTACAGGGCAGAGGGTCTCTTTTCAGGGGTACAGATAAGCCCCAGTTCCCCCCATCTGTCTAATGGAGAAAGGCATCACATACCAGAACAGCTCTGCTTTCTCTGCACTTGCAAGGTTGGGCAAGGGAGGGAGCTGCTATTGCCTTCCTGCCTGAATCAAGCCCCTTTCGTCTAAGCCTCTCTATGCACATTCACAAATGTAGGTTTTTTTTGCTACAAATGAGATACAGACCAGTTGGGACGCAGCCTAAATCATAACAGCAGTTATGGCCGGTCATGATATACCTGCTGCAGGCTTCACCCCTGGGCTGGGCACTTCACACACATTTGGTATCAACAGTTTAATGTATGTATGTATGTATATAACACCACTTATGAGCTGAGAATTGTTTTTTGCAGAGGAAATGACCTTATGATAGAGCAAGGACTTTAACCCCCGCCATGAGTCCCCCAAGTGGTAATTTATTTGCTCACTCACCAAACGTACTTCCTAGCTACCTTCATTAGACACTATGCCAGATATCAGAGGGGACGCAGAGATGGACAAGTCATAGTTCCTGCCCTTACAGAGGCCACCCTCTAAGGAGGAAATCAATGATGCTCTGAGCAGTGCCAATGTCAGTGCCAGAGCAAGGTGGCTGTTGCAGGGCTGAGGACTTTTCAGACGGGGGCAGGATTCATTCCCAGAATGAGCTGTTCCTTATAGAGACATTGGAAATAAGGACTAGCTGGGGAGAAGACATGCTGGAAATGAAGGGCCGTGGATGTGTGCTCTGGGGGCTTGTGTGGGAAGAGATGAGGAGGACAAGGCCTGACTGTGCTCTTCATAGCCCCGCATTCGCTGGGTGGACTTGGTGTCCTTAGATGGTCCAGCCCCTCTGGCGGGAGGAAGGAGGGAACTGGGGAAGATGCACACAGCTATGCCTCTCTGGACTGGTTTCTGAGGTTCCCAGGTGGCTGGTTGGGGGGTGGGGAGGGAACACACAGGGAGGGTAGAGTCCCCTACTAGCTCCTGGTGGCCTGATCAATTCCCTAGTGCAGCCGCCTCAGCAGGCCGCCAGTCCCGGCCTAAATCGCTTCCAGTTTGTTTAGTCAAAACCCTTGGCCCCGACATCAAAGTCATTTGGAGTTTCTGGGGGTTGTTGTTCTTAGAGGGTGTTTATTTCGGAGATGGTTCTCTGTCACCGACTGTGCCTTGGGGGGGGGGGGGGCGGGGACGGGAGGGGCTGCTAGGGCCTTTGGGTCTCAGAGACATCAGGTTGCCTGGGGGAGAGTGACAGGACAGTTTCCATAGCAGTTGCCCCCAGGACACTATCTCTCCTATGCCTGCCTCTACCTGGTGCAGAAAGAGAGGCTGCTTCTTCCCTGCCCAGGGCCCCACAGAGGAGCCTCCATTCCCGTCAAATTTGTGCCAGACATTTTAGTCTGGGCTTCCAGGGGTCAAGTCTAGGCCACATCCCCCCTCCGCCCATACCAGCCCTCATCTTAGAACCCATGGGCTCACTCCAAGCACACAACTCTCCACTGTCCACCTCACCATCCTCTCCTCAGAAGAGCCTTCCCCGCCTTGCTTTTCTTTCTTTCTTTTTTAAGTTTATTTATTTATTTATTTATTTAGAGACAAAGACAGCATGAGCGGGGGAGGGGCAGAGAGAGAGACAGAGGGACAATCCCAAGCAGGCTTTGCACTGTCAGCACAGAGCCCAACGTGGGGCTCGAACCCACAAAACCATGAGATCATGACCTGAGCCGAAACTAAGAGTTGGATGTTTAACCAACTGAGCCACCCAGGTGCCCCTGCTTTTCTTTTTTAAGGTTTTTTTTTGTTTTTGTTTTGTTTTGTTTTGTTTTGTTTTGTTTTGGGAGGGGAGCATCATGAGCAGGGGAGAGGCAGAGAGAGAGAGAGGGAGAAAGAAAATTCCAAGCAGGTTTGGTCTGTCAGCACACAGAGCCTAGAGGCCGACACAGGACTCGATCTCACAAACCAAGAGATCATGCCCTGAGCCAAAATCAAGAGTCACTCAACCAACTGAGCCACCCAGGCACCTCACCCCCTTTTCTTTTAATCTGATTGGCTGAATGTGCACCCAGCTATTTGAACTTATACTGGGCTCCATTTGGCTCTGGAATCTGCACCTTTCTTACTTCTGAATTCCTGCAGGTTCTAGTTGGTCCCCTTTTTCTGTGACTTGTTCCTCAGTGCCTAGCACAGGTGTGCACCCAGAGAAGAGGAGATACTCTCTATCCAGGCGAGCTTGCTCCATAGGGGCTCTTAGCAAGCGTGCAGAGCCCATGGCCTGGGTGGGGGCAGAGCTCCCAGGAGTCTCCCAAGGAAAAAAAAAATCTGCACCGGGTGAAGTGGAAACCAACTCCAGGGCTTAGCCATTCGCTAGGGCAGGAACAAAGGAAGCAAAGAAACACAGGGAAGGGGAGAGAGAGAGCTGGGGAGAGAGGCGAGAGAACAGGTAACAGGCCCAAGTCTTCAGTAACCAGCTGTTAAACACAAAAGTTTCCAAGCATGATCTATAAGGACAAGTCTACTCTGAGTCGACTACCTTCTTTCCTAGGGGGTTCCTAGGGGTCAGAGGGGTCTCTAGACTCTCCCCAGTTTCTGTTCTCCCTCCACCACCTCAGCTGCCTCTATTTTCTCCTCCTATCATTTTCTTGGGCTGTGCCCTTCCTGCTTTCTTAACTTCCCATCTGCTCTCTCAATGCTCCCAGACAAAGGGAACCTGAGTGCGCCAGTGGCCAGTTTTCTCCCATTGGCTAATAATTTACAGTTGCTTGCTAAAAAACAGAACAGTAGCCTGGCTGGGAGAGAGGGAGGTAAGACTAGGAGTGGACTTAGCAATCACCTCTGCTGTGGGATGATGGGAAGGGCTGAGTCTGAATCTCCTGCACTTTTGCACACACTGGTGAGCCAAGAGCAAGGTCTTTACAGGGAACCCCCTTCTAGAAACTTGGCCAAGCATAGATAGGTGAGCTCCCTGCTCCGTGACATTCCCACAGGAGCCTAATTGAGGGTAATCCAGAATGCCTGGACACAGGCTTCCTATCCTCAAACCAATGTCTTCAGTCCCCTGAGGAGCTTGTCTCCTAATTATGGGGGGGGGGGGGGGGGGGCGGGAGGGTGCAGTTTTGAACCACTCTCCCAGGGTGGCCCCTTGGCTCAGTCATACAGCAGGTGCCTCCCTTTTCACCCCAACCCCTCACTCTGTACCCACCCCCAACTTAGCAGGCTGTTCATTAGTTAATAATGTTAATGTGGCTGCAGCTAGTGATTAAAACCATTGGTTTGACTGAGACTTAGCGATCAACATCCCTGGCATAGTTGCTAATCCCTCGGAAATATGTGTTTAATAATCATAGGGGAGGAGGTCAGGGTGGGTGGTCCTGGGAGCTGGGATCCAGTGTCTCCTATTCCCCCAGCCCTCCGTTCCCATGGTTTCTCGCAGGCAGGCACTCGGGGATGTGTCCTAGCAGGGGAGCCACTTGGGAAGACTGGCCAACTCTGCAGCAGATGGAGGCGGTGCCTGGTGCGCAGCTGCCTCTGTGAGCGGGGCAGAGATGGGCTTGTGCCAAGGGTGTGGCTGGCATGGCTCAATGAAGTGCCCAGGGTCAAGAGGCTTTAGCCACGTGGAAGGATTAAATCTGAGCCCTGTACTGCTCACTCCTATGCCAAATGCCCAGGGAGGAACCACGGGTTCCAGGAATCACCTCCCCAAAGCAGCTCAGGCGGAGGCTTCCTCGGTCTCTCCCAGTCAGAAAAGCCTTGAGTCAGGATTCCATGTCCATTGCCTTAGGCTTCTCAGGCCTCCTGATCATCCCATTCAATTGTTTAATTTATGTAAGGCCTTTAATAATACATAATTATAATTGTTATATTAACAATATAATAGGCACATAAAAATGTAAACTATTAATATATTATGTGCAAGAATATAATTATTATGGTTAACATTTTATTGACTGCCTACTTTGTCAGGCCCTTTATATATATTACCTCTTATGTTCATAACACCCTGCCAAGCAGGCCTTATTATCCTGTTTTATATATGAGAAATCTGAGACTCAGAGTGGTTAACTTGCTCAAGGTCATATAGCTAATAAGGGGCAGGGCCAGCATCAACCCTAAGTCTTTGGCTAACTTCACACCCATTCTTTCCCAAGCCTAACACTATAAGGAACTGGAAAAATAAAATAATACACTGACAGTGCTATTGAAACACTTACAGGGGGAACCTGGATGGCTCAGCCAGTTAAGTGTCCGACTCCTTATTTTGGCTCAGGTCATGATCTCACGGTTCATGAGATCAAGCCCTGCTTCTGGTTCTTCACTAAGCATGGAGCCTGCCTGGGATTCTCTCTCCCTCTGTCTCCACCCCTCTCCCCTGCTCTGCACGGTCTCTCTCTCTCACGCGTGTGAAATTAAATAAATAAACAAACAACAAAAAAGGAAAACACTGATGGTGCACACCTGGGTGGCTCAGTCAGTTAAGCGTCCGACTTCGGCTCAGGTCATGATCTCACAGTCTGTGAGTTGGAGCCCCATGTCGGGCTCTGTGCTGACAGCTCAGAGCCTGGAGCCTGTTTCAGATTCTGTGTCTTCTTCTCTTTCTGACCCTCCCCTGCTCACACTCTGTGTGTGTGAGAGAGTGTGTGTGTGTGTGTGTGTGTGTGTGTGTGTGTCTCAAAAACAAATAAATATTTTTTAAAAAGAAAAGAAGAGAAAAACACTGATAACACAGCTCCCAGGACATGGTACATGAGCGCGTGTGCACACACACTAAAAGTTAGATGATGGCACAAAATAGCTTTTGGAGGGCTGATGCAGGCAGTGTGGGTGAGGGCCCACAGACTGGTACTGGCAGTAAAAGTCACAGTTTGGAGGAGGGAGAGGCCACCAAGGGCAGTAGGGATCACTGAAGACTATGGAGAGAGGAGAGGCATTTAATGGATGGGCAGGTGTCCGTGGTGGGAGGAGCAGGAGAAAGATACACAGGGTGGAAATTCAATGGCAGCAAATAGATCAGACTGGTTTACACGGTGCTGGTAACTTCTATCCTTCCATTCACCATCCCTGTAAGCAGGCCTGCCCCTAACATTTGCGGGGCATGGGACAAGAGTACAAATAAAAGCCCACAAACAAAATTTCTAAATATTTAAGAGGTACAAATCAAGTGAACAAATGTAAATAAGATAGATCCTATCCTCTTACCTTGACAAATCCACTTTCAGAATGACTTTGGAGTTTTGCACTGGAACAGGGTGGGGCCGCCCCACCTCTCACCTACCCACCTTGTTTCCACCAGCAATTCCTTTCTGCTCTGCTCTGGCAGGGACACCTCCGTGGCCCATGTGTGCAAGCCCTACTCACACCCACAAACAGCCAACCCTTGACAACCCCTCAGGTCTGAGGGTACGCGCACTTGAGCTCCGCCTGCCCAAGGTTGAGGGGGCAGGAAGTCTAGGGTCACTTAGATGGGGAATTTGGGGGGCGCCTGGGTGGCTCAGTCGGTTGAGCGGCCGACTTCGGCTCAGGTCATGATCTTGCGGTCCGTGAGTTCAAGCCCCGCGTCGGGCTCTGTGCTGACAGCTCGGAGCCTGGAGCCTGTTTCGGATTCTGTGTCTCCCTCTCTCTGACCCTCCCCTGTTCATGCTCTGTCTCTCCCTGTCTCAAAAAAAGTAAATAAACGTTAAAAAAAATTTTTTTTAAAAAGATGGGGAATTTGGGAAATCAGTGAAGCCCTCAGTTCAGGTGCAAAATTTAAGGAACACCAAAAAATTCAGTAATAAATAATATTTTAACACAATATTTTAAAAATCAAATTAAATGCAAAATATTCATAGTAAAATATCAAAATTTTAAATAAAGACAGGGTCAGTATTACTGTTTTTGTTGTTACTACTGTTTGGGCTTTTGGTTTTTGTCTTTCCCTTCCTTCCTGCCTGCCTTCCCTCCTCCTTCCCCCTCCCCCCTTCCCTCCTTCCTTTCATTCTTTCTCTTTCTCTCTCTCTCTCTCCCTTTCCTCCTTCTTTGCCTCCTTCCTCCCTTCCTTCCCTCCTTCCCTCCCTCTTTCTTTCTTTCTTTCTTTCTTTCTTTCTTTCTTTCTTTCTTTCTTTTTCTTTCTCTCCATTCCTCCCTTCCTCTCTTTCTTTCTTTCTTTCTTTCTTTCTTTCTTTCTTCTGCCTCAGATATCTGTATGGTTTCACACAGCACTGGGCCAGGAACCCAGGGCATGGTCTAGAAGCAGTGTGGAGGGGACCATGCAGGTTCAGGGGAGACGCATCCCATGGACTTTGTGCCGTGGAGGCTCAGCACTGGGTACCCTCTTGCCTAGAGCCTAAGGGTGATATGTACTGTGAGTTCCTGACCAGCAGCTAGCAGAGGATCTGACATTTAGTAGGCCCTCAGTAAATGCTTCTTGAATAAGCTTGAATAACTTCTTAAATAACTTTTCTGAATTGTCACAGTTATATTCATTACAAGGTTACTTAGTGAGCTGGGTTATAGTCACTCTCAACACAGTATCCCTGTTATCGGGCATGTTGGCTGGGTCAGGGACATGAGTGAGGGAACAGAGGCAAGGAACCTGTCAAGACTCAGAGAAGACTGACCTAGGATCCTAGAACAGTTTTGGGCAGCAGGAGGCAAGGCTGTGGTTGAAGAGAGTGAGCTCCAAAAAGAGGAGATCCAGGGGAGACGGTGGCCAGGAGTCTCAGCGGCTCGGCCGGAGCAGAGTTCTGAAGATGGTGAGGTGGGGTGGTGGTGGAATAGAGACTTCGGTGGGGGAAGTGGGGTGAGGGAAGAGTGGACTCCGGGAGAACCAAGGAGCAGGCCAGGGAGTGAGCAGGAGTGGGATGCAGGGAAGGTAACTATGGAGCCTGGCAGGAAGAACACAGGGTCTGGAAGGAGTGGCCGGTGTTGTGTGTTTCTGCACAGCGAATAGGGGCCTGAGAAAGGGGGAGTAGAAGCCCCAGAGTGGGGATCCCAGAAGCCAAGAACAGGTCAGTTCCTCCAGAAAGGTTCTGGGCAGCCCCCTCCTCCCTTCCCGGACTCGGGTTACACACTGGTGTTTCCTATTTCAGGCCCTAAGCCCTCCACCACGTCCTCCCTCCCCCTTGCCACTCCCCCCTCCCATTCCCCAGGGAGGGACAAACACACTTGATATATGAAGTGTTTCCACCTCGACTCTTGGGAATCCCACAAAGGCTTCAGTGTGTGGCGGCCCCTCCTCCCTTTCCACTCCCAGCCCCTCCCCTCCCTCTGTCTGGGAGTCTGGGAATGCCTCTTTTTGGGGTGGGGGGAGGCGGCAGAGAGCAGGAGGACAAGCAATGGGTGTGGAGGATTCTCGTCCTCTCCAGCCATGCCCCCCACAGCAGGCGGGCGTGGGTGAGTGTTGGGGGTACCCGCTGATGATCCCTGGTTTCTTCGACTTCTCACCAGGGCCAGGCTCCAGAGGTGAAAGTGGTGGGGGTGGTAAGGGGTGGGGGGCTTGGCTTCTACATTTGCCTCTTTGCCCACCTTGCCCGCCTCACTCACTTGCTGCCGAAGCCCCCTCCCACTGGTCAGGGGAGTGTTGCACACCCCGCTCTCCTCCACACGGGAACCCAAAGGAGAAAGAAGGCACATTCAAATGCACTCCAGGTGCCAGGCATTGTGCCAGGCCATTGTACCATAGTCATCTCAGTTTCTTCCGGGCAGCTTCTGAGGTAAGACAAGTGACGTTGGAGGCAGTACATCAGTCACGGTGTTTAAGACCATGGACTTGGGCGGCAGGCAGACCTGGGACCAAATCCCAACTCTTGGCCTCATGAGTGGGGCACGTTTCTATACCCCCCAAAGTTTCAGTTCCCGATCCCTAAAGGAAGAGTAGAAGGCTTTCACAAGCTAGTTACAAGCGTTAAATAGCAGGGGCTCCTGGCTGGCTCGGTCAGTGGAGCATGCAACTCTTGATCTCTGGGTCGGGAGTTCAAGCCCCACACTGGGGGTGAAGTTTACTTGGAAAAAAAAAAAAAAAAAGAAATATTAACTAAGATATTGTGCATGAAGTACCTGGCCAGTGGAATGTAGTAGATGCTGACTGGTAGGGGGCGGAGCAGCCCCTGAGCTTTCCACTCCCCAGCAAGTCTCCTCTTGGAGGGCAGGAGCCCTGGGCCCTATGGAGTGGGCTTGGACCCCGCAGAACGAGGCCAGGCAGGGGATATGGTGTGCAGGAGAGAACTCCCTTCCAGTTCCTGGGAGCACCCTTTGGAAGTACAGATGGCACTCTTGACTCCAAAAGAGCCTGAAGTTGGGGCGCCTGGGTGGCTCAGTCGGTTGAGCGTCCGACTTCGGCTCAGGTCACGATCTCTAGGTCCGTGAGTTCAAGCCCCACGTCGGGCTCTGTGCTGACAGCTCGGAGCCTGGAGCCTGCTTCAGATTCTGTGTCTCCTTCACTCTCTGCCCCTCCTCTGCTCACGCTCTGTCTCTTTCTGTCAAAAATAAATAAACATTAAAAAGAAAAAAAAAAAGAGCCTGAAGTCAGGGACCTTGAGGACACAGATGTCCCACCTCCCATCCCCAGGCAGTGTGTGGGGGGGAACCCCCCCAACACAGTGGGTGGTCTCTCTGGCACTCCTCCTCTGACTCCCGGAGAAGCTGCCGCTGGCCCTGGGCCACACCAGCCACTCACAAGGCCCAGTCACACCACATGTGTCCAACACTCGCGTCTTCCCCACACAGCGTCACAACAAAGAGTGGAAATGGGCACACGTGGGGGTTTGGAATAATGTTTCACACGTGAATGAGTGAGCTTATGTGCCGAGCACAGGTACGAGACACCCATGTGGGGCAGGGGCGGGGGGGGGGGGGCGGTAAGCTTTGGGTACCTGTACATTGCATCTTATCTACACGTGAGGGGGTGCCTGTGTACATACACATTTGTACTCACACAACTCCTAGCCTCACCCTGGGTTCCCCGGGGGCATGTGTGCGCCATGTGCCAGGTTGTGTGTGTGTGTGTGTGTGTGTGTGTGTGTCCACGTGTGTGACTGCATGTCAGACAAACTCCCTGGAGCTGGGGCTCTGCGGGAAGGGTCAGACGGCAGTCTGAGACACTTTTCATGTGTCAGGCAAATCAGGCTCCCCTTTCAGGAAGCCTTCCCAAGGAAAATAAACTAGCCCAGCTCCTGGGGCAGACGGGGAGGGAGCTGGGGATCGGGAAAGAGAGAAGGGATGGCTGAGCGTGGAGGAGGAGGTCACAAAGCAAGGCAGTCAAATGACACCCCTCTGGCTCCACCCTATGACCCTATTCTGATCTCTGGAAATTGTCTTCTTTTCACTTTGTCCTGGGAGAGGTTTGTCCTCTTTCTCCTCTTCACATCCTTTTTTTCTCTTCTCTGTCTCTCCTGCCCTCCTTTCTTTTCTCTATAAGTTTATTTATTTACTTTGAGAGAGCGAGCAAGTGAGCACGTGAGTGTGCATGCACACGCATGCACAGCGAGGAAGGGGCAGAGAGAGAGAGAGAGAGAGACAGAGAGGGAGAGAGAATCCCAAGCAGGCTCCATGCTGCCAGTGCAGAGCCCTTCAAGGGACTCCATCCCAGGAACCAAACCCCAAACCGTGAGATCACGACCTGAGCCAAAATCAAGTCTGAGGCTTAGCTGGTTGAACCACCCAGGTGCCCCTCCCCCTGTTTTCTTCTCTCCCTTCTCTTTCATCTGCTCTTCTCCAATTTCTCCCTCTTCCTCCCATCTCCTACTACTCTGGCTGCCAGCCAGTCACCTCTGCTTCTCTCCCACCTCTACAGAAGGGGCCAAAACTATGGTGTACCAATGAGAACAAGTGGTCAGAAAATCCCCATCAGGAGCAGTACAGGTGTAGCAGTCGTTGGAGGGTTTTTTGTTGTTTTGTTTTGTTTATATGGATTGTTTTCCACTTTTGTCTTTGGGTGCCAGATTGGCTGCAAAGTTCTCTGGCTGTTGCCTTCAGCTATGGAGGGGATCTTTTATTTGTCAACTGACTAATTGACTGCATCATTAACCATATGTTTATTAAGTACCCTGTTAGTGCCAGGCACTGTTTTCGGCTCTAGAGCTACAACAGTGGGCAATAAGCAGAAGAAGCAAGGGGACTCTGCCTCACAGAAATTTCACACTGATACGGAAGTCAGAAATTAAAGTGACACACATAACGTAAACTTAAAACAACCTTGAGGGTTACAGACAGAGGAATACACATATATATACGTGTTGTGACAACCTCTAAAGGGGGAAATGACATGATCAGAAAGATGGGAAGGATTTGCTAAGGAAGTGATTAGCCTAGATTTGCAGAAAAAGTAAAAGTTAACCAGGCTAAGGAGTGGAAGGGATTGTGAAGTGAGACAGATTATTGGATTGTAGTAGGCAAAGGGAACTGTATGTGCAAAGGCCCTGAGGCCAGAGGGAGGAGAGGGAGTTAGGTCAATTTGTGCAATTGAACTAAGGCCTGTGTGGTGAGGAGGGGGAACTTGAATGGAGCTGGGGCAACAGCCTGTACAAATCATGCACACTCTCGTAGGCTATGTTGAGGATCATTCATCTTGACAAAATGCCAAAATGCTTTGTAAGTATCATGTATTTTGTAACTTTTTGAAGTTAAGAAAGTATAAATTCATTAAGACTTTTAAATGAGTATATATTTTTTCATACAACAGCATCCATACATATTTGAAAAACATTAACACACAGACCTGGTGGGAAAATTCTATTCTACAGGTGATGCTTGGTCCACATATGGAATCCTCAGGGACACCCAAGTTGAAGGTCACTGTGCTGGGGAAGAGAAGCAAGGAAGGGATAGAGACTCACCCCAGTACGTTGCCAGGCCTAGGTTCAATAGAAGAAGGCAGGCTGAGCCCAGCTCTACTCCTGGAGAGTCTGACCTTGGCCTCTGCCACCCCCACCATGTGCTTCGCCTCTAACAGCTGAGCTGGCTTGTGCTTGATGGGTGGAGGGGCAGGCAGGCGGGCAGGGGATGGGAGAAGGATGAGACAGCTGAGGAAGAAAGAGAGAAAGAAGGAGTAGTATCCTACTCGAAGCGTGGCCTTGGACCCGAGCGTCAGCACCACCTGGGAACTTGCAGGAACTTCAAATTCTCAGCCCCCACTCTAGATCTACTGAATCAAAATCTCTGAAGTGAGGTGGACTTCATGGCATTATATTTTAACAAGTAACTCCTAGACACTGTTAAAGTTTAAGAACCAGTGATACAGAGGGCATCACTGGTGGGGGGTACTCGGCTGAATCAGTGAAAACAGGACTTGAGTCTTCCATTCAGCCATCCAGCCACCGTCTATTGCTGGGTACTCCATGTGACCCAGGCGCTTTTCCCGTAAGTCTTTCTGATGGAAAGGTGCTGAGACGGAAATAACACAGCTCCCTCAGGCCTAGTCCCGGCTCTCAGCTCTCCCGGGTCACTGTCTGACCTCTTGTTCTGGGGTGGAGAGTACCGCCCCCCCCCCCCATCATGGCCCACATGTGTAGGGTGAGGGAGGGGAAGTGTCTCAGGAGGGATGTCAGGCCAGGCTTCCTGGCAGACCCAGCTGTCCTTTCCAATCCACACTGCCCCCCACCTCCCAGCTCCTTCCCAAGGAGCACGCCCAGCAGCTGCAGGAACCACCCAGCCTGGCCCAACTCTAGCCCCAGTGTCCCCCAGCTCAGGGGAAGTAGAGTTCAACCTGTTCTTCCCTGATGGGCCCTCCCAGACCTCCACAAAGGGACCCAGACCCACCACAGCTGGAATCTAGGACATCCCTGGAACCCTTCTCTCCTTCCCCACAAATCTCCCCTACTTGAGGGTATTGGGAAAAGCTGCCACAAGCCATGTCCTCACCCCTGTGCCCCTGCCTGAGCCCCAAACCCAGCTGTCAGCTCCTCAGGTCACAGCCCACCCCCACTGAACGCCATCCCACACTGTGGGTGGGATCTCATCTCCACACAGGCCAAGCAGCTGGCTGGACCACCTGCCTCAGGAGAGACCAAATGGAAGGCGGAGAGGAAGGGCAGGGGTGGGGGAGGCTCTGAGGGAGAGGAAGCAGGGGTGAGAGGGCTGGGGCCAGGAAGTCTAGTATGTTAAAGCTGAAAGGGGTATTAGGAATCAGCTAGTGCAGCCTGGACATTTCACACCCCTCCCCAGGACGGGAGAGATAGTTGGGGCATCCCTACAGAGAAACGTGCTCTCCCCCAACTGACTGTAGTCTACTTTATTGTTTACCCTCTTCCTCTAGGAGCTTCCTATAGCGAACTCCATATTTCTTCTCCCCTATCATTCATTCTACTACTCCTGACTGCCCATAACTGGTACTTGGTTCATTAGCTTGTCTCATAGTCGCCCCATGTCCATAATTTTTTGTATCTTAGATGGAGATCCATCAGCAGACTGGAGGTTTCCTAAGGACAAAGGCTATATCTCTCGTCCTGGAAAACAAATGATGTCTCCCTTTCACTAGAACACAAGTTTCCTGAGAGCAGGGGCTGTATCCCGTCTTAGACTAGGGTTCCCCAAAGGCAGGAACTGAGCCTCCAGAATTTTGTGGGCCTCCTACTCACCTCTCTGATTCTGTTCCACAGAGATAGCCCTTGTTTAGTTCCTTAGACATGTGGCCTGGAACCTAAAAGCAGTGAGCCCCTTGGACAGGAGTACTCACTTCAGAGGCTATCTATGCCTGAAATGGCTGGTGCCATTTGGAGCCACTGGGGCCAACACTTTGCAGGCATGACCTGGGAATTCTCAGACAACTGTTCCCATTCCTTGCCCATCCCAAGATCCTAAATTTTTGTCAGAGTAATTATAAGGCTTGGTGTTCTATGGTTCCTGTCCCAGCAGCCCTCCTGGGAAGTTCTCTGACGTTTTGAAGGGAGCTCTACCTGAGCTGGAGACCCTGTGAACTCAGGGACTGTTGTGGGGTTGGGGGTGAGAGGAGAGGCCTTCCTTCCTCCTGTTTGCAGAGGCTTCTGGGGATGGCTGAGGCAGATGACCCCTCTCCAAAGCTCCCAAGGCCCCAGCCCTTTATTGACTTTCCCTCTCCCATTTGCCCCATTCCCTCCTCACCATCTCCCAGGATGAAATTCAGCAAAGGCACCAAGCTAACCCTCACTCTCACAAAAAAAAAAAAAAAAAAAAAAAAAGGGGGGGGTGGTGTTACCCTGAGTGGCTCAGCCTGTTAAGTGTCAGACTTTGGCTCAGATCATGATCTCATGATTTGAGCCCCGCATCAGGCTCTCTGCTATCGGCATGAGCCTGCTTGGGATCCTCTGTCTCTCTCTCTCTCTCAAATGAATAAACGTTAAAAAAATAAAAAGCTTCCCCCAAAAATAAAGCTAACGTTCTCTATGGAATTGGTCCTAGAGCCTTCCTCCCTGGCCCTCAAAGGGGTTTCTGGGATTTCTGTCACAGCTCCCAAGCTACCAAAGTCCTAGTTCATTCTGGAACTTTCTGGTATTATCACCCTGAGCATCCAGCAGCCCCAGCCCCAGCTGGAGATGTGCCAGTAAGTACAATGAGACCTCAGTTCTGTCTCAGAGGATCCTGCCACGGCCTCTTTCCACACTGTGCTGGGCCATATAGTGTACAGGGCACCTTCATACATGTTATCCTAAGAACACACCTGTGATGGGCTGGCTAGCACTGCTTCCTCTTCCAGTCTCCATGACACAGGGTTAGAGCTTGCCACATTACACTCTATTCGTGTATGTGATAACCCCACACCACCCCATACTATTAAGGATGAGCTTCTAACGGTCAATGTCCTTATTCACTTTTAAGGCCCTGGTCACTAGCAGAATATGTGGCATATAGTAGCCATCAAGTTTGTGGGACGGATGGATGGATACAGAGACAAAGGAACATGATCTGTACAACAACCCTATAAGACACATAGGACAGACCCTATCCCAATAAAGGAAGCAAGGCTCCGAGGAGCTAAGAAATGTATCCCAGGCCCCACAGCTAGTCTGTAGAACGGGGACCCCAGGCCAGGCCCTTTGTTTCAGTTTCAGTGCACCACCCTATCCGCAGTGCTAGCTTGGAACTAAACCCAGGCCCCCAGACTCCCTACACCCGGAGCACTGTGTGTGGCTGCACAGGTCACACACTGCACCACTCCCGGAGGTGCTCTTCACGTTACTAAATGGCCACTCCTGGAGCTGCTGCAGGATGTGGCCCCCGTGGCTGCCTCCCCACTCACTGCTCAGCCCTCTTTGTGCACACACTCAAATACTTAAGCCAACAGGAATTCATGACCTCCTTCTCTTCTCCTGCTGTAAGAGTGCCTGCCAGCGAGGAGCTTCTGAGGGCAGGTGAGGATCCCTGAGGAGTACACAGCACCCCCTCCCAGCACCACCGTGTGCCTCCCGCCTCCCCAGGTAGGAGCACTTCTGTGGAACCTCACCGCGTCCCCCACCCCCCCCCCCTCCACAGGCCCCTTACCTGTGCCCACACCCACCCCTCCACACTCGCCTCCCCACACACATGTGCACCATGCAAGCCAGGCACAGGGCCCCAGATCTCCAAGCTCCTGATGGAGTCTCAACCAAGCAGGGGGCTGAGGGCTGGGGGCCGCCTCCTGCAGCAGAGCCCCGTCCCCCTCCACTCGTGTGCAGGGCCCTGGCCCCTCCCGGGGAACAAGGCTGGGATTAATAAGCGGCGCGGCTCCCTCCCCTAATGGGCTCCAGCTGCACAAACATTCCCAGAATTCAGAGCCTGCTCTGTCTGGGGCGGCCCAGGCCTCAGCTCCAGCATTCCTGGCCCCCTCCCCCTCCCAAGCCTGGGACAGCTGCTCCGGAACTCCGGCAACTGGCTGGGGATCGAATCCCAATCTGGCTTTTCCAGAGGTGGGGGGGTATTGGAATGACTGGGGGTGGGGTGGAGTGGGGAGCAGAGGAGGAGGGAAGAGGTGAACGAACTCTGAAGGGACGTCTCAGTTCCCGCCCTACCCGCCCCTCCCCCTCGGCTCTGTGGCCCGCCCCTCCCCCAGCACTGCTTACCCTCTTAGCAGTAGGTACCAGGGGCCCAGCTCAGACTTACCTAATTTGTCTCACCAGGCGGTGCCCTTGGCTGGCAATGCCCAGGAGGAGGTGACAGGACAGAGCTGGGAGGAAAGATAAACATCTCCCCTTGTGTTTTAAGAGATCCAGCTGTGTCTCAGATGGAATCTATGGCCTGGCAGGAGCTTCATTCAAACAGATTCTTATCAAGACGGGAAGAGGGGGGTAGCAAAGGGAGCAGAAAGAAGAAGGAAAGTGGGGTCCTCACCCTCCCATTATCCTCTCAGGGAGGGACATTTAGGGACCCAGAGGCAGGAGTTCTAAGTACATAAAGATGTGCCACGTTGATGACAGCTCTGAACCTGTCTTCTCTTTCCCATCTCTGGATCAAGGGCCAGAACGGGTCATTCGGCTGTCCTTACCCAGGTGCCACCAGTTTAGCTAGTTTGTGGGACACCAAGGGCTGAGGCCAGGTGAGGAGTCTTGTGACTTGACTTTGTGCCAGGGTCCATCTGACTGGGGGGACTGGTGGAAAGCATAGGTGACCCTAAAGGAGGTGTGTGACTGTCCATGTGTGCATGTGTATCGATGCCCAAGCCTGAGCAGCTGTGTTAAGTGGCACTGCTTGACATGTTCGGAGCGCACACACCTCATCTGCCTTCTGTATGTCCCACATCCATTAGGACAGGCTGCCTGCTAGCCACCCCCTCCCCTGTTGGAAGTGTCCCTACGTGGGGCTTGTGCTGGAGAGAGGCTGAGAAGAGAAAGAATAGTAAAAAGGAAAGGGAGGTCAGAGAGGGGAGAGCCCTGCGGGAGGCCGTGTAAGCAACAGAGGGCACCAGTTTGGGAGTTGAGAAATGTGGGTGCTGGCCTCACCTCTGCCATGAACCAGCTGGGGCGTTTGGACAAGTCACTTCCCTGACCTGGGCCTTAGTTTCCTTATCTTGAATATGGGAAAGTTAGACTAGAGTGTCTTCTGAGTTCCTTCTTAGATTCCACTGTCACTAGAACTGGGTTTGGGGCTACAGGGAAGATGCCCATCTCCTCAGACCTGTGGAGAAATGGGCTCTGGGCAGGCCACCAAGAGCAGTCAACAGGGACTGCATGGAGGGTACCCAAGTCTCCCTGGAGAGGCAATCCAGAGGAGGGGAGTGATGGCAGTTTCTCCCAACTGGCAGTTCTTGGCGGCAGTCCCGTGTGAGGGCAGAGGAGGGCCACTGAGACAGGGAGCATGGGGTCAGTCACCCTCTCGCCCTCATGCAGCAAATATACACGTCCCCTCTCCTGCTGAGGAACATAGACCTCTCTGGGTCTTTGTCCCCACGCCCGCTTGTGTCACATCACCTGCTTCCTCCTGGGCCCAGCCATTTCTCCATGGAGGCACAGACGGATGGCTCTCTGACAACGTTGAAGCCCCTTAATTCATTACTGTACATGAGTCGGAAGGAGTGCGGTGAGACCTTCTCGCATAAATGGAGAAACTGAAGGCCTCCGGTTAGAACAGGAAGTTAGGAATTGAACCCCACTTAGGATTCTCTCCAAGAGAGCCTCATTAGTCATTCGTCTGGCATTTAGTGAACAACTATCCTTCACAGTTAGCCCTGCATTAGAAAATGAGGAATACAGAGAAATAACATTTCTCCCTGGGGTATGATGTTAGAAAAAACAAATTCCCCCCCCCCCCCCCCCCCCCCCCCCCGCCGAAACAAAGGTAGAATTGGAACCAACCCTAGGTTGACCCAAGGAAACAGTAATCGACATGCAGTTGGGTTTCAGAGCTGTTGATGTGGGCACTGGAGAAACAGTAGACCAAGACACCTGAACCTTCTAGGTGGAAGATTATAAAGCTGAATTATAAAGCTGCAGGTATTTCGCAGGGACACTGAGGATTTTAAGAATGAAAAGAAGGAAAGACCGTGGATGCAGAACTTATACCCTCTCTCCCCCATCCCTCCCTACTTCTTTCAGTTATCTATTGGGTGACAATCCACCCCAAACTGAGTGGCTTAAAACAACAGCAATCTTTTATGTGCTCACGATTCTGCAGTTGGGGCAGGGTTTGGTGTGGACGGCTTGCCTCCGCTCCCTGCAGTGTTGGCCGGGGAAAGTTCAGCTGGGCCTGGAGCATCTGAGGTGGCCTTACTAATGTGTCTGGTGCCTCTGCTAACGTGGCAGGGAGAGATGGGGGTGCTTCTCTTTCCTGCCTAGTCTCTCATCCTCCAGAGTGTCTCTCTCCCTCTCTGAGTAGCCTCTTTCTCTCCTGCAGCGTGCTTCCGCTTCACATGGTGGCTGGCTTCCGAGACGCCAAAGTGGAAGCTGTGGCGGGCCTCCTAAAACCTACACCTGAACCGTCAGGACATCAGTTTTACTGCATCCTATTGATCAAGGCAAGTCAAAGGCCACCCAGATTCAAGGAGAGTGAAAACTAGATGAAAGGCTCCGAATGGAGAAGGCATTTCTTTGCAGACCGTCCACCACATTCCCCTCCCTGTGCTCCCCTTTGTTCCCCCTGGCTCACTGAAAGGCACTGTCCTCCTCCCTGGGCTGTCATCCTTCACCCCTGCTTCTAATCTGTGCCCAGGTGCTGTTGTTTCTGCTTCCGAAGCATCTTTCAAATCATTCCCACCACCGCTACTGTCCTCTCTTACCTAGAATGTGCAATAGCTTCCTAGAAGTTCTCCGTTTTCCACTCTTGCTTCGTTACCATGTTGCTTTCCACACTGCAGACAGAGAGATCACCTATGGGGGGCTGGTAAAGTGGGAGACGGACGAGCCAGGGAGACCTGTGCTTCGTGATACACCTTTTGGTACCATGTGCGTACCTTTCCAAAAACTAAAATGCCTTTAAAAAGAAAAATTTTTTTAATGTTTATTTATTTTGAGAGAGAGAGAGAGAGAGAGAGAGAGAGAGAGAAAGCATGAGCTGGGGATGGGCAGAGAGAGAGGGAGACGCAGAATCCCAAGTAGGCTCCAGGCTCTGAGCTGTTAACACAGACCCCGATGCGGGGCTTGAACTCACGAACCATAAGATCTTGACCTGAGCCAAAGCTGGACGCTCAACCCACTGAGCCACCCAGGTGCCCCTAAAATGCCTTTTAAAAATGGATTCAGGGGGCGCCTGGCTGGCTCAGCCAATAGAGCATGGAATTCTTAATCTCAAGGTCATGGGTTCGAGCCCCACATGGGTATAGAGATTACTTAAATAAATAAAACTGAAAAACAAACAAACTTTAAAAAAAAGAACTGGATGGGGGGTGCATGCGTGGCTCAGTCGGTTAAGCGTCCAACTTCGGCTCAGGTCATGATCTCACAGTTTATGAGTTTGAGTCCCTCATGAGGTTCCACACTGACAATGTGGAGCCTGCTTGCGATTCTCTCTCTCCTTCTCTCTCTCTGCCCCTCCCCTGCTGGCGCACTCTCTCCCTCTCTCTCAAATAAATAAACTTAAAAAAATTTTTTAATAAATAAAAATTAAAAGAACTGAAAGACTTTAAAAAAATCGGTTCAAAGTCAAATTTATTAATAGACAAAAGAAACCAAATCCTCACTGTGTCATTTTTCTCCTGAAAACCCCTCAGTGACGGCCCACAACACCTTCAAGTTTAGATTCCTTAGCAGAGCTCACAAAGCCCTTCAGCATCTGCCCCATCTAGCCCCCACAGCCTCACCCCTTCCCACTTTGCACTCTGCGCTCCAGCTGAGCGGAACATCTCTGACCTTCCTGCAGTTCCTTGAAAGCACCATTTCCTCTTTTGCCTTGCAAGTTTTACACAGGCGGCTGCCCACAACACTCTATTCATCATTCAGGTCTCCGCTTAGATATTGTTTCCTCCAGGAAGTCTTCCGTGGTCCATAAAGTTGGGGTTTGACGCCTCTTCTGTGAATTCCCATAGCACCCTAGACTTGACTAGCACTGTGCTCATCACTCTGTGTTGTAATTACCTGGGGTTTCCCCTCGCCCTCCCACTAGAACATACCCTTCCAAAGGAACAGGAACCAAATCTGCATTGCTCACTGCTGCTTCCCTAGCACCTTTGCAAAGGTACTTTCTACATACTGATGGAAGAAAGGAAGGGAAGAAGGGAAGAAGAAAGGAGAGGGAAGGAGAAGGATAGGAAGTTGGTTTAAAAGCTGGAACAGCTCAGGATAAGACCAGGATTCAACTATGTGGATGGACCTCATAGCCATTAGATACAAACAAGGGAATTTTATATTATTTCATTGCTAGAAGTTCTTGAACAGACACAAGTAATTGATTGTGATAGAAGTCAGAATAGTGGTTGCCTCTAGAGCAGAACTCACTGGAAGAAAGTGTCCTATATCTTAAACAGTGTTTATGTGAGTGTTGACACATGTAAAAATTCATTAATCTATACTTAACATGCACTTTGTGCATTTCACTCTAGGTTATATCTCAGTAAAAATAGAAAGGGAAGGAAGGGAGGGAGGGAGGAAAAAAGGGAGGAAGGAATAATGTGGGCAGATAGTCACATAAATTGCCTAGTTGGTAACAGTGATAAAGGAGTTATCATCTAGGATTATGATACAGAAGTGGGATCTGGGATCTGGGCAGAAAAAGGTGTGTGTGTGTGTGTGTGTGTGTGTGTGTGTGTGTGTGTACGCATTATGTGCTTGCAAGTGAGGAGCCTGGTTTCCACTGAAGGGAGGAAAGTAATCCAAAAAATGTTCCCATCTCTTCTTCACACATCTATCTGTCCCCTCTCTCTCCAAAGCCTCCAGTGGTTTTTTATAACTACAGCATAAAGTCCGGGCTCCTTGACCTGGCATTAAAACGTTCCACTATCTGCCCCCTGCCTACCTCCGCTTCTCGACTTCTCTCTTTTGCCTGGTGCCTCTCTCCCCAGATCTGCCATACTTTGCTGCTCTCGTGCACTCCTTACCTGTGTCGGTTCACCAATCCATTGAGAGGTCGGCTATCATTGCCCTTTGCTTGTGACACTCCTACTCACTGTCATGGGATTCACTGCTCCTCCAATCTTTCCTTTCATGGCACTTTGCTTGTAGCCAAATAGCATGTAACTTGACCTCTTGCAGATCACAGCTATTTATATATATGTTTCTCTTCTTGTCCAGAATGTCTCACATGGGTGTAGGCAGGCCGCCATCCCTCAGATTGATTGACTGATAAACCCTCCAGAAGGCAGGGACAAGATCAGTGCTCAAACCTACAGCTCAAGCTCTCAACTCCTGTCTGAATGTCAGGACCACATCTCCAAATGCTTACCGGATATCTTCTGCTTGAAGTAAATGCGTTCAAAACTGAGTTTATTACCTTCTTGTAATAAACAGAGAAAATCATGCTCACCAAGTATTCTATGTGCTCCCCTCTACTGTCCACACTTCTGTAGTTAGGAGAGGCCATAAGACTGGTTCTGGCCGATGAAATGTGCATGGAAGCAACGTACATCATGTCTGGGCTGGGGTAATAAAAAGCCCTGTACACAATTCTCTAGTGTCTCTCTCTCCTCCTGTCATGTAACTGAGGACGTGACTAAAGGAGCCATGTGTTTGTTGTGGGTGGTGTGGCTACAAGATGGTGGAGCTTGGATCCCTGAGTGACCGTATGGAGTCGAGACCCCTGTGGACCACATAGGACCTACAGTATGAGTGAGAAAACAAAACACATCTTTGTTTCATTAAGCCAATGAGATTTCGAAGTTATTAATTACTGCAGCATAATCTACATGATCCTAACAGATTCTCTACTCTCAGATCTGCATGTTATCTTTATTCCTTCCATTGGTGAATGATGGCTCACCCATCCAATTATCCCAGCTGGTAACCTCAAGCTGCTTCCTCCTTCACTTTCCTTTCGATTTGACAGACAGTGCTTGGGCTAGGCCTCATCTGACCCCTCTCTTGGATCAGAATCAGCATCCTGCCTGATTTCTCTGACTTTAGGCTCCTCTTTCCAGGCATCCTCCTTATTGCCTCCAGAGTTCTCTTTCTAAAACACAAATCTGATCACAGTACTCACTGAGCTTAAACACCTCTACCTGTTATTTCCTGTAGGATAAAAACGAAAAATCTGAGGCTGGCACCAAGTACCTTGATTAGTCAACCTACCTTGCCAGTCTCCCCTGCCACCTAGTACTCTTGAGATCTAGCCACATTGGGAGCGTCTGGGTGGCTAAGTCAGTTGAGTGTCCGACTTTGGCTCAGGTCATGATCTCATGGTTCATGAGTTTGAGCCCCACATAGGGCTCACTGGTGTTAGTACAGAGCCCACTTCGGATCTTCTGTCCCCCCTCTCTCTGCCTCTCTCTCTCTCTCTCTCTCTCAAAAAAAAAAAAAAAAATCCAGCCACATGGGATGACCAGTGAGTCCCCAAACATACTAGGCTTTCTCGGCCTCTCAGTACAGGTAAATGTAGATCCTACTACCTGGAAAGCTCTTCCTTCCCTTGTCTTCCTGGAAAACTCCCACCCCTTTTTCAAAAACCCAAATTAAATGTACTCTCAATGAAGCTTTATTCATAAAGCCAGGCAGAATTATTTTTATCCCTCTTTTGTGTTGCTCAGAAACTCCAGACCTTCCTCTATTTGCATTTATCACTACATTTTAAGAATCCATTTACAAGTTCTCCTCTCCCACTAGGCTGGAAGCTCTTCTGTGGTAGAAATGGTATCATTCATCTTTGCATTCCTAGGGGCAAAGCAGGTAGAAGTGTATTGAAAGAATGAGTGAATAAGTAGATTGATCAAGGAAAGAATTCTTTTATATCTGTCTCTTACTGTTTACATCATCTGTACCCTAGAATTTCCTCAATGTGCAGTACATTGGTTATCTATTGCTGTGTAAAAAAAAAAAAAATTTTACCCAAAACTAAGTATTTTTATTTAAAAAATTTTTTAAAAATGATTTTAATGTTTATTTTTGAGAGACAGAGACAGAGTGTGAGTGGGGAAGGGTCAGAGAGAGAGGGAGACACAGAACCTGAAGCAAGCTTCAGGCTCTGAGCTATCAGCACAGAGTCTGACGTGGGGCTCAAACTCACCGACTGCAAGATCATGACCTGAACCAAAGTCGGACACTTAACCGACTGAGCCACCCAGGCGCCCCAATTAAAAAAATTTTTTTTTAACGTTTATTTATTTCGAGAGAGAGAGAAAGCACACACACATGCTCATGTGCAAGTGGAGGAGGGGCAGAGAGAGAGTGAGAGAGAATCCCAAGCAGGCTCCACACTGTCAGATGGAGGCAGACACAGGGCTCAATCCCACAAACGGTGAGATCAAGACCTGAGCCAAAATGAAGAGGGGGACGCTTAACCGACTGAGCCACCCAGGCGCCTCTAAAACTAAGTTTTTTTTAAGATTCTTGGGGGTGCCTGGGTGGCTCAGTCTTAATTAAGCATCTGACTTCGGCTCAGGTCATGATCTCGCGGTTGGTGGGTTCAAGCCCTGCGTTGGGCTCTGTGCTGACAGCTCAGAGCCTGGAGCCTGCTTCAGATTCTGTGTCTCCCTCTCTCTCTCTACCCCTCCCTCGCTCATGCTCCGTCTCTCTTTCTCTCTCAAAAATAACATTAAAAAAAATAAAGGTTTTTACAAAATGTTTATTTATATTGAGAGAGAGAGGGAGGGCCACAGAGAGAGGGAAGGAGAGAGAATATCCCAAGCAGGCTCCATACAGTCAGCCCAGAGCCCGACGCAGGCGGGGCTTGATCTCTTCAACCGTGAGATCATGATCTGAGCTGAAATCAAAAGTCAGATGCTTAACCGACTAAGCCACCCAGGGGCCCCTAGAACTAAGTATTTTGAAACAACAGGCATTTATTATCTTGCAGTTTCTGTGGGTCATAACGGCGAGCACAGCTTAGGTGGGTGCTTTTGGCCCAACAAATCGCGCGAGGCTGCAGTCAACTGCCAACTGGGGTTGGGGTCTCATCCAAAGACTTGACTAGAACAGAGTGGGGGGAAGGGAATCCGCTTCCAAACTCACTGACATGGGTGTTGGCAGGCCTCAATCCCTTACCACGCAGGGAGGAGATTACATAAAGACGTGAACACCAGGAAGCAGGGATCACTGGGGGCCAACCCAGAAGCTGCCTACCACATGCAGTCACGCAGTTTTTCCACTTTAAACGACATGAGGAAAAGAGAAGGACCAGAGAAATTCCTAGTGCAGGATCTTGAGCCAGCCTAATACCTTTGAAAGCAAAAATCCTAACCCCTGAGATGGAGTCAACAAAAATTTTACCTAGCTCTGATGAAAATGGATGTATATGTGTGTATGCACACACCCATGCATTTGTGTACCCAGAAGTCCTGAGAGGAAGCTAGTCATTTTTACACACGTACGGTAAATGGCAGAGATTGAAATCAAGGACTTTGTATGGTGACCCTGAGACAGAAGGCAGGTATGGTGGTCCAGAAGGAAGGGCATGTTGAGATAGAAGAATGTCCCATTCTGCTTTTCCCCCTAGACTGAGAGTCAGCAGACGTAGGATCTGGACTTGACGTGGTGCAAAGAGACTGTGGGATCCCAGGGCTATTTGTTTAACCCTCCTGTTGCTCCACTTCTTTATCTGTAAAATAAAGGGGTTCGGTCATATGATTTTTTTAAAGATTCTTTTGTATTTTTTTTTTAGTGATCTCTAACACCCAACATGGGGCTTGAACTTACAACCCCAAGATCAAGAGTCACATACTCCTCCAACTAGCCAGGTGCCCCTAAATATTTTTATTTTATTTATTTATTTTTAAGATTTTATTTTTAAGTCATCTCTACACCCAGTGTAGGGCTCAAACTTACAACAGTGACATCAAGAGTTGCGTGCTCCACTGACTGAGCCAGCAAGGCACCCCCAGTCATGTGATCTTGAAGAGCCTTTTAATCTCTATTATTCTACAGTATAAGGTAGAGGTTAATAGATGAGCTCTGGTGTCAGACTACCTGAGTTCAGGTCTAAGTGATCACACTTACAAGCTGTTACCTTGAAAAAATTACTTAACTGCTCTGGTTTCCAGCCTATTCTTGGGAATAAATGAATTAATGCATGTCAAATACTTAGAATAATGCCAGATACATAGCAAGTACTTAATTAACTGAATTATTACCATCCATTTGTTTCAGTTCTCTAGTGCTGCATAACAAAGTACCCCAAAACTGAGTAGCTTAAAAGAACACCCATTTTATTATATCCCATAATTTTATGGGTCAAGAATTTGGATAAGGCTTGGTTGGGTGATTCTCCTGTTCCACAGGCATCGTTGAGGCTATTTAGTGATATTCAGCTGCTAGGTGGGCTGGTCTGGACGATTTAAGATGGTTTCCCTCACCTGTCTAGTGTGTCAGTAGGGATGGCTGAAAGGCTGGGCTCAGCTAGACATATTAACCAGAGCACCTCCACGTGGCCTCTCTAGCATGGTGGTCTCTGGAAAGCCTGACTTCTTAGATGGCAGCTCAGGAATCCTGAGGGTGAGGGTTCCCATGAACAGGGTGAAGCTACGTGGGTCTTCGTGACCCAGCCTGGGATGTCATGTAGCATCGCTTCCACCATACTCAACTGGTCAAAGCAGCCCATATTCAAGGTGAGGAGACACAGACTCCACCTCTCAATAGGAGAGCCAAATAATCTGAAGTTATGTATTATAGCCACCTCACTTTCTGACCCCCAAGGAAGTTTCTCATATGAATCCTACAGGGATGTCAATGGACCAACCTATCCCTCTTTCTCTGTCAAGGAATTCGGATTATCTCTCCCTTCAAGGCAACAGTTCACACTCCTCCCTAGAGATATGCATGTATACACTCACACATGTATAGCCACACACACACACACACACACACACGCGCACACACACGCACACAGTCACACAGGTCTGGTACATACATGTTGCCAAGGCTGCCTCCATTTGTAGCCATGTCTTAGGTCAGGGAGACCCCAAGTCCTGCCCTACAGTTCTTTACCAGGAAATTCACTGATTATTCCTACTCCTATTGGTGTGAAAGAGGGCATTAGTAGGGATGGGATCCAGTCATTGATTAAAAAGAGACCATGTGTGTGTATCTGTGAGTGTGTGTGTGTGTGTGTGTGTGTGTGTGTGTACATGGCTCTTGCTTCTGATTGGCTCAAGTCAGTAAAGAAATGAGATCTGCTGTTGAGAACGGGCAGGGGTGGCTCAGATGTGTGTTTCAGGGCCAAGCTAGCGTGAGATTGAAATTTTGCTGGGGCTCAACCCAAATCCTCACTTAGATCAGCCCTGCCACTCTCCTCTACACTCATCCTATGTTCCAGGCACGCTTTACTTCTCACTGTTCCCTGACTATGCCATGTTCTTCCATGGCTTTGCCCATGGGGTTCCTTTTGCACAGAAAGCCCTTGTCTTTTTCCCAACAACCACAGTGTCTGTCTTTTGTATCACATGGTATTGTGATCATCTGCTTATATGGCCACTTTCTTCAAGAGCAGAGACCATGCTCTATTCTTCACTGTACCCCCATGCCTGGCAAAGAATAGTTTTCAACACTGGTTGAACCAATGGCTGAATACCCAGCTATTGCTCCCAGATTCAGCAACTATTCCTCCTCCACATCTGTGTGCTGCCTGATTCCACCCCAACTCCCTGAGCCCCTATGAGAAGGGGCGAAGGTCTCAAAAGCTAGGGTGGAAAGTTGGGGCTGGATTCTTGAGGCCCTAGAGAGACTCTGCAAAGTCTCAGAAAACAGGAAAGGACATGGCGCTGAGCTGTAGAGGTGTGGCCAGCAGACCCAGAGGCACTCACATTCCTAGTGGGAAAAGCCAGAGAATCCTGCAAGGTTTTTCCAGTGTGGAAGAGGATGTCTTAAAGTTTTCAAGCCTCAGTTGAAATAGTCCGTAAACACACCTGGTTCTGCTGGGTTAAGTGTTAGGGTCTGTAGGGAATACTCAGACCTGGACCTGAGCCAGCACCTTCCTGGAAGATGATTCTGGCTGCTGAGGTGGGGGCAGGTGCAGCTGAGAAAAGAGGTCCCCTGGACCAGTGCTCCTTACACTTGAATGTGCAAACAAATCCCCAGGGAATCTTGTTAAAATGCAGCTTCTGATTCGGTAAGTATGAGGTCAGATCCAAGACTCTGCTTTTCTAACAAGCTCCCAGGTGTTGGCACTGCTAGGGGGCAGGGGGGTGGGTAGAAAGCAGATGGAATCACACTTTGAGTAACAAAGACCTAGAAAACTGGCATTAAGATCCAGACATTGAGGGCTCAGGGCTCGGGCCTTAGAAGGAGAGGCCACCATCAGCAATGTTACAAAAATGTTCAGGAGATGATGTAGGAGATGATATAGTATAAAGTCAGCCTGACCTTTATCTGGTATAGGTGCCAACCTTTACATTCTTTGAGTCTCTGACCATGACAGACATCACTAGTGGATTCCAGCACTATCTCCCATTAAACCAAGAGGAAGCCTCGGAATCCATCTTAACACAGTGCTCCTGGGTAGCCACTACCAAGCATTACAGCTGGCATGAGAAATGACCCCATTTGCTATTTCTGGTATTGTGGTTAAAAGTCTGACTGCCTGTACTCTTCTTGGGCTGGCTAGATGCCCTCTGAACAGCTGTTTCCACGAAATTCAGTTGCTCTAATATGCTGTAATTTGAGGTAAAGACAGCACTCATTTCGTAGTTCTTTTGAACATTAAATGCTATTATGAATGTATAGTGCTTAGCACAGTGTCTAGCACATAGAATGTCCCCTGTAAATGATGGCTACCACAAGGAGGCTGAAAGGATTGGCTGCATAATTGGGGGAGATGCGAGTGGTGAGGCGGGAGAGGAAAGCAAGGGAGAGAAGCCAGAGAGCTAAGAGTGGAGAAGGTTAGGTGGACAAAGGCTGTGCCAACCCTGGGAGGGCCGGGAGATTTCTAGCTCTCTCTGAATGGAAATGGGCCCCCTCCTGGCACAGAAGCTGTTTGATCAGAAGGGTTGCATGGCTCAGGTCATCTTGAGGTATCTGAGTTCAGAACTTCTTGTCAAGGAAAATTGTGAAAGACTTTGAAATGGTTAAAAAGATTACTCGGGGCGGGGGGGGGGGGCAGCGAAGACTACTGCGTGTCCTTGCAGGTTATCTTTGAGTTTTATTGTCTTTCAGTTATTTTACAACTCTGGCAACTGCAATCATGGACACTATTTTTGTCCATAAAATGTAAACCGTGTCTGGTGAAGATGTAACTGATATTACCCAGTGAATATTGCCCAGTTTTACATTAAGCAAATTTATTCCAACATTCTTTTTAAGTTTGCTTGTTGTTTGTTTAGAGCGGGCACAAACAGGGGAGGGGCAGAGAGGAGAGACAGAACCCCAAGCAGGCTTTGCGCCATCAACACAGAGCCTGATGCAGGGCTCGAACTCAGGAACGGCGAGATCATGTGAGATCATAACCTGAGCCAGATGTTTAACCAACTGAGCCCCCCCAGGTGCCCCAACACTGTCTTTTTTAACACTTTTATTTTTAAGTACTCTCTCCACCCACCATGGGGCTTGAACTCATGTCCCCGAGATCAAGAGTCACACACTCTTCTGACTGAGCCAGCCAGGCGCCCCTGTTTCAGTGTTCTTGATGGCCTAGATATCTTTTGGTTCTTTGGATTCTCCTGAACATCTTGCTGATTACTTCATTAATTGATGAGTCAAATGGAAATTTTGATGTATTTATTGTATCTTTGTATAAGAGTAATGATTCTGTCTGGTAGGAAAAAAAAATTTTTTTTAGCATTCTCAGCAGTGAAGATTGAGCAAGAAAGAGGCTTCCAGGACCCTCTGTCCTAGACAAGTTTTCTCATGTGCTCCAAACAACACATTACACATGTTAAGTTTATAAGGGATTATGTCCAATTTCATTACTTGTTTTATACTATCCAAATAGATACATCATGATTTGATATTTGAACACGGACACATTCTCAAACGCTTATTTAGAGAGCTTGTTTAACAAAACATTAAAAACTCAGAAGCACCACAAAAGTACCATCTATCCATTCATTTGCTTAAACTAGATGGTTGTCTCCATGTGGGCAGGGACTGAATTTGTGCCTCTCTAGAGCTTAGCAAGTTCCTGACTTGTGGTAAGCACTGAACACACAAAATACTAACTACTGAGCCAACGCAATGAACGAATAAGCTTAACTAGCATTTATTAAGCACTTGCTATGTGCCAGGCACTGCTTTAAACATTGTACTTGAATTAGTTTATTGAATTCTCCAACCAGTCTTGCAACGTAAGTATTATTACTATTCCCATTTACAGATAATGTACAGAGAGGTCAACACCTAACAAGGGGCTAAGCCAGATTCAGGCCCAAGGAGACTGGCTCGGAGCCTGATGTTGGACACCCGCTATGTGCCAGGCGTATTGCTAGGCTCAGGGAGAGAGAGAAAAGACTAAACACAGGCTCTCCTTCAAAGAGGTCATAGTCAAGAAAGGAATGACAAACAATACTGTGATGTGCTGTGACCATTGAGAACACAGTGTGGGGACAGGATTGGCCAGGGGTATGGCTGTCTGCAGAGGGGCCACCTGACCTCAGGGACATTCTGAGTCAACAGTAGTTAATATGTAAAGCCAGGAAAAGGGAAAGGCATTCAGGCCACAGGAACAGTACATGCAAAATCACGGGGCATGGTTGGTCTGAAAACACAAGAGTTCCAGAGGATGGCACATAGGAGTGTAGGGGACGACAGTGGAAAGTGAGACTGGAGAGCTAAGAGCCAGATCCAGACCTTGGAAAGCCTTCTGAGCTGAGTTGCTGAGGGAGGGAGGGAGTTGGGACACTCTTTGGAGGCCTTGTAGGATTTTCACCAAAAGACATTAAACCCAGTACACAGAATTCCCTTCAAGCCACATCCCACCCCAGAGAGTTCCCTAGGAGACCTAGACCAGTTGGGAAATGCAATAGGACTGTGGGTCACACCCAGCGCCACCTGGGAGCAGTGGCTGGGAGTACTCCCTCCCTCACACCCACAACTCCTGCTGCTGTGCTCACCCCCACACACAGCATGGCCACTTCAGGCCCACTCCCTGTCACATTCCCCCTAGAGGGTGAGGCCAGAGAGATGAGAATTAAGCACCCTCCCTTCTTACATCCCTTCCTTGCCCACCCTCTGACTCCACTATCCTAAGCAGCTGCAGAGCCTGGCACACCGTAGGCCCCAGTCAGAGGAAGAACGGGAGACTGGCGCTTCCTGGGGGGGCCAGGGCTCTGGGCTGTACCCTCCCCTCCCAGCGGGCTGAGGCTGGTGATTAGCTGGGTTAATTATATCCAAGCCATTTCCGATTGGCACAAGCCCACCCACCCACAGAGCCTGCCCAGAAGGCGTGCAGGCCCGGCCGAGGGTCGCAATGCCAGGGCGCCAGCGACCCTGGGAGGGGGTCCTGACCCTTGCAATGGCCAAAAGGAGGGTGGTTGTCCTCCCAGCTCCAGGACCTCCTGCCCTCCCCTCACCCCAGGCCTCCTTCTCAACACTTCCTACCCCATCCTCCCTTTTGCATGTCCCCGCACAAATCCCTTTCCTGCCCCTCCTCCTCCAGGTTTGGAATGAAATCATGGGGCTCTGAGTTCCGCACGAGGCCCCTACATAAACACTCTGATTGGGGCTAATTATAAGGGCCAGGTTGGGAGGCTGGAGCCTTCAGAAAGCTTGGCTCTCAAACAAAGGGCCCAGGGCTCAGCCCTCAGCCCAGGCCGGCCCCTCCCCAGGCTTCATTAGGAATAAGGAGGGTCCTGGGCCACAGGCAGTCCTCTCTGAACTCAATCAATAGTTTCTGGGCTTGTTCCATGTCCCAAGTCCCATCTTGTCCTTTCTCCAGGCATCAAATCCGGGCCCTGCCCAGATGGTTTGGAAAGGCTGCAAGCCTGCAATGGAAGGCAAGGCAGCTGGGGAGGGGCTCTCAGGCAGTGAGGCTGGGGATGGGGCAGAGCAGGGGGGTGGGGGGGGGGGGAGGCGCAGGGGAAGCCAGCTGTGACAGCCCTAGCCCTAATTAGCCGGCTTCAAAGCTGGCTGGAGAGAGAGCCCGCCTGCGTGTGTGCCCTGCTCACTCAGGCGGGTAAGACATTTCTGTCCTAATCAGAGGAGAGGCCGGGAGAAAAACACTGCCCACCACCCCCAGGAGCCTCTAGACTGTGAGCTCGAACCCAGAGTCAGGTGCAAAACCTGGGAGCACAGGAAATCATTCTGTTTTGTTAAAATTATCAGCAACAATAGAGTAAAAAGCCCTGAAGAAATGCACATCCTTTGATCTAACGATTCTTTTAGGAATTAGCCTAAGTATCAGGGAGATGCTACAACTTATTGAACTTTTATGTGCTGGCTTTGTGTATACCATCTGATATCATCTTCATGGCAAGTTGCCAGACAGGTACAGCCACCTTTTTGCAGATGAGGACAGGGGCTCAGAGGTTAGGAGACTTCCACAGGGCTCATAGCTGGCAATGTCTCATGCCAAAGCCTGTACTCTCTGTCATGATCTGCCTGTGTGTCTCTTTTTTGCCTGCTTTTCTCCCTCTACAACAAAGGTATTTACACACTCATTCCACTCTGCTGCACTTGATAATCTGTTACCTTCCAGAGAGGCAGCAATGAGGGAATAATCTGGTTTGGGGGTGTTTCTGGTTTTGTAGACCTGATGGTTTTCCCTCCTGAACTCCCCCCCCCAAACCTTTCCATAACATAAGTGATTAGACACTTGAGGGAATACCAGAGTTCCCCCAAGAAGGTGAAGGATGCCCACTGAAGAAGTGGAGATACCCAGTCATCAGGACTAGAAAATGTCTAAACCAGGAATTGGAAAACTAGCTTGGGGATGGGGCCATGGAGGGGGGCACAGAGAGTTCACCAGCCCCCTAAAGTTACATGCAAAATTGTTTGTTCACCAGAGTCTGCCCATTTTCTCCCAGGAAAAGCTCCAAAGATTTTTTAGGTTCTCAGATGGGTCAGTGGCCCCAGTTTAGAATTCGTTTTGAGGAAAGGAAGGGGAGTCCAGAGAAAGAAGGGACCATCTACAGCGAGCAGGTAGATGATCAAAGGCACGATGCCTCCGATATAGCAGAATCTGGGCTCAGCTTCCCCAGACATGGGCCCCATGGCACCCTGGGATGGCATCTCCCCACTTCTAGAATCCAGCCCAGATCTAGGCCCCAACACCCTATAATACAGAAGTCATCAGCCCCAGATCCTAGTGATCTTCATTCTCTAGGGATGTTCAGAAGAATTTTGTCTTAGAAAACTTTACTGTCCTCTTCTGTGGCTAGTTCTTAAAGGACAATGGGTTTGTAACTAATAGAACCATCTTTAGGAGGGGAGGCTGGGAGCAGGTGTGGAAAAGCCAAAGTCTGATCCATGATCAAGGAGTCTGGAGGAGAAATGCCCTGAACTTAGAGAGCCTGTTGCTCCTTTGTGGGATGAGGTGAGGGTGGGAGAGCAGGTAGAAAGCAGCTGCGTCTGTGATGTGACTGGCCTCAGGTGAAAGGTCTTCCTTTGGGCCCTTGACCCTCCACCAGACAAAGCCTCTCTCTTCCAGAGGGAGGCCTCAACCCACTTACAACTACTCATAGGGTGGCCCAGAACTCTGCAAAAGCAGGCCTCCGAGCCCATGTGTTTAACTGTGTTTTCCAATCAAGGCAGTGGAGACCCCTCTCCAGATATGGCAGTGAGCTCAGGTAATCTGCCTTTGGGTCTCTGCTCCAGGCACGGTCTCTCCTAAATTCCCTGCACTTTGGGGTAACACTTCCCTTCCTCCTAGAGCTGATTCATTAAAGCAAGGAGAGCAGCCAGGTGGGACATTCCCCACTACTTTCCATAAGGTAATTAGCCCTTGCCCCCCTCCCCGGCCTTTGGGGAAGGGGAGGGCATCTAGAACTGTCCTGTCCAAAGGAGGCCATTATCATCTACCCTGTCGTTCCCCCCCCCCCCCCACCATAAAACCTATTTTTTCCACTTTCTTGGGCCCTCTTCTGCGTTGGCAGGAGACTTTCAGGGAAAGGGGTTAAGAACAGTCTTTACCAAAATTCCCTCTCTCTCACCCCCACTCAGGGAAGGAAAAGAGATCATTGCTGTTAGGCCACCAAGTGCTCCTGCTATCAGCATGAGGGTCCACTGACAAATGTACCCAAAGCACTAAGAGCTGGGCTCCTGGGCCTTGGGGGGTGGGGGGGATGCAGGATGGGCTCTTACCCAAATCTTCAAGAGACCAGTTCTCCTCTTTCCACTGGGTTCCTTCTCAGCCACTGCAACCCCCCCCCCCCCACCATTCTTTCCAGGAGAGGCACTCACAATTTGTAATTTAACTCTTTCCTGCAGCCCTTGCGGGGTTCCTTTAGAATTTTGCAGCAAACGGAGCTCCGGGAGTGACTCCCCTGCCTGCTTCTTTGATAGTTGAGAGAATCTCATGTTGGGCCTTCACACACATCATCATTTGAGAAAGAGTTAGTTTTAACATATAAGGTTGACCACCCGCACAAACCATTTGGGGGAAGGTTATATATTTTGGGAAGGGGGCTCTGCTGAAATCCCCAGGCTTCATACAATTCCAAACAAAGCCCAACATACGACTTCAATTACCACCAAACATTTCCAGATCCCCTCCCCCAACATAAACTAACACACACAAACACATCGAAGTAGGGGTTCTAACTTACTTTCTCCCTTGTCCCAAAGACTGCCAACAAAGGGTGGTAAGGCACCATTTCCCCCATCATCATTTAGCTAAAAAAACAAGGTCTGGGGGCAGGGAACCTCTTCTCCACCCCACCCCCAACCAAGTAGGCCAAGGGGAGAGGGAAAGAGGGGGTGTGGTTTGGTTAAACTAATAAAATGTTACAACCCTGTTAAATACAATTAAAGGGCTAGATCTCTAGAAGATAATTAAATGTGCTTTATTATGATTATTAGCTTTTAATTTGCACTATTATCAAGAAACAGGCGATGGTGAAAAACTGAGTTATGTGGCATACTTGTTCCACCCTACCCTTTGGTCTTCAATCCTTTGGAATTAAAATTCTAAAATATTCCAAATAGTTGAGGGAAATGATGTGTATTGGATACGGCAATTCTCTTACCAGCGTCAAAAATACTTTAAGAAAAGTGTTGCCTTTTATTTGGGGGGGTTTAGGGGGAAGATAAGAAACATCTGTTATAAACATTCTATCAATCTTGTGATATAGAATGTCATGTAAACACTCAACCCCACCCCCACAGCACAAAGAGCCTGCCCAGAGCCTCCTTCCAAAGCAAAGATACCCACCTTTCCCTACCCGGCCTTTCTGGACAAGTTTGAAAAGAAACGTCTTTTGTTAAAGGAAAACTAAAAATCCCACCAGTCCATCAGTCCCCTCCCTCCAACCCAACCCATTTTTATTGCTTTTGGGGAGGAAAATTGAGGCAAAACAAAAAAAAAACAAACAAAAAAACCCAAACCCCACACAGAACACACAAACCAACCCGCAAACTTCTAATCTGAATGCGAGAGAAGATATTCGGTTTGGGGGAGTTGAGGGGGTGCGGCGGAAGGAGCCGACTACAGGGGAGACGGGGGAGAGACGCAAGGGCATCTCCAAACGGTTGACTTTCGCGAACTAACGCTCCCCCTGAAAATGGAGGCAGTCAGGATTGATACTCAAGGTAGCAGCGGGGTGGGGTGGGGTGGGGTGGGGGTGAGGGGTCGGGAGTGGTTTTGTTTCAAAACACTTTTCACAAAGCACTACAAAGCACTTTCTGCCCACTCCAAGCGCCTGGGGGCAGCCAGCTGAAAAGAAGTAAAGTCAAAGAGGAGAAAGATCTTCCGGCTTGCAGGGGAGCAGGCCACAGGGGTGAGGGTCATTCCACACCCCATCTCGCCCTATCCATCCCCACCGTCCCACTGGCGGGTTTGGGTTCCCCCCACCCCGCACGTCTTCATCTCTTTTAGGAGTGCTCCAAAGATGGAGTGAAGGAGACAGGGCACGTGGGGAGAGAAAGGGAAAGGGAATAAAACAAGAAGAATCCGAGTCTTGTTCAAAAATACCCAACAGCTTCCACAGGCCCAGCGTCAGCGAGAAGGCTCACGTATTTGGCTTTGGGAGTTGAATGTAACCAACTTCCAACTCCTCGCGGCAAACACCTCTTCCAGCAGGCCCAGCCCTGCCAAAACACCACAACACTAACCCAAGTAGGAGATGGTGTTTGCAAGGGCACCGAAGAAAGGCGAGGGCCCCCTTAAACGCCCCCTCCCCTCATTCCTCAGCCCTGGCGCCCCTTGCTGCTCCTTCTCCGCGCCCCCCCCCTCCGTTTTTCTTTTAAATAGAAAATATATAATTAAATTTACAGACTATTTACAGTTTTAATTACAAACCTGATGGGGGTGTTGAACAGAGAATTCTCTTTAAAAAGCAACCTAAAAAAGAAATGGTTTCGATTGTTCTTTATTTAAAAAAATAAAATAAGGAGTCTGTAGGAGGCCCCCCCGGGCAGAAGCAAGCGCGGTGCGGGTGGCCTGGGGACGCGCGGCGGCGTAGGGACACCCCCTCACACGGTGGTCTCGCCGTGCCGGCTGTTGGTGAGACGGGTGTAGAACTTCCTCCACGAGTGCAGCGTCTTGCCGGACCAGATCCAGAAGCCCGACGTGATGCCCACGATGAGCGTCATGAGGTATTTGATCATGTAGACGGTGAAGTCGGGTGACATGCGCGGCGTGTAGTGCACCGGGCACGGGATGGCCAGGCTCTTGCAGTGCTGGCTCACCCACGAGCGCTCCCAGTGCTCTCGAAAGGCCTGCTCGTAGAAGTAGCAGGCGATGACGATGGTGGCAGGCACGGTGTAGAGCACTGAGAAGACGCCGATGCGCACCATGAGCCGCTCCAGCTTCTCGGTCTTGGTGCCGTCGTGCTTCATGATGGTACGGATGCGGAAGAGTGACACGAAACCAGCCAGGAGGAAGGACGTGCCTATGAACAGGTACACGAAGAGCGGCGCCAGCACGAAGCCCCGCAGCGGGTCCAGGCTGTTGAGGCCCACGAAGCACACGCCGCTCAGCAGGTCGCCGTCAATCTGGCCCATGGCCAGGATAGTGATGGTCTTGACCGCCGGCACGGCCCACGCGGCCAGGTGGAAGTACTGGGAGTTGGCCTCGATGGCCTCGTGGCCCCACTTCATGCCCGCCGCCAGGAACCAGGTGAGAGACAGGATGACCCACCAGATGGAACTGGCCATACTGAAGAAGTACAGCATCATAAAGAGGATGGTGCAGCCCTCCTTCTTGGTGCCCTGCACCACTGTGCGGTAGCCGTCCTCGGAAAAGCGCTCGTTACACACGACGCGCTCCTGGAGCACGAAGCCCGCGATGTAGGCCACCGAAACCATAGTGTAGCAGCCGGACAGAAAGATGATGGGTCGCTCCGGGTAGCGGAAGCGCTGCATGTCTACCAGGTAGGTAGTGACGGTGAAGAAGGTGGAGGCGCAGCACAGCACCGACCAGGTGAGGATCCAGAGGCGCGCGAAGCGCGTCTCCTCCTGGGAGAAGAACATGGAGCCGTCGGGCCGCGCCGGCTCACAGGGCGCCGCGCAGTCGCGCTCGCCCAGAAACTTGTAGCTGAGATAGGATGGCACCTTGAGGACGCGCGGGCAGTGGAAAGGGTGCTCCAGCGTGGCGTAGCGCGGGGGCGAGCCGCCGCCGCCCGGGCCGCCCGGGGTGCCCCCGGCGCCCGGCTGCAGGCCGGGCGGAGGCGCGGTAGTGAGCAGCGCGGGCGTGCCGTCTTCGGAGTGGTTTTGGCCCACGCAGATCTGCTCCGCGCCGTGGCGCGGAAAGTGCTCGCAGCGCAGGCGCTCGGGCCACTGGAAACCGAACTTGTTCATGAGCGCCTCGCAGCCCTGGCGCGCGCGCTCGCAGATGGAGCGGCACGGCGGGATGGCCTGCTCCAGCACGGTGCACACGGGTGCGTACATGGAGCACAAGAAGAAGCGCAGTTCGGGGGAGCACTGCACCTTCACCAACGGGTAGAATTGGTGCACCTCCAGGCCCGCGTCCTCCTGGTTCGTATGGCCCAGAAGGTTGGGCATGATGGTCTGGTTGTAGGCGATGTCCGTGCACAGCGGGATGGAGATGGGCTGGCAGAAGCCGTGGTCTGGGATGGAGATGCCCTTCTCCCCGTGGAACTGGGCCGGCCCGGCGGCGGGCAGCAGCAGCAGCGGCAGCAGCAGGCGGGGCAGGGCGCTGCGGGGCCGCATGCTGGCCGCCGCCCCCCACTCGGCTCCCGGGCGCCCCCCCGCCCCCGCCCCCAGGCCCGAGACCGCGCGCCTTCCCAGCCGCCGCCGCCGCCTCGCTGCCGCCTCCCGCGCCTCTTTGCAAAGTTTGCTGGCGGCTGCAGAGTTGGGGAGGCCGGGCGGGGGAGGGGGGCGGCGCGCCTGCCGGCTCGCTCGCCGCGGTCCGACTGAGCCGCCGGAGACACCGCGCGCTGCTTGCCCTCTCTCCTCTTCTTCCTCCTCCTCTCGCCTCTCCCCTCCCTTCTCCGCCCAGCGACTCCTTTGTGCCTTCCTCCAGCCCTCACCTCGGCCTCTCCGATCCCAATTAGTCGGTTTCAAGGGGGCCCCCGCCAGCGGCCCCGCCCTCCTCTCAGCCCCCCAAAAAAGGGATCCTTGAAACCGCCCCGTCGAGCGCTAAGCACCATCCCAAAATGTGCTCTCGGCCAATCAGATTTAAACTCCAGGACCAGCCCCGAGGGCTGGATTGGTCGACCACAACATAATGAGATCAGAAACCAGATGCCAACAAAACTTTCCCCCCCCTTTTTGCTTTTTAAAGAGACAAGCTATTATTATATTAAGGGCTGTTTGCCCAGCACGGGATTTCTCCGGAGTCGCGGCGGCGAGATCCGGAGACACACACTCTCCAGAACTGCGGCAGACTCAAGCCACTCAGCCCTGGATCATTCTTCTTCTGGGGGGCCAAGGCGGTCTCCGGCGTAGGGCCACTTTAAAATCCTTACCTCCGCCCCTGCTCCTACAACCCCACCTATTCCAGTCCAATTTTTCAAATCAACTGAAAAATCTCAAGTTTAAAGTGTTTAAAAAGAGAGAGAAAAACTTAAGAAACTAGCAGTTCACAAAGACTTTTCTCTCAACCCCGTCTCAAGGAATCCAGACAAAAGTTTCACTTCACGCCTTACGTAGACCCCAAGGAGTTTGCCTTGCCCCTCCCCCCCTTAAACACACCCTTCAATAACCCTCTGAAAAATGAGAGCCTGTCTCTTTAAGAGGCTCTTAAAGGGGCCTGGACTCCGGGGCGTAATTGCCCCGTAGCGAGCACAAAGGAGCCCATTATGGTTCTTTGTGTTCGGTGGCACCTCAAAGTGAGAAAACTCAGGAACTTAGAGGCCCAGAGCTGGAGGATTGGGGCGGGGGTTGAAGGGGGCGAGGTGAAGGAGAATGGCCCAGAGCTACGGCTTCTCCCTCCTCCTTCTTCCGAGGCAAATCTTAATTATGCAAAGTAAAGTTTAGTTGCCATAACGAGGAGGTCTTAATCGAAAGTTAATGGTGGGGGGTGGGGGGTGACGGGCAGTTTTGAGTGAGGAGATGACTCTCTTAGACCGTTTGGGGGAATTTTCCTCCTTTCTCCCTACCTCTGCCTCCGCCCCCTAAAAGCTTCCAGATACAGTCTCCTGGGAGGGAGGGAGCTTTACCCAAACCTTAAGTGATTCCACACTAGAAAGAGTGGCGTGTGTGGCGAGAGAGAGGCTGGGGGCGGAGGGGGGGTGGCGTTGTGGCGGATTACCCACCCCTCCCCCCATCTCTCACCTGGTTGGGGATGTGTAGTAGGCTAGAAGGGTTCCTACTAGTTTAGCAAGGTCTTTTTTTTTCTCCTTCTAGGATGTTAAATTTGGGAAGAGGTTTGGGGGAGGATAGGGGGGATTTGCATGTAAATCTCCAGGGTCTGATGCTGGATGATGGATCAATTATTTCTGTGGTCTCTCCGGAGGGAAAGGCGGGGCGGGGGGCGGGGGGGGGGGGTGGCATTTAAAAAGAAGAAAGAAAATCGAGTTTTGGAAACCCTTTTGCTTCTCAGTACAAACCAAATCCTCCCAGCCTGGCGAGCTGTTTCCTGCTCCGTTCTAGAAAAGGATTGCTTTAAAAACAACAACAAAAGAAATTTGAGAGACGGGAAGAAGAAAGGAATAGGTGGGCAGAAGAAAAAAAATTCCAAGTAGATACATACAACACATCCAGGTCTGACAGGATTTTTTTTTTTTTTCTGGATTGAATGATAAACAGATTTTCAAGTTATTTACAACATAAAAGTGTTCCTTATCGGACCCTGGAGAAGTTGCCTTTTCGCTACTTTAGGAAGAATATTTTCCTTCAGAATCAGAGGCATGCACCCTCACTCTCCATTCCATTTCCAGTCCCCCCCCCACCCCCCACCCCAAGACCACTTGGTCGCAGAGCTGGCTGGGGATGGGACAGTTGTACTCTAGGAGGCCGGAACCACGCCTGAGGCGCTGCTCCTTCGGATCTCCCCTCCTAGTGTACATCCCAGCACATCTCCAGAGCTGGGACCAAGCCTGTGAGCAGAGCAGTGAAAACAAAAATGAGTTAAGACAGGTTCCTACTCTCCACTCAGGAAGCTCACCGTCTGATAGGAAATTGAGAGTAAATCTCCAATAGAAACGCGGCATCTTCAATTTCCTTCCACGACAAACTTGTTTTCCTGCCCTAGGGCCAGTTTTGAGTGACAGTTATCCCTTCGCCAGCCGCCCCCACAAAGGGGGAGCTGGAGGTGGAAAAGAGAAATAATAGACATTCTTTCATTTACCCAGAAAACCAGTCATCCCTTCAACACACTTTTACCGAATCTTCTAATTTCAAACCACTGTGGGAGGTGTTGTAGGCAACACAGGAGAAAATGGCAGCAGCCCTTTGCCCTTCAAGAGTTTATGGCATCTGGAAGGAAGAGTGATTCTACTAAGACCTTACATGTAGCTAGCATTTTTCCATGAAATAAGAAATCGCGACAATTCATGATTACTCTTGCCTTTCACGTGAAGGTCTGGAGTGTGAACAGGACCAGAACCTGTATCTTCAGATTTCAGGTGTATCCACAGCACTCTCCCGTCTACCCGCGGGTCTATCCGTACAGCACTTACTATATACAAACGTTTACACAAAGCTACCTTTCAACTACAGGAGATTTGTAACTAAAAGAAATTAGTAGATTCTCTCAGTTTAAACACTATATGATGTCATTTGATAGATACAGCACTTAGTTCTGATTGCTTTTTAATCGGCTTGAGCGTTGGCCTGGACCTGATTCCTAACTCAGATAGTCATTTTACTTTTTTGAACCTTAGTTTCCCCATCTGCAAAGTGGGAATGAGTCAACAGATTTTTAAAACATGAGACTACACATCCAAAGCAATTTCAGAATGACAAGAATACATTTTGTAATCATTAAGAACCTTTCAAAACAAGAAGTTACACGAATTAAATATTTATTCAGCAAACATCCTTGGAGACGCAGGGTAACTGCGACCATTTATTGAGCTCCTACTGAGCACTGCACATACATTATGTGTATCCCTACAAAGTAGGTATTGCATTCTTTTTATGGATGAAGAATCTACAATTAAAAATAAAATAATTGGGGCACCTGGGTGGCTCAGTCGGTTAAGGGTCAGACTTCAGTTCAGGTCATGATTTCATGGTTGATGGGTTCAAGCCCTGCTTTGGGGTCTGTGCTGACAGCTCGGAGCCTGGAGCCTGCTTTGGATTCTGTCTGTCTGTCTGTCTCTCTCTCTCTGCCCCTCCCCGGCTTGTGCTTTGTCTCTCCCTCAAAAATAAGCATTAAAAAATTTTTTTTAATTATTAAAAAATAAAATAATTAATTAATTAAAGATGAAGAATCTGACCTTAGGTGAGATTTGACAACTTTCTCAAGGTCCCACAGTAAGTGTCAGAGCTGAGATTTAAATCCAGGCCTTCTTGGCTCTTAAAGCTGGCTACTGTCTCCTACACCACACAGCCCCTAGCGTGTATAAGAATTGTGTGCTTTTATGCACTTAACAACTATGTATGAAAAACAACAACTCTGTATTGGTCACCAGGCCCAACCCCTGTTCCTGTGGAGCTTCCATTCTAGTGGTCAGCACTCACATTTACCACATAGTCTCTTACATGGATGCAAAATTGCCACAGGATTCGCTGCTATGGAGGGAAAGTCTATGCTGGGACAGCACAATGGAGGAGGGAATCTGAGTTGGGGAGGGCAGCGGAGGACTGTGTAATTGTGGGGACGATTAAATAGGACGAGGTAAAGACAGCCCAGATCTGCAGGGCCTTGCAGACCATACGTAAGGTGCTAGGTGCAGAAATGCGAACCCACCATCTCCAGGCAGGGATAGGCATTGCAAACAGAGGGAATGGCGTGTCCAAGAGCGTGGTGGAGGACATGGCAGGAGCACAAGTATGCACATATTTTGGCCCTGTTAGAGCCCTGTGTACATCTGTGTGCATCACACCTGGGAGGGTGATGGCAAAGGAGATAAGCAGGGACCTTAGATATTGTGCACCCAATCTGGACTCCTGCCGATGGAGATGCTCTGAAGTGTGGGGAAGGGAGACAGTCACGCTGAAGCATTTGGGCAGCCCTGGGCAACATGACTTGGCTGAGTCAGGGATACCAGTTAGGAATAGATTGCCAAGTCCAGGCAACAGATGGTGAGGGCATCATTTGGACCGAAGCGGTGTCGTTGGAGAGAAGTAAGGGAGGAGGCCCACCAAGGTTTCTGACCTAGATGCCCTGATGTCGTTAAGGAGGCTAGGAAATGCAGGGACAGGGTGGATAATGAGCATAGTCGAGCCAGTCCAAGCTGATGGTCCAAGGGAAGGTGTCCAGAACGCAGGTGGATATTCTAAGTCAGGGCCCAGGAGGGAGCTCTGGGCTAGATTTAGATCTGGTGGCTGTAGCCTATGATTGTGGCTGTGAGAGTAGTTGAGATCACCTAGGGGAGGCAGATTGGATGGGAAGACCGAAATTTCGGAGATGCCAATGTTGAGGACCATGGGCTGAGGAGGAGGGAGACTGAGAAGGAATGGTGGGGCCAGAAGAGAGATTCCAGCCAACATGTGAATGTCACAGATTTGTTTCTTCTGGGCCTGAGAGCCTCAAGTCAGAATTTTTGTTTACCTTGTTTCAGTTGTGACAATGAAATGAGGTAGAGCATGGCACTAACTTGACCTGATTGTAGGCTACAAGCTTGAAAAATAATAGCGATTGTTTTTAATTCAACAAATTATTGAGCACCTACTATATGTAAAGCAACCGACGTCTGTAGAGACCTATGCTCCAGCTTCAGGAAACTTCGAGTCTAGGGGGCAACAGTCTGCCATCTGCTGCTGAGCGGGACTGCTGTTCAGCCCCGAGGAACATTCTGGTTGGTCTTGGGCTCCTCCTGTAGGCCGGGAGCCTAAGTGTCCCCAGTGCACAGTGCCAGTGCCACTTCTCCAAATCTTGAGGCACTGCTGTGCCTCAATCGTCTCTCTCCACCTACAAATCTGATATCTGGAATGATTGTTGAGTGCCCCCGCTGCAATGACACCGTGCACCCCGTTTCGCAGGATGGTCTGCTAGAGCAGAAATCTCAGCCTGGTGGGAGAACAGAGCACATAGCCAGTGGAAAGGAAAGAAACCTGGTCTGGGGCTCAGAATGTCTGGGCTCCAGCCCACATCTGCTGAGTGACCTTGGGTAGGTCACCTTTCCTTCCTTAGCTTCAGCTCCCTCATCTGTATAAAGGGATCATAAAAACACTTCTTGATTTTACCTTTGGGCCAGATATGGGGAGCTGTGGGAATAGTATGTTCGGATCATGGAAACTGCCCTCGCTCGAAAGGCTTGTGTGTTACAGATAAGTGAAAGGGAGCCAGTCGGCAATATCCGACACACCGCAGGCCTGCTCAGAGCACAGGGATCTTCTCTCAGCTAAGGAAACCTTAGCTCATCGGCCCTGGTAAGGTTAGGCATCTTTTCCTTGTTTCCTCAATCCTGTTTAGGAGGGAAGGGCTGAGGAAGAGAACATAATTTTAGATACTTTGAATCCTCAATGGTTTTATTCTGTAAGCAAAAATACTCCCCATGGGGAAAACAGGTTTGAGCTATCAGAGTCTACTTGGCCACCCCTCCCCCAACCCACAAAGTATTTGTCTCTGCTGTGCAAGAATCTTCCTTTTCTTCCTTTCTCCCAGAGTCTGGCCACCAAGACCTGGAATCCACCTTCAGGTGAGACGCCAGATTTCCTCTTCCAGAACGTTGTTCTCCATTTAGCTCTCAGGGAACCAGCCCTTAGAAATGGGCCTCAGAAAAAATCAGGCCTAGGACTCCCAGAGCCCCCATTCCCTGCCCACTTGGAGGTCCCCTTTTGGGGTACTTCATCCCACCCCCTGCCAATTTCCAAGGCTGCTCCGGGCTCTGGGGACAGAGGAGGAGGGCGACGTGGCAGAGTATAGCTGTTATGCCCTTTATCTCTCTAGCACCCTTCCCCAAGGTCTCTGGATGGCAAAATGGGCCATAAAGGATTAAACAGATATAACAGATGATCTATTAATTAAGGACTTTAATTCGCCCAGGCCTAGGCCAAGCAAGAGTAAGGTGCCGGCGGCTGCTCAGAGCAGATTGGGGAAAACGAAGCTGAAAAACCAGTGCTGAGTTTGGTTAGTGCGGTTCTTGGGGGAGACTCTGCCTTCTCGGTCCAGGAAATAAGTGTCTCTGGGAATGAATGAGTCAGATATTTTGTCTCCTGGAACCTTCTAGAACCTAATGCCAAAAGGAGAGGAATGGGAGTGCCTGAATCATAGACTTGTGGATGTGGAGGAGTCAGTCATCAGGGGTGATGGGGGTGGGGGATGCTCACGTGGGGAAGGATGACCAAGATAGGTTTGCTTCCCAGGTGGGGTTCCCTCTTGTTCCCATAGGGCACACGTTTCTGTTACTGGCTGCACCCCATCTCCTAACTTCCTCTATCTTTTCCCTCTCATTCTTCCTTTCTTTTCACTCTCCCTTGCCCCCTTCACTTCTCCCAGAATTTCTCTCATTTTCCTCCAGGCTGGGCCACCTCACCCCCTCCCCCTTCTCTTTCCTGTAACTTAAGCTGTAGTTGGGAGTTGGAGGAGCTGGGCTGGTTTGAAAGGAGGCCCCACTGCTTTTCAGGGAGGAATTGAAACCGTGGAGCTGGGGGTGAGGGGGTGAGGGGAGGCAGAGGGGGAGGGGGCGGCTTGAGAAATCAAAGCGGCCGCAGCTCCATCTGGGAAACCAACTTTGATTTACTAGCAAGGACCTGGCTCTCTAACACCCCCCCCCCCTTTCCCTGGACTTTGCTTTGTGGTGATAACTGGGGGCTGGGAAGTCTGACTCCCTCCCCCAGCCTGAAAGCCCGTTCTTCTCCTGGGAGAACCAGCCCAAGGAGGAAGGCCCAGGGGACCCTGGCTAAATAGGGCTGCTGAAGCTTCTAAAGGGGGCCCTGTGTGTCAGGAGCTGGGTGTGGAAGGGTACCCCTGGGGAGGAAGGAGGAAATGTCCTCAGTGCAGGCTGTGAGCCCCACAGACTTGGCCCCGCTCTGGCTCGAAGTGACACTCTCCCCAGAGATGGGGCGCTGGGCTGGGGGCGCTGCCAGGAGAAGGCCAGGTCTTCTTCGTGTCTGTGGCCTTGCCCTCTGAACTGGCTGGGGGTGGGGGTGGGGGGGGAGGCTGGGGCCTGGGAGTGGCGAGTAAGAACCAGGAAAAGAAAATGAGAAAGAAAAGGAAAATCTATTTTAATAGATTGTTTTGTGTTGAAATTCAGTGTGGGTTATGGACAACACTGGCTTCGAGTGGGGACTCCAGGCCACTCTGGATGGCAGGGCCAGCCAGCTCTCTCCTCCCTCTCCCGTCCCCTGTTTCTGTTTCAGCTTGCTCCTTTTCTGTCAGATCCTTGAACCCCCCAGGGTTTAAGGCACTGTCTGACCTCTGCTATCAAAATAGGGTCCCAAAGGTCCTGAACACCAGTGCCGGGGGCTGCAGGGAGAACACAGTGAGCCACAGCTCCAAGAAATGCTTGTGCTTGTCACTGACTGACCACCTAGTTCTTCCTGGGTGGTTTTTTTCGGGGGTGGGGATGCGTTAAATCCCTAGACTCCTGGGTTCCAGCAGAGCCCCCTGCCCCTGCACTCCCACTATCACTGGTATTTTTCAGGGTTCAAGCATCCAGTCTTTAGAACTAGCTCTCAGGAAGGAGAAGGCGGCGCTAACTGGGCTAACTGTGCCCCAGACAAATGGAACCTTTTCAGAGCTCACTGTACTATGTGGAATTGCCCATCAGAGCTCCTGTCCCAGGACAATGTTCCTGAAAGCCTAGGGTCCACATGCATCAGAATCACAGAAGAAGGGGCACTGGGGCAGGATTTGCCTATTAGAAATACAGATTCCTGGGTCCTGCCGATGATGATCAGAATTGATAATCCCCAAGTGATTCTTATGCACACGCCAGAGCTTTCTGCTTTCCAGAGCCCTCAATTAGCTTTCAGAGCCTTGCTTCATCTTGGCAGCTGCCCAGTCTTGCCCCGTCCCCCACTCCAAACTCATTCAACAACCTTTCAAACTCTAACCCCAACGTAGCTTTCCAGCATTAACTTCTACCCCCACTGCCCCAGTGTGTGGACAAGATGGACCGGCCCCCAGCATCCATTCCCACCTCCTTCTAGTACCTTCCAGCACTTGCAGAGGTTGGAAAGCCAAGAAACTCATCTCTTAGCTTTCCTCGCAGCTAAAGGTCTGGATGCAAAGTGCATTGTTCGGGGCTTGAAAGTTGGGAGGGTGATGAGACCGCATTTTTGTTGCTCTGCTATTTCTGCTGGCAGGCCAGCCCCCGGACATGGGGTCTTCCTGCGGCAGCACCCACAGTGTTCAGTGTCTGGGACGGTGGTGGAAGCCTGGCACCGATTCCTGTGGAGCTTTGGGGTTGCATCCATGATGTTAGTTCCAGCCGTAGCCTCTTCATTCTCCCTCCCCCCCGACTGCGGCAGAGGTAGGGGCTCCTACTGGACCATCGTTTCTGGGGCTTCATTATAAGGTCCCGCTTTTCCAGTCCATCTAACAGTTTGGGAGGCACCTATTTCCCCGTGGTCTTCGTCTGCTTGGACCGCCAAACCCAAATGCCATAGGCCAAATGGCTTAAACAACAGAAATTTATTGTCTTTGTTCTGAAGGTCCCAGATCAGGTTGCCACATGGTTGCGTTCTGATGAGGTCTCTCCTCTGGCTTGCAGGTGGCTGTTTTCTCCCTGTGTTCACAGGGCCTTTCTCTGTCGAGAGAGAAAATTTAAACTTAATTACATCCTGAAAGCTCTGTCTCTAAATATATTTACACTGAGGGTTAGGGCATCAACATACGAATGAGGGGACACAGGTCGGTTCATAGCACCTTCTACATAAAGCACCTAGGGGCGCCAGGGTTGCTCAGTAGGTTGAGCATCTTTTCTTTTTAATTTTTTTTAATGTTTATTTACTTTTGACAGAGAGAGAGAGACAGAGCATGAGCAGGGGAGGGGCAGAGAGAGAGGGAGACACAGAATCCGAAGCAGGCTCCAGGCTCTGAGCTGTCAGCACAGAGCTCGACGCGGGGATGGAACTCACAGACCGTGAGATCATGACCTGAACCGAAGTCGGACGTTCAACCGACTGAGCCACCCAGGCACCCCTAGGTTGAGCATCTTGATGAGGTTTTGGGGTGATGACGGGGGGCGTCCGGAGCCGAAGGCCAAGAAACAATTCTTGAAGACGTCTTTGGTGCAAAAAGGTGATTTTATTAAAGCTCGGGGACAGGACCCATGGGCAGAAAGAGCTGTGCTGGTGTTGTGAGGGGTAACTTGTTGTATACCCTCAGGTTGTTAGGTTGGGTCCCTCAAGGTTAGAGAGACCGTAAGTCTCTAAGGAATTTTGGAAGCAAGGTTTCTAGGACCTTGAGGGGCTAGCTGTTGTAAGGAAGATGCCATTTATTACCGTTCAGTAAAACCTCAGTCATGAGACCCTTCAGACGTATATCAGAGCACCATAAGCTTGGAGTATGATTGCCAGCATATATCTTGGGGGAGCTGAGATAAAGGAAGTTTCCAGAGGAATTTTTATATGTTGATGTAGACCTACAGGATCCTGGGGGAGGGGGTTCAGGATAATGTTAAGCCAAAATTCCCTTTTGCCCTTGCCCATAGCGAAGTGTCATCATTGAGGCAGCTGAACTCCTAGAGGGAGGTCTCTCTGCCTGTTTCAAGGACTCGTCAGGGGCTGTAGGCAGTAAGGGAATTTAATTTTTCCATTACCTTCGTTTCCCACATCACCATGGCAAGCACTCCCACCCCCTTCCATCTTGATGAGGGTGATATTGGGGCTCTAGAAAACAGAGTCTATAGGTTTCTGGAGATTAGGCTATGCATAAGGTTGCCTTTTTCTTACTGTTTACTAAGTGATCTGTAAACTGAAGGAGACTCCTGTCCTGCATGACCGTGATCTCTATCAGTCAACCATTTGCTATCTGTCCTTGCTCCCATTCTTGGGCAGCCAGGGGTGTCCCACATATGACACACATCCCACGGGGCAGGGGTGGGGGTGGAGGTGCTGTAAGCCTGTGCTTTGCCCTCCGCTTGCTCCAGGCTCCCTCATCAGTCTGACTCTTGATTTCGCTCAGGTCATGATCTCATGGTTCATGAGTTCCAGCCCCACCTTGGGCTTTGCACTGACTGGGCAGAGCCTGCTTCGGATTCTGGGTCCCTCTCTTTCTCTGCCCCTCCCCCACTCATTCTCCCTCTCCCTCTCTCTCAAAAATAAATAAACATTAAAAAAAAACAAACCCCTCCTAAAATGGTCTTTGTTTCTTGCACCAAATCCTGCCTTCACCTATGAACTAGACAGAACAGCTGGTACTTTCACACTCTAAGTACTTGCTCCACTGGTTCCACCCTTGTAAATCCTTTAAGATCCCTTCCTGTAGCACTTCTCTGGGTGACTGTTTATCTTGCGGCATTTGGCACTTGGTATGTCTGACTACCCCCAATTCACAATAAGACAGTCTCTTGAGGGCAGAGACTGTATCTTAGTTTTTGTGCATACCCTAGTGCTTACGAGAGGTGGCATATAGTAGGTGCTCAGTAAACATCTGTTAAGTGAATCGATGCCCTCTATAAATAGGACAGGGACTGAAGAACTCCCTAAGGTGGGCAGTTGAGAGATCCAAGCATCCTGCCTGGACACCAGTCCAATGCCCATAACCCTGACTGCTTTGCCCATCTCTGGAACCCACATTTAGGGAGGCAAGAAGCTAAGCTCTGAGGAGAAGTAAGCAAGCCAGGTTTCTAGGTCCAGGTTTCCATCCTCCAGTTTTGGCAAGATTATCCAATTTCTTGCAGCCATACTGAATTGTAAATATGTTCTGGTCCCCGATCTGAGAAGTGAAGGTAAAAAACAAATTTGATATGATGGTGGGAACCCATGAAGCGGCCCCGGGGAGACCAAAGTGCTCAGGTCCTGGCCTTGGTACTTACTACCTCTCTGGCCTTCAGTGAATCATTTTGCTTCTCTGAGTGCCAGTTTCTCTATCTGCAGAATGGGTACAATAAATCTGCATTGTTCCCTTGAGGCGAGGATTGAACAAGAAAATGGATCTGTATTGACAGCTGCTTTGGGAAAGGAAGTTTAGGGTGGCACGTGCTATTTTGTAACCTGGAAGCAAATGTCAAACATAGATCACCCAGAGAGGCCTGAACACGGGCACATGAGACAGACTTACTCATGGGGCAGCATGCTTGGGGCCGAGCACTGGACTCCACAGGCGGAGAGAGGAGGTTTGAATCTCAGCTCTCTACTTCATTACTACCTTCCCTGGACAGGCCACTTGAGCTTTCTGGAGCTCAGACTCTTCATCGGAAAGAGAGGGGTGTGAATCTGCTCTCTCAAAGGGTTGGGAGGACCAGTCATAAGTGAGCAGTAACTTCACTCAATGGACACTCAATACAAGTCTTTAGTATTTGTTTTCCTCCTCTCCCTAGATGAGGTAGAGGCGGCCAGGAGGAGAAAAATTGGGGCAGGTGTCAGACTCCTAAGACCTGACGGGTTTGGGAGGCTTCCTCCATGGCTGGGTCACCTCTGAGTAACCCGTGAGGAATTCTGTGGCCTAAGATCTGGCAGGAGGGACACATACACTAATGCTGGATTCGGCAAAAAACCTACAGCAGATTTCAGTTTGGGGGACACAGTAACAAGTCTTCTTTGAGGCTGGTTCTGACTCAGTCACTCTCCAGGCATCCCTCTTTTGATACTCTCCCCAGCTCTTCTGGAGGGTGAGCACCCCAAAAGGCAAGAAACTCATTAGGAAGCAAAAAAAGAGATCAGACCTCAGCTGAGCTCTCCTCTGAATGTCTCCTTTTGTTGGGAGGGGCACTAATGTGGAGGCAGCTTGAGGGAGGGGGGACCCCAAGGATGGAATTGGGAGGGGCAGGTCCTACCTTGTGGATGGGGGTCATTGGGAGGAGAAACAAACACTTCCCTCCTCTCTCCAGGAAGCTTCCCTTCCCCGCAGCTGGTGCCCCAAGGATTCCCCCCGCTCCACCCCAGGCCCTTCCCTTAGAGAGAGCCTGCTGAGCCTGGAATGAGAAGAATCTGAACTACAAACAGACCTCCCAGAGGCACCCCCAACTCTCCCCTAACCACTTCAAGCCAGCGAAAGCCTGGCTTCCTTGAGTGGGAGGCTGACGGAGAAGCAGGGCTGGGGTTTGGGCTACAGGGAGGGGCTGAGGTGGTGGTGGGGGTGGGGTGGGCAGGGGGACTCTTCCTGGAGAGGGAGAGGAGGGAAGGGTTGAGGGCAGGGGAGGGACTAGGCTTTATAAGGACTATATTTTCCAAACCAAAAATCAGAATTGGTAAGAGTATACTTGCAAGGGCCATGGGATTGGGGGGGGGGGGCGGGTAGGGATTGAAGTCAAGCCTGTCCCAGAATAATGCAAATTCTGAGGCCCCCACTCCAGTCATCCAAATATAACCCTGGAGGAGAGGAAAAAAAACCCAGTCTGTCCCCTCCCCCCAATGCTCTCTTCCCCTCGCTTGGCCTCTGTCTCTGCTTATCTGATACAGTAGGTTATGGTGAGCCAGGGAGGGTGTTTAGGCTCTCCAGGGGCGAGGTTCTCCCAATCCTTAGTCTGGGCTGCAAACTGAGTCCGCGGAGGCTATAAATGAACTTGGAGAAGTGGAGGGCAGAGGCTAGAATCAGAGGAAAGATGGAGGGACCAGCCAAAAGGACCAAAGGCAGAGGGGCCTCTCCTGTCTGCCACACTTCCCCAGACACTGGCCTCCTGCCCACTGTCCCCCTAGCATTCCTACCCTCACCTGGACCCAGCCTGAGGCTTTGACGTGAGTTAGCAGGGGCTGTCCGTGTCCATGGATGCCCAGCCAGTGTATCAGATGGGGCGAAACCCCTAGGAGGTGACCAGGGAGGAGAGGCTGCTGGAGCTGGAAGCTGCCTTAGGCACGATGACCTCTTTGCAGGGGCGCTCTCTCCAGCTTGTATAACACAGCTCCTGCCAAGGTTGGTATAGAAAGGCACAGAGCCCACAGCGGGCTGGGGAAGGCCGCTGAAAAGGCAGCTTAAGGGCTTCCTGCTGGGTGAGAGGGATTAGGGGCCTGTGGGGAGGGAGCCAGGCAGCAAGAAAGGCACTGGCCCAAAGCCAGAGCCCCTTGGCCGTAGGCCCTCTGGGATGAGGATCCCCAGGGTGTCTAGCGGGCTGGGGTCAGCGCTCTCCACCTGGATGAGGTGCTGGGAGAATAGGGATTCAGCCAGGACAACATACTGGGATGAGGAGATTCCATGGAGCCCCCAAAAGGAAGGGAGGAAGGAAGGTTAGCCAACACTCCTGGATGAACTAGCACACTTTTAGTCAGAAGGGGGAAGGAGGGACCGAATGGACTAGCCAGCTATTTTGTCCCTTGTCCCCTCCTGGGCTGCCTCTCACATGCAAGGTTTCATCTCAGAGGCTCCCAAGCTAGGAGGGGACAGCTCTCTGCTTCTCAGGACCTCCAACGTGGAAGAGAATGAAGGGGCCCCACAAGGTCCGAAGTTCCCACAGGAGCATGGATTTAGGGGAAGAGCCCAGGAGGGGCTCTTGTCACCTAGAGACCCTGGGCAGAGGCCTGGAGGGGGACAGCCAGGGCTGGTCTCACCCTGGCCCTGGGCTCCACTGTCTAATGTGTGAGTTGGGATCTTGGAGGCCACACTGTGTGGGGGAAAAGACCTGTTCCACTTGTGCTTCTTATCCGAGAGCTGACACATGCATTCTGGAAACTGTAAAGTGCTATATAAATGTGAAGTACCCAGACCCCATCATCCCTGGAGTGTGTGTGTATGTAAAAGGATGGATGTTCCCAGGAAGGGGTGGGAACACATCGAGAACTGGGGACTGCCAAGCCAGGTGCTTTGCATGTCTATAACCTCAAAAGAACTTTAAGAACATTGTATTATTGTTGCCCCCATTTTATAGATGAGAATACTGAGGCTTATAAGGTAATGCAATTTCACATCCAAGTTTATAGAAGTTTATAAAATGGTGCATCCAAATTAGAAGGCAAGATTCTCTGGTCTTTAAAAGGTTACCTGGCCCCAGGGTTCCTACATTTAGAAGATTTCTTCAGATGTTTGGATCCTTCTCCTCCCTGGTTGGGCTCAGGCTTAGATCCCCAAGACCTTTCCCACTCCCACTCCAGAACAAGACCTTGAGAAGGCTGGAAAAGGGGATGAAGTCTGAAACAGGGCCCAGCTGACCAGATAAGGTACACGTGGCTACCAGGGCTATTTTCTGGGAAGGGGCTCCAGCAATGGGTACTTCAAGCTCAGGGCATCCCTGGATCAGAGCTGCCCTGTCTCCCAACTCAGCTGGGCCAGCCCCCTTCTTTGTGCTCGGTTTTTTCCCACAGCCCCGCAAGGGGGGTGCTGGGATCCCAGGCCCACCCCCTCCTGCTGGGCAGCACCCCATCAAGCCCCACCATAAAAAGCTCGGCCGTGGAGGAGGAGGGGTGTCCTTACTCGGAGAAGCCATCGGTGCCCTTCTCCCTTTCTGGGGAACAAGAAGCTTGCTAATGGCTTGGGCCCCTTCCCCAGCCCCTGGCCCCAGCCCTGGCTCCCCCAGACAAAAAGCTGCTTTACATGAGAAGAGCAGGCTGGCCTGGCCTTCCCCGGGCACTCAAAGAGGCGGTAGCCCCTGACAGCCGAGAGACTGCCCCTTCCCCCACTCCGAGGCCTCGTTTAGTTGCAATTAGCAATTCTTTGCAACCCACGGGGCTGAGGGGGAACGAGCCCCTCACCTCCCAAACCCGGCCTCCACGCCTGGGCTCCCTTCCCCTCCTCCCTCCCCACCAGTCTCCTCCTCGCTGCCCCACCCCCAGCTCACGGCTAGTCTGTCGGCTTCCTTAGAGTTCTCCAAGGAACCCAGCAACCAGAGGGGCGCCTCGGGGCGGGACAGGGTTTGCGAGGGCTGGAGGACACCTTCCCCAACCCACACGGCCCCTTGCCTCCTCTCTTCCCACTTGCCACCCCTCTCCGAGTCAGGCTTAACTCTTGGATCAGTAGGAGGGGTGAGAGATGGAAGGAAGAGATTTTAGGACCGGGAGAGGGTGAGCTGGTGGCGTAGGGCACAGGGTGCTGAGGGAGGGGAGGAGGCCCTGGCTCCGGGAAAGTCTTCCCTGGTTGACCTGACCCTTGACACTGAAGTGGGCTCTCCCTTTCACTCAGGGCACCGCCGTGTAGGGCTGGGAGCCCAGAGCCTGGACTCACCTCCAGCCAGGCAGTAGGAAGATGGTGCCATCTGGAAAATGAAAGGGGAGAAAAAGAATTTCAGGGCCCTTTGCTAGGCTCACACAAATCCACTCCTTGGTGTCCGGTCCCTGTGAAGGGTGGGGTTGGGGTACCAGTGAGAGAATGGGGGGGGGGGGGAGGTCTGCAAGCCTTTTAGCCTCATTAGTAGTTTCTTCCAGGGTAACTACTTTCTGCCCAAGTCTCTGGTAGTCTCTTCCTGACGCCACCAGGGGGAGCCCTAGGCACAGTGGGCGCTCCAGACTGGGGAGAGGTGGTGATGTTGTCCTGCTGGGTCTGCACTATAAGCCTGTCCTTCCCTGAACCTACAGGACCTTTCCTCCTCCTTGGATGGAGAGTGAGAATCCCTGGAAGAGAAGACTGATCCTCTACGGGAATTCTGCTTCCGGCTTTAAAGAGTATGTGGAGGGTGGGACAAGATACCAATACTGTGGTTCAGATGGTGATCAAGGGACAAGGCCAGGTAAAGGGACTGAGGCTCCCCTGGGGTTCTCAGCTCTCAGTGCAGCTGCTTTGGAGGAGTCCAGGATTTCTGGCTGGTGTGGTCTTTTAGAGGTCTCCAGGATTTAAAAAAACAATAGGACAGGGGTGACTTAGACACAGAGCCCAAGGTTTGCAGCAGAGATGAGCTGGGTTGTTTTGGGGCTCCTCCATTTTAAGTACTGATATTACACCACCCACACAAATGTGTGGGGAGGGCATGGTTTAGGCTTGGGAAATAAGAAAGAAAAATCTGGCCCCTTTTGCCAACCTTCAGTGGACTCTCAAAACTCCTATCCTTGGAGCCTGGTTTCACATCACAACCAGGGAGGAAACTGTAGACAGAGGCTCCAGGTGGTTCTAGGGAAGGAATCACTTAGGATTATTTCCTGTGGAATTTGCACGTAGGCCCCTTTCCCATTCGAATCCCCCAACTTCTGTTTGTGGCAGAGGGTGGGGGGGTGGGGGAGAGTGCCCCATAAATGAAGAAGAGATGTGAGTTCCCACTCAGAGCTGAAGGGCCCAAAGGAGTAAACAGACCAAAAGATAGGAAAGCTGGGTCCTTGCCCCCAGGGGAGGAAGGCAGGGTCAGCGTCTCCAGAATCTGTCCAGGAGATTCACTGGGAGGCCTGAAATCCAGATTCCTCAGAAGGGCTGGGGGAGGTGAAACGTCCGGACACCTGGGATCTTGCCTCTTCTTGCTGCTGAGGTGCTTGGGTCTCTGGACCTGAGAAGCCTGTGAGGTCCTCCTGGCCACCCACTGCCCCTGGGAGGAGGAAAAAATTTAAGGGAGGTCAAGTGTTGGGATCTCTGGGCAGGAAGCCTTTGCGAGCCAAGCCGGAGGCAGGAAATGCTCCCCAAGAGTTATCCTCCCACAGCGACCTCCTCTGAGGAGTCGGGTCACTGCACTCCCCTCGGGGAGCAGCAAGGCGGAGGGTGGTAGACCTGCCATTCGCTGCCCCGCCCCCTTCCTCCCCCCAACCCTGCCAGAGCCTCCCTGCTGGCCATTTCCCCAGTCCCCACAGGCCCTCCTCAGCTTTCAGTTTTTGGAGTGCCGAGCTGCCAAGAATCTTGGCCCCACAGTCAAAGCCCCTCCCCACCCCCACCCCCAAGTCGGAGGTCCACTGGCCTTGGCTCCCCCAGGAGCACTAGATGTCCCAGCCTCCCTGGTGGACTTGGGGTTCCCTCTGCTTTGCTGCTTTGGCACTTGCTGTCCCCACTGCTTCTCTCTGCGGGGTGGAATCCTGCACACCTCTGGAATTGTCACTCTGTGCTGGAAGCCTCCCTGGGCTCCTATACCGCCTTGATCTCACTTCTCAGAACACACACCGCGTTTTCGCTTGGTTTTGAATTGTTTGAGATCTTGTTTGTCTGTCTGTCTTTCCACTGGGCTGAGAGATCTTATAACTCTGCCCTACAGAAACAGAAAGTGAGCTGGCTATACCATTTGAAGTGTTCTTGTAACTGTGTTAAAAAGTAAAAAAAGGACGCCTGGGTGGCTCAGTCAGTTAAGTCTCCGACTGACCCAGGTTATGATTTCACAGTTCGTGGGTTCGAGCCCCAAGTTGGGCTCTGTGTGGACAGCTCAGAGCCTGGAGCATGCTTCAGATTCTGTGTCTCCTGTTCTCTCAGTCCCTCCCTGGCTCTTGCTCTCTCTTTCTCTCTCAAAAATAAATAAACATTAAAAAAAAAAAGTAAAAGAAACAGGTGATGTTAATTTTGATATATTTTATTTAGCTCAATATATAAAAAAAATCACTTCTATATGTAATCCATATAATAATTTTTAAAAAATATTTATTTATTTATTTAGAGACAGAGACAGAGACAGAGAGCACATGAGCAGGGAAAGCACAGAGAGAGAGAGGGAGAGAGAGAATCCCAAGCAGGCTTCATACTGTCAGCTCAGAGCCCAACACGGGACTCAAACTCATGAACCGTGAGATCATGATCTGAGCCCAAATCAAGAGTCAGATGCTTAACTGACCGAGCCACCCAAGCACCCCTCGATATAATTATTAATGCTATATTGTATATATGTATTTTTTTTTCAAAGTAAGTCTTTGGAATTCAGTGTGTATTTTACACTTATAGCACATCTCAATTTAGATGAGTCGTGTGCTCAGTAGTCATGAGGTTAGTGTTACCATATTGGACAGTGAAGCTCTAATCAGAGATGGAGCCCCATGTCTGTACTAAAAGTAGAGATAGCATGTTGTTTAAGAAGCCCAGCTGTTTGAACCAGACTTCTTGGTTGAATATTGGCTCAGCCACTAGCTGTGTGACCTTAGACCAGTCCCTTAACCATTCTGTGCCTTAATTGTCTCATCTGTAAAATGGGCCTAACAAGCCTTATAGGTTATTGTGAAGAGTATGTAAGTGCTTAGGACAACATGTGGCACATAGTAGTATTTGCTCAATCAAGGCTGGCTGTCTGGATCTCTGCATGATGAGAACCTTGGCCCCAAACAATTGTTAGCTGAGACTGAATGAAAGAAATAGTCCTTTGCCCTGCAGCGGAATGAAGCAGAAGAAGCTGGTTGGGGTGAGTGAGTTTTGTCTGGAGAAATTGGAACAGGACTGGAGAAGAGAAGGCTGTGGGTGGCTGGCAGAAGGCCCTTCAGAGGGCCAGACGGAGGTTTATAGCTGTGCTGCCATGGAATTTGGAAACAGTAACAGAACAGCATAAGGCCGATATGATTCATTGCTGAAATGAAGCTTCTGGGGTTCTAAGAAGGGAGGTCTAGAGCTCTGAAGCCTTCAAAGAGCAGGGTGAGGTTTAGAAAACCAGCCAGCAGTGGGTGATGGGGAGTGTGCTGAGTGCTTGGAGAAAGGGACTAGTTAGGGCAACTAGTCAGGCCCACCCCTCCTGCAGGTACTCTCCCTCCCTGGCGTCTGGCCTCTAGAAGGCAGCAGTTAACGGCTGCGGGCTGCATTTTGAGGCCACAGCGCCCTCTGCTGGATTTGGGGGACCTGGGGCAGCAGCAAGAGTAAATGGTACTGGAATTTAGGGGAAGGGGTGACAAAACGCTGTGCGCGCCAAGTTCTGTACCAGATAGAGTCCTTCCTGATCCCCAGATACCCCCGAGGAGATCACACAATTGGAATCCCTTGACGAGGATGGAGGAAGTTTATGGAAAATGATCAACTTCTGGGGCACCTGAGGGGGCTCAGTCGGTTGAGCGTCCCGCTTTGGCTCAGGGCATGATCTCGAGGTTTGTGAGTTCAAGCCCCACATCCGGCTGCTGTCAGCCTGTAGCCCGGAGCCCGCTTCCCATCCTCTGTCCCCCTCTCTCTGCCCCTCCCCGCTTGCGCTCTTTCAAAAAGAAATAAACATTAAAAGAGAGAGAGAGAGACAGCAACTTCTGAACCTCTGAATTGTAAGTGTCCGTCCTTTATTTGCTCAGTTGGTATAAATGTGTGCTATATTAATTTCTAGGGCTGGGAGTTAGAGGCAAGTAATAGTAATAGTAATAATAGAATAATAATAATAATAATAATAATAATAGAGGCAAATAATAGTAATCATCATAATAAAATTAATAATAATAATAATAATAATAATAATAATAATGCCTTTGCAGCTAATGCTTATATAGCCCTACTATGTGCCAGGTGCTATTCTTTGACACAGCTGACAGACAGCGGAGCCAGATGGAACTGAGCAGCATAAGGCTCACCATAAGTCTGACACCAGTGTGTTTACTGAAACTCCATGAGATCTACTGCTTCTCAGAAATAATCAAGACTAGTTTTCTCCTTTACGCGAGATATAGTGAGGCCAAGCACTTTAGGTATCTGGACGTTTCTCTTTTGGTTTCTGATTCTTTGACGACTGCTAAATAATTTTGGAGAAATTTGAGTTAACATTTATTGATTTGTTGTGCACTAAATGTATGCCAACCACTGTGCTAAGCCCACTGTTGGATTATCTCACTGAAGCCCCACAATAGCCCTATGAGGTGACTGCTGTTATTTCCCCCCTTTTACAGATGGGGAAGTGTATTAGTTTTCTATTGCTACAAAACAAATCGCGTCAGGGGTGCCTGGCTGGCTTAGTCAGTAGAGCATCTGACTCTTGATCTCCGGGTTGTGAGTTCAAGCCCCACATTGGGTGTGGAGATTTCTTAAAAATAAAATCTTACCATTTTAACAAAACAACAAAAAAACCCTGCAAACCTCATGGCTTAAAACAACACACATTTAGGGGCGCCTGTGTGGCTCAGTTGGTTGAGCATCTGACTTCGGCTCAAGTCATGATCTCGCAGTTGACGAGTTTGAGCCCCGCACCAGGCTCTGTGCTGACAGCTCAGAGCCTGGAGCCTGCTTCAGATTCTGTGTCTCTCCGTGCCTCTCTCTCTGCCCCTTCCCCGCTCACGCTCTGTCTCTCACTGTCTCAAAAATAAACATTAAACAACAACAACAACAACAACAACAACAACAACAACACACATTTATTATCTTATAGTTCCTATGGGTTAGAAGTCCAGACATGGTTTATTGGGCCAAGGTCTCACAAGACAGCAGTCAAGATGTCTGCTGAATTGTTTTCTCATCTGGAGGTTTCACTGGAGAAGAGCCTGTTTCCAAATTCGATCAGATTGTTGGCAAAATTCATTTCCTCCAGGGTACAGTATCGAGGGGCCCGCTTCTTGCTGGCTGCTGGCTGCAAGCCACATGGGCTTTCCCAATGTATCAGTCAGTGTCTTCCAGAGAAATAGCACCAGTAGGATGTGTGTGTGTATGTATGTGCGTGTGTGTGTATAAAGACATTTATTCCAAGAAATTGGCTTACATAATTGTGGGGGCTGGCAAGTCTGAAATCCATAGGACAGACTGGCAAACTAGAAACTCTCAGACGGGAGCTGATGCTGTAGTCTTGATGCAGAATTTCTTCTTTATTCCTCAGGAAAACTAGTTTCATTTTTAAGGATTTTCAACTGATTGGATGAAGCCCACCCAAATTACCGAGTTTAATCTTTACTTAAAGTCAACTGCTTGTTGGTATTCACCGCACCTACAATTTACCTCCATAGCAACACCTAGATACGCATGTGATTGAGTAACTGGGGACTATGGAGCCTAACCAAGCTGACACATAACACTCACCATCACACCTAACGTGACTGCTTGCTTCACCATGCCAGCAAAGAGTGTGGGTTGGCTAACAAGAAGTCATTTTGTATGATGTAATCAACCATGGGAGTGACATCTCATCCCCTTTGCCATAGTCTATAAAGTAAGAAGCAAGTCTTGGGTTCTGTCCACGATTAAGGGAAGAGGATCACACAAGGGTGTGAACACAAGGAGGTGATCTTAGAATCTGTCCACCATGGAAGCTAAGGCTCACCGAGGTTAGGGGAAAGGCCCAGCATAAGGCAGTGGTAAAGCTGGTGGCCTGTAAACCAGAAGCTACCCTGCTCTGCTCTTTGCTGGTTCCGTTTCCATGTTGCTGGCCCAGACGTTGTGCCCAGGTTCCTAGCTTTGCCTCATACTCTTTCCACAAAGAACTTGGCCTCTCGTATGTTTAACCATTGCATACAGGCTGAGGATGCCAAATCTGGGCCTCCCGGCTCCAGACTGTCTGATTCTCATCTGCCTGTATTTCCACTTGGGTGTCGGCATGTCTCAAACAGTGTGGTGGAAAGACCCTGGTCTGGTCTCAGCCTTGGCTCAGCCGCCAGCTCTTTGAGGACGCTGGCAAATCCCTGGACCTCTGCCTCTCAGTTTCCTGGACTCCTCCCTTCTCACACCCCCAATTACTCTCTCTCCATTTACTGTCTCTCTCACATCTGGCCACCATGCTCCAGCCTCACTGCCTTTCAGTGAAAACCCTGGAGAGGCTCTCTGCTTCCACCATCTCCTTCCAATCCATTATGCTCAGCGGCTGGCACGATCACGTCCCGTCCTGAAAACTTTTCAATGACTTTCCCCCGCTCTTGGCATCAACAGTGAGCTCCTCAGTCTGACCTGCCAGTCCCTGGGTGGTAGGCTCTGGTTCGTATCTCCACCCCCTTTCCTGGCCACGCAGTTCCATGAAAGCAGAGACTATGCACCCCTGTGGCCCCAGCACCTAGCTAATCACATCCCTGATAAATTACAGAAATTATGTATGAAAGAGTAGGGTGAATCAGGCAACCCTTAAGGTTCTGTTTGTGATTCTTTTCTTCTTTTTTTTTTTATGTTTATTTATTTTGAGAGAGAGAATGAGAGAGAGAGAGAGAGAGAGAGAGAGAGAAAGCGAGGGAGGGGCAGAGAAAGAGGGGGACAGAGGATTCAAAGCGGGCTCTGTGCTTACAGTAGAGAGGCTGATGCGGGGCTCAAACTCATGAATCGAACCATGAGATCATGACCTGAGCTGAAACCAAGAGTCGGACACTTAACTGACTGAGCCACCCAGGGGCCCCTGTTTGTGATTCTTCTAATCTGTCTGCTTCATCGAATAACACTAATCTCAAGTAGCCAGGTGTTACTGTAAATAGATTTTACTGGATCCCCAAAGGGGCCACACTAGGCCTTATTGCCATTTCTGTGACTTTGTTTCTATTCTTTTAGTGATGACACTACAAATTACATCTTATATTTACATATAGGGCATGTTGTTTGGTCCCGTCTCCTGAAAGTTTCAGTGTGCATCAAAGTCTGAAGTTAATCAATACCTTAAAAAAAAATTTTTTTTTAATGTTTATTCATTTTTGAGGGACAGAGAGAGACAGAGCATGAGCGGGGAAGGGGCAGAGAGAGGGAGACACAGAATCCGAAGCAGGCTCCGGGCTCCGAGCTGTCAGCACAGAGCTCGATGCGGGGCTCAAACTCACGAACTGTGAGATCATGACCTGAGCTGAAGTCGGATGCTCAACAGACTGAGCCACCCAGGCATCCCTAATCAATACCGTTACTTACCTTTCTCCTGGACCGTGGAATACTTTAATTTCATTTATCATTTATGTTGCACATATATATATTTTTAAATTTACATCCAAGTTAGTTAGCATATAGTGCAACAACGATTTCAGGAGTAGATTCCTTAAGCTCCTTACCCATTTAGCCCATCCCCCCTCCCACAACCCCTCCAGAACCCTCTGTTTGTTCTCTATATTTCAGAGTCTCTTCTGTTTTGTCCCCCTCCCTGTTTTTATGTTATTTTTGCTTCCCTTCCCTTATGTTCATCTGTTTTGTATCTTAAATTCCTCATAGGAGTGAAGTCATATGATATTGGTCTTTCTCTGACTAATTTCACTTAGCATGATACCCTCCAGTTCCATCCATGTAGCTGCAAACGGCAAGACTTCATTCTTTTTGACTGCCGAGTAATACTCCATTGTATATATATACCACATCTTCTTTATCCATTCACCCGTCGATGGACATCTGGGCTCTTTCCATACTTTGGCTATTGTCGACAGTGCTGCTATAAACATTGGGGTGCATGTGCCCCTTCGAAACAGCACACCTGTGTCCCTTGGGTAAATACCCAGTAGTGCAACGGCTGGGTCGTAGGATAGTTCTATTTTTAATTTTTTGAGGACCCTCCATACTCTTTTTTCCAGAGTGGCTGCACCAGTTTGCATTCCCACCAGCAGCACAAAAGAGATCCTCTTTCTCCACATCCTTGCCAACATCTGTTGTTGCCTGAGTTGTTAATTTTAGCCATTCTGACTGGTGGAAGGTGGTATCTCATTTGTACTTCCCTGTATTTAATTTGTATTTCCCTGATGATTTATTTTTTTATTTTTTAAAAGATTTTATTTTTAAGTAATCTCTACACCCAACGTGGCGCTCAAACTTATAACCCCAAGATCAAGAGTGGCATGCTCTACCGACTGAGCCAGCCAGGCCCCCTATGTTGTACATTTTAAATTCTCCTTTTTAACCTCACTGGGCATTAGTATTATTGTTTACCCCGTCAATGCTTTTTTAGATTTATGTACATATCTTTTCACTTTTTTAAGATTTTTATTTTTTTATTGAGATATCATTCACCCCTTAATTAATTAATTTTTTGAGAGACCGCACACAAGTGGGGGAGGGTCAGAGAGAGAGGGAGACACAGAACCCGAAGCAGGCTCCAGGCTCTGAGCTGTCAGCACAGAGCCCAACGCGGGGCTCGGACCCAAGAACCTGGAGATCATGACCTGAGCTGAAGTCAGACGCTTAACCGACTGATACACTGAGAAGCCCCTCATTCACCATTTTAAATGTGCAACTCAGTGGTTTTTAGCATATTCACACAATTGTACAACCATCACTGCTATCTAATTCCATAATATTTTTGTCGCCCCAGAATGAAATCCTGTACTCCTTAGCAGTCATTCCCCACTCTTTTCTTCCTGTAGACCCTGGCAACCACTAACCTACCTTCTGTCTGTCTCTGGATTTGCCGGAATCACACAATATGTGGCCTTTTGTGTTTGGCTTCTTTCATTGAATATAATGTTGTCAAGATTCATCCACGTCATAACATGTATCAATACTTAATTCTCTTTGTGACCGATTCCATTGTATGGACAGACCACAATTTGGTTACGAATTCATCAGCTTATGGACATTTGGGTTTTCACTTTTTGGTTATTATGAAAAATGCCGCGATGAACGTTCATGTGCAAGTCTTCACTCCTTGCGTCTCGGACCTTCCATGTTTGATCACTTCTGTCTGAATTGCATCCTTTAGAATTTCCTTCTGTGAAGCTCCGCTAATGGCAAATTTTCTTAGTTTTTGCTTGTTTGAAAATTTACTCTTGACCTCTCGGTCAGAAGTTACTTATTATTTTTTTTAAGTAATCTCTATGCCCAATGTGGGGCTCGAACTCAGGACCCCAAGATCAAAAGTCGTGTGCTCCAACTGAGCCGGCCAGGTGCCCTAGAAATTATTTTCTTTCAGCATGTTCAAGATATCATTCCATTGTCTTTTAGTTTCCATTACTGCTGGTGAGAAGGCTGCTCTTAAGATTTTCTTTCTTTCTTTGTCATTCTAAAGTTTCACTGTGATATATCTACATGTGCATTCTATTTTATTTGCTCTGCTTGGGATTCTCTGGGCTTTCGGGACTTGTGGATTGATGCCTCATCAGTATTGGAAAATTCTTTGGCATTATCTTTCAAATCTCGCCCTTGCCACATTCTCTTGTCATTTCCTTCTAGAACTCAGATCAAGTTTTGTTAAACATTTTCAATGTATCCTCCAAGTCTCTCAACATCTTTTCTCATTTCGCCCCTCTTTTCTGCATTCTGGGTCACTTCTGCTCCATATTCTAATGCCTTTCTGGGATCCCACTCTCTCTTAGGCTTTGCCATGGAAATTTATAACTCTCTTGTCATATATTTGTGCTATTGTTAAGGAGATTTAAAAAAATATTTTATAAAGCACTTGCAGTTGCTTTCAGTGGGAAGGTTGGTCTGAATAACTTAGCCCATCATTACTAGAAATGGAAGTCCCAGAAGTCCCACTGGCGTCTTTATTCCCTCCACTTGGTATACGTTCTCCCTTCCCTGCTGACTCAAACTGGAGCCATTCCCCAAAGACGGCCTCCGATTCCATGTCTTCCAGCAGCCCCGTTCTTTCCTGCCCCCTTGGAGCCTTCTTAGCCCACAGCCAGAAGTGATTGTCTCCCATTCAGTGGCAGCACCTTGGGGCTTCTCCTGAATTGTTTACTTATCAGATAAATTTATGGATTGATTTATGTCTCCTACACTAGATGACTGGCTCAGGAAATGCAGGAATTGCCCCACCACAGGCTCCAGATCCTGGCAAATCAGGGTGTGTGGTGGGGATGGGAGAAATTCAGGTTCAGAAGGTTTGAGGTAGTTTCTGATTCTGACCAGGCATCTGGGGGTGCATTCTAAGACTCCTCCCTCCATGGAGCACGTGGGTGGCTCACTTGGTTAAGCCTCCAACTCTTGGTTTCAGATCAAGTCACCATCTCACAGTTCCTGAGTTCGAGCCGCTTGCTTCGGGCTCTGCGCTGCCTGTGGAGAGTCTGCTTGGGACTCTCTCTCTCTCTCCAAATAAATAAATAAACTTAAAAAAAAAAAAGGACTCCTCCTACTAACTGCTTCATTAAACCCCTGTTGGCCCTTACACATCTCCTCCTCAGAGTTGGAGATTGATTGGAGAGGGAGCCTGGGGTCTGGAAACCAGGATCTGAGATCAACTTGGGGCGGGCCAGGAAACTCGAAGGTGACTGCATTCTCTCAGCACGTCAGTAGGTGGCAGCACACACATACCCATTTGCAGCCCTAGTAGCTGCTTACACACTTCCGGGTCCACCGGGACCTAACTGGGCACTAGGAGTGTGACTGCCCTAAGTTGGACATAACTTAAGTGCCAAAACAGGATACGGTAAAGAACCTCCCCTCCAACCCTCTCCCTGTTCCCTCTCCCCTTGGGTCCCCAGCTACAGCGATACCCACCACACTCCAGTCGAGTGTTTCCTGCCTGCTTAGTCTTTGCCCTTGCTGTACCTTCTGAAAGGCTCTCCCTTTCAATCAGCTCTTCTAACCATTCCCAGCTCAAAAAAAGTTTTCTGAATTGGTTACAATGATCTTAAACTTTATATATGATAACGAGAGCCAAGGAATATATGGGAAAGAACAGAGTGAGGAAGGACTTGTGTGTGACTACCACAGTAGTGGTAGTCTTGGTAGGAAGGACTACCAAGTGTGAGAAGAGACCATGAAGGCTCTGTAATTAAATCGATACTGCATTGATATGGGAGTAGACAAATCGATCAGAATATCAGAACGGAATAAAGAATCCAAAAATAAGTCCCACAATATATGAAATTCTAATATATAACATAGGGGGTGGTTTAGTTGATTGGGAAAAATATAAAAATGATTTTCCAATAGCATGCTTTCCAAATGGAAGAAAATAAAATAAGAGTTTCATCTTATATACAACAATGAGGCTTAGGTGGATTAAAATTTTAAATGTAAACAATAAATTCATCTCACAACTAGTAGATAAATTCTGGGGATCTAATGCACAATATAGTTATTATAGTAAGTGGTACTGTATTATAAACTTCAAAGTTGCTAAAAGAATAAATCTTAACTGTTCTCAACTCAAAGAAATGATAAGTATGTGATACGATAAGGTGTTAGCTAACATTGCTGTAGTAATCATATTGCATACATAAATGTATCAAACCAACACATTGAATGCCTTAAATAGCATGTCTGTTATATCTCAGAAACTTCATAAAATCTTGTATGAAAATCTAGGAGTCTGCATGCATGATGTAGAGTGAGAAAATATTGGGGCCCCTGGGTGGCTCAGTCAGTTAAGCATCTGACTTCATCTCAAGTCACAATCTCACAGTTCATGGGTTCGAGCTTCACATCAAGCTCTGTGCTGACAGCTCAGAGCCTGGAGCCTGCTTCAGATTCTGTCTCCCTCTCTCTCTGCCCCTCCCCAGCCCACTTGCACTCTCTCTCTCTCTCTCTCAAATAAATAAACATTTAAATTTTTTTTTTTTATAAAGAGTGAGAAAATATTAACCAAGATTGAAAAAACTGGAAGCTGTAATAGAAAAAAAACAAATAAGGGTGCCTGGGTGGCTAAGTCGGTTAAGCGCCAACTCTTGATATCAGCTCAGGTCATGATCTCACAGTCTGTGGGTTCGAGTCCCACATCACTGGGCTCTGCGCTGATGGCACAGAGCATGCTTGGGATTCTGTCTCTTCTCTCTGCTCCTATCCCACTTGTGCACATGTGTGCATGCTCTCTCTCTCTCTCAAAATAAATGAATAAACTTAACAAAGAAAAAAGAAAAAAAATAAATTGACTATGTAAAAGTTAAAAAGCAATCGTTTTGCAATTATATGTATCGCAAATCACCATGTCATATACCTTAAAATTATGCAATGTTATATGTCAATGATATCTCAATAAAGCTGGAAAAAAGCTAAAATGGTTTGGGGATGGGAAAATAGAACATAAGCACAGTTGTTAAGGTAAACGGTAGATTTACTTATTTTTTTCTTTTTTAATAAATATTTTTATTTGTCATTACTCTTGAGAGAGAGGGAGAGCGTGTGCAAGTGGGGGAGGAGCAGAGAGAGAGACACACACAAAATCCGAAGCAGGCTCTAGGCTCTGAGCTGTGGGCACAGAGCCTGATGCAGGACTTGAACTCAATAACTATGAGATCATGACCTGAGCCGAAGTCAGATGCTTAACCAACTGAGCCACCCAGACGCCCCGGTAAATGGTAGATTTAGAAAAAAAATTGTAACACAAATGGCAAATCATGGGTTAATAGTTCCGCTATGCAAAAAGATTTTACAAATCGACAAGAAAAAGACAAACAACCCCATAGAAAATGGCAAGGCCAAGAATAGGTAATTCATGGAAAAACAGTAATTTTTAAAAGACTCAAATTCACAAGTACACAGGGAAATGAAACATTAAGTAACAGTAAGTTGTCACTTTGTACCCACCACACTGACCAAAATTAAAGGGAGCAAAGACACTTCCTGGCAGGAATATGGAGAAAGGTGCACTCTTGGGTATTATTGGACACTATTGAATGAAGGAGGTGGTGCAGCCTCCCTGGAAAATAACCCAGCAACATTTATTAAAATTAAAAAAAAACAACCCTCCTTTAACTGAGCAATCCCAGCCTTGGGAATTTGCCCCATGGAAACAGGACCACCCATACATAGGAAGGAGAATACAAAGATGATCAATGTAGCATTAATTGCAAAGACACTGGAAACAATGAATGCCCATCAGTGAATGGTAGAATAAATGTCCATCAGCAAATGGTTGAGCAAATGGTGACATGGCCATACAATGGCATATTATGCAGTCTTTAAAACGAAAAAAATGAGAGCCCTTCCAATAGTCTTGGAGAGCTTTTCACAAGGTATTGTTGAGTAAGATAAGCAAGGTGCAGGTGTGAATAATAAGATACTGTTTCTTTAAAACTAACAACAAGGGGTACCTGGGTGGCTGAATCAGGGTTGAGCATCTGACTCTTGATTTCAGCTCAGGTCATGATCCCAAGGTTGTGAGACTGACCCTCATGTCGAGCCCCATATCGGCCCCACTTCCGGCTCCATGCTTAGCATGGAGCCTGCTTACAATTCTCTTTCCCAGTTCCTGAGTGGCTCAGTCGGTTAAGTGTTCGACTTCCGCTCATGTCAGGATCTCACATTTCCTGAGTTTCAGCCCCGAATTGGGCTCTCTGCTGTTAGTGTGGAGCACACTTCAGATCTTCTGTCCCCCTCTCTCCCTGCCCCTCCCCTCCACTCTCTCTCTCTCTCAAAACTAAATAAATATTTTAAAAAATGATTCTTCTCCCTCTCCCCCACTTGTGCACGTGCTTTCACTCTAAAATACAATTTTTAGATTTTGGAGACTGTGAGGGTGTTATCGCCATGTTCCTGTCTGTGGTCACCTAATCTTAGCGGATCCCTACAAGTAGTTACTTGAGTGACAACCCATGGCATACTTCATGACTTATGTATTTATTACAGAGATTTATATGAACTTTGCATAAGAAAGATAATAAATTGATACTTTCTTTTCTCTTTCAACCTTTCCTCTCTGAGAAAAAGTTGCCAAGAGCAAGTCACAAACCATTCTGGTGGAAATGCTGAGCCAAGCTGGGACGGGTTACTCCCTCAACACTAAGAGAAGCCAACTCCGACTCCGGGAGAAACTGACTCTCCTACGTTATGATCTGATTGTGAAAACAAAAGTCCTCTTTGTGGAACAGAAAAACATACACTCCCTCTAAACAATGGATTGAAAATGAATTTGATTTATAAATGAGAAGACTGAGGGCGGGATACTGATTCAGAAATTCTGCAGCGTGTAATAGAAGAAATGGCAGGGAACCACTGCCTCCTGTGATTTGAAGGCCACTGTGAAGGAAAACAATGTACTGAAAGTTTTTCATATTAGGACATATATCATTGCATCACATTCATTTATCATTCTGGATATTTTCATAGCCCTTAATAAAAAATGTTAAAATAAAAAAAGGAAATAAAACACAATTTTTAAAAATTGCTTTAAGGGACCCCGGGTGGCTCAGTCAGTTAAACCTCCAACTCTTGGTTTCGGTCGGGTCATGATCTCGGGGTTTTGTGCGTTCGAGGCCTGCACGGGGCTCCGTGCTGACAGCTCAGAGCCTGCTTGGGATTCTCTTTCCCTCTCTCTCTGCCTCTTTCCTGCTCCGGGGCATGCAGGCTCTCTCTGTGTCTATCTCTCAAAATAAATAAGTGAACTTAAAAAAATAAAACCACACCAAACTTGTGTGCATTAAAAAATTGTTTATGCTGATACGTGGAAAAAATAAGCAAAAATAAAGAGAAAAAAGAGGAAAAAATCTAGTTCAGATCTTCCATGTTCTTTCACATCATCCCCTGTAAAGGAGAGTTGGCCTCTTCAGAGTTGCACCCTGAACCCACACTGTGCCCCTTACAGGCTCCTTCCTATCCCTATACCTGACTGGTGGACATTGACAATTACATCTACTAACTGTCTCCTTCAACGTCTGGTTGGTCCTGGGGGTCACAGATCATTCTTACTAAATGTCCTAGCATGGTAATCCCCAGGTTAAATATTCAAGAAGTCTCACTAAGTGATTGTTTCGTCACTCAGCCTGAAGAATCTGCAGAAGGAAAGAGGATGCCTTGGCCCCTTTCCTTGAAGAAATTCTTAGAACAGTTGGCCTCAAATATTCATGAGCATCAGAATCATGTTTTGGCAGGTGGGTGTGGTATTTTGATTTGGCAGAACTTGGGTGGGGCACTGTAATCTGCATTTTTAACAAGCACTCCCGTGTTATTCTGACCCCATTTTGAGAATCTCCTCTCAAGTCAAGATCTGCATAGACAATTGATTTCATTTCCATTTAAATTCTCAGAGACATCTCAGACTTAGCAGGTCTAAAGTGCACTCTTGGCCTGCTTAGTTGGTGGAGTGTGTGACTCTTGATCTTGAGGTTGTGGGTTTGAGCCCCACATGGGTGTAGAGATTACTTAAAAATAAAGTCTTAAAAAAAAAAAAAGTAAAGTGAAACTCTTGATACCCTCCCAAATTTTTCCACCACCCACACAACCTTCCCAATCTCAGCAAATGATTCCACATTCCACCTAGTTACTCACACCAGGAATCTTGAAGTCATTTGTTTTTTATTTTATTTTATTTTATTTTATTTTATTTTATTTTATTTTAGGGAGAGAAAGAGCACACAAGCAAGGGAAGGAGCAAAGGGAGAGAGAGACAATCTTTTTTTTAAAATATTTGTTTCATTTTGAGAGAGAGAGAGAGCCCGTGCACATGAGCACAGGGAAGGAGCAGAAAGAGACGGAGAGAGAAAATCCCACAGTCTTTGCACTGACACAGCGTGGAACCTGACCCAGGGCTCAAACTCAGGACCATGAGATCATGACCTGAGCTGAAGTCAAGAATAAGACGCTTAACTGACTGATTCACCCAGGCATCCCATCACTCTCTCTTTTTAAAAGTTTATTTATTTATTTTGAGAGAGAGAGAGAGAGCACACTCTCATGCATGCTTGAATGAGTGGGGGAGGGGCAGAGAGAGAAGGAGAGAGAGAGTATCCTTTTTTTTTTTTTTTTTTTATATGAGAGAGAGTATCCTAAGCAGGTTCCGCACCATCAGCGCGGAGCCTGATTTGGGGCTCAAACTCACCAACTGTGAGATCATGATCTGAGCCGAACTCAAGAGCTGGACGCTTAACTGACTGATTCACCCAGGTGCCCCCCCACCTCGCCCCGCTACCCTCTCCCTTTTTTTTTTTTTTTTAATTTTTTTTTCTTTTTCAACGTTTTTTTTTTTTTACTTATTTTTGGGACAGAGAGAGACAGAGCATGAACGGGGGAGGGGCAGAGAGAGAAGGAGACACAGAATCGGAAACAGGCTCCAGGCTCCGAGCCATCAGCCCAGAGCCCGACGCGGGGCTCGAACTCACGGACGGCGAGATCGTGACCTGGCTGAAGTCGGACGCTTAACCGACTGCGCCACCCAGGCGCCCCTACCCTCTCCCTTTTAAAGTAAGCTCTATATCCAGTGTGGGGCTTGAACTCATGACCCCTGAGATCAGAGTCAAATGAGTCACATGCCCTACCAACTGAGCCAGCCAGGCACCCCTGAGGGATCTCTTGGAGATGTAAACAGGGTCACGTTGCTCCTCTTCTTCAAATCTATCAAAGCTTTCCCTCTGTGCAGAGTCCAGCTCCTCGCTGTGACTTCACGGCCCTCCTTGGTGAGTGGTTCCTGCCTCTCTTTCCACTTCACTTCTAAATCCTTTTCCCTACCCCTTGTGGTCCCTCTGACCTGGACTGGCTACAGAACATGCAGGGCCCAGTGGAAAGTGAAAATGCAGAGCACTTGCTCAAAAGTTATTAAGAATTTCAAGATGTAACAGTTACACCAAGAATGGAGCATCAACCCGAGGGTGGAGCCTTTCCGAGTACAGAGCTTTGTGCTACAGGCCCTGCCTCTGCCTGGAACTGTCTGCCCCAGTTTATAATACCCAGCTCTCAGCTCAAATGTCACCTCTTTAGAATTGTCCGCTGAATTTAAAGTAACCTCACCCAGTTCCTCTCAATCATATCACATCACTGGGTATTATGATCTTCTCTGCACGTGGCCCTTTCTGAAATGATCTCATTTGTTTACTTGTATATTTTCTGTGTCTCCCTGCTTCCCTCCGCGCCCCCCCCCCCCCCACCAAAAAAAAGAAACTCAATGAAGGACTTTTCCCGCCATGTCACTTCTGTATCTCCAACACCCAGAGCAGGGCTGCTTCAAGACTAGGCACGCGATAAATGTTTGGTGAATAAAACAAATGACTATGCTGAAGAATGCACTCCAGGAAGCTGGTGAAGCATACTGGCCATCTACCACAGGGGCATCCTACAGCCACCAGCGTTTTTGCTTTTGTTTTTTATTATTTTTTTTAAAGATTAAAAAAAAATGTTCATTAAGTAAACTTTACTCCCACCGTGGGGCTCGAACTCACAATCCCAAGACCAAGAGTCGCATGCTTCACTGACTGAGCCAGCCAGGTGTCCCTATTTTTTTTTTTTTTTTTTATTTGAGTCGCATTTGAATTCCTTCAGGCATCCTTCCCACTGTCTTTTTTTTTTTTTTTAATGTTTATTTTTTGAGACAGAGAGAGAAAGAGCACAAGCGAGGGAGGGGCAGAGAGAGAGGGAGACACAGAATCTGAAGAGGCTCCAGGCTCTGAGCAGTCAGCATGGAGCCTGAAGCTGGGCTTGAATTCACGAACCATCAGTTCATGACCTGAGCTCAAGTGGGATGCTTAACCGACTGAGCCACCCAGGTGCCCCTTCCCACTGTCTTAAATTCTATCCCAATTTACACACTTCAGTTCCTGTCTTTTCTGTGGTTGAGCACGGATGAACATATCACTTTTGAATCTTTCTATTTATGTGACCAAGAACAAATTACTTGATGTCTCTGAACCTTTCCTCTTCATCTGCCCGATGAGGACAATTCTGCTATCAGCTATTTGAATTGAGATTAAAGGAAATAACACCCATACATTGCATGTAAACACTAAAATGTGTATAAGTGCTGCTGTTACGAGTTTAAGAGAGGCAGTGGTGAAATGGGAAGGACACGGCATTCTGGTTCTAGCTCTTCACCTACTACATGTATGACCTTGGCCATGTGACACTACCTGCCTTAGCCTCCGTGTCGTCTCCCACAAAATGGTTGTGTTAGCAGTGACAGCTATGTTACAGTATTGTTGGGATTATCAGAGAAGGTTCGAGAAGAAAGTAGGAGTTACTCTTACCTTTCCCTGAAAGAGCAGTGGGAAGGAGCCATTGGAAGAGCCCCGGGATAGTCCCTCGTGTAGCCAGCAGGGGTCTGCTCTCCCTCACATTGTACCCAGGACTCCTTGGGAGACACAGCTGGGTCCACAGGGCCCAAACAGAGGCAGCTCTTGGTTTCACCATCCCAAATGCCTGTCTCCATAATGAGAAAGGAACAGAAATCTGATTTCACATATAAGCAAGGCACCTCCCCCAACCATGCAAAAACAAACAGATAAATAAATAAAATAGCTACCCTTTGTGCCTTCCAAAATGTGCAGGTTCCAGCTGATGGAGTTCAGGACATACTACCCCCAAATATGGCACTGTGACATGTTGAATGTTTCAAGCTGAAGGAATTTAAGGAATCATAGATGCAGAAAGGGCTTTCTAACTCCCTGAAGCATGTCAGAAAACTGTCATGTGAGAAGTGCTCTCTCTATATCTGGAGAGAAGAAGCACCCTTATCTCTGAAGTCTGAGGGATACAGGGAGGAATCTGAATGAACAGGCCTTGCTACATTTCTCCCAGTTTACTGTATTGTTCTATCCTATCTTTCTACAGTTGGGTCCTCATTTCCTTATGAAGGCTCCCGTGTCACTTAAAACTTATACTAAATAAATCTGTATGCTTTTCTCTTATTAGTCTGTTTTTGGTTACAGGAGTTCCAGTGGAGAACCTAAAAAGGTAGAGAAAAAGGTATTCTCCCTCTCCTACACAGCCCTCTATCATTACTTACTGACCCTATACTCTTGCAGGCTGGGGCTTCATAGATCAGTCCCACTTTTGCCGCTTGGCTACCAGGAGTCTGACCTTGGGTGAGGGTGGGATTGGGGAGGTCTGGAGGAAAGGAGGGCCTTCTAAGATTGTCCCAGCTCCTTCCTCCTTTGCCTTCAGTGCCCCGCCCTTTTCCTGTTCCCATCAGCTTCAGCCTTCACAGTGCCGGTCTTTCCCTATGCGGGTTCCCACTGGACGAATGTCTAGTTTGCCATCTGGGAGTAGAGGTTTAGAGGTGGGGCTCTTGACCCAGGCAGACCCAATTTGAATCCAGACTCTACCTCTTACTAGGAGTTTGACCTTGGGTAAATTCATAGAAGCCTCAGTTTCCTTACTTGGGAAATAGGAAAAAACCTAATCATAGTACCTACTTCATAGGGTGGCTGTGAGCACCAAATGAGATAATGCATGTGGAGTTATTAGCTTGCTGCAAGCACGGCACATAGTAAGCCCCACCCCAAAGGCTGCTAAATAGGGATAAACTTTCAAAATATCTAACAACTGTTCTCCTTGGCCAAGTATAGAAAAACCCGAGGGGCTCCTGGGTGGCTCAGTCGGTTAATTTCGGCTCAGGTCATGATCTCACAGTTCATGGGATTGAGCCCCGAGTAGCGCTCTGTACTGACAGCATGGAGCCTGCTTGGGATTCTCTCCCTCCCTCTCTAACCTCTCCCCTGCCCACACACATCCTCTCTCTCTCTCAAAATAAATAAATAAACATTAAAAAAAATCTGAGTTATGTGATACTCTTTTCTATGTTGTCTTATCCCTGCAAGAAGTGAAAGAATAGAGAACTGGCTGGTATGGACCTTTTTTTCAATCACTAAATTGAATTTTTGGTTTTAATTGAAGTAATATTATTTCCATACGCTAAAATGTCAAACTATTCTGCATGACTTTTTATGAAAAAAGTCATCTCACCACTAATTATTATTTGGAGGCAGCTGCTTTCAACTCTTTTAGCTCTTTCTTCCTTATTTTTAATCATGCCTCTGTCCAATATTTCTTCATTCTAAATAATATGCTCATACTAATATTTCTTGATTTTTTTTCAAATGTAGACATTACCTATTGAGTTCCCATTATGGAATAAGACTTATATCTCCCAAACTAGCCCCCTTTCCTTTCCTATACCCTCACTATATACTTTTGTTAAACATTTTTATTAGATCAATATTCAGGTTTTGTTTTTTGTTTTTTTTAGAGAAAGAGAGGGTGCAAGTGAGCAAGGGGCAGAAAGAGAGAGAAAAGTGGGGCTCAAGCTCACTTGAAGTGGGGCTCCTGCTCACCAGAAGCAGGGTGCAAGCTCACCCAAGCAGGGCTCAAGCTCATCAGATGTGGAACTTGAACTCATGAACTGGGAGATCATGACCTGAGCTGAAGTCAGAGGCTTAACAACTGAGCCAGCAGGCGCCCAATATTCAGTTTTTATATTACTGTGATTGTAGGTATTTTTCACAGTTAAGCCATGTTACAGAGCAGAATTACTATCTTTAAATTTTTTCCTTATAGGGGGTGCCTGACTGGCTCAGTCGGTGGAGTGTGTGACTCTTGATCTTGAGGTTGTGAGTTCAAGCTTCATGTTGGTGTGAAGATTGCTTAAAAAAATAAAACCTTAAAAAATTATTTTTCGGGGCGCCTGGGTGGCTCAGTCGGTTAAGCGTCCGACTTCAGCCAGGTCACGATCTCGCGGTCCGTGAGTTCGAGCCCCGCGTCGGGCTCTGGGCTGATGGCTCGGAGCCTGGAGCCTGCTTCCGATTCTGTGTTTCCCTCTCTCTCTGCCCCTCCCCCGTTCATGCTGTGTCTCTCTCTGTCTCAAAAATAAATAAAAACGTTAAAAAAAAAAAAAAATTTTTTAAAAAAAAATTATTTTTCCTTATAATATTTTCCCTTGAAGTTTTTTGTCTTTCTTTCCTCCTTTCTTTCTTTCTTTCTTTTCTTTTTCTTTCCATGGTTTTCTATATTCTTGTCACTGACTTCCCCTGTATACACTTTGTAGAAATGAAAACGTCCCTTTCAGATCCACTAGTATCCCAGCAATATTCTTTCTGGCTTGCCCCTTCTTGGGGCCTCTGTCCTCCTGTGTCCTCTTATTTTCATCTGGATTGTGTGTTTTTAGGCCTGCTGCACACTAGTCATCCTGGAGTGTCTCCACACGGTTACCCTGGGAATCCTTTCGCTTCTTCCTCAGGCTGGATTTGATTTCTGGACCTCAAGTCTCCCTCTTTATTGTTTTACTCCTTTGTTTTGCTGTAGAACTTCCCTTAGTGTCTTCCAGAGAAAGAGTCCGTGGAAAATAGATTTTTTTTTTTTTTTTGAGAGCTTGCAGGTTGAAAAATGTCATTTTCCCCTTTTACAGTTGAGTAATGATTTGGGTGGATAAAGATTTTTTTCTTTCCTTCTTTTTTGGGGGTAGGTGGGTGGGTGGATATAGATCTCTAGGTTCAAACTCTCCTCTCAGAATTTCTAGGGAATTACTCCTTAGTCTGGTGTTTTGGAGAGATCCAAGATCATTCCAATTCCCAATCCTTCATTTGTGACCTATTTTTCTTCTTTGGAAAGCTGTAAGACCTTCTCTTTATCCCATGTGTCCTGAAATTTCACAACGCTGTACCAGGCAGCAAGCTATTTTTCCATCCATTGTGCTGGGCCCTCTCAACTTGGACATTCAGGCTCTTAGAACCAGAAAATGTTATTTCTTCAATATGCTCTTCCTTCCTTTTTCCCCCCATTCTTTCTGGAAATTCTGCTATTCAGATGCTGGACTGACACTTACATTTTCTTCTCTGTTCTTTCCTATTTTTCTTCTCACCTATTCAAAAAAATCTTTCTTTAGTGCCTATTATGTATCATTCATTATTCTAGGTGCTAGGGATACAGAAGGGAATAGAACTGGAAAAAAAAAAAACCACCTCTGCTCTAATGGAGTTTACATTAAATATTAGAAAGTGTAACTACTATGGAGAAAAATAAAATTAGGGAAAGAGACCAGGATGTTCAGAATACTAAGCTCCGTGATTTTAAATAGGGTTATCAGGGAAGATCTTACTGAGAAACTAACATTTGAATAAAGCCCAGAGGATGAGGAGACAAGCCACATTGATAAGTTATCTTGGGAGGAATGAGGCAAAAAGAACAACATATACATTAGCCCCTAAGTAGGGCAGACTGAGGCAGGAACAGGTCTGGAGGATCAAGGTATAGCCAAGAAGCCAGTGTGCCCAGAGAAGAGGGGCAGAGAGGAATGATGTCTGAGAGGTGAGGTGATAGTGGTGAATGACAGGGAAAGCCACTGAAAGGTTTCAGCAGAGGACTAATGTGCTCTAATTGACCTCATAACCTTATCACTATGCTCCTTGGAAGACGGTAGGGGGTCAGGTGGAGGCAGACGCTTAGTTGCTATTGCAATGATGAGGGAGAAAGTGAAGATGGCTTGGACCAGGGTGTCTTTTTATTGTTTTCTGGGAGATTTCTGCAATTATTTCTCAACTCTTCTATTGAATTTTTCATTTCTGCTTAAAACATTTTAACTTTCAAAAGTTATTTCTTAATCTCTGAATATTCCTTTTTTCTCTTTTTGGCATCTGATGCTTCCTGATGTGGTCCCTTATTTCCTGAGGTAATATTATATTTCTGTGGCTATTGATTGCCATTCTTTTGATGGTTTCTTTTATTATTTCCATTATCTCTGGTCCCTCTGAATTCCCCTTCCTGTTTTTTGTTTTGCTTTGGGGTGGGGGTGTCTCTGTCTTACAGGTTCCCTTCAATGTCTGGTTATCTTTGGCTATCCATTCATACATAAGAGCTAAGTGGAAGCTCTGTGTGGATGGGGCTTCTGGAATGATGGACTTCTCTGCAGGATATCTGGGCTGGAACATGACCTTTATATGTTGGGGAGACACCACCCCTACTCCCATTTTTGCCACCAAGTCTGACCACAATGTTAGCTTCCACCAACTCTTCTCACTTTCGGCATGGTACTTCTTTCCTTATCTGTGCCAGATATGTTAAAGTCTCTTTGTTCAGTCTTTCCGGAGGACAAAGGAATTTATAGAGTCCGTTTCCTAAACTGCCTTGTAACCAGTCTTGTTTTCAACTCTCTCATCTTGGTACCTGGTGATTCCAATTCCTGAACCTTTCTGGTACACCTTAGCATTAGTCAACTAGTTTCCTTGGCTTCTCCACTCCAGTAATTTGTTTCTTCTATTCTACTAAAGGCATTTCCATTTAAATTTGTTTCTTCTATTCTGCTAAAGCTATTTCCATTTAGCTATGCTTTCCGGCTTCCAAAATCTTTTCTTTTCTTTTTTTTTTTTAATCTTTTCTTTTTTAAAAGATTTTATTTTTAAGTAACCTCTACACCCAATGGGGGCTCAAACTTACAACCCCGTGATCAAGAGTTGCATACTCTACATACTGAGCCTGTCAGGAACCCCTCCAGCTTCCAAACTGTTGTTTACATCTCTTGCCTGCTGTTGTTCCTTCTTCAGGCCTCCTTGTCCATGTGAGTTTACTGCCCTTCTCATCCTTTTATTGTCATTTTAGTGGGGTTGGGAGAGAGAGAAGGGGTGTATCTGACTCAACCTGCAACATTTTAACCCTCTAGTCTCTCTACAATATTTACATTCTGTGTTCTGCCTCTCCTTAGATAGAGAGTTCTTTTCACAGCTTAAAATTGTAATTTGCTTGGACTGGGGTTGGGTGAGGCACAGGGTAACAAAGGAATGGAAGATACACATCCTTCTTCCAAAAACTTGTATTTCACTTGACTCTCTCAGGGTCGGGAAGGGCTATTTTCCATTTTATGATTTCTGTCAACTACTCTTTTCAAAAGCAGGGAAGTTTTCATGTCTCTCCTACATTTTATGTATTTTGGCTAAGGGAGCTGGAGGGCTGGGTGGGGTCCTCAGGAAAGCCATAGGATGGAAAAACCTGATTCATAACCCACACAAAGTCATTGCCGGTCATGGGCAGTAGAGATTACCAAATTTAATTTCCTTATTTTATAAAAAGGAAACTGAAACCCAGAGAGCTTTAGTTGATTTTTTTTTTTTTTTTTAATTTTTTTTTTTTTTATTTATTTTTGGGACAGAGAGAGACAGAGCATGAACGGGGGAGGGACAGAGAAAGAGGGAGACACAGAATCGGAAACAGGCTCCAGGCTCTGAGCCATCAGCCCAGAGCCCGACGCGGGGCTCGAACTCACGGACCGTGAGATCGTGACCTGGCTGAAGTCGGCCGCTCAACCGACTGCGCCACCCAGGCGCCCCGAGCTTTAGTTGATTTTGATCAACTTTGGTCTCCTTAAAAAATATTTAATCTCTTAAAAATGCCAACTCTTGGGGCACCTGGGCGGCTCACTTGGTTGAGCATCCAACTCTTGGTTTCAGCTCAGGTCATGATCTCACAGTGTCATGATCTCACAGTTCATGGGATTGAGCCTCAAATCTGGCTCCAAGATAACCGCACAGAGCCTGCTTGGGGTTCTCTCTCTGCCCCTCTCCTGCTAGCCTGCACTTTCTTTCTCTCCTTCTCTCAATATAAACAAATAAACATTAAGAAAAACAAGTCAACTCTTAACAGTTAAGGGGCCTTTAGGTCTAACTTTCCCTTCCCTTTGCTCCAAGCCTGCAGGCGCCTTGCTGTTCCTAAAGGTCAAAGGTCATTTTCGAGGTCTCTGAAATGCACTGTACCTTGTTTTATTTTTTACAGCACTCGTTAATATTTAAAATTATGTAAATATTTTACTATTTATCTGATTTTCTCCACTGGAACTTAAGTCCTATGAGAGAAGGGCTCATTCCTGTCTCGTTAGCCGCTTAATCCTCAGAGCAAACCAGGATTTGAAAGGAGCTAGTCTGGTTCCAGATCTGCGCTTTCAACCACGATATTACGTTGCTATTCAGTGAATAAAGCTGAGGATAAGCTTCTACACACACATGGAAACAAGAGGGTAAGAAAATAGATCTCACTCGTAGAAGCGAGCAGGTGGAAAACATCCGGACCCAAGCGCATTGTGCCCCCGTGACCTTTCTCTCCGGAAGCGCTTGCTGCTCTCGGGCGCGAACGCGCACGCGCGGCCGCCGGGGTCGCTCTGGGCCGCGAGAGTGGAGGGGACTTAAGGGAAGGTTCCGCCTCCAGGGCCGAAAGGCGCCTGCGCTGGAGGGGCTCCCTTCTGGACGCGACTTCTCGTTTCCTCCCTCCCTGCCTGCGCGCGCCGGGTGGGCGTGGGAGGAGGCGGGGAACTGGGGAGGCGAGCGAGGGGGCGGGTGTCGCGGGAGGGAAGGAGCGAACCCGAGAGCTTCGTCCTGAGAGGAGCGAAGGCGGCAAAATGGCGGACCGCTTCTCCCGCTTCAACGAGGACCGAGACTTTCAGGTAAACACGGGCGTCGCCGAGCATCCGGGAAGGCGCTGGCCGAGCCGGGACCTCCTCACCCCCCGCTCCCAGCTCTTTTCCTTCAGGCTCCGCTCCGGATTACGAACCGGCTCGCTCTGCTCCCGCCTCCCAATTCTTCAGGGGGCCTCCCAGCTTGAGGCGAGGCCGCGTCTGCTCTCACTTCTTATTCTCTCACCTGTTCAACTTAGGCCGCGGGTTTGCGGCTTCGGCCTGCTTGGGCGGGTTTCGGAAGCCCGACCGCCCACTGGGGTCTGTGCTCCCCTCGGGTCCGCCCGGCCTGCGGAGGCGACGGGCGGGCTCCCGGGGGGGAAAGAGGGGTGGGTTGGGAGGGCTTCGGGCGGGTGTTGCTGAGACTACCGCTTCCGAACCCCTGGGTTTTGCTCGCTCGGCTCTTCTTGGGGTCGTCCTTCGTCCATCCTCACGAGGGTGAATCCCTTTCATTGTCTGTCTTTTCATTTCTTCCCGTGGAAAAGGGTGCTTTAGTTACCAGACGCCTTCTTGGTTGGTCAAACATTGAGATTTCTCCGGGCGTGAGCGTTGTTGTTGTTGTTATTAGGCCGTTAGTTTTGCTTGGCAAACCGTAAGTTGTAGGACTGTGGTCGACGTAAGGTTGGCCCCCACCTACCTCGAAAGATTTTTTAAGAAGCGTAATGATCATGGACTTCCTAAGCGTTTGATAACTAGCGCCACAAGCTGCCTTTTTCTTTCTTTAGTTGCAAGTGTTGTAAGGAAAAATGTCCTCGTGATAGCAGGCATTATTGAGCGAAAAATAAAGGCCAAATTAGAAGAACTCGTCTTTCGGGTGTTTAAAATACCTTCCAGTTGAGCATTGTTACCGCAGAAATCTCGGCCACTAAAAGGGATTTACTAGAGATTGCCTATTTCTAGGGTAAAGTACATCCTTGGAGTCTCAAAGAAACCACTGCATTACTACCGCATATCCTGGCAACAGCAATTTGGGTCAGGGGATGAACATCAGAACTCAAGTTTTTATCCCGCTGCAGATCTTTCTCTGAATATCAACATGGGATACTCTAGATACGTTTCAGAAGGCGATTTGGAGGGTTTGAATGCCCCGAAATGATTGGGTTGGTTAATAAACAGGTAAAGCAGTTAAACCAGCACTGTTAACAGTCTAGTGCACAGAACGCTTGTGAGAAGTTTTGCAGCAGTAAGGGATCTGGGGGCTGTTAAAAAGCCTTGTAATCATGCGCCTGCTGTGTAGCTGCAGCACAGGACTGGATCTCAAGGTGTTTAAGAATATAATGCAGGGCCAGGGAAGTTGAAGCAGTTCCTGTATAACCATTTGATTCCTGAGAAAGATTGTTTTTTAGTGAGAACTATAAAACGCGTGTAGGCTGAAAGATGCGTGGGCTTTACTGGTAATTTTTAAAGAGACATGTCGTTAAACTAAAATCCTCAAGTGCTTTTTCAGAGGAGAGAATTTCAAGGTGACCTAATAAAATTGAAAATAGATAATATGGACAATTAAGTTTTGAGGGAAAATGGCTGTCAACCCCAGAAGTTCAGCAGGCTTAAACAGAGAGCATTTGCAGAGCCCTGAAAGAAGAATTTGAAAACTGGATAGCAGATTATGAGTGCTGTCACTTGAAAAAAATGAGAAAGCCTCTACCTTTCAAGTAAGAGTTCTTTCTCTTAGGCTTTGGTTGGGTTTATGTAAAACCTGGTTGCTAGTCCTTTGAGGATAGTACGTTTATTTGAAGTTTGTTTCCTGCTTGTATGTTGGAATAACCAACTCCCGCAGTATTGGGTCAGCCAGGAAAATGTTGGTTTTTAAAAATTCGGATGTCCTAATATTAAGGGTAAAATAGGGTATAGACAATTATAAGATGTTACAACTTTTGTAAATTATTGTACTACATTTCTAAAAAGCATCCATTTAAAAATACTTAAATGTAGCACCGGGGTGGCTCAGTCTGTTGTGTCTGACTGCTGATTTCTACTCAGGTCATGGTCCCAAAGTAATGGGTCCAAGCCCAGCGTCAGGCTCCATGCTGAGCGTGGAGTCTGCTTAAGATTCTTTTCTCTCCCTCTGCGCCTCTTTGCTGCTCTCTTCTTTCTCTAAAATAGAAAAAAATACATAATAAAAATACTTAAAGTAGTAATTTTCTGGATATTATGGTAAAAGGAAAAATAAAAATTGATTTTCATTAATATGGTCTTTCAATTAAAGTTACTGAGAGGAAGTGTAATAGCATGCTTCTGAATATAGTATATCTGAAACAAATTTCAGGGTTGGGTTCTTCAAAATTAAATGTGGCCTCCTTTTAAGGTTTTAAGTGATAAATGAGGTGAAGGCATTGAATACAGTTGAAAACAAATCCCAAGTAGGTTTCCAAACAAAGTGCATAGATCCTGTTGCTTTAAACAGATCTTCTTACAGCACTAGAAAATTTTCTGTGCTGTCTTCTCTGGTAAGTTCTAGATGAGTATCATTTTCTTTGCCTTTAATTTGGCAAGATAATTTAGAAGTATAAAATTACACTCTTTGCCAATTTATCATCAAGTGCAAATTTTGAAGAGTTTGTGGTATCTTGAACTGAGTATTGAGTCAGAAGTGGGTTCACTTATTTGTAAACACCTGAAGTTTAAAGGTGTTTTGTATAATACGGTGAGGAGCTTAATTAACTGTGGTATGCCACCTGGAGCACTTATGACTAGAAGGGGTAATCATTATCAGGGACATACATTTAAACATTTTCAGTAAGTTCATTTTATTTATTAATTTTTGTTTTTTAAAAGCTTATTTATTTTGAGAGAGTCAGAGAGAGTGTGCATGAGTAAGCAGGTGAGGGGCAGAGAGAGAGGGAGAGAGAGAATCCCAAGCAGGCTCTACGCTGATGGGGGCAGGGGGAGGCTTGAACCCACGAACTGTGAGATGACCTGAGCTAAAATCCAGAGTCTGGTGCTTAACTGACTGAGCCACCCAGGTGCCCCTCGATAACTTCATTTTAATAATAAACAGGTATTACTCTACAGGCTTTATGTGTATTATTAGCTAATAATCTTCACAATAACCCTATGAGGTAGGTACTATTAACGCCCATTTTCAAATGAAGCAGTTAAGGCATAGAGAATTAAATAGCTGGCCAACCACATACAGTGGATAAATGGCAGAGCCTAGATTCACACTCTGGCTCTTAGACTCTTGAACCTGTGCTCATAATCATTGTGTTTACTGGTAATTACGTATTTTCTGTATCTGTAATTGAGTCATCAAATATGGAGGATAAACTTCTAGGTCACAAAGAGTAAGTGAGCTTTTAGAGAGATTACACAAGTACTTTTTACTGTGTTCTCTTTTGTCCAGATCTGTTTCTTGGTCTCTCAAGGACTTCTAAGGAGACTTCTGACAGTGATGAGTTATACTCTCCTAGAGGATATATTAACTTAGTTTAGGCATTCTTTTGTGTAGTTTTTTTAAGTGATATTTTTTAATCTTTGGAAATCTTTGTGATTTAGGCTGATGTATTTATTTTTTTTTATGTTAAGTTTTGACTACTGCTTTAAGAATCTGACCTCAATTTCTGAATGAGACATGACTTCTGCCTACACTTACCAGGTTAAGGCATATTTGTTCACAGTTTGAAATGTTAACACAAACTAATTGAAAATATATAGTATAATTTAAGATATAGATGTATTCAGTACTTTGAATTACAGGTTCTCTAAAGAAAGTTTTGTTTGTACAGTGATGTGCAACCATAAGGCGTTAAGATCTGCTCAACATTTAGTGGTTGTGCAGCTATTAATGGTGACACTGCTGAATGCTATGAGGAAATACGTTCTTTAGTTTGTGTTCTTGCAGAGGACTGGTGATTTAAAGTAGCCTCTTGTTACTTTTTGTTCTAAATATATTCTGCGTTAGATTTCTTTTTTTTTTAAAAAATCATTTAATGTTTATTATTGAGAGACAGAGACAGAGCATGAGCAAGGGAGGGGCAGAGAGAGAGAGAGAGAGAGAGAGAGAGAGAGAATGAATCTGAAGCAGGCTCCAGGCTCTGAGCTGTCAGCACAGAGCCCGACACGGGGCTCGAACTCACAAACTGCGAGATCATGACCTGAGCCGAAGTTGGACACTTAACCGACTGCACCACCCAGGTGTCCCTCTGTATTAGGTTTCTAGTGAAAAGGAGCTATGATAATAGATAGTTGAGTAATAAAAGAATGAGAGAAATATCTTAAAGTTCATAGTAGAAATAAAATTACCCAAGGATTTTCTATAATCTATGTAAGTAATCATAGTGGTAAATAGCAATAAATCACGTATTACTTTTATGTAGCATGTTTGTAGGATTCTTCTAGGTGTTTCACATGATACCAGGATGTGGCCTTCACTTAATTCTGAAGTTGACCATTAAGTGAGGAGGTTAAAGTTTTAAAGTACTTAGGGCACGGAAGCATGTAAGTATATTTTCTGTGGTGGTGTCTTGTAAAAAAGTTTGCATTCTAATGCAGATATGACAGAGACATGGGCAAGTGTTCTAATCTCTGTTTTCTAGGTCTCCCATCATCTGGAAGAGATGCCACTAGCTATGAGAATGAATGTCTGCTTTGCTTGGGATACTGAAACTTATGCAAAATTATTACTGTTCCCTTTCTCAACATATTATGATAGGTGGAAAGGATTGGAACCAAGGCTGTACCAGTTTCAGAATACTGATGATAAATTGGCATGGTTATTAGCAAATGAAAAATTATTGGTTAGTATATTCTCAGGGGATCAAGAATTACCATGTCAGGTCAGCTTAAGGGAAAGCTCTCTGGTGGTGATTTGAAGGATACAGGGTATATATTCAAGATAAAAGGTATTTGAAAAGGGATATTTTAAGGAAAAAAAAAATCACAGAGAAAGACATTTAAGAGTTTCATTGAAGGGAGAATGGGTTTGACAAGAATTGTGATCACAGGGTTTTGTGTGATGGTATGCTTATTTGTTTTAAAAGTAGGCATGGGAGACGAAGAAACAGATCTAGAGGAATATAGTATCAGGCTGATGATTCACAGGGCTGTTCTAATACCATGAACATAGAAAAACAGGTGTGTTGTGTTCTTTTATCCTATACATATCACACAGTTCTCATTAGCGTACTACAGAGGGATTCTTTTATCATGTTTTATCAAGTCTTTATGATAAATTATATAACCAGGGTGCTTGGTGGCTCAGTCAGTTAAGCATCTGACTCTTGATTTCAGCTCAGGTCGTGATCTCAAGGTTCCTAGGTTCCAGCCCACTGACGGCGCAGAGCCTGTTTGGAATTCTCTCTCTGCTCCTCCCCTGCTCGTGTGTGCACGCTCACTCTCTCCCAAAATAAACTTTAAAAAGTACTATGAATTACATAACCAGAACTAAAAACTGTGACTTAAAAATTTTTAAAGATCTATATCATTAATTATCCTGATTCTGCTGCTTTGTAGCTGAGACACATTTCTATGTCCTTTCCATCTGTTGTTTGGGTACATGATAAAATGAGAAAAAGGACAGTGTTTTCCTGGCAAGATTTCCATTTTCTGGGGCACCTGGCTGACTCATTTGGTGGAGCATGCAACTCTTGATCTCGGTGGTGACTTCAAGCCCCACGTTGAGCGTGGAGTCTGGTTAAAAAAAGAAAAAGAATAGAAGTTCATGAGATCTTGAATTATGTATTTGAAACCCATGTAGAGATTTCATCTTTTTTCTTATGACTTGATAAATTTCTAATATTTTATTAGTGAAAATGGGTTCCAACTTGAGGTTGACATCCTGTTCTTGAATTCTATTAAAATTCCTTCCCTGAAAACTGCTTGGTACTTTTGCTTGTGTGTCTGGCATTATATCTCTTTTTCATATTAGCATTGCCATTTAGCATTAAGCGAAAGCTGACTCATGTTTAATTACCAGAGGAATTACAAATGAGCACCACAAATACTGAAAGAAGTCATTGATTTGATATTGCAGCAAATACCAGAAGATGTTGTAATGATTTTCCAGTTATAAAAAGTGAATTGTCTGTTTAACTGTAGAAGTCTAACCGAATGTGCTTAATGCATTGTATTAGTCAATGCAAAAGTTTAAATATATCCAGCTGAAAGAATGTATTGTCATGCTTATACTAAATGATTTCTTTGGGATTTAACAGATGCATTTGGTATCTTATACTTAATATAGGAATTTATGGAAGGAAAAGCAGCTAAAGTTGCTTTGGCATTGTACATAGGTTATAGCATGTATTATTTTATTTATTTTTTTATTAAAAAATTTTTTTTAGTTATGTATTTTGAGAGAGCACAAGAGCTTGATCCGGGGAGAGGCAGGGAGAGGGGGAGAAGAAGAACCCCAAGCAGTCACCACAGAGCCTCATGCGGGGCTTGAACTCATGAACTGTGAGATCATGACTTGAGCCAGTTAAGAGTCTTGACGCTTAACTGACTGAGCCACCCAGGTGCCCCTAGCACCTAACATTTTAGTAAGTGCCATAGATAGTAATTTAAAACTAGGGCCAAAATAGTAGTTTTCTGTTATTTGCCTTAATTTTTTTAAATATTTATTTTGAGAGAAAGAGGTAGAGAGAGAGAGGAAGAGAATCTCAAGCAGGCTCGACAGTCAGTGCAGGGCTGATGCAGGGCTGGATCTCATGAGCCAGGAGATCATGACTTTAGCCGAAATTAAGCAGCCATCCAGGCATCCCTGCTTAATTTTTATTTTTACCAACAGTGTTGAGGTAAGACATAGGAGGTAAGACATATCTTGAGTTGTGTGTCTTCGTAATATTAATTTGGTCTCATCTCAGGGTGCGTGGGTGGCTCAGTTGGTTGAGAGTCCCACTTTGGCTCATGTCATGATCTCACGGTCTGTGAGTTTGAGTCCTGCGTCGGGCTCTGTGCTGACAGCTCAGGGCCTGGAGCCTGCTTCGGATTCTGTGTCTCCCTCTCTCTCTGCCCCTCCCCCACTCATGCTCTGTCTCTCTCTGTCTCAAAAATAAATAAACGTTAAAAAAAATAAAAAAAAATAATTTGGTCTCATCTCATGAAATTCCAATTATTTATCATCCTTCTCTGACAATTACATTGATTTCAAAGAGGAATTTGAATTTTCTGTCTGTTTTATGGAATTGAAATACAAAATAGCTCTTCAGATTTAAAGTTGTAATAGAAAACATCATTGATCATGTTTTGTGACTATTTTATTTTTTTTAATGTTTATGTACTCTTGAGAGAGAGACAGCATGAGGGGTGGGCAGACACACACACACACACACACACACACACACACACACGCACAGAATCTGAAGCAGGTTCTAGACTCTGAACTGTCAGCACAGAGCCTGAAGGCACTTCAACTCTGGAACAGCAAGATCATGACCTGGGCAGAAGTCGGACGATTAACTGACTGAGCCACCCAGGCGCCCCTTGTGACTGCTATTTTAAATAATGATCATTGGAGAAATCAGTACTCCTGTGTTTTGTTTTGGGTAACCTTTTTCCAGTGTTGATTAGGGAGGAGAGGCTTACTTTTTCACCCATTTTGTAGGTAGTACTGATCAAAAATCAAGAAATTAATTTGATGTTTTAGATCTGGACTATACAAGAAGCTAAAGTTGATGCTTACGGGGACAACTGGATGGCTCAGTCGGTTAAGTGACTGACTTCGGTTCAGGTCATGATCTCACGGTTCGTGGGTTCGAGCCCCATATCAGTCTCTGTGCTGACAGCTCAGAGCCTGGAGCCTGCTTCGGATTCTGTGTCTCTCTCTCTCAAAAATAAACATTAAAAAAATTTAAAGCTTATGCTTGTAGATTATATGCTGTAGTGTCGGTAATTTCCCTTGTTATGAGTAAACCTAGAAGTAAAATTATGAGATATCTTAAAAGGAGCAAGAGTGGTTGAAAATTTAATTGGTTTAATAACTACTTTAGGGTATCTACACAAGAGATACCGAGAGGTATGTTTACCTTCAGAATATTTTCTAGTATATACTTGTTTTTAAGAAGGTTGTTAATAAAATAATATTTGAATAGTGGCTGTGCTAAAGAGTATGTGTATATTTGTGGAAGAAGCTTTGTTAATAAGTGGTGGTTTTCAAGGAACTTTTGTTCCAGATTGAGAGATAATAAAGAAAATAATATTTACTACTCATAAGACCAGCATGATTATCAGATGAATAGTATACTAAATAAATACAAAACTCAAAGTAAATGACAGAACCCTTAAAGTGGGATAGTTGGGCATGCCTTTATGAAGAAATTAGCATTTAAGCTATATCTTGAAAGATAGGATTGCATCTTTGCAACGAAAAGAATGGGAGGGATTCAGTTGGAGAAAACAGCCAGGGCAAAAGTTTGGAAGTGGAATAAGCAGAATTGGTGTGGGGGGGGGGGGGGCAAAAGTTTGGAAGTGGAATAAGCAGAATTGGTGTGTGTGTGGGGGGGGGGGGTTTGTTTTTCTTTCTGTTTTCACAATGATAAAACTATTGAGCATAGGGGAAAAAAGTAAAAGCTAAGGCTACAACAGCAAGTTTTATTTTAATGTTCTATGCTGGAATATTCTACCTATTTAAGATGTTTAAATGGGGGATAGACATCGAAACAGTTTTTCTTATTTGAAGATTAATTCAGTTACAATGGTGTTAGATGTGCTATACATACAGTTAAAGCTGTGATAACCAGTCTCCATTAACCAGAGTTAATGTGGGGGGGGGGCAAGAGAGGGGTTATAATGACTGATTTTAAGCTTAGTAGGGGGATAAGTAAGGACTTTTGGGGTGGAGGGAAAAGTTGGATCAATGGATTATAAACTGATGGGATTTAAAAATTGTTGGAGAGATGGGAGGTGGGTGGAGGATGGGGAAAATATAAAAAGCATTAAGAATATACTTACCCTGATGAGCACTGAGTAATGTATAGACTTGTTGAATCCTTGTACACCTGAAACGAATATAACATATGTTAATTACACTTTAACAAAACAAAAAAGAATTTTTGGAGTAGAGGTACTGGAGTGAATGAGTGGGAAAGACAGAACTTTGTGGTTGGGAGAGCACAGTGTTTGAAATAGAGATTATGGAAGGGTTGAGATTATTGGTAATGACTGGGAGAATGAAATGGCTAAAGTAGTTTGGAGGACAAGATCATAGGAAACGAAGTTAGGGAAGTAAGACACCAGAGTTTTGTAAAATCATCTAACCTGGATGTTAGAATGGTAATATTGTGCAGTTATATACTGCATGGTTTAATAAGTGCCCTCATACACACTCTTATGTAATTCTTTTGGCAACTCAGGTAGATTAGGTAGAAATTGTTTTGGAGATGATGAAACAGAGGCCCAGATATTTTAAGTATTTTGCCTAATACAGAGCTGGATTTTGAACTTTAATCTTCTGATTCTTTTGGTAGTATTCTTTCTGCTGTGTTATATAGATTGGCCACTTTTTGAGACGAGTGTTGGTATTGTCTACGGTACACAAAGCATTGTTTTGGTTTTTTTTTAACTATCTTTTTAATGTTTATTTTTGAGAGAGACTGAGACAGAATGCGAGTGGGTTAGGTAGGGGCAGAGAGAAAGGGAGATACAGAATCAGAAGCAGGCTCCAGGCTCCTAGCTGTCGGCACAGAGCCCGACGTGGGGCTCAAACTCACGAGGTGTGAGATCATGACCTGAGCCAAAGTTGGATGCTCAACTGACAGAGCCACCCAGGTGCACCAGCATTGTTTCTTTTTAATACAAGGTAGCATTTTCTACCAGTTAACTGGTAGGAAATAGTTGGTATGTTTATCATTAAATATTATATTTTTTTTCTGGAAACATCTTGGTGTTATAGATTTAATTTGGTTATTTATGACTTCTTGCTGGCCTATTCACTGTGTATATAGGTCTACCAGACAGTTCCATTTCCCAAACATTTATTGAGTGACTATGTGTTAGCATCATAAAGAATAAGAAACGAGATTAAGAAGAATAGATGGGGAAAGAGAATGGTACTTTTACTGGATACTGTCAAATTAGGGTACTATAAACTTATCCTTGACCACTACACCATCAAAAGTTGACTGCTGTGATATCTAGTGATGGTACTATCAGCTGCTATTTGTTGGGTACTTATTACATTCCAGGCCCTGGGCCAAGGCATTTTAGAGATATTTATGTAATCTTAAGTAACCTTTTAAACCAGGTGGTGGTATCTCTATCTTTTTACAGGTGAGAGAACTGAGGATCAGAGAAATCGAGACCATATAGTTAGAAAACTCAAATTTGAACCTTGAATGCTCCTAAGCTACAGTTTTTTTCTCTTGTTTCTGATTTCTCAAGTATCTGATTCAAACTCACTAACTTATGTTTTAAGACTCTTTTTTTTTTTTAATTTTAACATTTAAAAAAAGTTTTTGTTTATTTTGAGAGAGAGAGAGGGAGAGAGAGAATCCCAAACAGTGTAGAGCCAGATGTGGGGCTTGAATTTAGAAACCTTGAGATTATGACCTGAGCCAAAATCAAGAGTTGGACACTTGGGGCATCTGGGTGACAAGGTTGGTTAAGTGTCCGACTCTTGATATCAGTTCAGGTCATGATCTCACGGTACTGAGGATTTAGCCCCATGTCGGGCTCTGTGCTGACAGTACAGAGCCTGGAGCCACCCAGGTGCCCCAGGTGTATATCTTCTTTTCCCTTCTTTGTCCTGCCATCCTACAGTTTCTGTTGTTATCTGGACATGCTAGGCTCTTTTATTATTCTTGTTTTTGCATATACTCTAACCTGCCTGGAATTCCTACTGCTGTACTCAATTTTTTACTCAATTTTGGTGTCACCTCTGACATATTCCTTAGGCAGAGTTAGTTACTCCATTTTCTGTGCTCCCACAACACTTTCGTAATATTTCAGTATTACATTTACTTGTAATAGTAGCAGCTAACAGTATACAGTGCTTCCTCTGTTGTGTGCACCATTATCTCATGTAATCTCCCACTAATGCAGGTCCTATTACCCCCATTTTATAGTGAAAAACTTAGCCAGATCTCATGGCTGGCAAGTTGAAGAGGTAGCTTTCGAACCAGTCGCAGCCTTTAATCACTGTGCTTTTATCTCTCCTGCTGTATACTTCTTATGATTTATCTTATCATACCAGACTTAGAATTCCTTGGGGCGCCTGGGTGGCTCAGTCGGTTGGGCATCGGACTTGGGCTCAGGTCATGATCTCGTGGTCCGTGAGTTCGAGCCCCATGTCAGGTTCTGTGCTGACAGCTCAGAGCCTGGAGCCTGCTTCAGATTCTGTGTCTCCCTCTCTCGGCCCCTCCCCCACTCATGCTCTATCTCTCTCTGTCTCTCAAAAATAAACGTTAAAAAAGAATTTCTTGAATGCAAAGTCTTTGTTTTATTCATTTTTCTAGCATTGAGCCAGGGTATGGCACCTAAAAGTTGCTCAGATATTTGAATTAATGGTTAAGTAAAGTCAGGTATGTTAAGGAGAGGCTTAGTCTGAGAAGAATGTAGACTTGGGGACTCAGCTTCCTGCTGTGCTGTGGATTATCTAGGTTGAACTGTTATTTTCTGTGATATCTTATAGAGCCAGTTGAGGGATATTTCAGGTATGGAGGCTGTATTATGGTCATTTATAGTTTCACTTTATTACATATTGTATATAACCACACCAATCATCTTTTAATTGTGAGTTTCCTTTTCTGTGACACATCGTACATATACTTGTTTTTCTGTGGACTAGGGCAGAAATTCTTTCAAACTTCTGAAAAGAGCTATCATACCAGCCAGTGGTAAAAGAAATAATATATGTTACTGTGGGTCCCAGATGAATTGTTTAACTATTGTCTCCCTATCTTTTTGAATGCCTCAAGAATTGTTTGTTGTATTTTCATGCATTTCTGAAAAACCCCTATGGGTTTGTTTTTTTTTTTTAAGTTGGTAATTTTTCTGTGTTGTGCTTTTTTTTTTTTTGGAAACCATTTCTTTCTCGTTCTAGTTGAATTATCCAGAAAATTTGATATGTCAAACAGGTGTGCATGTATTTTTAGACTAGTATGTGATATGCTCATACCCTTGACCCAGTGTAATATGTTTTCAAGTTCTTAGTTGTTTGCTGAGATTGCTAGCCAATTAGCTTTCCTACCAATTTATGTAGAATTAAGTTTAATAAATGAATTTTTCTCTGGGTATTGACTGGTCTCAAGAGTGCTTTAAAATAATTATAATTTTGTTCCTCTTTAAACCTCACAATCTATGTAGTAATGCTATAGTGTAATAATGTGGATTTTACAGCTGAGGAAACCAGCCTAGGCCTGGACAGAGGTTTAGTAATATGTCCAAGGTGATACAGCTAGCAGATGGTTGTGATTTGATTTCTGGTGTCTCTGATATCAGACAGAGATCTTTGGTTTTATAATTGCATACTGGAAGCCATTGTACATTAGACAGTATGATTATGAAAACAATACTAAAGAATTGGGGGTTTTGAGGAGTTGACCACAATGATGTTTCTGTCGACTAAGGGGAAATAAACTTTAAGTATACTAATAAAATGATACAATAATTCCCTAGAATGTTCATTTCCTTTTGGATAGGGTTTTTCCTCCTAAGACATTTTTATTCTGAATTGTTTAGGATAATATTAGAGTTAGTTTTTTTGGAATGAATAGAGAGGGGGATGGGGATGATGTCTCTTATTTATTTGGTGACAGAGGAGGACTGGTTGTGTTCATAGATGGAATATGAAGCTATCCTGTATGGCTCTGTCTGCTAAACATACCATTTTTTGTCCATGGTAGGTAAAATCAGCATCATTATGTGTTTTGAAATTAGAAGGTCCAAATTATGAACAAGTATGTTGCTTGAGTTGTAAGGTCGGGCTATGATTAATATTTCCTCTTAGTGACATTAGATTATCTCTAAGAGAATAATAAGTACAGTACAACAGATAAGTTTTGCTTGGGGATATTTGAAGCAGAGAGAGACAGGAATGTCTATAATATGCAGCCTAATAACCAGAGCCAGGTGCTAAAAGATAGGGCTAGCATTGAGTGGTAGAATATACTGCTAAAGATAAAACTACTTTAAACTTGGCTCATACCTAGTTTAGGGAAAAGTCAGACAGGATTTAAAACTTTAGTTTGCATAATCCTTGTGTTAAATAATTGATTCATCAGAGATCTTGGATCCAGTGACTTTGACTATGAGTAATATTTTTTCATTAGTTTTTTTTGGGAAATTGTGTTAAATTTTAATAGTCATTGTCAGATGGAAGAGAATATCACCTCTTTATGTCTGAAATGTTGTGTTTTGTTATTTGAGATTGTGATGTTTATTGTGATGTAAACAATTTTTTTAATGTTTATTTTTTGAGAGAGACAGCAAGCGTGAGCACGCATGAGTGGGGGAAGGGCAGAGAGAGAGGGAGAGAGAGGGTCCAAAGCAGACTCCATGCTGACAGCAGAGAGCCTGATGTGGAGCTCGAACCCATAGAACCATGGGATCATGACCTGAGCCGAAGTTGGATACTTAACCAACTGAGCCACCCAGGTGCCCCTGTTTGTTGTGATTTTTAAAGAATTGTCCTGATAATTTCCTCTTCTCTAGTTTTAATTTTCCCTATGGGATTGTATAAATTCCAAAATAGCACTGGTTAGCAAATAACAAGTTTCCACTTATATGGATAAATTTAGGGCAGTCCCTGCCTCTATTTATATTTAAATGATCATCACAGCTAAATTTGTAATAGAGAAGTTTCCACATTTGTCCTGTGCTTGGAAGCAGAATCCTTGACCTATAAGGAACTAGAGCTACTGTGTATTTTAATGACCTGCAAGTCAGCCAGGTTCTATTCATTTATTATTAGATCTACCACAAGTTGAAGCTTTTTTTTTTTTAATTTTTTTTTTTTTTTTTTAATTTATTTTTGGGACAGAGAGAGACAGAGCATGAACGGGGGAGGGGCAGAGAGAGAGGGAGACACAGAATCGGAAGCAAGCTCCAGGCTCCGAGCCATCAGCCCAGAGCCTGACGCGGGGCTCGAACTCACGGACCGCGAGATCATGACCTGGCTGAAGTCGGACGCTTAACCGACTGCGCCACCCAGGCGCCCCTTTAATTTTTTTTTTTTTTTTTTTTTTAACATTTATTTATTTTTGGGACAGAGAGAGACAGAGCATGAATGGGGGAGGGGCAGAGAGAGAGGGAGACACAGAATCAGAAGTAGGCTCCAAGCTCCCAGCCATCAGCCCAGAGCCCGACGTGGGGCTCGAACTCACGAACGGTGAGATCGTGACCTGAGCTGAAGTCGGACGCTTAACCGACTGAGCCACCCAGGCGCCCCTGAAGCTTTTTTTTTGAGAGAGAGGCAGTTGAAGGAAAGTCTGTTGGGTATATGTATACATCTGTGTACATTTTAACATCTTTTTTTTCTTTAAAGTGAAATTGCTTCTGAGGTGCTGGGGTGGCCTGTGTCTCCCTCTCTTTCTCTGCACCTATCCCTCTTGCACTGTCTCTCTGAAAAATAAACATTAAATTTTTTAAAATTTTTTAAATTTATTTTTTTAAATGTTTATTTTTGAGACAGGGAGAGACAGAACATGAGTGGTGGAGGGTCAGAGAGAGAGGGAGACACAGAATCTGAAGCAGGCTCCAGGCTCTGAGCTGTCAGCACAGAGCCCAACGCGGGGCTCGAACTCACAAACTGCGAGATCATGACCTGAGCCGAAGTCCAGCACTCAACCGACTGAGCCCCCAGGCGCCCCTAAAAATTTTTTTAAAAAGTGAAATTGCTTCTAGTCCGATCCTTTTGAACTTAAATTTCTTTTCTTTATTTAAGATTTTATTTTTAAGTAATCTCTACACTCAACGTGGGGCTTGAACCCACAACCCTGAGACCAAAAGTCGCATGCTCTACTGACTGAGCCAGCCAGGCACCCCTGTACTTAAATTTCTTATCACCATAAATGAAAAACTATATTTCAACTACGAAAGCACATAATACGTAGAAAGGAAGAGTTGATTTAGGCATTGTGGAGTAAGTGTTTCAAGCAGTCATTAAAAGTAAATTTTAGGGGGGCGCCTGGGTGGCTCAGTTGGTTGAGCATCCGACTTCGGCTCAGGTCACGCTCTCATGGTTTATGAGTTCGAGCCCCCACATGAGGCTCTCTGTTGTCAGCACAGAGCCCACTTTGGATCCTTTGTCCCCCTCTCTCTGCACCTCCCCTGCTCATGCTCTCTCTTGAAAAAGCAAACATTAAAAAAAAAAAAGAAAGAAAGTAAATTTTAGGAATACTGTAACATAGTGATCTGTGATTTTTCACTAGGATAGATATGTTGTGGTTTATGTCTTTTGTCCTGGCATATTTAGTCTCAACACTCCTTTTTACTCTCAAAGTGCCCTGGTTTGCCTGATAACATTTTGTGATCATCTTAATTCTGATGGGGTTTGAGAAGTCTAAAGGAGATTTTTGAAAGTAGGGTAAAGCAGAAGAAATACTTCTCTTAAAATCCCTGTTGAGGCCTTCACATAATCAAAGGCCATATTGACTATTTTTGGAAAGAATGATTTTTTTTTTTTTTTTAAGTTTATTTTTGAGAGAGAGAGAGCATGAGCACAAGTGGGAGAAGGGCAGAAGGAGAGGGAGGAGGAGAGAGAATCCCAAGCAGGCTCTGCACTGTCAGCACAGAGGCCATTGCGGGCCTCAAATTCACAAACTGTGAGATCATGACCTGAGCTGATGTCAGAGTTGGGTGCCTGGGTGGCTCAGTTGGTTAAGCCCCAACTTCAGTTCAGGTCATTATCTTGGGGTTCGTTTGAGCCACATGTTGGGCTCTCTGCTGACAGCTTAGAGCCTGGAGCCTACATCAGAATTTGTGTGTGTGTGTGTGTGTGTGTGTGTGTGTGTGTGTCTCTCTCTCTCTCTCTCTCTGCCCTTCCCCTGCTTGAACCCTCTCTCTCTCTCTCAAAAATAAATAGAAACATTAAAAAAAAAACGTTAAAAAGTCGGATGGTTAACCAACTGAGCCACCCAGGTGCCCCTCTTTTTCTTTTTTGCTTTTGCTTTTCTTTGCTTTTTTTTTTTTAAACGTAAACTCTACCCCTAACATGGGGCTTGAACTCAAGACCCTGAGAACAAGAGTTGCATGCTGATGGGATGCCTGGGTGGCTCAGTTGATTAAGCCTCTGACTTTTTTTTTTTTAATATTTATTTATTTTGAGAGAAAGAGAGTACAAGCTGGGGGAGGGGCAGACAGAGAGGAAGAGAATATCCCAGCAGGCTCTGCACTGCCAGCCCAGAGCCCGGTGTGGGGCTCATGAACCATGAGATATGTGACCTGAGCCGAAATCAAGAGTCATACTCTTAACTGACTGAGCCACCCAGGTGCCCCAAGCCTCCATCAACTCTTCATCTCATCTCTGGTCTTAATCTCAAGGTTGTGAATTAAAGCTCTGTGTTGGGCTCCGTGCTGGAGTGAAGCCTACTTAAAAAAAAAGTCTAAGTCTTAAGTTCATCAAGATGACTTGAAAAAAAATTGAGGGGGTGGGGGGTGGGAGGGAGGGGACGGTGGGTGATGGGTATTGAGGAGGGCACCTTTTGGGATGAACACTGGGTGTTGTATGGAAACCAATTTGACAATAAACTTCATATATTGAAAAAAAAAATTGGGCACGAACAGGGAAAGAAGCAAGAAATAAAATATTTATTACTGTTATCATAATCATCACCACCACCGTTACTATTATTACTATATATTTAAACCCTTGGGGGGGGGTTTAAAGTCAATTTTATATTCCTTCCTCTCCCCCCCCCCCTTTTTTTGCTTTTCTAGTACAACATTTAAAAGGGACAAATGGATTCAAAGTGAAAAGTAAACCACTTAATTTTCTCAAAGACAAACACTATTTCCAATTACACGTGGGTTCTTTTAGACATACATAATACGTATACATACAGGCATTCTCCACTCTTCTCCTTCCCCAAAGGGTAGCATGTAAACACATCTTTCGGCACTTTGATGTTGTTTTTCTCTTAATGCTAATATGCTGAGATTATTGCATAACTAAAAGGTTTTTGTTTTTTAAGCAAGGTTTTTTTTTTTTTATGTTTATTTTTGAGAGAAAGCGAGAGCAAGGGGGAGGGGCAGAGAGAGAGGGAGACAGAATCCAAAGTGGACTCTGTGCCAACAGCAGAGAGCCTGATGTGGGGCTAGAACTTATGAACCGCGAGATCATAAAATCTGAGCCGAAGTTGGATGCTTAACCGAGTGAGCCACCCAGGTGCCCCTATTTTGAGCATTAAGTTTTATTTACTTTTAAAAAATGTTTATTTTTGAGAGCGAGAGGGAGAAAGAGCGCATGCGTGAGTGAGGGGCATAGAGTGGGACAAAGGATCCTAAGCAGGCTCTGTGCTGACGGTAGTGAGCCTGATATGGGGCTGGAACTCTCAAACCAGAGATCATGATCTGAGCTGAAGTTCGATGCTTAACCTGACTGAGCCATCCAGGCATCCCAAGCATTAAGTTTTAAATTTATGGAATAGTTGTAAATATAGAGTTTTGGATTACTACTCACCCAGCTTCCCCTACTACAATAGTTGCACAGTAACCATAATATAATTATCAAAACTAGAAAATTAACATTGGTACAGTAATATTAACTAAACCACAGTCCTTATTTGAATTTTACCACTTTTATCCACTAATGTTCTTTTTCTGTTGCAGGATCCCACCCAGGAATTTGAATTGATTGCATTTAGTTTTTCTTCATCTCCTCTAATCTGTAACATTTCCTCAGTCTTTTCCATGTCTTTTGTGATAGGAAGCAGGTTTTGACTAACTGTTCTCTTTATGGAATATTGTTTCAGAATTATGGAGTCAAGGTTGTTTATTTTTAATCTTTTGAGTTTTGTATAGTATAATACATTGGCAGAAACATGGGACTAAGAAGATGCATATCACTAGGTTGCACACCTGAAACTAATGTAACATTGTGTTTCAACTATACTCAAATAAAAATAAAACAAAATTACATTTATGCCTACCATCTACTCCCCCACCCCCAAAGAATCAGAAGCCTTTAAGAATTAAGGACAATCTGTGTGTCAGTTTTCTTATTTGTGAGATAGGGATGATTAAAAAAAAAAAAATCACCTAGGGTTGCTTGGGTGGCTCAGTCCGTAGAGCTTACAACTGTCTTCTTTGTTTTTGTTTTTTTATTTTTTATTTCTTTAGTAGGCTTCATGGCTAAGCGTCTGACTCTTGATTTTGGCTCAGGTCATGATTTCATGGTTCACGAGATGAAGCCTCTCCCCCACTTGTGCACATACTCGCATGTTCTTTATCTGTCTCTCTGTCAAAATAAATAAACATTTTTTTAATCCCCTAAATTCAACTGATTGCCAAATCCTGTGCTATCTAATAAGTTTGTTGCGATAAGGTTTCTGAAGATATTTTATAAAACTAAAAGAACCTACACATGTCTATGTATATGGGGTGGTATTAACCATTCTCAAAACTTTGTTTTAAATAAACCTTTTAGGACAGTTTTAGCTTAAAGAAAGATCACTAAGATAGTACAGAATTCCCATAGATATGCACCCAGTTTCCCTTGTTATTAACATCTTACATTAGTGTGGCACATTTGTCACCATACTAATGGACTCATTGATACCTTATTATTAACTCAAGTCCATAACCTATATCCTTAGTACTCCCCTCATGTCCTTTTCTGTTCCAGGGTCCTGTGTAGGATACCACATTACATTTAGTTGTCATGTCTCTTTAGACTCTTCTTGGCCGTGACAATTTCTAAAAACTTTTAAAGGGTAAAACTTTAATGTTGTAATTGTTATTAATTTGGGGTCTAATTTACTATTTCAGTTTATTGTAAGAACTTATATATGTTCTATAGCACAGAAGGACCCTATGTCTAATTTTTATTATATATTTGTTTTTTAAAAATTTATTTGAGAGAGCGTGTGAACATGAGCTAGGGAGGGGCAGAGAGAGATACCTAAGCAGACTCCATGCTGTCAGCGCAGTCGTGCTTGATCCCACGAACTGTGGGACTATGACCTGAGATGAAATCAAGAGTCGGATGCTCAATGGACCAAGCCACCCAGGCACCCCAACTCTTCTTTCTTTAAGGAAGGAGCTATTTAGTCTTTAAGGCAATTTCCTCCAAATGTCTATTATCTTTGATCTTTTCCAATAGTTCTCCCTTTGTTTTCTGTATATTTGCCCCCCTTTATATCCTAATATTTATTATTTTTATTATTTTTTAAATTTACTTTTGAGATTGAGAGAGGGAGCACGTGTGGGGGCGGTGGGGGGGGGGGGGGGATAGGGGAAGAGAGAGAGGGAGACACAGAATCTGAAGCAGGCTCCAGACTCTGAGGTGTCAGTGCAGAGCCAGACACGGGGCAAACTCGTGAACTGAGATCATGACCTGACCAAAGTCAGACGCTTAACCAACTGAGCCATCCAGGTGCCCCTATAAGCAGTTTTTATACTTTTCACACGTTGCTACTAATTGATTTGTTTATTGTGGGAAATCAAGCACTCATAAATGTTAAGAAGTAATCTCTGTTCTGGATGCCTGGGTGGCCTAGTCGGTTAAGTGTCTGACTTCGGCTTGGGTCATGATCTCACGGTTTATGAATTCGAGCATAGAGCCTGCTTGGGATCTTCTGTCCCCTTCTTTCTTTGCCCTTTCCCCACTGGCACGCATGCTCGCTCTCTCGCTTTCTCTCTCGCTCTCTCTCACGCTGTCTCTCGCTCTCTCTCTCTCTCTCTCTCTCTCTGTCACACACACACACACACACACACACACAAATAAATAAATAAATAAAAAGAAAAAGTAATCTCAGTTCACTAATTTAGTTATGGTTGTGGAATATTTCTAGGCTGTTTAAAGTCAACTTCTATCACAAATAATATTTAAATTAAAACAATTAACTTTAGATGTTCGTTAGATGCTTCTTCAGATGTTTATCAGTTCCTGTCACATTTTCAGAACACCACTCAGTTCTTGTCCACATAGTCTTACACAGTTGTAATTAGTGAACTGCCTTTTTGATTTGTTCCTCCTTCCATTTAAACTTAACCTGTTTCTGCATAGTTTTAAAACTTTTATTGTAACTCCCTAATTGTTGTGTTAATAAAATAGAATTAAATTAAACTCTTCCTCTATTGGACATTTGCTTCTAATTTTTTAAAAATATATTAGAGAAGTGCTACAGTGAATGTTATCTGCATTTAAAATTCGCAGAAGCTATGGAAAATGTGGTATCTGGAACCCTGTCTCCCAGTGTTCTTCCTCCTGCCTCTTCCTCCTGGAAAAAAAAATCACAAAGTAGCATACCAGAAAGAACATGGACTTTGAAGTTAATAATGACTTTGGGTTTAGAATTTGGGCTTCTTTACTTACTATTTAAGTGAGTAGATTTTGTACTTACACCCCTGAATTCTTCATCTGAAAATAGAAATAATGATACCTACCTTGTTGGATCATTCAGAGGATTGAGATCATGCCTGTGAAGCACACAGTTCCTGATACTTATTAATAGGTACTCAAAAGATAGCTGGTACAAATGTACTGTTTAGCAAGACCATGGGAGTAAACTGTTAAAAATGAGTTCCTGAGTTCTTCTAAACAGTATCTAATTTAGGCGGTGAATTAGTTATACCAGCAGAGTATTTGTATTTTTTAATGTACATATTTGTTGGTTTCATTGAAAAGATCATTTGGTTATCATTTTTAAATTTCTGAGTTCAAGATGGGAGCAAGGGGAGAGTGGGTGATGGGCATTGAGGAGGACACTTGTTGGGATGAGCACAGGGTGTTGTATGGAAACCAATTTGTGAATAAATTATATTAAAAATTTCTGAGTTCACATAGTTTGTCTTTCATGATTATTAATTTTTTCTATTTAAACTAATTAGTTTTTTAAAATTGAAATGTATTATAGTTGGGATTACATTGTGGATGATTAGTCGATGTCTTTTTTTTTTTTTTTTTTTTTTTTTAAATAGTCAACCTCTCAGCAGCAGAAGAGCAACTCTGGTGTCAATAACTGAGAAGACTGGCAAAAAAAAAAAAAAAAAAAAAAAGGAGCTGAGCTTATAGCCTGTTATGTCTGATGTATAAGCTTTTTTTTTTTTTTTTCTTTTTCAAGCTTATTTATTTATTTGGGGGGAGGGAGGGAGAGAGGGGCAGAGAGAGAGAATCCCAGGCTCTGTCAGTGCAGAGCCTGACTTGGGGCTCAAACCCACGAACTGTGAGATTATGACCTGAGCTGAGACCAAGAGTCAGATGCTTAACTGACTTGAGTCACCCAAGTGCCCCTGATGTATAAGCTTTTTAAAAAAAGTTTCAAATATTCAATTGGAAATCATGATTTCATTTTATGTTTATGCTTAAACATTTAAAATTAAAGTTAATATTTTTGAATCAACACCACTTTAAAATGTGTTAAACATTTTAAAATAAATTCATCAGAAATTTATTTTGAATGGCATTGATTAAGCATTCAAAGATAAATACAAAATGGTTGTGATTTCTATTAAATACAAAATATTTATGATTTCTATTAGAGTATTTGAGTATTAGGGAATTTAAGTATAAAATTCAAAAGGAAAAAACACGCAGTTAAAAACAGAGCCTCCCAGGGGCACTTGGGTGGCTCAGTGGTTGAGTGTCTGACTTCAGCTCAGGTCATGATCTCATGGTTCCTGAGTTCAAGCCCCACACATGGGGCTCTCTGCTGACAGCTCAGAGCCTGGAGCCTGCTTCAGATTCCGTGTCTCCCTCTCTCTCTGCCCCTCTTTATTTGTGCTCTTTCTCTCTCTCTCTCTCAAAAATAAACATTTAAAACAACGAAAGAGCCTCCTTCTCATCTCTTGTCTCTTAAGCACCCGGTTTTCTCAGAGTTCACCGCTAGTGTCAGCTTCTTATGTATTCTAGAGCTGTCTATGCATATTTTTTAGTTTATTTTTATGTAATAAGTCATACAGTAATATTGACTTCTATTTTGGTGTTTAGTTCTATAAATTTTAAAACATGTATAGATTCCTGTAACCATCACCGTGTGTTTACACAATAGGATTTAAACTTTCTTAATGCTTAAAAAAGTATTTTTAAGGGGGGAGATGTAGATATACTGGCTTTTTCCTTTTTTATTAAAAAAAAGTATGATTAAGATACAGGGTAATTCATTTTAGTGTACAGTTCTTCGAATTTTAACAAAATATAGTGTAGTCACCAGTGCAATCAGTATATAGCTCCAGGCAACCGCTGATCAGTTTCCTTTTCTCTGGTTTTGCCTATTCCAGAATGCCATATAAATGGAATTATACAATGACTTTTGAGTATGGCTTCTTTCACTTAGCGTAATGCATTCGAAATGTTACTGCTTATATGAGTAGTTTCTTTTTATTGGTGAAGAATGGTTCATTGAATGGGTGTATCATAGTATTTTAATCTATTTCTCAGTTGAGGGACATTTGATTGGTTTCCATACATTCACAAGACAGGATTTTCTGTGAACACAGGTTTTCCTTCTATGTGGACAAATACCCGGGGACGGAATTGATGGATTGTTTGTTCAATGTGTGTTTAATTTTATAAGAACCTGCCAAACTGTTTTCTGAAGTGTCTGTACCATTTTACACCCCACCAACAACCTATGAGAGTTTCCATGCAATTTCTGCAACACTTGTTAGTTGTTTTGTTTTTGTTGTTGTTGTTGTTGTTGTTTTAAGCTGTTTTAATAGAGGGGCAACTGCATGGTGCAGTTGCTTCAGTGTCTTATTCTTGATCTCAGCTCAGGTCATGATCTCACAGTTTGTGAGTCTGAGCCCCATGTCGGGCTCTGCACTGATGGCGCGGAGCCTGCTTGGGATTCTGTCTCTCCTCTCTGTCCCTCCCCAGCTTGTGTTCTCTCTTTCTCTCAAAATAAATAAATAAACTTAAAAAAAAAAAAAGCTATTTTAATAGATGTGTAGTGGTATTATCTTGTGGTTTTAGTTTGTATTTCCTTAGTAATGATGTTGAGTGTTTACTTGCCATCTATGTATCATCTTTGGTGAAGTCTGTTAAATCTTTGCCCACTTGAAAAATTGGGTTTTCTTATTACTGTGTTTAGAAAGTTTATTGTATATTTTAGAAATACAAATCCTTTATGAGATATGAGAGTTGTGAATACTTTCTCCCAGCCCAGGTTTTTTGTTTGTTTGTTTGTTTGTTTGTTTGTTTTAATAAGTGTAGGCTGTGTGCCCAGTGTGGAGCCCACTTGGGGGCTTGAACTCACAACCTTGAGGGCAAGACCTGAGCTGAGATCAAAAGTTGGACACTTAACTGACTGAACCACCCAGGCACCTTGCAGCCCAGTTCTTCATTTTTTTTCTTTTATAGATTGTGCTTTTGGCAGTGTAGCTTAAGAAAGCTTTGTCTAGCCCAAGGTTACAAAGATTTTCTTCTATGTATTTCCTTCTAGAAAAGCTTGTAATTTTAGGTTTTATATTTAGGTCTGCGATACATTTTTTAAAAAATTTTTATTGTGTGCAGTATGGATTGAGGCTCATTTCTTTTCTTTCTTTTTTTTTTTTTTTTTTTTGCATATGGATACCGAATTCTATGCCATTTATTGAAAATGCTATTATTTCTCTATTGAATTGTCTTTGCATCTTTGTTGAAGATCAGTTATTCATAAATATATGGGTCTTTTTCTGGACTCAAACTATATTATTAATCCTGTTTTGTATTGTGTGTGATAGATCCAGAATGATTTGACAACTTAGGCGGCTAGTTTTAGCAATTTGTAAAGCATGGGGCACCTGGGTGGGTTAGTCACTTGAGCGTCTGACTCTTGATCTTGGCTCAGGTCTTGATTTCAGAGCTGTGAGTTTGAGCCCCGTGTCGGGTTCTGCAATGACAGCGTAGAGCTTGCTTGGGATCCTCTCTTTTTCTCTCTCTGCCCCTTCGTGCCCTCTCAAAAATAAGTAAATCAAGCAAACAAACAAACATGGTTGTCCTAAGTTTAATACTCTAAAGATTTACTTTCAAAATAGTATCCAGTTATTGTTGGTATTAACACCAATAGTGGTAGTGGTAGAAACAATTAAGTGATTGTTTCTAAACTTTTAAATGTTGCTTTAGAAGTTAAAATAAGAGGCAAATGTTAAAGAGATTGTTGGACAAAATATTGGAGATTAAGAGAGACTTTCAGAGATTGTACCTATTTTTCATTTTTAGTATTTGTTGATGATTGCTTTTCCTCATTTTTAAAAAAAGTTTTATTTATTTTTTGACAGAGAGACAGTGCCAATGTGGGAGGTGCAGAGAGGTGGGGGAGAGAGAGAATCCCAAGGAGGTTCTGTGCTATTAGCGCAGGCCCCAATGTGGGGCTTGAACCCACAAAACTGTGAGGTCATGACCTGAGCCAAAACCAAGTCAGATGCTTAACTGACTGAGCCACCCTGGCACCTCTGCTTTTCCTCATTCTTGGAATGCCTGCTCCTCCATTTTTAAGATTTGCTTTTTGTCTTTGGAAAACCTATTCCTGTCCTGTTACTCCTTTCTTCTTTTGGATATACTCTACTACACAATTTTATTTTTATCATTTTTATTGTGCTAAGATACATACAACGTACAAGTTACCATTTTAATTATTTTAAAGTATACAGTTCAATGGCATTAAGTATATTAACAGTGTTGTACAACCATTATCACCACCACTGTCTGATTCCAGAACTTTTTCATCACTACCACACAATTTTAGCACCTAATTGTTCTCTAATGTTTAGCCACCGAGTTAAGTTTTAGGGTTGTAAGAGGTAAACAATATTTAGTTCTTGTTCTTAAGGACTTTACAGTCTGATGAAGGAAATAAGTAACCTAGTAGTTTTGATACAGTGTGGCAAATTATATGTTTAGGATCTCTATGGTTAAGATTTATTCAAGTAAAATTTTACCTTGAAAAAGTAAAATAACTTTTTGTTAACATTCAAGTTGTCCTACCACTCCACACATTGGATTAACATAGGCTAGACTGAAGTCTTTCCTCTTTTGATTTAGGTCAGTTCAGGACTTACAAATCATCACGCCCTCTATTTTGTAACATAAAGGGAACCAGAAAGTTGGTATTCTGTTTTAAAGCCAAATTATGAGCTATTATTTGCTAATAGAGTAGGGAGATCAGAGAAAACCATGATTAGAGAGAACTTCCTAGTTGTCTCCTCCTATCCTCAGTTGAACTATTTTGACTTACTCTAGTTGCAGTGACTGCTTACTTATGGTCAAATATGGCATTATACAGACATGTTTATCTCTCTTGGCAGATCATTTGAGGAATAGCTGTATTTAGAATACTGTGTCAAGAGATTGTGTTTTTAGATTCTTTGAAACTTGGGAGTTAGCAACTTGATTTAAAGTCCAATGTTTTAGCAGTTTTAATTTAAAAGCAATGTTACCAACATTGAATAGTATTATAACAGATTTTTATTTGCATTCTTCTATTATTATGATTTATCTTCTTCAGTGCAAGATTGTTTATGAAAAGCTAAAAAACATGGCTTTTTTTTGTTTGTTTATATATTTATTTTGAGAGAGAGAGAGCATGCACAGGAGGGGCAGAGACAGAGAATCCCAGGCAAGCTCTACACTGTCAGTACAGAGCCCGACGTGGGGCTCAACTCACGAACAGTGAGATCATGACCTGAGCCAAAACCAAGAGTGACACTCAACCCACTGAGCCACCCAGGCATTTTTAAGATTCTGGAGTCTCCATGATATCATCAGTCAGATAAGGAGTTGATAATCCCAAATGGTTGATAGTATTTTAGTTAGCAATTTCAATGTTTATCAAAGGGAGAATTCCTATTACTGGGCCTAGACTTCTAATAAATTGGTTTTTTTTATAGATTTAGAAAAGTCTGAAATTGTGGCACAGTTTTGATTGTCTACTGAAAAAGAATAAAAAGTTAAAAATAACCCCTAGCTGGATTAGATTATTCATATTTTGGCATTTATTACTTTTGAAAAATAACTGTAGTCTTGTCTTTTCAGGGTAATCACTTTGATCAGTATGAAGAAGGACATTTGGAAATTGAACAAGCATCACTTGACAAGCCTATAGAATCGGTAAGCCTATAGATCAGTGCTTAATTTTGGGTCATAGTTAGTTAGGTAGTGTTCGTGTGACACTTGATGTGAATGAATTTAAACTTATTAATAAGTTATAGTACAGTTTAGAGCTGTTTTCTTGCATGCCCTACAGTAATCAAATAGAATTTGGGATGTTATCTAATATTTAATATTTTGGGAAATCAGTCTGAAAGATCTAGAAACCACTTAGAATTTGATGGAAAATTTCATTTTGGCCCATACTGATATTCTGTTAAAGATAGCGAGTTAAAGTTTAGTGTTTTTGTAAATTGAATAAAGGAGTAAAATGTATTTTGATCCTTTAAAAGCTACACCTTTCCTTGGCAGCACAATTACGTGTGAAATGTTCCATTAGGAATAGTTAAGGACTAATATATTTACCAGACACTTACGAAACATGATAAATTTGGTAGCTTAAGAGATGTCTGGTTTTTGTGAAAAGCTGATTCTTTCTATCCCTTTACATGACTTAGTTTTGGATATTGATATAAGTCAATAGAACAAGGAGATTTATTTTCCTGGCTTTTAATTTTTTTAAAAAATCTTAATTTTTGAACATCATTTTCATTTTGAAAAGCTCTTTATTTTTAAATTACACAGTGCATTGTTAAAATGTCTAAACTTGTCAGTATTGTCAGTATTTAATATTTGTGCTTAAGTATACATATTTAATTAGGGTCTCAGTGAGTTATTGGTAAACTTGAGTGAAAATGATCGAAGAGGAAGTCTTAATCTTAATAGCAGTGAAGACATCTCCCTTCTTCTTTAAGAAACACTAGCTTCTTCTCCTCCCTCAGGAAAATAAGACAGTTTAGAGAGCACAGACATTTTAACTTCAGCTTTTATTTTCAAAACTATAACATAGTAAAGGATCAACATATATTTATGTTCCTAATTAGGTTGGTGTTGTGTGTGTGTTTGTGTGTGTGTTTAGATGTTTACAGAAATTTACACAACTTGGGGTGTTCGACATTTTTCTTCCACAGCAGTTGGCCCATATTAGCTAAGCAGCCATGATCTGGTTTGTATTGCACGGTCTGCCTTTTTTTAATTTCTTCTCTAGGGTTTCTTTCTCCCCCACCTCCCCTTCTTATTTCTGTTCTTCTGGTCCAGTGAACACTGCATATAGTACCTTCTGTCTTAATGTGCTGGCATGATGCTAGACTTAGGCATGGCAGTAATTGATGACGCATGTGATAATGCTGCAGAGGGAGAATTCACATCTGATCTTGAGCTGAAAGCCCAATCTTGTATTTTGACTTGAGGATAAAATGCCAAGCCCACATTGCTAAGTTAAAAATCACTGAAGTTTGTGCCTTGTTCTGTGTCATCTTGGGAATTACCACAAGGCAGAATTTTATAATGAAGTCTGTAGGCTGGCTAAGCTAGCATTTTGTACTTGAAAAATAATTTAATTTTTTCATTTTATTTAAATGTCTCTTTGGGTCATAGTTTAAGAACAGATAGTTGTCAGAAGCAAGACCCAAGTACCATATCTACAAGGTACATGATTAATATTCTTAAATAAGCTATAAATCTGTGGGTACTCTGATTCAACAGTAGTAGGGAATTTAATTAGACTAAATTTGCAGCTTAGTATTCATTATTACTATACTCAAAAGATTTTTAAAAAGCTCTAAAGTAAATAATATTTAACATTTTTAAAGCATTTTAGGGCTGTATTTTAAGGTTTTTGGAAAATTCATTCCTTCGGCATGTGAGACTAATGCTATTTTTCCTCTCACACTGTCCAGGATTTTTTCTAGCATATGTCATAGAAAGAATGCTATCAGAAGACTGTCTGAGTGATCACTGTTGAGGAATCTCAAAGAGTAGGAGTGGAATTGATAATATGCCTTATTTATTGAATCGTATTATCTTCTCCACTTAAAATAGTGAATGACATAGTGCTCAGACTGGATATTTAATTTTTTTTAATAAATAAGTGTATGTTCAGAGATGCATATTAATTATATCTCTAATGAAAATTTACTCCTGAAACATAAATAAATACTATTTGCGTTGTGGTAGTTTAGGTAATAGGAGGAGGAGCTTCATAGCCTACATTGCTTTAGGTAGAAGTGGAACACACAAGACAGGAAGGATTTTATTTCTCTTATGAATCACTTGGGAACAAATTGAAAGTTTTTAAAGGTTTTAAGGAAACTTTTGCTAAAACAATTGGCGTGAAAGTTGGTAGTGCGGTATCAATCTCCCCCTCCCCTCCAAAGGGAAGAACCCTATCATCTAAGGAATTCCCACCAAATAAATATATATTATATCGCTGGCTGGCTATATTGAGCTCTCTTGTTCTTAGGGGGAAATGGCATTGCTTTTCACACATAGAAAGAGTCTCTGCTGAATTAAAATCTTTCTCTGCAGCAATATCTATTGAGAGGTGCTGACTGTTTTGCTACAGCATGCAACTCAAAAGTGGCTGGAAATATGCAGCTTTGGGAGTCTACAGATCACTGCAGGAGCTAAAGGTCTAGTCATTTTTTTTTTTTAAACAAAGGTAATCTGCAGCAGCTGGTAACCGTGGAAATCTCTGCACAGGTTTGTGCCAAGAAATATGCCTGTGTGAAGGGTTATTGTGAGTATAGGATTAAGGTCTTTTCCTTTGGTAATAGGGTAAATTTGTTGTAAACTGGCAAGATGGGGAATGAAATACAAAGACTCAAGTACAAAGATTCAATAATGCATTATGCTTTAGTAAACTTCTGAAGCCTAGACTTGTTGGTGAGATAGATGATCCACATTTCAGTTTCAGTCAGGAAGTGTTGAAAACACCTCAAAATCCAGCATTTGTAAAGTATTTCATAATCTTTGTTGCGAAGTTTTATTTCCCCTGCTTTATTTCAGTCAACCAAATATCTTTCAATGAAATTTTTGGTCAAAAATAAAACTGTTCTAAGAAAATTATGAAAGAATTGCCAGACAACTTGGTTATCTGAATTACAGAGAAGATGGAAAGTATTAATGTTTTCCCTTATTACAAAAAGAAAAACAACTTTACAGAACGTGAATTTTAAGTTACTGTTTGATGATTTTTTTAGGTCGCAGCCATTATATCCTCTACATTTTTTAACGATAAAGTATTTAGAAAGCAAAACTTAAGTCTAAAGCCAAAGCTCACTTTAGAATTCCACCATAGTTCGAAGAACTGTTTGGTGTGATTTATGATATATGGTTTTTTATGACCTTTGTCATACAATATGAGAGGTGAGATGGGGGCATGATTACAGCTATACAGAAGGCAAAACACGTACATCATAGTAAAATATGTTGTCACTGTTGCAGTTGGAAGTAAAACTACCCATCAGCCATTAGTTGGTCTTTGTTCTACCTGAATAAAATCCTGTCTTTATAGTTGTTAGGTTGACTGAGAGGTTTTTAAAAATTAATGTAAGTTTTCAAACTCCAGTTGCTGATGTTTACTTTGCTTCTCTTGGGATTTAGAAGTATATTTATAATTGAGTTCATGTTGCATATCTGTTTAGATCTGTGGACTCCACTAGTTCCAAACTGTAACTATAAGACTGCTGATTTGACATTTAGCAGTGACCATATGTGGACTGCACTATAAATAATGTGCTTCTTGGAGCTGAATGGTGTAGCATTACTATATGGCTTTTCTCTCTAGTCTTCATTGTGTCATCTGTAGTGAGCTATAGATTTTTTGTTTCGGGAATTTTTACAACTTGTTGTTTGCATGGGTTCACCTAGTAGCATTTGGTTTTTGCTTATAGAGTCTTTAATACACAATCAGCAAAGCTTACAATCCACTCAAGAGACCTACCATTTTTGTCACTGTTGAAAATGGGCAAATGGTGTAAATTGAATGTGGCTGTCAACTAAAACAAAATTCATTGTGGAGTTAATATTCATCCAGTCACTGACATAATTGTAATACAGTTTTCTCTGGAGACAGAAGATTCTATTTCCTGCTATAAAAACTGGAATCAGCCTCATACAATAAAGTAAATTTTAATCTATGTTTTGGCAGGCTCCCATTGTACAGATTGGTGGTGCTATTGCCAAAATGATCATTGTTACTATGACAGAATACAGCTTTATAGAGCAGAGAAAACTTCTTGGGAAAATTTCTAGTTGATAGTTAATAAGTAAAAATGTTGAGGAATGGCTGAAACAATAATGAGGCTTTTTTTGTTGTTGTTTTTGTTTTTTCTGGTATTGTGTTTTAGCATGTTGATAGTTTATAATACTTACATTTCTTGCTTTCAAAGATTTTCCCATTGAAAAATTATATTTTCCTTTCTTACACATGTAAAAGAAGGGAACAGAGGGTAAAAATGTAGCATTTTAATTATATATTTAAGTTTAGAAATAGGAAAAAAAAAAAAGGCCAATTGAGGTAATCTAGGTGTAAAAAAGTTTGAGTTTTCAGCTCAGCTTTGTGGTTTGACCAGAATTAAAGAACTTCATGCCTAACCAAAGAAAATGCCACGCTGCCACCATTTTGGTCTTAAGAACATAGAGTAACAAATAGCTTGTGGGAACTCTGTGAATCAAGTGGAAAACTAGTTTGTTTGCCTGTTTCCTTTGGGCAAAGTTTAGTTGCTTTATCAATTAATTTAAAATTAGTATTTGTCTTGGGGCACCTGGCTTGTTCATGCTCTGTTGGTAGAGCATGAGAATCTTGATCTTGGGGTCGTGAGTTCAAGCCCCACATTGGGAGTAGAGTTTACTTAAATAGGTAGGTAGGTAGGTAGGTAGGTAAGATGGGTAGAATTTCCCTGCAGTTCTTCCATGTGCATTTAATTTATAAACAGCCTGTCATTGTCATGCCCATTTATTAGTTATAAACCAGACAGTGTTAAAAAGTTTTTTTCAATTACTTACTTTTGGTTCTACGAAATTAAAATATAAAGTTTGAAGTTGAATTATATTTTAAAATAAAAAACAAAGGTTTTTTAGTTACGACTATAGTGACTGAAATAGTAAATTGTTAAATAGTAAATTTACTTCAGAGGTAAATTTAGTTCTTGTTACCCTCATAATGTCTAGATTACCTGTTTGGGCTTTAAATTACTCCAATTTACTGTTATAAATAACATCCATGGGAATAATTTGCAAAATCACAACTCCAAACAGAGTAGATTATTATTTTCACAGGCTTATGAGTGACTCCCTTGTTCTTTCACAGTGACTGTTCAGTGAATATTTTGATCATTTCAGGGATAGGCAAGTCTACTTTGTTGTACTTTGTTGTGAGGTATTTTGGTGTGCCTTCCCTTGTGTTACCCATCATCCCTAAGCCTATTGAATTTTTGACAAGTGTTTATAAAACTTTTTTTCTTTTTTTGGTAGGAAAAGGGACCATACTGAATACTAGCCCTTTCTGCAGAGTCACAGAGCTGCCTTTTTTCCTACAAAAGCAGGTAGTCTGGAATGATAGGAAAGGTCCAGATTTTCTGTTATTAGTCATTCACTTAATCTCTGAGGTTGGTGAGGGGAAGAGGTTCTGGGAGGTATGTCTGTTGTGTCTGTTGCCTTTGTTATAATCATAAGGACATAAAGTGGCATATTAATTTTAATACAGACCCTGACATTTCATTCCTTATCCATACTTAGGAAAGTAGAGTTAATTAAAGGACAGCTTTCATCTAAAGTTTGAAAAATGCCACTACCATTTTGTATCAGCTTGCTTTTTTTTTTTTTTTTTTTTTTTTTTGAGAAGGTGACAGCTATCTTGAGTGGTTTTGTAAAAGTGGTGCTAATGTGTATAATCCTAAAGTTTTCTTTTTTCTTCCTCTCCCTTTAACATTTGCTTTTCCTTTCACTGTTGTCAGTCACAACACGCTGCTCTTGAATCTCTCAGCTGGTCTTGACTCGTGAATTTACTTATGCTTTCACTCTTCTTTAATAAATACATTAATTGCAAGCAGTGAATTGAAAACAAGACAAAAAAAAAAAAAACGACCATTAGTGATTGGACAGTTTCTTACTTTGTGTTACATTTAACTGTTCTTTTGACAGCCCAGTTTTTAAAGCCAGGTTCGTATGGAAATGCTTTCACTCCACTTGCACTGCTTTTGGAAATAGCATACTGCTTCATCTGTCTGTTTATTTTAGTGCATTCATAATATAACACAGTCAGCATAATGTCTCATCTCCACTTAGCCAAAGATTGAATTTTCTTAAATAAAAAAAGGGAGCGACAATTTTTGTCAGCATGGTTTAATATCCTAAATCTTTGTGCCAAGTAGAGTTATAACATTAGCCTATTAAAAGATTAAATGATAATTTAGTCAACTATATAACCTTAGAGTCATTCTGCTATCCGTGTCCTATAGTTCTTCAGATGTAAGAGTTATGATATAAAGTAAGGATTTTATGTACAGGTAAGTTTATATTCATAATAGTATAATAAAGTCCTCTTTTTCATTTTCTGCTAACATTGCTTATAGTAAGACTTTATCATTTGTTTTTAAGTTTTTGTGATGTCTAGTAATAAGGAAGTTACTGCCTCAGATTATACATAACCATGGCATTTTCTAATTCAGTTCCTGGGAAAAAGTAATTTCTAGTGACCTTTTGTTTCATTTATTTATTTTAGAGAGAGAGAGAGAGAGAGCGCGCGCACAAGTGGGGGAGAGGGGCAGAGGGAAGAGAGGGAGAGAAAACCCCAAGCATGGAGCCCAATTCAGGGCTCTATCCCACGACCCTGGGATCATGATGACCTGAGCCAAAATCAAGAGTCACTCAACGGACTTTGCCACCTGGGCGCCCCTATATATGTTTAAAACAGTAGTATCTTTTGTTTTAGGGACAGATTATTTTCCTCCTCCTCCTCCTCTCCTTCTTCTTCCTCTTCTTTTTTAGAAACAAATTTTCCATTATTGTTTGCCTCATTTTTGTTTTTAAAAAGGTATCCTGATCTTTATTCTGCCCTGATCAGTGAATAATCAGTTGCTCAGCTGAGTTTTCCAGTTTGCCTGCTGTCATAAACTTGTGGAAGGAAATTGTCCCCCCACCATCTCAAAACAGAACGTTGGAAGGCTTAACCTTCCTCTTATAACTTATTGTCAGAAAAGATAACAGTAAAATTAATTGTTTTCTTCTATAATTCTAAAGAACATTTTATCATTGAATATGGAACTAGAAGATAAAAAGCAGTTTAATAGGAGATGTTTGGTTTTAAATAAGATTTATGGCTTTAGCTTTATAGATTGATTTCAGGAAATAATGAGATTATTTTCAAATGGTGATAACTAGGTTACTACTGTAAATTACATTTTAATGCATATAGAACACTTTGTGTTTATAATTTTAAAATGTTTCTCTTTGGAGGAGTATAGCAGCATTTTATCTGACGTAGTTAATGGTTATTTTAGTTTTGTCTTCATATTTCACAACGTTTGTAAAAAGCGAATGGGACAAAGATATGCAGAGACTTCTAAGACCTTGAACCCTTAAAAGCTGACATTAATTGTTGTTTCTGGTGTCTTTATGTACAGTTTTCATTGAAATGCCTTTTCTGGTGTGCTCCTAGGAAGATGAGACATTATGTATATTGGTTTTTTCCCCCTACATGCACTAATGGTTCTTTACTGTTAACTTATTGCTAGGCCTGTTTCATTCTAACATTTTAGCATTTTTGTTAGATTACATGTTGAAATGCATCACTCAGTCTGTGCTTGAGCTCATTTTATTTTTCTGTTTAATCAATTTAATTTCTTGTTTTACTAACCTCACTGTTTTTTCAGTTTAATATTGGCTGCATGCTAGTTAAATATTTATATTTTATATATATATACATATATATTAAAAAAACCAATCAAGTCTAGCCTGGATTTTGCTCTGATTGTGTTTTCATTTCTAGTGGTGGGGCAGTCTTACACTTACAACTTACTTTGTATCATGAAAGCCTGACACATAAGCAAAATAACTAAACACAATGTAGATTTTCTTTAAAACAAAAAAACAAAAAACTTCAAGTGGTGCTGTCTAGGTGGTGGATATGATTGTATAAGTACCTTGACTTTATGCTTTTTAATGTTAGTTTTAAATTTCATAAATGTATTCTTCCCCCTTTTCCCCCTTCCCCTTTTTCTCCTTTTTAAAGTGTTATGTACAAAAGTTGCCCAGCACACCATCAGAAAGGACCCTCACCCCTATGTTCTTCCCATATAAAATACTGGCCAGCATTTCTTTTTACATTAATGCCCCTTTTATTGGGCACATTTACCCTATTATTAGCACTTTTTTGCATGCATATATGTAGAATTATCTCTTGCTCATCACCTGTTTAAATGTCACTAGGAAGGGAAGAATATATTATTGGAATATTTTTGGTTTGTCTCTCTGTTCTGTCTGTCAGGATAATATTGGACATCGCTTACTCCAGAAACATGGGTGGAAGCTGGGCCAGGGATTGGGAAAATCTCTTCAGGGTAAGTTTTTTAAATGTACAAAAAGAAAGAAAGAAAGAAAACAATGTTTCTGATTTGATCTTATACCTGAATATATTATCTTTTTAAGAAAAAAGTGTTTGGGCTTTCCCCCCTGCCTTTTCTCCCCTAGAATAGTCTATATTTTTCCTGTAACTGTATTTTAAGTCACTATTAAGATCATAAGTTGCAAGAGTAAGCTGCTGTGTCATGAATACTTTCAGGTCAAACATATTGTGTGTGTATGGCTCAATTGGTTTTAATTTTTTTTGATGGGGGTATGTCATTTAGCAATATTGTATTGTGGCTTCAGTATTATAAAGGGAACCATTCAGTGGCAGAATTTAATTTTTGCCCTTCTGAATTCTCCCTGAAGCTGGTGATTGCCCTGGCTCTTTTCCTCTATGGTCAGAACCCATGTAGTAGGAGAGAGAAGAATTAACCCATATGAAATGTAAGATGAAAGCAGAGGATTGTTTCCTAGGGCTCTCTGAGCAGAGAGGTCATTTCTCAGGTTCATATTAGGCTCTGGAAAATATATGGCTTGAAGTTTCCATTGCATTCATTTTTCTTTTAACTATAGTAATCATTTGGGTAAAAACAAAATACTAATATTTCTGCTTTTGAGGCTCTGGAAAATATATGGTTTTGTTTCCATTGCGTTCATTTTTCTTAAATCATTCCGGTAAAAACAAAAATACTAATATTTCTGCTTTTGAGTTCTTGCTAGTTGGAAACCCAGCTTCATTTACCTTTTAGCTCCCTCATGTTCGAGAGCTACTTACTATTCTTGGTAGTGTTCTGTGAACACTGCCTCAGAAATGATGGAAATCCTTGCACTTCTACTTCTGGTCACGGAGGGTCTCATATAAGAGGATCTTTGGGGGAGAGGTGTGCTTCTGTTGACTGATTCTTTGATTTTTGGAAATAGATTTCCACAATGGGAATGGGAATCTAGCCAATTCCAGTGTGCGTGTTAAAGGGGATAGGTCAGGGCGTTAAGCAGAATGTTCTAGTCTTTAAAGACGTTTGCTTTTTATTTTTTTCTTTTTTTTTTTTTTTTTTTTTTTTTTTTTTTTTTATTTTGTTTAGCTTTTTTTTTTTTTAATTTTTTTTTCAACGTTTTTTATTTATTTTTTTGGGGACAGAGAGAGACAGAGCATGAACGGGGGAGGGGCAGAGAGAGAGGGAGACACAGAATCGGAAACAGGCTCCAGGCTCCGAGCCATCAGCCCAGAGCCCGACGCGGGGCTCGAACTCACGGACCGCGAGATCGTGACCTGGCTGAAGTCGGACGCTTAACTGACTGCGCCACCCAGGCGCCCCAAAGACGTTTGCTTTTTAAATGATAATTCTACAAGTTCTATTTAGTGGTGACACAAAGGAGATGCTTAATAAATATATTTCAAATTAGTATTTATTAATAAGCACTAACCTATTTTGGGGGGTAGGAAAAAGATTTGATTATCTTTAAACTTGTTTTCTGGTGGCACAGGAACTCATTGCAGTTGATTACAAAGAGCTGTCTATAATTAAGAGCCATTTATTTGTATGGTGTAACCCATGGATTTGTAAGAGTCCAGAAGAAGGGTACGGATAATCAGGACTGAAAGGATAAAATTTGCCCCAGTAGGTTATGTAGTTGTGAGTGTGGGGTTGAATTGAATGCAGGTGATTGCTCAGAGGATGGTCTCAAGACTGCATTTGATCTTTCTCTATTATATTTACCCTCCTATTCAGAGATTCCCAGGAGCACTGTTGATTCTTTTTTTTGTTCAGGCACACAAGGGAGTAGAATTTGGGGGCATTTCATAGGAGCTAGCAAATCTGTTTGAATCCCAGAATTTTTCATTTGTAAGCATCAGAGTATTAAAGTACACCTAGCAGAGGAAGAGTGAGGAAGAGTGGCTTTAAGAAAGGAGAAGTAATTGGATACTCACTTGTTTTAGGGTGATGGAAAAATTTAATTTTATTTTAAGAATACTTAGAATTTTGGTTCTGTTTTTATCTTTGAGCTCTTTGAAAAGAGGAATTAGGTTTTATCCATATTTTAACTCCATCTCCGTGGTTGCAGACATATAATAAGCATTCAATAACTCATAAGTCCTTTATTCATCTAAAATATAAGGGGAATTTGAAGCCCATCCCTTTTTTTCTTTTCAATGGTGATAGAAAACACATAACATAAAATTACCATCTTAACCATTTTAAGTGAACAGTTTAGTAGTGTTAACTAAATCCACATTGTTGTGTAAGGCCCATCTGTTTTGAATGGCTGGTACAGTATCTTTACTCTTGAAAAGAATGGAACCTTATTCTGTTGCCAACATTAAAGGCCAAGTTTAATTGTCTTGTCAATGGCTCTTTATTTTTTTTAGTGTTAGATTCATCAGTGTGCATGTTTCTCTTGCATAGTTCTTTCTGTAATACCCACATGATCTGACCTAGAATGTAGCTACATTTATGGCATGTTGAGGTCATTCATGACAGATTGTTTTCATTGTACCAAACCTTTGCTATAGATAACCACTGAAGAAAGTCCTCGTGATCTGATGAAAATGAAAATGCCTTTTTAGTATTTTATAGACTAGTCACTGCATGTAATTTCTGGGCTCATAGCTTTGTAAATCCTTTCAGTTCTCCTTTTTATTTGCTTTTAGGGCTCTAACATCTTTAACATGCAACCATCCACTAAAATTTAAGCCTCATCTCTTTAGATTTTTTTAACGTTTATAAATGATTTCAACCCATCCAAGGTTTTTACAAAGAATGTCAGTCCTTGGAGGCTACAGTGCAACTATCTTGTTACTATATAAATTGGGGAATAGGGTATGCTGACTCTAGAATGAGATTATCTGTGGCAGGATAGAAAATTGTACTTTGTAAACTGGGTTTATTTTTGTACTTGAATTTTATTTATTATTACCATTTATTCTCCCTTAGTATTAAAATATTTCAGGGGCGCCTGGGTGGCGCAGTCGGTTAAGCGTCCGACTTCAGCCAGGTCACGATCTCGCGGTCCGTGAGTTCGAGCCCCGCGTCAGGCTCTGGGCTGATGGCTCGGAGCCTGGAGCCTGCTTCAGATTCTGTGTCTCCCTCTCTCTCTGCCCCTCCCCCGTTCATGCTCTGTCTCTCTCTGTCCCAAAAATAAATAAAAAACGTTGAAAAAAAAAATTAAAAAAAAATAATAAATAAAATATTTCAAAAGTTAGAAAAGAACTTTAAAAAGGACTTTTATTGTGTATGGCAGATAAGTGATTGCTAGTGGTTTAGAAAAAAAAAAAAAAAGACTTAGGGTTGCCTGGGTGGCTCAGTCAGTTGAGCGTCCGACTTCGGGTCAGGTCATGGTCTCGTGGTTTGTGGGTTCGAGTGCCATGTCAGGCTCTGCGTGGACGGCTCAGAGCATGGAGCCTCCTTTGGATTCTGTGTCTACCTCTCTTTTTCTCTCTGCCCCTCTCTCTCCCAAAAATAAATTTAAGAAAACATTAAAAAAATTGTTAAAAACAAAAAAAAGACTTAAGGTGGAAAAGATATGTTGATAAGGTGTCTGAAGGGAACAATACAAAGACCTGTTGATGAGAGATATTATGGAGCATTGCTTATTATAGGGGCAGAGGATGTATTTAAATTGGAATAAAGCAACAGTGAATGATAGTTGTATTTTGTGGAAGTTGGATTAGATTTGGTTCTTGAAATTGTTTTATAACCTTCTAGCAGCTTTTCTTTTTTTTTTTTTAGGTTTTATTTTATTTTGAGAGAGAGAGAGTAAGCACAAGTGGGGGAGGGGCAGAGAAAGAGGAAGAGAGAGAATCCCAAGCAGGCTCTGCTCTGTCAGTGTGGACCCTGACACGGGCTTGATCCCGTGAACTGTGAGATCACGATCCCAGCCGAGATCAAGAGTTGGATGTGTAACCAACTGAGCCACCCAGGTTCCCTGTGGCAGCTTTGAAATGAAATGTAGTTCAAAATCTTTATTTTGCCGTGAAATGTTTAGTCAGTAGGTGTAGCCTAGAAGTGGAGTACCTAAACTTTGTTACATTGTCTAGGTGCTTTTTGATGGTTTCGCTGCCCTTTTTTTTTTTTTTTTTTTTTTTTTAAATCATAAACAAAAGTTCAGCCTGTGGGAAAAATGGATGGGGTCTGATACTCTTTCATCTCTCACCCTGTCTCGAAGATTCAATCAATAACAGACATCCAACAAATAATTTACTGAGCTATTGAGGCTGTAAATAAGCATAGCAAACCATGGACAAAGTAGGTAAGACATTGTCCTGTTCCCCAAGACTTGCAGGCTCTACACTGTCAGCATGGAGCCCAAGGTGGGGCTTGAACTCCCTAACCATGAGATCATGACCTGAGCCAAAATCAAAAGTTGGGCGCTTAACTGACTGAGCTATCCAAGTATCCCAAGTCTTGCTTTTTTAAACTGCTGTAGACCTTTGAAGATTTCTTGAAGCAAGGGTCTACGTTTTATACTTTTATGTATTCTTTCCATACTTAGAATTAAGTATGTGATCAATCTGAATATATAATTGACAAATCACTCCAAGTTCCTCGAAGGTAGGGATTTTTGTCTAGTTTTTTTGTAAAAGTACTTGGTGTAGGATGTGAAGGAGGTGTGAGCAGCATTTAGAAATATAAGATACAGGGGCGCCTGGGTGGCTCAGTCGGTTAAGCGTCCGACTTCAGCTCAGGTCATGATCTCGCGGTCCGTGGGTTCGGGCCCCGTGTCGGGCTCTGGGCTGATGGCTCAGAGCCTGGAGCCTGCTTTTGATTCTGTGTCTCCCTCTCTCTCTGCCCCTCCCCTGTTCATGCTCTGTCTCTCTCTGTCTCAAAAAATAAATAAACGTTAAAAAAATAAATAAATAAATAAATAAATAAATAAATAAATAAATAAATAGAAATATAAGATACAGATAAGAGTTTGGCTCTGCCACTAACTTTAAGTAAAGGGACAAGTTACCATCACTGAATTTTTTTTTTTGGTCCAATAAATGGGAATTAAAATCTCTGCTCATTTTCTCACAGTTAATGGGGATGAAGTAAATTAAGTGAAGTCACTTTATAAAAACTATAAAATGCTGTATAAATGCTCATTGCTATTAATATCTCTTGTGTATATTTAGATATTTTAACTAAATTGGAGATAATCCATCTTTAGGTCTTTTTCCTGTTTTTTTTAAAGTTTATTATTATTTTTACTTTTTAACGTTTATTCATTTTTGAGAGACAGAGCGTCAGTGGGGGAGAGGCAGAGAGAGAGAGGCAGACACAGAATCTGAAGCAGGCTCTGGGCTCTGAGCTGTCAGCACAGAGCCTGGCGCGGGGCTCGAACTCACAGACCAGAGCTGAAGTTGGACATTTAACCAACTGAGCCACCCAGGCGCCCCTGTTAATTTTTGTAAAGATGATTTAAGTTTATTTATTTTGGGGGGAGAGAGCACAGTGGGGGAGGGGCAAAGAGAGAAGGAGACAGAGAGAATCTCAAGCAGACTCTGAACTGCCAGCACAGAGCCCGCTGCAGAGCTTGAACCCATGAACTGTGAGGTCATGACCTGAGCCGAGTCAGACACTTAATCCGTCCAGCAGACTTTATTTTTAAGTAATCTGTCTACCCAACGTGGGGCTCAAACTCACAACCCTGAGATCAAGAGTCACAAGCTCCATCGACTGAGTCAACCAGGCACCCACCTTTAGGTCTTAATAAACCTAAATGTCATAAAAACCATAAATTCAGAAGCCCTGTCTTGTTGCTATTTCCCAGAATTTACAATATGGTTCTTATATGTGCTCACTCTGTGCTAGATAACTGACTCCTTGATCTGTGTTTTTAATGCTGTGTGCATTTTAGGGTCCCTAAACCCCTAATTTTCGTGTATTTTTCAATGATTCTGAGGTCTTTAGTTTTTGCCACTTCTGAGCCTAATTTACAATACCTAACAGTCCCAATCACTAAACTGTGGCATTGGGAAAACTGGATAGCAACTCAGAAACAAGAGGTTGGATCCACACTGTCATTTCTTACCCCAACATATATTCCAGGTGAATAAAATATTTAAATGTTAAAAAAATCTTAAGATCACTAGGGTGAGCAATGAGATAATTATTATTTTAAAAATAATGTTGATGGGGCGCCTGGGTGGCTCACTCGGTTAAACGTCTGATTCTTGATCTCAGCTCACGTCTTGATCTCAGGGTCATGAGTTCAAGCTATGTGTTGAGCTCTGTGCTGGGCATCGAGCCTACTTAAAAATAATAATAATAGGGGTGCCTGGGTGGCTCAGTTGGTTAAGTGTTCAACTTTTGGTTTCGGCTCAGGTCATGATCTCATGGCTTTGTGGGTTCGAGCCCCACGTTGAGCTCTGTGCTGGCAGCAAAGAGCCTGCTTGGGATTCCCTCTCTCCCTCTCTAGCTGCCCTTCCTCCACTCATGCTGTCTCTGCCCCTCTCAAAATAAATAAATAAACTTAAAAAATTAAAAAAAGAAATAATGTTGGAATGAGAACATCTTTTCTAGATTTAACTGCAAGCCCAGAAGTCTTTAAAAAGGATACATTTTACTATTTCATTGCAAATAAAAAAGAAAAAACAAGTAACAAACTGGGGGAAATATTTGCAATATCTCCTTATAGACAAAGGAAAAATTTCCTTCATGTGTTTATTACCTAAAAGAACTTACTACCTAAAGAGAAAAGGGGACATGATATGAACACTGTTTATAGAAAAATAATGCAAATGACCTTTAAGCGTATGAAAATATTTTCAGTCCTTCTTATAATAGAAATATTCTTTATCTAATTATTCATCTATGTATTTTTAGAAATATGCATTTATAACCACAAATACAGTTTTTCACTTTTGCTTTGGAAAGGTTAAAAAAAATTAGCCTGGTCATATTTTGGGAAAACAGGTATTTGCATCATAGCCAATGACAATATAAATTGGTAAACCACTGCAGAGAAAAACTTTAAGATTAAAATGCATGTTTCCTTGGGGCCAGCAATTCTAATTTTCTGTTCTTCGTTACTCTTTGAAATGCACAAACTAATTTATGATTGAGATTATTATATTATTTCACGATAATTTAAGATTGGAAACGGGGGGCGCCTGGGTGGCTCAGTCGGTTAAGCGTCCGACTTCAGCTCAGGTCACGATCTCACGGTCTGTGAGTTCGAGCCCCGCGTCAGGCTCTGCGCTGATGGCTCAGAGCCTGGAGCCTACTTCCGATTCTGTGTCTCCCTCTCTCTCTGCCCCTCCCCTGTTCATGCTCTGTCTCTCTCTGTCTCAAAAATAAATAAACGTTAAAAAAAAATTAAAAAAAAAAAAAAAAAGATTGGAAACGGTTGGCCATATTGTATTGATTCCAAGACATTTTTTGCATATTTTAATAAAGATAAAATTAGATGCATCTTCTTAATGGCATTATAGTTATAATTGGAAGCTTTTAAATTTTTTTGTGGCACATAAAATGTGTTTAATGGTTAATGACCATTTTGGATTTGAAGAAATAGACCACTGAAATTGTATAAAGGGAAACCATGCAGCTTTAAAATGATTGAAGTACATTAGTATGTATTCAGTATGTGTAGAACAATTTCCATGGTACCTTAAGTAGAAAAGGTACAGAACTGTGTGCTGTATGTTAAAACTATCATTTGTGTTATATACATAGATATATATAGATTGTGTTATATACATACTTATACATATATACATGTGTGTGTGTGTATATGTGTGTGCATATATAAACCAATAGATACATGCCTCCTGCTTAAAATCAGTATTTTGTTCCCCAAATCAGATGATCTGTTTGAAAGCTTTACTTGAGCACCTATTTACATTATTTAAAATGAGTTACACGTCAACCCCTAACCAATTTTCAAAAACACAGCTGCCTATCTGTGAATTAAAAGAAAGTTGTTGGGATATAAAATACTTACACATTTCTTTTTTATTACAAAATAATTAATATGGTTGTTAACAAACAGTTGCTTTCTGTGTAGGAACACGTCTGTCTCTTTTGTTGATATGTAAGAAGCTTCTCCAAAGTTCTACTAGTGTATATGGAATGTATTTCTAGATTTCTCATGTGTCTTTTTCTTAAAAATATTGAATTAGATTTTTGAGAATGAAATATAAACATATTACTTTGTAAAACCTTTGATTGAAAAATATTGTGTCAAGATCCATCCATGAACTAAGGTATTCCACTGTGAAACTTTAAATGGGCACACTCTGGGATATGCCTATATATTTATTCGTATTTGCTTGACTATGCAGAAAAAAATCCTTGTAAAGGTAGATTCTGAAGGGAAACTGAGTTACTTTTCACTGTATTCTCTCTTTTTTTTCAATGTTTATTTTTGAGAGAGAGAGAGAGACAGAGAGAGAGAGAGAGAGAGAGAGAGACAGACAGACAGTGCAAGTGGGAGAGGGGCAGAGAAAGAGGGAGACACAGAATCCAGAGCAGAAGCAGGCTCCAGGCTCTGAGCTGTCAGCACAGAGCCTGACACGGGGCTCAAACCCACAAACCACGAGATCATGACCTGAGCTGAAGTCAGATGCTTAGCTGACTGAGCCACCCAGGTGCTTGGCTTTTTACTATATTCTTTTAAAATTTGATACAGTATACTTACATTGCTATTTAAAAATACAGAAAATTATTTCGAAAAAGAGTAGGCGGAATTAAAGCAGAGTAGAGCAGGGTGTGTTTCTTTGGTTTTATATATATGTGCCAGCCATCCCCTTTGGCTTGCAGTTTCGGTTAGCAAATAAATGATGAATATAGTTGGGTAGGGCCTATATTACCTAGTAATAACAGTGTTATTACTACTTTTATGACTGAAGGAAAACTAGACTTGGATTGAATACAACAGAAATATGTAGTGTTATAATTTAGACTTTATTGTTAAATTAGAATGTTGATCTTTATTTATTTTTTTTTAGTGTTTATTTATTTATTGTGGGGGCAGAGAGAGAGAATTCCAAACAGGCTCTGCACAATTTGCAAGGAGCTTGATGTGAGGCTTGATCCCATTAACAGTGAGATCATGATCTGAGCAAAAACCAGGAGTCAGATGCTTGACTGATGGAGCCACCGAGGTGCCCCAGAATGTTGACCTTTTAAAACTTCACTAACTTCCTAAGAAAAATCATTCTTTGATTGAGAAAAATGAGTTTTCCTTTATTTTATATTTTAAGTAAACTGTACCCCCAACGTGGGGCTCGAACTCATGACCCTGAGATCAAGAGTCATGTGCTCTTCTGACTGAGCCAGCCAGGCGCCTCCATAAATTTTCCTTTAATATTGTAATGATATAGGTAAATTTTATGGATAGGGTCTTTGTAAAATCTAAGTTGCTATCTTTCTACGTTAGTTTACTTTTGAAATTTATTTTCCTTTAGGAAAAGGAAATTACATTGAGTACACATTATATGCAGAATACTGATATAGAATCTAAATGTTTTGTATGTTGCACTTAATGATATAGGTATTAGTGTACTCATTTCATAAATGAAGAAACAGTTTTAGAAAGGGCATACAGCTACAGAGTTTCTGCCATTCAAGTATAAGCACAACTTTGAAATCAGTGGTTTTTTATGTATACCTTTGCCTTTCTCAGAAAAAGCTGATAACTGAAAATAAGAGTAGTTGGGGGAGGACAGACATGTAGCTCCCCCATATCACAAAGGTATGGATTGTCATACTTGAAGTGGGTCTAGCTGAAGGAGCCTGTAGCTGAATTACCTCTTTTTCCTGCTAATTAAATGATCTTCTCAATCTTTACACAGTTGCCAAAAGCAAGCATAATTTTTAGTAGTTCATGTATCACATTTAGTAAGATACAGATTCTATAGAACCTATGACCTTCTGAATGAAATTTCATTAATATAAACAAAAGAGGAAGCCCATTCAGTAAATAAAATTAGAATTGGCAGTCTGCAATAAGAGGTCTGGGTTTTAAGGCTAGACTAAAAAGGAAGAGGGATTAGGGAGAGAAGAGGAGATCATGAGCTCAGTTGCTGTATAGACTATTTGTCTCAATATAGAGATTGTCACATTTAAAAGATATGTCATAAGACATTAAATATATGTTAAGTTTGTGGCAAAATAACAGGAGAAAAGTGGCAAGTTTTTCAAATGAATATTTGGAACAGATAAGTTACAGAAGTCCTATTTTATCATTCGCATCCCTTTTTTTTTAAACTATGAAAAGATAGAGTGAACCAGTTACAGAAGCAGGTTGGACATTATCAAGGAAGATTACTTTTACTTTTTTTTAATGTAAAAAAAAATTCATTTTTGAGAGAGAGAGAGCATGAGTGGGAGAGGGGCAGAGAGAGGGAGACACACAAAATCCAAAGCAGGCTCCAGACTCTGAGCTGTCAACACAGAGCCCGACACAGGGCTTGAACTTGCGTACTGCAAGATCATGACCTGAGCCAAACCTGAAGCTTAACCAACTGAGCCATCCAGCACCCCAAGGAAGATTACTTTTTTTTTTTTTTTTTAAAGGAAGATTACTTTAAAAGAGGAACTGGTGAAGGATTACATGGAATTATTTGCACGTTATTGAATACTTTGTTCAAGAAACCATATAATGAATATATATAATATTATAAAGACACTACCCTTACTCCTAGAGTTTGCTGTTTATTTTCGGAGTTAAATGCGGGAAATCTTAAAGAGTAAATGCTGTAAGTCCTCAGAAGAAGGAATGACTAGGGAAGATTTCACTGTGAAGTCTTGAGGAAGGAGGAATGGATATTACTAAAGATAGGAAATACTTGTGTACACAAGGTGATTACAGTTGGCCAAGTGTAGGCATGACTGGTTGGAGTAGAGAATGCCCACAGAGCAGTGGATTTTTTACTTTTTTTTTTTTTTTTTTTTCTTTTAAAGAAGAACCTCTCCACGTATTTTTTTGATGTTGAACCTTAATATATAAAGGCAGGGGTCACCTGGGTGGCTCAGTCAGTTAAGGGTCAGACTTCAGCTCAGGTCCTGATCTCACGGTTTGTGAGCTCAAGCCCCAGTCAGGCTCTTCACTGACAGTGTGGAGTCTGCTTGGGATTCTCTCTTTCCCTCTGTCCCTGCCCCTTCCCCCCGCCCCACCCCTATATAAATAAACTTTGAAAGGATAAAAGGGGGGGGGGGTGGATGACACAGTTGTTTTGGTTGAAGCAGAGTCCTGGGTCTCCAGAAGCAGTTTGGAAACCATAAGTAGAAGGCAGTGATAGGAAAGTGGTTTGAATAGGCACAAAGCAAATACTTACTGAGTGTTTACCATGTGCCAAGCACTTAAATAGTTAATTCTTACAAGTCCGTGAAATAATTATTGTTATTTTCAGTGTGCAGGAGGAGAAACTGAGGCTTAGAGAAGCTTAGTAAGTTGCCCAAGAATAAGCAACCAGTAAACAACAGTATCAGAATTCAAACCTTGGTTTTTCACACTCTAAAACCATGCTCTTAACTACCCACACTGAATGCGAGGCTTTAATACTATACCAATCTAGAACTTTATTTTGTAAACCAAAGGCAGTTTTTGATCAGAGGAGAGACTTTCATAGCAAAAAGAGATATTAAAGATAATTTTCATTTTACAGATGGAGGAATTTAGGCTTAGGGTTCTAAAATGTCTTTGTAATAGTGCTGAAACCCAGCCCCAATTCTCTGATTTATGATCTAATTTTCTTCCCAGTATACCAGCCAGGATATTTGTGGTGGAATTTAAGTACTAGAATGTTCATGATATGTCTGAAGATGAATGGAAGACCATTTAGAAAGTTGTCACGGTATAAGATGATGAGGACTTAGAGTGATAGCAATGAAGAAGATGTGGGTATGAAGGATGATAAAACATCAACCAAGAAGCACAGTGTACAGTTAGTTCATGCATGCATCTGACTAGCAAGCCCTTGTTCACTGGGTTTAGTGATACTCCTTTATAATAGCTACTAGCATTTTATTAAGTGTTCAATGAGTGCTTGCATATGGATTCTCTAATTTAAATGCTCTTTGAGGTAGATATTGTTCCTGTGTTTCAGATGAGAAAATTCACATTCTGAGCCATGCTTTACCCAAGACCTGGTAGTAAATAAGTAGTAGAATAATGGTGCCAAAAGTATGCTTTTAATCAGTATACTATAATGTACTTAAAGTCTATGTGGTGGCTCACTTCTCTGTTCTGGAAAGATACAATGGTGGTGAGAAATGCAAGTATTACAGAATTGAAACATGTAGTGGTTATTCTGGCCAAAAAAATTCACAGGTAGCTGTGAATGTGGTATTTTTTTCTTAGGGCACTTTAAGGGATGGTTGTTTATTGGTTTTTATAACTTCTGTCTTATTACTCTAATTTTCTCCCGTATTATTCATATTTCTCTCCTGTAGCAGTTTTAATATTCTTATATAAATAGTGTTTTTGTGTCTCTTAGCCCTCATTAGACTATAAACTTTTGAATGATTTTGAATGATAATTGTGCATTTACATGTTCTCTGTTTTCTTTTTTAATTCTGCATAAATTTATTGAATCCTTAGAATATGCCAGATTTGTACTAAGTCTTAAGAGTTCGAAGATGGGGTGCCTGGGTGGCTCATTCAGTTAATCATCCAACTCTTGATTTTGGCTCAGGTCATGATCTCATGGTTGTGAGGTGGAGCCCCACATCAGGCTCTGTGCTAACAGCACAGAACCTGCTTGGGATTCTCTCTCTCTCTCTCTCTCTCTCTCTCTCTCTCTCTCTACCTCTTCCCCACTCGTGTGTGTTCTCTCTCTCAAAAAAAAAAAAAAAAACCTTAAAAAGTGTATTAGTGATTTGGGGTCTGAATTCATATAATACTGTTTATTTTTCTTTGTAGTCTTTTTTTCTTTTGAGAGAGTGCACGTGAGTGGGGGAGGGGCAGAGAAAGGGGGAGACGGGATCCAAAGCCGTTTCCTCGCTGCCAGCAGTGGGCCTGATGCGGGGCTTGAACTCCTGAACTGCGAGATCTTGACCTGAGCTGAAGCTGGACACTCAACTGACTGAACCACCCAGGTGCCCCTATTTTTTCTTTATAGTCTTATTCTTAGCCTGATTTTATATTGTTTCCTACTGTATTACTTATGAACTTCTTTGACTAGGTTAATTTGAATGATTAAAATGAAACTGGTTTATGTAGAAATTGGGTTACTTATTTAGGCAAGAAAGTGGAGTGTCCAAGAAACTTTTTAAATGAGCAATATAGAGCATACAGTGATGATGCTATTTTTGTAAATAGACTAGTCCAACCAGGTAGAAATACTTGAAATTATAAACATTCACTAGTGAACCAGTATTTGATAAATAGGAACTAAGAGGAAACAAAATTGCTTTCAATGCTATATGGATTCTTAGAGTTTAGGACTGTAAAAAAAATTTTTTTTCCTAGGGATGCCCTAACATCTCTGGACTCTTAGCAGAGAGTCCAAAGGAAATAAGGGAGATTTTTGAGTAATTTCAATCTACTTGACATTCTGAATTCTTATATTCCATGCAGAGTTCATCTATTATAAATGGGACATACCATGGATTAATATCTTGCTATTCAGTACACATACATAGCCACTATTGTCTTCCTCCACATGCCAATAAATAGTAAAACATTTTGACAGTGTTTATTCAATTTTTCATAAGCTGAATAATTTATTAGATGATTTGAACTATATGTTTAATTTGGAGAAGTTCTTGCTAAAATTGTGCTTCTTTAAATTTATACTTTTGGCTTGGATTTAATATTTGTGTAACATTGCTTTTCAAACTCAGTCTCATTTTGTTAACAGAATTATATGTGGGAAAGATTTTTGGGTAATACTTGGGTTATTGGTCCTGGATAATCACTTTGTCCCATCTGTAAATAGGATTGTTTCATTATCACCAATTTGTATGTAAAACATTACATTTTTGTCACAGCTTCTATTTTAGAGCATCGTTCATTTTATTTTGGAAGTGAAAGGAAAACAAATGATTTTAATTTTCTGAAGCCTTAAGGAGGTAAATGGTTTAGAGTCCAACAACATCCTACATGGTGATTTATGGTTTCCAAAGCTTCTTCTGTTTGTTATATCTTGATCTGCATACCGATCCTGAGACCTTAGGGGAGGCTGTGGAGACTCAGGCTCTGGTTGTCAAAGGTGACACAAATGCTTAGAAATGATCTCTTATTGGAGAACTGAGATTTTGTAGCCCAGCTTTTTTGGGGACTACCTAGAAAAATATAGAAAGGAAAAAATTAAAGATGAACTGGGGAGAAGGTAATGTGGAAAGTAAAGGAGGAGAAGTTTAAATGAAGGTGGAAAGTCTTTTTTGGGTTATTGAGTGATCCTGGAATAGTAAAAAATTCTCAGTGTAGTTATGGAAAAATAACCAATAGTAAGAGAATATAACTCCAATAGGGTGTTGGATTGTTGGATTATTAGAGTGCCATAGGACTCGCTACTATCCACATAACTCTCCGAAATATTTTCTACTCAGATATTTTCCACTCCTTATAGCTTAAGAATTGAAGTGAGCCGTGGTGCCTGGTGGGCTCCATCGGAAGAGCATGTGACTCTTGATCTTGGGGTCATGAGTGTGAGCCCCACATTGGGTGTAGAGATTAAGTACTTAAAGAAATAAACTTGAAGTGAGCCTTAGCGAATATTAAGTCTAACTCCTTAAACATGTAATGCCTGTTTCTCCCTGACTGCTAACGAGCGACAGTAGATAAAACAAATTGAACAAGCCTCTCATGAACAGTAATGCAAAATTCAAATATTTCTTTATAATAGCTTACATATCTTTTGAGATATGGAAACCTGTATAATATGGCCGTGTGTTCTATTTTATAAAACAATTACTTGATTACAAGACAGTAAATTATCAGTATTTTGTGCATTAAGCAGAAAGCACCATGATGACTAAATATATAGACCTGAACAAGTCCTAGACCCACTATGAACATGTTCATTCTTTTGAGTCAACAAATGCTTTTTAATTGAACACTGCTCTATCCCAGATCCTGTGTCAGTTATTCAGGATACAAACAGAAGTAAAACTCAGGGCACAGAAGTGTTACCTAATTTTTTTTTTTTAATGTTTGTTTATTTTTGAGAGCGAGAATGAGAGAGAGTGAGCGCAAGCAGGGGAGGAGCAGAGAGAGAGAGAGGGAGACACAGAATCTGAAACAGGCTCCAGGCTCTGAGCTGTCAGCACAGAGCCTATCCCGGGGCTCAAAAATTCACAAGCTGTGAGATCATGACCTGAGCCGAAGTTGGGCACTCAACCAACTGAGCCAATCAGGCACCCTTAACCTTTTTTTTTTTTTTTTTTTTTTTTTTTTTTTAACTAAGGACCTAATATTCTTTCTCCCTCTTCCCCCTGAGCCCCATGTTTTGGGTTATTTTAACCTGAAATTGTATTTATTAAATTGATTTTCCCATTTAAAAATTTTAAATTGATCATAATGGTTAGCATGAAACAACCTTCAGTGAGTCAAGAGATTTTTAGCCCAAACAGGGGTGCCTGGGTGGCTCAGTCTGTTGAGTGTCCAACTCTTGACTTTGGCTCAGGGTATGATCTCACAGTTCGTGAGTTTGAGCCCTGAGTCCAGCTCTGTGCTGACAGTGTAGAGCCTGTTTGGGATTCTCTTTTCTCCACCCTCTCTCTGCCCCTTCCCCACTCACACTCACAGGTGCATGCGCATGCTCTCTCTCCCTCTCCCTCTCTCTCTCTCAAAATAAGTAAACTTTAAAAAAAAATTAGCCGAAGCAATCTTAGCTGGAGTAAAAGTTTGATTTTCTTTAGGTGACTTTTTTTTTTAATTGAAAGCATCTCACAGTTCCATTTATTAATCTTTTCTAAGGGCTTGTGTATCTCATGTCATCTGTGGATGACATGTCCTTTTCAGGTTTAACATTCTGATTCCATAAAATGTTTACTGAACCCTTTTTTTTTTTTATTTCTTTGTATTGTTTTTTATTTATTTTTGAGAGATCAAGCACTAGCAGAGGAAGGGCAGAGAAAGAGGGAGACACAGAATCCGAAGCAGGCTCCAGGCTCTAGGCTCTGAGCTCTCAGCACAGAGCCCTATGCAGGGCTCAGACTCACAAATTGTGAGATCATGACCTGAGCTGAGGTTGGATGCTTAACCCACTGAGCCACCCAAGCACCCCACTAAAGCCTTTTGCCCTGTCTTTGTCCTCATTTACATTTTTTTAATTATTAAAAAATAATAAATTTTTTACAATTTATTTTTGAGAGGTAGAGAGCAAGCAGGGGAGGGACAGAGAGAGAGGGAAACACAGAATCCAAAGTAGGCTCCAGGCTCTGAGCTGTGAGCACAGAGCCCAATGCGGAGCTTGAACTTATGAACTGCGAGATCATGACCTGAGCTGAAGTCGGTCATTCAACCAGCTGAGACACCCAGGCGCCTTATGTCCTTGTTTAGTAACATTTAATAGTAATAGTAATTTTTATATTAATATATATTTATAATATATTTTAATTATTAATACTAAATTATTAATCACAGGCTATGTGATTAAAATTTAACTACTTTATCTTGTAAAGCTAGCCCTGATACTTTGGTAAGATGGAAGGATGGGGATTCTTTTAGGTCACAGTTAAATTTCTGTGCTCTTAGAAAACATCTGTATTTGAAAATCAAAATAATCTGGTTGTTGTATAGATCACTAAACAGGCTATGGCAAGAATATAGTTAGTTTGGTAGTATTGGAGAATTTGAATTCTGTTGAGTAGGAAGTCTTTTTTCCTTTTCTTTTTTTTAACGTTAATGTCTATAGGAATAATATGCTTGATGTTTCCAGTTAATGTTTGCAGGGAGATGGCATATATCATATTAGAGTTTAAATGATGCTGAAAGTAACCATTCTTTTTATGATACCAAAGACTATTCTTTTCAGAAGAAATTTGCAAAAATGAAACTTTGGCTTGGAAATAGATATACCATTTTTTCTCTGTTTCTGAAAGCTGTATCACTGTTTTAATAATGAAATTATATTTAAATACATTAACATAGCTTAGTATATAGAGTCCTTTTTTTTTTTTAAGTTTATTTATTTTGAGAGAGAGAGAGAGAGAGAGAAAGCAAGCATGGGAGGGGCAGAAAGAGAGAATCCCAAGCAGGCTCCTCAGTGTCAGCTGTCAGCGCAGAGCCTGAGAACTAGGAGATCATGACCTGGGTTGAAACCAAGAGTCATACACTTAACTGACTGAGCCACTCAGGCACTCCTAGAGTCCTCTATTTTGAATAGTTTCGCAAATCAGAAAATATTTCATACATGTGTTTGAGTTGCTTAAAGTAAGAAAGATGTCAGGTTAGGTTCTTGGTCTTAATCAGTTTAATGGCCTTTTGGAAGTGAATATTGTGACTTTTGATGGCTTTTACTTATTTCTGCTTTATTAGGGTCAGTCTTTAAAAACAATTGTAGACATCTTAAGATATTTTTAAGCTTTTTCAGATATATACATTTAAGCTTTTTCAGATATATATATAAATGTTCTGTTCCCCGCCCCCATGCCAGAAGTTTAAGTTGGTAAGATAATTTTGTTTAATTATAGGTAATTACTGGGGTTTAGGACTTTGTTGATCATTGCCATATGCCCAATGCCTTCCAACAGTGTAGTAGCAATTCAACAAATATTTGTAATGAATATTTGTTGTTGAATGAATCTTAGTAAGGGGAAAGACAGCAGAGAGAAATTGAGGTGTTCTTGTATCTGTTGACTATCCAGCCAGTGTTTTAATCACTTTGGAAGCTTCTTCATTTCTAATTTGTTTCTGTAGGGAAATCCTATATGTCTTCTGATTCTGAAGTGTGACTGATTACCAAATTACGGTTGTCCTTTAATATTTTCTTCTCAATTGTTCTATTCCTTGAGTTTTTCTCTTTAAAAATAACGTTTCTCAAAAAAGTATTTCTCTTCAGTCCAGTTCTTTGGGCCAGTTTTGTAGATTAATATATCTTTAACTATATTAAAATCAAAAGTGATTCATGAGGGATTATTCTCAGAAACAAGGTGGCTATAGTTAATCAGTGAATTTTTGTATTTGGCCTTATTCTCTTCTCTCTCTTTAGTTATGATAAGTCATAATAGCTTCACGTTTTTTAAACGTTTATTTGTTAGAGCATGAGTAAGGGAGGGGCGGGGGGGGGGGATAAAGAATCTGAAGCAAGCTTTATGCTCAGCACAGAGTCTGACATAGGGCTCGATCCCAGGACCCTGAGATCATGATCTGTGCCGAAATCAAGAGTCCGATGCTTAACCCAGGTGCACATTTTAGCAAGAGATGCTTATATGCACACTTTAAAGTTTGATTTAGAAAATATGAATATCAATTTTTCCCCATCATATGAATACATTAGTATTGGCATATTGTAGATCTGGTAGGGTTCCTCCCCCCGCCGCCCCGCTTCTCCATTTGGCCGGATCACAGAGTATTTATTGATCTTTGGCTGAGGAGGACAATTTCTTTTATAGAAAATATTTAGTGTTCTGATTGAAGTTGCCTCCTTTGGAGTGAAATAAGTAACAAAATGTTAATTTAATGAATCTTAAGAGATATTTTCTCCTTTAAAAGAAACAAAGAGTAGGGAACCTGGATTTAGTTCAGTTTTTTAAATTTTATTTTTATTTTTTAAACATTTTATTTTTAAGTAACCTCTACACCCAACATGGGGCAGGGACTTAAAACCCTGAGATCAAGAGTCACATGCTGTACTGACTCAACCAGCCAGTAGAACCCCCTAGTTCAATTATTTTAAAAAAGAAGTTGAGTTTTCTAAAGAATATCCTATCAGCAAACATTTGGTTGCTACCTACCTTTTGAAAAGTCATCACTATAAGTTGTTATTCAGGTGTTCCACAGTGGTGTCTTTATGGTGGGATTTGTCATTAATCACGAATGAATGGAGAGGATTTTTTCCTTGGTTTGGACCCTCTTTAATAATGGAAAGAAATTGCTGCTTGGCCCAGGCAATAAAGTCATCTTCAGACTGTTTTTTGTTTTGGGTGTTGTTGTCACATATATGTATAGATATTTTTTATAAGTAAGCTCTACGCCCAATGTGGGGCTTGAACTCAGGACCTCAAGATCGAGTTGCATGCTCCACCGACTGAACCAGCCAGGCACCCCTGTATTTTTTTTAATTGAAGTGTAATTAACACACGGTGTTATATTACTTTCAGATGTGCAGGATGATTCAGCAGTTAAGTGTAGTTCCCTGCTGTCACCAAACAATGTTCTAACAATACCTTCAGATTATTTTTGAAGCCAGACTGTTTGTTTTCTGTGATGAGTTACCTCTGAGGGGATTAATTGTAAATGTGACAGCCATCTTGATGCCACTTTCTGGAGTCCTGGTCTCCTTCAAAGCTTGGCTTTGTTGTATGCAAAAAGATGTTGGCAAGCCTGGGAACACTTCGTTAAAAGGAAGCAAATTTCTGAGGAAATTTACTTGAAGAGTTTTATTCATTCATATCAGAACTCTAATGCACATAAGTTTTCTAAGCACTTAGTGTACAAGGTTATTTTCCAGACCTCTTATTTATTATATATTTTTTAACAAGGTCGTGATGATTCCCCTCCCAACCCACAGATCCTCTTAGAGTTCTTTTACTGAAGGAAATGACTTGATCACTGTCCAGTTGATCTGTCTTTGATGTTATTTCTTCAAGAAGTCTGAAGTTGGGCCCTGAATACTGATTTACCAGAATGGATAGTTAAGTGAGAGATTGGAAGCTAGAGCGAGTTCTCACTGTAACATGCCCCCCTCCCCCCACCGCTCCCTGCATTATTAAAGAGGAGGTTGGACATATTCCCGAGTAACCGCGCAAAAATCTCACACCCTGGTCAGACCAATGTGGAAACAACTGCTGGAGCTGGAAGTGTCCTTCCTCTGTCTGCAGCTGAAATTGGGGGAGGGACAAACCAATAATTATTTTACCCCTCCTTATCTGCCTGCTAGAAGGCCTGTTTCCTGCCCTCATGGTTTCTGCCTAACAGATGGTGTTTCTTTTTTACAGCATTATGATCCTGGACTTGTTGTGGTGATGGTAAACTTAGCAGTGGTAATTTTTTATTTTCAGACTGAATTACTCCTTTTGTCATCAGTGCACCAATATGTTAGGCTTACTTTCTCTGTTGTAGCCTTCATCCTTCTGCTTGGTCTTTTTCATTTTCCTTTCCTTTCCTTATGCAACTTGTCTGATCCTTGTTCATTAAAGGGTAATGTTAAGAAGGGATGTATCTGTTTGTGTTAGAACTGCCAAAAAAATCAGTTAAAACATTAAATTCTAATACTGTCAAAAACTTGATTTCCCCACAATGTAATGGGCACTAGCACTTGCTACTGCAATTTATAAATAAATTAAAACAAACTTTGACTGCCTTAGGAGGCAAAAGTACTAATGCAGAGTTCATAAACAGGGGTTTACAGAGGTAATGAATTTGTACCAAAACTTTCTTGATTCTTGCAAAACAAATTCTGACAGACTGAAAAAACCAAAACAAAACCAAAAAAAGGAAATTTCTTTGACATTTCTTTTCAATTCTTTCATTGGACCATTTGTGTATTTTACCAGTAAATCCCTGATTGAGACGTTATGAAAGTGATATTGCACCTAGGAAGTCATTTTTATAACCTGTCTTTAATTTGGTCCTTTTGCTAAAGATTGCAGTCACTGCTTATTTATTATACCATTGGGCATAAGGTAGTAATGCATTTTCATTTTGTTTAACTGGCAGTCTTTAACAGTATCTAAAAGAAGTCTGTATTTTAGAACTTTTTTCTCTTTTTTTTTCTGGCATGAAATGGTCTTTATTAACTTCAACTTTCACTGTTAATTATTCCTAATTATCTCCTTATTTATTGTTTGAAAACAATAATGAGATACTGGTGATAAGTAAACTTCTGAATTTGTTTTTCATTATGTTTTAAAGACAAAAATTACACACAAGTATGGAGCAACTGGATATGAGTGGTTGCCAGTCACTTAGAGAATAGTTTCTTCTTTTTTCTCCAGGACTCCAGTCATGAATATAGCATTTATTTATTTATTTATTTATTTATTTATTTATTTATTTTTAATTGGTTTTGGTAATACCTCAGATTTAGCCTGACAAAACTCATCTTTTAGCCCAAAGGTATAATACATATGTGTGTATAACAACAACAAAAACACAAAAAAGCAAACAAAAAAACAATTGTTTACACCAGCCTGAGTGAAATGATGAGGGAAGTAAACATTGTGTTTTTTCACTAAAGGTGTGCAACGGATAAGGTAAGTAAGTCCTCTTTTCAGTGGGCTTACATCACAATAAAAAGCGCAAGTTGTGATGTAAAACAGCTGTGGTAGTAAAGTGCTTGTCTGCCCCATTTTGCTTTGTTTGGCTGGTTATGAGTGGATTAAATATACATTAAAAAAAATCTCCAGCATAGATTGATTAGTTAAAAGTCAATTTTCTTCGCAACTAGTCCTTTTCACAGCTTACCAATTGCTATAGCCAGTGTTAAATCCACTCTGGAAAATGGGATCTCAGAGCACCAGTTCAAAAGTAAAATTTGTCCCTAAGGGCAACTAACTGTTGCTTTTTATTTAAAAAATTTTCACAGCCCCAGTTAATTGTAAAACATCTTTTGAAAACAAAAAAATATTAAACATGCTGAGTTGCAGTTACCTAGTTGCAGTTTTCCTGTATCATGTTTGAAACAGTGCCCTTTTATTTAAGCATGTAATTTGAAGTATTTGTTACTGGTTTTAAAAGTGTATGTGGGGGGATGTCAGTAGATAGTAAGAGTGAAATGATTCTTAATGGAAAGTTATTTGGGGGTCTTTTTAAAAAGCAATTTCTGAAGTTTTTGATTTTAAATCTCCTGGTGCCATTGCTTAGAAGTGCTTTGCATTATTTATTTAATTTTGCCATAGTAATCTGGAATTATTTCCAACTGGAACGTCAACCAAGGTGGTTAGTTGGGCTTAAACTGGGAGAGGTAGGTTTGGTCGTAAGCTGTGAGAATGGCTTGTGTTTGGTTCACTGTAGCTTTCTGGTCTCTGCACTCCAAGGCAAGATCTCTAACCACCCAAACCCAATGTATGAAGTGAACTGTTGGCTTAGCTTTGCCTCTTACCTTGATTATGTGTTCCTGTTACAGGGAGAACAGATCCCATTCCGATTGTCGTCAAATATGATGTCATGGGCATGGGTCGCATGGAAATGGAGGTAAATTGATCTCGTTAGTTTATTTTTTTTAATGTTGTATTTATTGATATTCCAAATTCAGTTGCTAATGCAAGAATACATTTATCACAGTACCCCAGTGTTTATAGCAGCACTCTCAACAATAGCCAGATTATGGAAAGAGCCTAAATGTCCATCAACTGATGAATGGATAAAGGAATTGTGGTTTATATACACAATGGAATACTACGTGGCAATGAGAAAGAATGAAATATGGCCTTTTGTAGCAACGTGGATGGAACTGGAGAGTGTGATGCTAAGTGAAATAAGCCGTACAGAGAAAGATACCATATGTGTTCACTCTTATGTGGATCCTGAGAAACTTAACAGGAACCCATGAGGGAGGGGAAGGAAAAAAAAAAAAAAAAAAAAGAGCTTAGAGTGGGAAAGAGCCAAAGCAATAAGAGACTCTTAAAAACTGAGAGCAAACTGAGGGCTGATGGGGGGTGGGAGGGAGAAGAGGGTGGGTGGTGGGTATTGAGGAGGGCACCTGTTGGGATGAGTACTAGGTGTTGTATGGAAACCAATTTGACAATGTATTTCATATATTTAAAAAAAAAAGAATACATTTATTAGAATGTAGTGTTAATATTTTTCTTTGGTCATTTAAAAATATATTGTACATTCTGGGGTGCCTGGGTGGCTCAGTTGGTCGAATGTCTGACTCTTGATTTCAGCTCAGATCATGATCCCAGAGTCACGGACTCAGCACTGAGCATGGAGCCTGCTTAAAATTCTCAGGGCACCTGGGTGGTTCAGTCTGTTAAACATCTGACTCTTGATTTCAGCTCAGGTCATGATCTCACAGTTACTGAGTTCAAGCCCCGCATCAGGCTCCTTGCTGACGGTGTGGAGCCTGCTTGGGATTCTCTCTCTGCCCCTCCCCACTCACATGTGTGCTTTCTCTCTCAAACTAAGTAAATAAACTTAAAATTTCTCGTGGTACCTGGGTGGCTCAGTTGGTTAAGCATCCGACTTCAGCTCAGGTCATGGTCTCACAGTTTGTGAGTTTGAACCTACATCAGGCTCCCTGCTGTCAATTCAGAGCCTGCTTTGGATCCTCTGTCTCCCTCTCTCTCTGCCCCTCTCCCGCTTGCACTCTTTCTCTCAAACATAAAAATAAACCTTTAAAAAATAAATAGAAATTCTCTCTCCCTCTGCCCCTCTCCCGCACTCATGTGTTCTCTCTAAAATAAAAAGTTGAAATATATATTTTTAAAAATTTTTTAAAAATTGATTTATTTTGAGAGAGAGACAGTGCAGGTGGGGGAGGGACAGAGAGAGAGAGAGAGAGAGGGAGGAAACCCCAAGCAGGCTCTGGACTGGCAGTGCAGAGCCCGACATGGGATTCGAACCCATGAAACCGCGAGGTCGTGACCTGAGCTAAAACCAAGATTCGGATGCTTACCCGACTGAACCACCCAGATGCCCCCCAAAATATATATTTTTTTTACATTCTCACCTACTGCTGCTTTTGAGGCAGGTAGATGACAGATAATTCCCCTATTTTAACAGAGGCATGAAGAAGTTGGATGTTGTGGTTTTGTTTTGTTTTGTTTGTTTTTTGTTTTTTTAGAAGAAGGCGCTTGCAAGCAAGGGAGAGGCAGAGGGAGAGGGAGGGAGAGAACCCCAAGCAAGCTCCATGCTCAGCACTGAGCCCTATGCAGGGCTCAATCTCATGTCCCAAGCTGAAATCATGCATTGGATGCCTAACTGACTGAGCCACCCGGGCGCTCCACGAAGCTGAATGTTTTGCCCAGGGTTGTACCACAAGGCAAGATCAGACTTCAAACCCAGACCCTGGTGCTCATTTCATTAGCCATTGTTGTTCAACTCTAAACATGTTTGTTGTGGTAGAAGCTTTGCCCATGTGTACAGCTGTCATCTGTGATACCTTCTTTTCATTGCCTAAAATCTTTTCTCCATTCATTCCTAATTCTTTGGCATTAAACGTTGAAGTAAAGTCTGTTATTATCAAAAATGTGCCTGTTGGGAACCACCAGCACAAAAGGATTAATTAGCTATTTTGCACACATATTTCTTGTGAGATGACAATAAAGCAAGAGGTGGCTGAGTTTATAATATGAAGTTTTTAATTTCCATGCAATACTGTAGTTGTACAAATGACTTTTTAATAGTTAATTGGGGGTTCTTTAGGAATGAAGACTAATTATATCTATTTTTGTGAAGCTTGATTATGCTGAAGATGCTACCGAACGGCGCCGTGTCCTAGAAGTAGAAAAAGAAGACACAGAAGAATTGAGACAGAAGTATAAGGTACTTAAATGAAGCCAGTCTTGCATGTTGGGTGCTCACACTGAAAGAGGTACTTGTTTTGGTGAAGAGGATCTCTTTTGATTACAGCATTTATTTGACATTTGGTGATGATTATTAGTAGGCCTCAGGTTTCTGTTACTTGCCTATTTGTTGCCTTTGTAAAAACTATAGAGCTAATACTCTGTTGGGATGATTGCATTTGTATTTGAAAACACAGTGCCTGGTACACAGTAGATGGTAGTAGCAGTAAAAATTGTTATTTAAGATTCCTTTGGGAACTTGAAAGTATTGCTAAGCCTTTTATTTTTCAGCGGATGAGGTATTTTAAGAATAATAAATTGAGAACTTTAGTATTTTCCTTTTTAAAGGATTAGTTACAGAAAACTGCAGTTTAAACCATATTGTAAGTTAGCTTTCAAATAGACTGGCCAGGGAACATGCCTTTCAAGATGTACTATGCCCAATCTCTACCAAAAAAAATAGGTAAATTTGAAGATAAGAAACAAGTTAAGATTATTGGTCATGATCCTTAAAGTGGGAAGAGGGAAAAAGGATTTATTTTTAAAAATCTGTTCTACCATACAAATATATACAACACGAAAACTGACAACTGTAAGGAGAAATTTTATATTTACCACAATAGTGGGAGATTTTAATGTATCTCCTTCAGTAACTGATTTAAAAAGTAGGAGAAAAATCAACAAAAGACATTTGAAAGATTTGAATAGTACATTAACAAATTTCACCTAATGGTTGGTATAGAACTATGAATCCACAATCACTGAAAATCAAAAATTTTGAAGATATATGGAACATTTATTTAATCAAAATTTTCTACCATAATCTGTGTATCAACAATTTTGAAGAATTGAAATCAAGCAAGCCACAAAGCAACCAAGTTTTAAAATAAAAGGTATGATTAAAAAAAAACAAAACAAAACCCTGTTATATTTTGAGAAAATTGTTAGTTTCCAGTCAGTGGAAGAAAAATTCACGGTGGTAACTGGAAAATATTTTGAACTGAAAGATACAAATACTGTATTTCACAATTTATAGAAGTAGCCTTAAGTAACATATTTTAATTTTTTAAAATTTTTGATGCATTTATTTACATATTGTTATAAATATGTGCTTCATTCACTAATTTACACACTCTTTTTTAATTTTATTTTTTTAGTTTATATCCAAATTAGCGTATAGTGCAACAATGATTTCAGGAGTAGATTCCTCAGTGCCCCTTACCCGTTTAGCCCATCCCCCCTCCTGTACCCCTTCCAGTAACCCTCTGTTTGTTCTCCATATTTATGAGTCTCTTATGTTTTGTCCCCCTCCCTGTTCTTATATTATTTTTGCTTCCCATCCCTTATGTTCATCTGTTTTGTCTCTTTAAAGTCCTCATATGAGTGAAGTCATATATTTGTCTTTCTGTGACTAATTTCACTTAGCATAATACCCTCCAGTTGCATCCACGTAGTTGCAAATGGCAAGATTTCATTCTTTTTGATTGCCAAGTAATACTCCAGTGTGTGTGTGTGTGTGTGTGTGTGTGTGTGTGTATCTTCTTTATCCACATACCACATCTTCTTTATCCACATACCACATCTTCTTTATCCATTCATCCATCGATGGACATTTGGGCTCTTTCCATACTTTGGCTGTTGTTGATAGTGCTGCTTATAAACATTGGGGTGCATGTGTCCCTTCGAAACAGCACACCTGTATCCCTTGGATAAATACCTAGTAGTGCAATTCGTAGGTCATAGGGTAGTTCTCTTTTTACTTTTTTGAGGAACCTCCGTACTTTTTCCAGAGTGGCTGCAACAGCTTACATTCCCATTCAATTTTTTTTTTAATGTTTATTTATTTTTGAGAGAGAGGGAGTATGTATTTTGAGAGAGAGGGAGGGGCAGAGAGAGAGGGAGACACACAGAATCCGAAGCAGATTCCAGGCTCTGAGCTGCAGCACAGAGCCCGATGCGGGGCTTGAACTCATGAACCATGAGATCATGACCTGAGCTGAAGTCGGACACTTAATCAACTGAGCCACCCAGGTGCCCCCTCAAGTAATATATTTGATAGCAAATATATATCCTTAAATGCTGTGTTAGAGAAAGCAAGAAATGAAGTAAATGTTTCTCTCAGGAAGTTAGAGAAAGAATAGCAAAGTAAACACAAAGAAATAATAAAAGATTAAGAAAACAAAAATGAAGCATAAAACAAAGCCAAAAGTTAGCTGTTTGATGTACTTGTGATATTAAGAAAGAAAAGAACTTAGAAAACCAGTATCCATAATGAAAACAGACATTATTGCAGATGTAGTAGGCAGCACTAAAAGATAAAAATATTATGAATAACTTTATTCCATTGAATGCAAAAATAAGATTTAAATGGACAAATTCCTAAGAAATAGAACTTGCTAAAGTACACTAAAAAAAAAAAAAAGAAAAGAAAGAAAACTTCAGTAGTTCTGTACCTATTATATAAATTGAATCTGTAGTAAAAAAGTCTTTCCAGAAAGCCCAATTAACTTCACTTAGTGAATTCTGTCAAAATTCATATAGGAAGTCACTTCAGTCTTAACCAATAATTTCTAATCTTCCAGAGAATTGAAAATGAAGAAAAAACTCCCCGCTCATTTAGTGAGAGTCTAGTACCACCTTGATGCTAAATCCTGACAAGGATACTTACATGATATTCTGATTTATAATACAGATGCAAATCTTAAAACACGAGCAATTACCGAACCAATTTAGGATGTATCAGTTATGCCAGGAATGCAAAATTGATTTAATGTTAGAAATATAGTCAACCACATTAAGAGATTAAAGGGAAAAAACTATATGATCATCTCAATAAATGTAAAAAAAAAAAAAAAAAAAAAGCAGTATATAACATTCTTCATTCATGCATGATGAAAAGTCTTGTCCAAATTGATAAGAAAGAACCTTCCTTAACCAGGTAGAATGCTTACAAAAACCATATAGGAAACATTATACAGTCTTTAATTGGAGGTCTCAAAATGTTAATACCTGACCTAGGTGTTCCTGCTGTGAGTAGAAAGTGTAAATCCTTTAGGTCCACCAGTGAACTGGTCTGAAATTCCAATCTCTTAATTTGTTTATATCCTGATAGATGGCGAGTTTCTTGATGCGTTTAAGAGACAGCAGGTAATGATAATAGTGAAATTTTTTTAGTTCCTGTTTCAAGGATGAAGACAGCTTTCTTTTTTTTTAAATTCTTACTTATTACTATTTTTTTTCTTAATGTTTATTTTTTGAAGGAGAGTTCACACGAGGGAGGGGCACAGAGAGAGGGGAGACACAGCATCTGAAGAGGCTCTAGGCTCTGAGCTGTCAGCACAAAGCCCGATGCAGGGCTCGAACTCATGAAACATGAGATCATGACCTGAGCCGAAGTTGGACGCTTAACCAACTAAGCCACCCAGGCGCCCATATTTATTTATTTTTTTAAGTAATCTTTACACTCAACATGGGGCTTGAACTCCCAACCCCAAGATCAAGAGTTGCATGCTCTATGTTGGGTTCATGGGACAGTGCATACACTGGTGCTATTACTAATATGTTCTCTGCTTTTCTATATGTTTGAAGCATCTTATAATTAAAAACTAAAAATAAATAGATAAAAAGAATCAACATACATGGAATAAAAAAAAAAAAATGCATGTTCTATCAGCTGAGCCAGCCAGGTGCCCCATGCAGAGAACTCTTCCTATTTCTGAACTTTTCGCAGGGAGAGCTTAATTAGCCTCTTACCATCAAGGTCCTGAGGCCTAATCTTCAAGCATCTAGGGATTTCTCTGTCTTGTTGAGCTCAGCTCTATGTTAAATTTTTTGTGTTTTGGGGTGTCTGGCTGGCTCAGTCGGTTAAGCGTCCTACTTTTGGATCTTGACTCAGTTCTTGATCTCAGGGTCAGAAGTTCATGCCATGCATTGATTGGGCTCCAAACTGGGCATAAAGCCTACTTACAACAGGGACGCCTGGGTGGCTCAGTCGGTTAAGCGTCCGACTTCAGCTCAGGTCATGATCTCGCGGTCCGTGAGTTTGAGCCCCGCGTCGGGCTCTGTGCTGACCGCTCGGAGCCTGGAGCCTGTTTCGGATTCTGTGTCTCCCTCTCTCTCTGACCCTCCCCCATTCATTCTCTGTCTCTCTCTGTCTCAAAAATAAATAAACGTTAAAAAAAATTTTTTTAAAGCCTACTTAAAACGAATGAATGAATGAATGAATGAATAATTTTTTAATGTTTTGTTTTATCCAGAATTACAACATGGTGAAATCATCTTCATTCCCTTCCTTTTTTCCTTTCGTAGTCTCTTATCCCTACCCTTTTCTTTATGTACTAGTCAACCCTTTTGGACTGGCTTTAGCACTTTTCACTGAACCACTTTATTCAAGGCCACAAAACACCTGTTTTTGCTAAGTCCAGTAGGCTTTTTCAAACTTGTATTACATATTTTTTTAAAAAAAATTTAATATTTATTTTTGAGAGAGAGGGGTGCAGAATGGGAGCAGGGGAGGAGCAGAGAGGGAGACAGAGAATCTGAAACAGGCTCCAGGCTGTCAGCACAGAGCCTGACACAGGGCTCAAACCCATGAACCATGAGATCATGACCTGAGCCAAAGTCGGACACTTAACCAACTGAGCCACCCAGATGCCCCCAAAACTTGTATTCCATTTTGTTTCTTGGCAGCATTCAATACAATTGACCATTTTTTCCTCTTTAAAGCCTTTTCTTTTCTCTTGTTTTTGAAGATTTTATACTTTCCTAGATTCCTCCTTCCTATCTCCCTTACTGCTTCTATATAGATTCCTTTTTGGTCCCTTCTTTTCTGCCTGAACTTTAGATGTTAGAGTTCTTCATATTCAGACCTGGGCACTCTTTTTTCTTTCTAACACTGTCCGTAGGCACTGAATGGTTATGACGTTATGTTTCATTATCTTTCATTTGGTTCTTTTTTTCATCCTTTAGGTTCTTTTTTATCTTTAGGTGTTAGCTTAGAAATCTTCCCTCATCACCCAATTTAAATAAATCCTCCACTCTACCTCATTCTCTTGTAACACTCTCTTTTATCATTTATAATTATAAAATTTTGTTTGTTCACTTTCTTATAGTCTGTCTACAGTACTGGGCAGAAGGGGCCTTGAGGAGAGAGACTGTGTCTATTTGCCCGTTTATATACTGTATTCAACATAATGCCTGACACATAAGTAGTCAGTAAATACGAGTTGAATAAATAATTTCTTTGAAATAAGGGGAAAAGCCAGATTTATTTGGTATACTGTCCGAAATAGAAATATTCTAGGGGTGCCTAGGTGGTCAGTACATTAAGTGTCTGACTCTTGGCTTTGGCTCAGGTCATGATCTCACAGTTTCATGAGTTCAAGCCCCACATCAGGCTGTGCTGGCAGCAAAGAGCCTCCTTGGGATTCTCCTTTCTCCCTCTCTCTCTGTCCCGCCCCAACTTGCACTGTCTCTGTCTCAAAATAAAGAAACTTAAAAAAAAAAAAGAAATATTCTAAAGAATACATTTTATGTATTGTTTTCAAGTAGAAGTCTTAGGCAGTTGTATCTGATGGGAAGATCATATGTCTGAACCCTGGGGTTTTTTTGTCTTTTGGTTTTTTTTTTTAAAGTTTATTTATTTATTTTGAGAGAGGGAGAGCATGTGTTCGTGCACACGGGGAACGGGCAGAGAGAGAGGAAAGGAATCTCAAGCAGGCTCCTCACTGTGAGTGCAGAGCCCGACATGGGGACATGGGGCTCGAATTTACAAACCCTGAGATCATGACCTGAGCCAAAGTCAGATGCTTAACCAACTGAGCCACCCAGGTACCCCTGAACCCTGGTTTTAAGGGAGGTTGAGAAAGTGAGTTTTCTGATTTCTATCTTGGGAAAACCAGCACTGATAAAGAAGGCTATCCACAAGTTGCTTAATAGCCAGACAACATGAAACTACCCAGGCTGCTTAGCAGAAATGATGCTGAATGATTGAATATGGCAAAAATTACAGTGTGCTGTATGTTCACTTTGTAGTTTTAATAAATTTATCCAAACTAGTTCAATACTGACATTCCACAAAATACAGCAACCTTTTCTTGTTTACTGATTAACTAGCTTATGTGAGAAATGGTAGATGATAGAACTGCCTTAAAAATGTATCCAGAAGATATGAAACTGAATAGGAGGCCAATGTCCGAAGGCTTTGAAATGAGACTTATCTTTAAATCTATTAACTAGAGGAGCTACTAATTGTGAGACTAATATATCTACCCTTGCTGTAAAAGGCTAACAAGTAATCATTTGTCTTTTTTTAAATTTTATTTATTTTAGAGAGAGAGTGAGCGGGAGAGAGGGGCAGAGGGAGAGACAGAATCCCAACCAGGCTCCACTTTCAGTGCAGAGCCTGATAGAGGGTTCAATCCCATGACCGTGGGATTATGACCTGAGATGAAATAGAATCAGATGCTCAACTGAGTGAGCCCCCCAGATGCACCAGTAGTCATTTATCATTCCTTATCTATTATATATTCTTAAAGTAAGCTAGAGAAAAGAAAATATTAAAATCATAAGAAAGAGAACACAGGTGGCTCAGCCAGTTAAGTGTCCAACTTGGGCTCAGGTCATGATCTCATGGCTTGTGAGTTTGAGCCCCATGTCGGGCTTTGTGCTGACAGCTCAGAACTTGGAGCCTGCTTCGGATTCTGTGTCTCCCTCTCTCTCTGTCCCTCCCCTGCTCACTCTGTGTGTGTGTGTCTCTCTCTCTCAAAAATAAATAAACATTAAAAAAATTTTTTTTAAAGAAAGAGAAGATACATTTACTGTACTGTACCGTATCGGTACTATGAGTTGATGTTATCTGTTTACAAGATGAATAATCTGTCAGTACCTACCTCAATATTGTCTTATATGACACAAAATGTTGTAGCCGTTGTACTTATCATTAATACTGTAATCAAAAATAAAAAAGGTAGAGGAGCCTCGGTGGCTCAGTTGGTTAAGCATCTGACTCTTGATTTTCGCTCAGGTCGTGATCTCATGGTTCATTAGTTCAAGCCCCACATTGGGCTCTGTGTTGACAGCACGGAGCCTGCTTTAGATTCTCTCTCTCCTCTTCCTCTGTCTCTGCCCTGCTCTGCTCACACTCTTGCTCTCTCTCAAAAATAAGCAAACATTTAAAAAATGAAAAGCTAACATGAAAAAGAAATTATAAGGATTCATATATTGATAATGAAGAAGCAGTAGTATGATTGCTTTATGGTGACCTAATCAGTGCAGTTACTTCACAGTAGCCTAGACTATACACTAATGAATGCTTATAAAATTTTTATGGCATACCACATGTTCTTAATACATTACTGAAACATTGTTACATTAAAATATATATCTATATATCTGCATAGATATATAGATATTTCCCTGAGTTGATAGCTTGATACTCAGCTTCTCCAGTTATAAGAGAGCCATACAGTACATAATATAATTCTTTGAAAGCAAAGTTATAAAATAGTTAAGAAAACCAACACATTATTACTTTCCATCAAGTGTTACTTACCTTATTCCTAAGTAAGGATAGGCTATCCACTTCCATACAGCCTTGCACAGGATGTCCTACATTATGAGTACTTGGGAAATGATGATGACATAAAAACATCTCTCAGAATTCTTGTCATATAGTTACTAGATTTTCACACAAAGACAGTAACACACATACACAGCAGATAAGTTTATTAACTATATGGCATGATGATTATATTACTGGTCATTAAGTGGAAGTGGATTATGATAAAGGTTTTCTTCATCTTCACATTGAGAAGGCTGAGGAGGAAGAAGAGGGGTTGGTCTTGTATCAAGGGTAGAAGGAGGTAGAAGGGGAGGTAGGAGAAGCTGGCACACTTAGTATAACTTTATGGAAATACGTCATTATTTCTGTCTTATTTATTTATTTATTTATTTATTTATTTATTTATTTATTTATTTATTTATTTTGCTTTTTCATTTTCAAAAAAATGTTTCTATTCATTGTCTTCCGCCATTTGCTTTAATTTCAGTGCTTGTGTCCTAGATGGGTCCATGTGGTAAAAGAAGTCAAAAGCAGTCTTGAATAATCAGAACCCTTCTTCCAGATGGATTACTGCCAACTTGTTCTCTGGCACTGCTGCTTCTACATTTTCTTCTTTATTGTCTGGCTCTGGTGTGGAAGCAGTTGTCTCCATTGAGTTGTCTTCTGTTAATCCCTCTGTTAGCTCTTGAATTTCTTCAAGATCCATATATTGCACCCTTCCCCACCACCATCACTTCCCCTCCCCCCATTTACTATTTCTTCTGTGATTTCTGTGATTGGCTCTATTATAAATTCTGTGAAATCATGCACAACATCTGGACACAGTTTTCTCCGGCAGGAATTTATTATTTGGAAATGTTATGGCTTTCACGGCTTTTTCTGTAACAACAATGGCATCTTCAGTGGTGTAATCCTCCCAGACTTTCATATTCTCTCTCTTGGGGTTCTCCTTCATAGTGTTCACAATCCTTTCTGTAGTGTACTGTGTATAATAACCCCGTGATCTAGAGGCTGAATTAAAGACCTTGTGTTTGGGGGCAGAAAGACTACTTCAGTGCCTTTGCTGAATTCACCAGGTTCTGGGTGGCTGAGGGATTGTCCAGTATCAGAAGAACTTTAAAAGGCAGTCTGTACTGGCAAGTACTTCCTGACTTCAGGGACAAAGCACTGATGGAAGCAATCCAGAAAAAGCATTCTTCTTGTCCAAGCCTTCTTGTACAACCAAAAGACTGATAGCTGGTGTTTATTTTTTCACTTTAAGGCTAGGGGTTGGGGTAGGGGTGGAGGTGGAAGTTAGCTTTATAGGTAAGGGCAGTCCTGATCATAAACCCAACTGTATTTGCATAAAACAGTAGTGTTAGCCTCTCCCCTCCTGCCTTAAATCCTGGTGTCTGCTTCTCTTTCTTGCTAATAAATGTCATGTGTGGCATCCCATCCCCAGAGTAGGACACTTTTATCTGCATTAAAAACTTGTTCAGACAGATAACCTTTTTCCTCAGGGATTTTCTTAATGGCGTCTGGGAACTTGTCTGCTGCATCCTGGTTGGAAGAAGCCGCTTTTCCTGTTATCTTGATAGGTTTTGGCCAGACCTCTTTATAAAATTATCCAACCATCTTTTGCCTGCATTAAATTCTCTAGCTTTAGATCCTTCACCTTTTGCTTTAAGTTGTCATATAATCACTTCACTGTTTTTTAACCGTATCAGAGTCCGTATGTATTCCTTTCTTATAGCAATCCTAAACACACAAAAGCTTCCTTTTCAATACGAGATTGAAAGGTTTTGCACAAAAAGTGCAAGGTTTTTGCACCGGCTAATTCAGCTGCAGTGGCAGCTTCACAGGTTTCTTCTTTCTTTCTTTCTTTCTTTCTTTCTTTCTTTCTTCCTTCCTTCCTTCCTTCCTTCCTTCCTTCCTTCCTTCCTTTCTTTCTTTCTTTCTTTCTTTCTTTCTTTCTTTCTTTCTAATGGTCCTTACATTGGATTCATTTATCTTCAAATGTCAGGCAACCACTGTTGCTGATGTAAATCTATGGTATTTATCTAGCAGTTCACCTTTTTCTTGTAATGTCATGACTTTTTTCTGCTTGTGAGCATTTACAGCATCACGAGTGGCACTTTGTGTGGGTCCTGTGGTGTTATTCAAGGTTTACAGTATTGCACTAAACATGATGAAAAATACACAAGAACTAGGAGAGATCACTTTTCACTGCAGTACCCAATTTGCTAGAGAGATGAACTGCTCATGCAGAGATGATTAACATCACACAGCATTTTAAGTGGATATTCTCAACACTTGAGCTCACCCCAGCAGCAACAGGAGATAGCTGTGAAATTATTACAGTAGTACAGCATGTACTGTAGTTCTTTATGCAGTTATGATTTAATACATCATCTTTACATTTGTTCACATTTCTCTCTGCCAGTGGTACCATTTAAGGTCTGTAAGTGTGTACATAAGTTTTGATAAATTTTAACTGTTTGTAATAGGTTTGCATGTGTTTTATGGTAATAAATGATAAACTAGTATCTACAAGTGTTTTATGCATTAATGACACACTGTTTTTTTCTTTTTTCTTTTTTCTTTTTTTCTTTTTTTCTTGTTGGTATTTTTTAGACTATGTGGTTTATCTGCAAATTTTTTCAAATTGTTGCAGATCTCCAAAAACTTTCCAATATACTTATTGGAAAAAATCCTCATGTACGTGGACCCATGCAGTTCAAATTCATTCAAAGATCATGTACTCAGCTTGTTTTGAGATGTCTTTTGATGTCTAGCTTTTAAATGGAACTGCTGAGGCAAATTGGACCACCTTTTTGGGTCAGTCCCACAGTTTTGAGCCAAAACCTCATTAAGACCAGTGGATAACCAACATGTCTGTGTTGGCTTTTCAGATTAGCAGTGCAGCTTATTTGGAGAATAGCCTCTTAATATTTAATTCCATAACTGGCCACAGTCTCAAGTAATGCTTTTGCCTTAAAGTCTAAAAAAAAGATGGGGCGCCTGGCTGGCTCAGTGAGTAGAGCATGTGACTCTTGATCTTGGGGTCATGAGTTCAAGCCCCACATTGCTTGTAGAGATTACTTAGAAGAAAAAAAGTTAATTAAGTTGAGTATTGATATAGTTGCTCCAGCTTTATTTCGGCTAGTATTTGCCCGACATACATCTTTTTCTGTCCTTTAACTTCCAACTTTCTGAGTTGTTTCTTGAGTTTGGGGATATCTCTTGTGATCAACATGTAGTTGGATTTTGTTTTTCTGGTGATTTTTTTTTTTTAGTACATCTACATTTCTTTTTTCTTTTTCTTTTATTTCTTTTTCTTTCTTTCTTTCTTTTTTTTTTTTTTAATGTTTATGTATTTATTTTGAGAGAGGGAGAGAGAGAATCCCAAGCAGGCTTGATGCTGTCAGTATGGAACCTGACATGGGGCTTAAACTCAACAAAACCATGAGATCATGACCTGAGCCAAGATGAAGAGTTGGACGCCTAACCAACTGAGCCACCCAGGGGTCCCAGTACCTTTACATTTCTTGTGATTTCTTATCTGCCTTTTTACTTTATATTTTGCTGATTTTTCTGTCCTGTCTTACCTTTATAAAATTGAAGTTTTCTTTTTTTCCCTTCACTATTTCTGTTCTTCTAATAATTACCCTTGGGAGTTTAAATTATGCTTAATTTAACAAAGTCTAAAGTTAACTCCATCGCATTAGAAGGACTCGAGAACATTTAAACTTTGAATGCCCTCTTCTGTTACATTTGGCTATATCAGCTAGCATTTTGCTTTTTATCCTTTTTCAGTCCTGCAAACTAGGTATTGTTTTTGTTATTATGTGTATACATGTGTGTGTGTATATATATGTCTATATTTATATAATTTTTGTTATATTTTTTTGTTTTTGTTATGTATTTGTGTGTGTGTGTGTGTGTGTATCATATATTTTTATTGCTTACCATTTACTTTCAGTATTTCAGACCTTTTTACTGGCATCATTTTCCTTTTTCCCTAAAGTATATTCTTAAGGAAACAGTGACATTCAGGTCCACAGTTAGAAACATGTTTAATACAGGGCTGCCTGGGTGGCTTGGTTGGTTGAGTGTCTGACTCTTGATTTTGGCTCAGGTCATGATCACAGGGTCATGGAATCGAACCCCGCTTCGGGCTCTACACTCAGGGTGGAGCCTGCTTAAGATATTCTCTCTCACCCCACTAAAAAGGAGAACTATAGACCAATTTCCCTGATGAACATGCATGCAAAAATCCTCAACAAGATATTAGCCAACTGGATCCAACAATACATTAAAAAAATTATTTACCACAACCAAGTGGGATTTATACCTAGGATGCAGGGCTGGTTCAATATCCGCAAAACAATCAACGTGATTCATCACATCCAATAAAAGAAAGGACAAAAACCATATGATCCTCTCAATAGATGTAGAGAAAGCATTTGACAAAATACAGCATCCTTTCTTGATAAAAACCCTCAAGAAAGTAGGGATAGAAGGATCATACCTCGAGATCATAAAAGCCGTATATGAACGACCCAACGCTAATATCCTCAATGGGGAAAAACTGACAGCTTTCCCCCTATGGTCAGGAACAAGACAGGGATGTCCACTCTTGCCACTGTTATTCAACATAGTATTCGAAGTCTTAGCCTCTGCAACCAGACAACACAAAGAAATGAAAGGCATCCACATCGGCCAGAAGAAGGTCAAACTTCCACTCTTTGCAGATGACATGATACTCTATATGGAAAACCCAAAAGATTCCACCAAAAAACTGCTAGAACTGATTCATGAATTCAGCAAAGTTGCAGGATATACAATCAATGCACAGAAATGAGTTGCATTCCTATTCACCAACAATGAAGCAACAGAAAGAGAAATCAAGGAATCAATCCCATTTACAGTTGCACCCAAAACCATAAAATACTTAGGAATAAATCTAACCAAAGAGGTAGAAAGTCTATACACTGAAAACTATAGAAAGCTTCTGAAAGAAATTGAAGAAGACACAAAAAAATGAGAAAAGATTCCATGCTCCTGGATAGGAAGAACAAATATTGTTAAAATGTCGATAGTACCCAAAGCAATCTACATATTCAATGCAATCCCTACCTATCAAAATAACACCAGCAGTCTTCACAGAGCTAGAACAATCCTAAGATTTGTGTGGAACCAGAAAAGACCCTAAATAGCCAAAGCAATCTTGAAAAAGAAAACCAAAGCAGGAGGCATCACAATCCCAGACTTCAAGCTATACTACAAAGCTGGAATCATCAAGACAGTATGGTACTGGCACAAGAACAGACACTCAGATCAATGAACAGAGGAGAGAACCCAGAAATGGACCCACAAACGTATGGCCAACTAATCTTTGATAAGGCAGGAAAGAATATCCAATGAAATAAAGACAGTCTCTTCAGCAAGTGGTGCTGGGAAAACTGGACAGCGACATGAAGAAGAATGAACCTGGACCACTTTCTTACACCATACACAAAAATAAACTCAAAATGGATGAAAGACCTAAATGTAAGACAGGAAGCCATCAGGATCCTCAAGGAGAAAGCGGGCAAAAACCTCTTTGATCTTGGCCGCAGCAACTTCTTACTCGACACGTCTCTGGAGGCAAGGGAAACAAAAGCAAAAATGAACTACTAGGACGTCATCAGAATAAAAAGCTTCTGCACAGCGAAGGAAACAATCAGCAAAACTAAAAAGCAACCGACAGAATGGGAGAAGATATTTGTAAATGACATATCAGATAAAGGGTTAGTACCCAAAATCTACAAAGAACTTACCAAACTCAACCCCCAAAAAACAAATAATCCAGTGAAGAAATGGGCAAAAGACATGAATAGACACTTCTCCAAAGAAGACATCCAGATGGCCAACTGACACATGAAACAATGCTTAACATCACTCATCACGGAAATGCATATCAAAACCCCAATGAGATACCACCTTACACCTGTCAGAATGGCTAACATTAACATTAACAACTCAGGCCACAACAGATGTTGGCGAGGATGCAGAGAAAGAGAATCTCTTTTGCATTGTTGGTGAGAATGCAAGCTGGTCCAGCCACTCTGGAAAACAGTATGGAGGTTCCTCAAAAAACTAAAAATAGAACTACCCTACAACCCAGCAATTGCACTACTAGGTATTTATCCAAGGGATACAGGTGTGCTGTTTCAAAGGGACACATGCACCCCCATGTTTATAGCAGCACTGTTAACAATAGCCAAAGTATGGAAAGAGCCCAAGTGTCCATCGATGGATGAATGGATAAAGATGTGGTATACATATACAATGGAGTATTACTCAGCAATCAAAAAGAATGAAATCTTGCCATTTGCAACTACGTGGATGGAACTGGAGATAGTATTCTAAGCGAAATTAGAGAAAGACAAATATATGACTTCACTCATATGAGGACTTGAAGAGACAAAACAGATGAATATAAGGGAAGGGAAACAAAAATAATATAAAAACGCGGAGGGGGACAAAACAGAAGAGACTCCTAAATATGGAGAACAAACAGAGAGTTACTGGAGGGGATGTGGGAGGGGGAGTGGGCTAAATAGGTAAGGGGCATTAAGGAATCAACTACTGAAATCATTGTTGCACTATATGCTAACTAATTTGGATGTAAATTTTAAAAAATAAAGTTAAAAAAAAATTCTCTCACTCCTTGTCCCCCCACTGTGACTCTTCCCTGCTCATGCTGTCTCCCTCTCTCAAAAATTAAATATGTTTAATACTGCAACCACTTACAACTGAAACAAAAGTTTTACAAGACAGAATTTACCCTTATGTGAACTATATTCTGTATTTTTCTGGTTTTGGGTTTTTTTTTTCCTTTTCTGTGCCTGCTATAATTTGCTAAACTAATGTCATGACTTACTGGTGAATTACAATCTATGATTTCAGAAATACTGCTTTATTAGGAAGGTTTTTTTTTTTATTTAAAAAAAATCTTTTTATTCATTTTTGAGAGAGACAGGAGTGTGAGTAGGGGAGGAACAGAGAGAGAGGGAGACACAGAATCCGAAGCAGGTTCCAGGCTCTGAGCTGTCAGCACAGAGCCTGATGCAGGGCTCAAACTTGTGAACCGCGAGATCATGACCTGAGCTGAAGTCGGATGCCCAACTGACTGAGCCACCCAGGTGCCCCTAGGAAGGTTCTTTTTAATGAATCTCTTGGTGGTAAAACTTTTATCTGGAAATGCCTTAATTTAATCACTTCTGAAAAATAGGTCATTTGGTATACATGTGACATGTATTTTCTCTAAGCACACTGTCTTCAACTTTACATTGCTTTTGAGTCTGCTGTCTGATTGTGGGTAATCTTTAAGTTTTTTCTGTGTGTCTTAGGATTTGATGGTCTTTAGTCCTTTTGTAGTTTCATTGCAGTGTATCTAGGTGCACATTTTTATTTAGCCTGTGTGGTATACTTTGTGCTTCCTGTATCTGTGGAGTTATGTCTTTAACTAGTTTGGAAAAATTCTCAGCCTTTATATCTTCAAATATTTTTCTCTCATCTATGCTATCCTGTTTTTCTGGGATTCCACTTGTACATGTGTAAATACTGTATACTCTGTGGCTTCTAAACCTCTCTTGCATATTATCTGTCTCTGTACCTCATTCCAAGTAATCTCAAACTGACGTCTACCTCTTTTATTTTACCACATCTTTTTTAAAAAAAATTTTTTTTTTAACGTTTATTTATTTTTGAGACAGAGAGAAACAGAGCATGAACGGGGGAGGGGCAGAGACAGAGGGAGACACAGACTCGGAAGCAGGCTCCAGGCTCTGAGCCATCAGCCCAGACCCCGACGCGGGGCTCGAACTCACGGACCGCGAGATCGTGACCTGAGCTGAAGTCGGACGCTTAACCGACTGAGCCACCCAGGCACCCCTACTACATCTTTTTTAAATTGACATATAAATTGAATACTATAAAATTCATCTTTTTAAAGTGGCTTTTAGTGTATTCCATAAGCTTGTACAACCATTGCTACAATCTAATTCCAGAACATTTTCACTTCCCTACTGCATCTTTTTTGAGGTGTGTCTGGCCTATTTTTTTCATCCATCCTCTAGGTAGCTGATGAATTTTTTGGTTTATTTTTTACGGTTCTTATTTGGTTCTTTCTGCAGTCTGCCTAGGTTTTTTTGTTTTGTTTATGTTTTGTTGTTTTATTTTGTTTTAAGTAGGCTTCATGCCCAACATGGGGCATGAACTCACTACCCTGAGATCAAGTCACATGCTCTACCGACTGAACTCACAAAACTGCGAGATCAGGACCTGAGCAGAAACCAGGAGTCAGATGTTTAACCTACTGAGCCACCTAGGTGCCCCACTGAGAGGATTTTTTTTCCCCTCTGCCAAGATGCAGAGGTCTTAAGTACTCTCCAGCCCACTCACAGGTTCTTTGATTTATTAATGAGGCTTCTGTGATCTAGCTCCCCCATCTTGCTCAAACCCCAAGTTCCTGTGTCACTACCCACATGTCCTAAGGAGAGCCTTTGCCCATCACAGCCTGATACCAATTTCAGTTATTTGATTTGTTTTATTTTCTATTGCCTCTTTTTTTTTAACTTTTTTTTTTTTTTTTACATTTATTTATTTTTGAGAGAGAGAGAGACAGAGCATGACCAGGGGAGGGGCAGAGAGAGAGGGAAACACAGAATCCGAAGCAGGCTCCAGGCTCCAGGCTCCGAGCTGTCAGCACAGAGCCTGATGCGGGGTTTGAACTCACAAACTGCGAGATCATGACCTGAGCCGAAGTTGGACGCTTAACCGACTAAGCCACCCAGCCGCCCCTCTGTTGCCTCTTTTGAGGATATTTCTATGGTTCCTTACACTGCAGTACAAATTGTGTTTTTTATTTCTGGTTGTTTGGGGGGTTTTTTAGCCAGGGGTAGGAGTAGGGGATGCTACCATATGCTAAAAGGCAAAGTAAAATTAAACTCTTTTTGGGGGTGTCTGGGTGGTTCAGTTGGTTAAGCATCCCACTTCATCTTAGGTCATGATCTTGAAGTTCATGGGTTCGAGCCCCGTGTTGACTCTGCTGACAGCTCAGAGCCTGGAGCCTGCTTCAGATTCTGTGTCTCCCTCTCTCTCTGCTCCTGCCCTGCTGTGTGCTCTCTCTCTCTCAAAATAAACATTCAAAAAATTTTGTTTGTTTCTCATTTCTGGTTGCTTGGGGTTGTTTTTTTTTTTTTTGTTTTGTTTTGTTTTGTTTTTGTTTTTGTTTTTTTTTTAGCCAGAGGTAGGAGTAGGGGATGCCACCATAATGCCAAAAGGCAAAGTAAAATTAAACTCTTTCGGGGGGGCAGGGGACCACTGGGGTGGTTCAGTCAGTTACTCATCTGGTTTCGGGTCAAGTCATGATCTCATGGTTCCTGAGTTTGAGCCCCGCATCGGGCTCTGTGCTGACAGAGCTCAGAGCCTGGAACCGGCTTTGGATCCTCTTTCGTCTCCCTTTCTCTGCCCCTCTCCTGCTCACGCTCTCTCTTTCTCAAAAATAAATAAACATGGAACTCTTTTTGAATGTTTATTTATTTGAAGACAACTATTAGTACACACAAATTACCCACCTAATTGCCGCTTGTGTTCCATCTAGTTTTTGCTAGTACCGCTAAATAACCGTCTTTATACCATTCACTTAAAATTCTAAGTTCATTTTTTGTTTGTATTTTGTGGTTCTTACAGGATTATGTTGACAAAGAGAAGGCCATTGCCAAAGCACTGGAAGACCTCAGAGCCAACTTTTACTGTGAACTCTGTGATAAGCAATATCAGAAACATCAGGAATTTGACAACCACATCAACTCCTATGATCATGCACACAAGCAGGTGAGGAATAGTTGCTTGCTAACAAAACACTTTATTTGTTAGAATTATTGAATTTTATAAATGTACCCCAAAAAGCTTGGTGACTATGGTTTCTTATATCTGCCAGTCTTTATCTGAGGTCTATCTGACTTACTTTTTTTTTTCAGTGACAAGTCCTGACATAGACCTCCCTCTTCCAAGAATTTATGTAGAGAATTGTGAGCTTCATAAATCTTGCATAAAGTTTTTGGCTTTGATTATTTTCTGAATTTGTATTTAATTTGGTAGTTCAACTGAGGATCACTAGGAGTTTTATTTCCCTTTCTCTCTCTTTGTGAACATGTTAAACTTTGAATAGTTATCCCAGACTATGGGTGCTTCATCTTCTATATACAGGAGTTCATGCTTTATTGGCTACTATTTCCTATCAGTAAGTTATTTTGTTATTTGGTATACCTTGGAAACTAGATAAATCTTGAGAAGGAAAAAGAATTAGATGCTGTTCTAACTTTAACAAAAACCTCTGATGCTGCATGTTGAAGAGCTTGCTAAAAAGTAAATTATACTTTCTTTGCAGTCTTTTTTGCTTTCACTGACTTAGAAAATAAAATTGTACCTAACTAGATACTGGCATAAAGAAGGTGGCCCAGGGGGGATTTTAGAAGAAAGAAATGGATCTTTAAATTTCTGGCTTATTGAATAATTTTGAGCCATTTGATGTTGGGTGATTTTAGCAGAATTTACTAGGTCTTTGAAGGCATAATAGTTGTATTTGTTAAACTTGTAAGATTTGTGAGCATTGCTGGAATGCTGTCTTAAGTGGATCTGTTGAACCAACTTTTTTTTTTAAATACCTTTGCTTCATCTTTCAACCAGCCATAAGATTTCAGTGCACAAGTAAAGAGCAAGCTTTAAGCTTTACTAGCACAAGGATAGTTTGTAACCTGTTACACTTTTTGCAACAATCTCTCTCATGTTTAACCACACCTAACCAATTTAAGATGCTTCCACTGATAGAATTGTATCCAAGACAGCTTTTGAACTTTTGATACACCTTTGGACATTGTGTATTATCAAGGTCTGCTTAATTTGAAGAAGAGAAATATAGAGAGGATATATATGGACAAGATATATACTGGAGTTACCTTACTTTTTCAAAGAAACATCTGTCAAGAAAGAGTTACAACAGCAAATATTGCTTATCCAATAATTTTTATGGCTTCTCAGCGTATACATAATTCAAATTTGGGGGTTATTTTTTATGGAATTGAGAAAGACTTGTAGCATCTAAACACACAACCACCTTTTTGGGCTCTAAAAATTTCTTCAATTAAGAATTGTCTACGGGGGACAAAATTGTCTGTGGGGCGCCTGGCTGGCTCAGTCGGTGGAGCATGTGACTCTTGATCTTAGGGTCGTGAATTCAGGCCCAACGTTGGGCTTAAAGCGTACTTAAAAAAAAAAAAAAAAAAAAAAAAAAAAAAAAAAGAGTTGTCTGATAAATTAGGACTCCAGAAGAAACTTTAGGCACCAGAAGGACATTTAGAAAGGTTACATTTTTAGTTGATGAGAAGTCTCTTGAGTAAAGTTTCTATTAGAAAAAAAATAAACCAGGAAAAGTATAATTCAGACTTGAGCAATGTTTAGATTGCTTTTTAAGGGAAAATATTCTATCCAAGCAACAGAATTACAAATGAAATCTGAGCAGAAATGCAGAACTAGTGAAATTCACATCGACAGCATTAATGTGAGGGATGATAATGTTTTAGTGATGCTGCTTTCAACTTGAGAGTAGTAGTAATTGTTACAGCTCTGGTTCATTTGAATTTGACATGTCTGTTCTGTGCACCTTGGGATGACTTCATTCTCTCTCCATGTTTCTCTGTTGCAGTGGTTTTCCACATGGGGAGTTTTGTCCTCTAGGGAACACTTGACATTGTTGATTACCACAATTAGGAAGATGGTGCTACTGGCATGTAGTGGGTAGAGGTGCTTCTAAATATCCTACAATGCACAGGAAAGCTCCTTGCAACACAGAATACCTGGCCCAAAATGTCAGTAGTGCTGAGGTTGAGAAACCCTGTTCTATTAAGACTACTGAAAAACTTTCAAAGACATATGATATTGCAAAATCATTTGGCCTTTCCTTGGTACAAACAAATCACTGTCATTTTAAGTCCCTCATCATGTTATAAACATTTGTAAAGTGCTCATCTAGATGATCCCAAATACTATTTTTTAGATTATCATTTCATTTAAAAATGAAAATACAAAATTAAGGGTTTCTTATAAGGAACTTATGGACTACCTTTCTCCATTAACATAGAAAAATGTCTGCAGTCCTTGGTCTGGGAAGAAATCTTTAGCTGGTATGGTTAATGAATGCATGTGAGCCTGTTTCTTCACCATGCTCAAAAGCCCATCTTAGGTATTAAAAAAAGAATGAATGTAGTGTGAGTTTGTTGTTTTCTTTGGTTTTGGCGGAGTGTTCTGTATTTGGTTGAAACATAGGCTTTTTCATCTTTCTTTATACTGCCCTCTTAGTGCAGATAGAGTAGAATCTTGAAACAATGCTGTAAATATATAAACAAAAAAGTGCACAGTACTAAATTTTTTTATAGTTCTCTTCCCTTTACTTAGAATTTCTAAAGAGCCTTTAATTGCCCTTGGTACAACACAGCTAAATAACCTCTAAGAGGAGCTATGTCCTGTTTTTCATTCCTCTTTGATGGACATGAACTTACCATACAAATGGACCTACCATTTTCCAAATTCATGCTCTAAAATCATAAAGACACCCTGTCTTGTCTTCCAGGAAGGCACACAGGATTATTATGAATCTGAGATAATAGGTAAGTACATTCAACCCCTATATTAGTAATCCCTAGTTTGCATCTTCCATCAAATTTTTACTATTAAAATTTCCAGAGAAATAATCTATCCTGTTAGTGGTAAAACTAGTAGTATAGACAGGATTCTGAACACGCCCTTATCTTTATTAAGCACAAATAATCTCTCAAAAAAGGGCTGTGTGGTCACCCACGTTTTGTGGTGATTTTGGGGGGTTGTTATCATGTGCCTCTCCCTATTCACTAGTTTTTCTCAAAATTTCCAAGATTTTTGTGAAGAAAGTCACTACCCTGCAAATATGAAGACCCAGCTTTTTTAAAGATGAGAAAGCTAATTAGACATTTTGGCTCTTTTCAGCAGTTTAACTCTCATTTTAAGGTGATAATTTCAATACATTTTGAAGGGTAGTCCTCTCCATTCTTCAAAAGCTAGCTCAATCTGTGATTCCTTTTTATGTAAGTTAGTCCTAATATGCCTCAGAGCTTAATAAACATTAGTATCCATCTTCTATCCCTCTTGGCTTAATTACAGTACAGTTAAGGTTACTTTGAAACTAAACATTTTTCATCTCTACCTCCTTGCATCTTTGATTATTTTGCATAGCTAAAAACAGGTCTACTAGTGGATATGATCATGGAAACCATTTTCTTGAGCTTTTCAGAGGGCCTAAATTTCAAACTACAAAGAACATTGTTTCCCAGAAGTCAATTTGTAGCAACACAGTAATAATAGTACCTTATCTTAACACTGGTTTTTTTGTTATTGTTTTGCTTTCTTTGGTGCCTTGCCACCTAGTCAGGATTCTCCCAGTCTTACTCTCTTTTATTTGTGCCACTAAGGGTCCTCTTCACCAGCCTCCAATACATAAACCAGAGGTCACAAATTGTCCCACAGATGTATTTTGTCTGGTCTTTGTAGTGTTAGATTTTTCCCATTTAATTTTGATTGGTTCTCTGTCTTTTAAAAATGAGATTTTATATAATTCAGGCTTTGTCTTATCTTGAAAAATTGAAATACCTAAGAACATTGGGCCTGCATTTCAACATAACAGTTGGCTAAAGCTGAAGAGTTGCTATCTCTTTAGAAAGTCACATGCTCACTCTTCAATTAGATGTCTCTTACATCAACCTGTGTGATTCACTATATTGACTGCCAAATCCTTCTAAACATTTGAGTTTGTGACCCAGGCCCAGACCTTCCTTTTCTCTCCACACACACGGTTCTAATTGACAGTGGAGAAGCAGCACATTGAAAAGCTGCCTCCTTATTCATCTTTAAGTGTTGGGTCCAACTTCTTTGCAATTTCAAAACCATCTGCAGTAGTCGCATCCAGTTTATCAAAATCTGGTACATATAAATTAGCGGCTTTGGGCAATTCTTTTTAGAAAGAATCAGTGTCTTGGTCAGAGGAAAGAATGCTTTCAACCTGCTAAAATAGCTTCAGTGTGAAAACCCCTTTCACGTTTCTTGAAAAGACTGAAGTTTCATTTAATACCAAGGTCTGTTTCAACAGTAAAAATAGTGGTTTTATGAGCTGTAAATAGCTGAACTAAAACAGATTAAGCCTATAGTAAGTACCCCTCGATGACTGCTCTGTTCTGAATTGTACACAATGGGATCTGTGACTGCGTGATTTAGTTAACTCTGTCTAAACTGTTACAATTATTTTGGGGCAGTATTGCTTACTTTTCGTTGACTGTTATGTATATCTGGTATTACCAAGGAATAGAAGGCTTAGTTTTCCTCATGACTCAGAATTGAAATAGGTTCTGTGTTGAAGTATTTTCTGAGAAATTCCTTGGTGATGGAAGGAATGATCATCTTTGGACTTCACATGGACTTCATTCAGATTTGGACTGGCCACTCTCCACTTGGAGTTGCACTGCTTACTGTTGCAGTTTTGCCCCTCAAGATATTCTACTGTATTTGCTCCTCTGTGTGCTTGGCACACGGGGCATCAGGACAATAAGCACATCAAAACCAATTGGACCTCTGGCAAGCCACTACAGGTTTGAGGAGCTTCAGACTGGGTTCCCTTTCTTCAGTGCTACTTTGATACTCATTGCAAGGGAAACACAAATGGAAATGTTTAAAAGGCAATAAAAAGTAAATAAAATAAGAGAGAAATAATTTTAGGGCTAAAATACAAAAGAAACTGAACTCTTCTAAAAGAAGTGTAACCACAGGGGTGCCTGGCCAGGTCAGCCAGTGGAGCGTGCACCTCTTGATCTCAGTGTTGGGAGTTCAAGCCCCACATTGGGGCGTAGAACTTACTTTGAAAATAATAATAATAATAATAATAATAATAATAATAATATAATAATAATAATAGAAGCGAAACCACTTAGATACTACTAAAGATAATCTACACATATAATCTATATTTCATGTGTTTCTGGAGTGTTTATCCTTAGAAAACTGTAAATTGATTATTATAAACAGGTGAAATAGATTAGGAAAGCCGTAAAGTATTTATGAATCCCAAAGCTTTGTAGATGTTGACTTAAACAGCATAATTAGCTTCTGAAGAGATTATGCCTGGAGAAGCAAAGCAGATATGAAGAGGAAGGCTTCCTAAGAACTTGAGACATTGTAGTTTTATTTTAGTAACCTGTAGCAGAGAGATCCAAGTTTGTTACTGCTGTGTGTGTTATTTTCTTTGGAACTGTTTTGCTTAATAAAAGAATGACATTATTTGGCTAGTCCTCCAAAAACTGAGCATGTTTTGAGTCTGTACACTTGTTGAATCTTATGTACTCACCGCCTCTGCTCTTGTTGGGAATAGACTTCTTAAATCCAGCTATCACAATCTAGTTAACCTTAGAAAATTCTTGTTTCTGTTTAGGGAAACCATCTGCTTTTGTGAGCAGGCAGGGGTAACCCTAAACAGACCCTTTGGGAACTTCATTTGCTGGTAAACTCTGTATTCTCTTCCTGGGAATTTCTGACTCTGTTCTTCATTTTGATACACATTCCCAATATGAATTAAAATGATTCTGCCTTACATTCTGCAGTTTTCAACCTGTTTTCTGGCCCTGCACATTTACATTTATTACAGTGATACATTGTGGTGGAGACTCATATATGAGGCTATATGTTCTGTTGTAGTCTGAAAAGGTAAAGCAACCTAAGAAATAATGATAGTCTGTGAGTGACAGTCCTGAAAAGAGAGCTCTGAACTGAGATGCTGCTATTGCATTTGCTTTAGGCCTAAGCAGTTCTTATGAATTATGCTCCTTTAAATTTTACAAAGAGGTCAAACCTTTGCCTCCAGATATGATTTTGAGGGCTATATAGTTGTATCTATTTTTTTTAAGTTTTGATTCATTTATGTTGAGAGGAAGAGCAAATGCGAGCAGGGGAGGGACGGAGAAAGAGGGAGAGAGAGAATCCCAAGCAGGCTCCACACTGTCAGAGCAGAACCCAGTGTAGAGCTTGAACTCATGAACTGTGAGAACATGACTGGAGCCGAAATCAAGAGGTGGATGTTTAACCAACTGAGCCACCCAGGCACCCCTATATAGTTATATTTAAAACTCATTATCCACAAAACCACAGTAGTTTACCACTTCACACATATTAGGATGGCCAAAGTTAAAAAGACATCGTAACATATGTTGGAGAGGAGATGGAAAAACTGGATTACTCCTACATTGCTAGTGGAATTGTAAAATGGGGTAGCCCCTCTGGGAAACAGTTTGGCAGTTCCTCAAAATGTTAAATATAGAGTTACCATATGACCAGTGTATACCCTTGAAAAATGAAAATATGTGTCCACACAAAAATTTGCATAAGATTGTTCATAGCAGCGTTATTAATAGTACCCCAGAAGTGGAAACAGTGCATATATCCAACAACTGATGAATGGACAAACAAAATGTGGTATATCCATACCATGGAATGTTATTCAGCAATAAAAAGGAATGACTTAGTGATAAACACAACATGCACAAGTCTTGAAAATATTACGCAGAGTGAAAGAAACCAGTCGCAAAGACCCCCATATTGTGTGATTTTATTTACATGGAAAGTCTAGAATAATCATATCTATAGAGAACATATATTAGGTTTCCAGGAACTGTGTAGAAAGGAGTAATAGGGAGTGACTGCTCATGAGCATGGAGTTTCTTTAGAGGGTAATGGAAATGTTCTAACTAAAATTAGTAGTGATGCTTGCATAGCTCTGATAAACCCACCAAATTTTACACTTTAAATGGGTGAATTTTATGCTATGTGAATTGTATCTCAATAAAATTATTTTTTTAATCTCATGATCCAGCTTAAATTTTGGTGATGGTGACTGTATGTACATATACGTACATGTATGTGAAAAAAACATGTTACAGCAGGCACAGCTTGGTACTGTAAGAATATACCACACTTTGAAGGCTTTTTGCTGACTTCCTGAAAATACCAAAGCAAGTATTTAACAAGAATTTTATGACGTATTAATTTGATATTCACCAAATGATAAGTATTGTCATAAATGACTAATTAGGACTACTCTTAGCAAAAAGAATGACTACTTCTGTATTTCCCTCTGATTTTTTTCAGTATCTATAGTCGGCATTAGTGTTTAGTTTTCTCTGTTACTGAATAAAATTTATTTTCATCACTTACTGATAAACGTGCTAAAAAGAAAGACTTTACATCCAATGTCCAGTAACTTGGTTTCCTTAACCATTCAACTGTAATCTTCCTTCCCTGAGTAGTTGAATGCTGAGGCTTTCTGTGTTCTTTCCTGGTCCTTTTCCTTCTTCACCACATGGTGATGTTCTGGATGGTCTCATTCAGAAGCATCAAACACCAAGACTTGCACCCAGGTAACCTGGCCACGTGATAGCTAGAGCGTGATTACTCCAGTTTGGGAAGGGAGAGGAGATTAATGTTGTGTTGTGAAAGAGAGGCAGGAAATGGTGGGGAGAAGAGGCTATGGATTTGGGGTATGCAGGATTGTTGACATAGGGGAAAGAAAGTGGTTGAGGTTCAGAGCCGAATTAGGGACACCTGGCTGGCTCACTTGGTGGAGCGTGCAACTCTTGATCTTGGGGTTGTGAGTTTGAGCCCCATATGGGTGTGGAGATTTACTTTAAAAAAAAAAAAAAGGTCGATTATACTTAGAAAAAGAGATTGCAGTACAAAACAGTTTCTTTACTATTCCCTGTCACTGTTCATTATCAACAGATAATACATGAAGTATTTAGATGTGTTCCTTCTCCCGATTTATTTTAAAACTGAAATACGTTATTGAGCATCTCTTGTGCCATAGACAACTGTATGTGCATTGCAGGGTTAGTTACAAAGACTAAGCTTTAGTCTCTGTTCTGGGAGAGGAGCATTGTTGTTGGTGAGAAGAAACCGTGGACAGTCTTTTGACCCTACAGAGACAAAATCAGGTTTTCTCTTGAGAGTTCAGTAAATATTAGAACATAGGATTGTTAGTGGCAGTAGGAAATACTCTGCCTGTTTTTTGATGTCTGAAATTCCCTTCATCTGGAAATAATAGCATGTTTCTTTAAATTGAGATAAAAGATTTAAAATACTTGAGAAAAAGAATAATCAGATTTATTCCTAGTAGACTATACCCAAATATAAACTTCTAGCATCAATTTTTGTTAGAAAAGAGTAATACCAAAAGATAACAAATATTTTATTAATTCAAAAGCTTATTTTGTTATTAGGGAAAATTATGTGCAAATGTATCTTTGTCTCATTCATTCCCAGGTCAAACGCCATGCCACTCCTTGCTAGTCACACTCCACATTATTGATAGTGTGGGCAAATTTATCACTCACATTAAAAATCTGGTAAGATTTACCAGATTCTCAATTCTCTGGTTTAATTTGTTCAGAGTTGAATAGTGGTGCAGGAGTTTGCAGAGTTGGGTAATCGTGGAGTAGATATTTTGCTGCCAACACAGTGCTATTTAAGCTGCGTTTTAAGAACTGGAATGTCCTGGGGCGCCTGGGTGGCTCAGTCGGTTACGTGTCCGACTTCGGCTCAGGTCATGATCTCGCGGTTCGTGAGTTCGAGCCCCGCGTCAGGCTCTGTGTTGATGGCTCAGAGCCTGGAGCCTGTTTCAGATTCTGTGTCTCCCTCTCTCTCTGCCCCTCCCCCGTTCATGCTCTGTCTCTCTCTGTCTCAAAAATAAATAAACGTTAAAAAAAAAAATTAAAAAAAAAAAACAAACTGGAATGTCCTTTACATTGAAGTCGTCTTTAGCACAAAGAACATGGTTATGTGGGTGGGTATTTCAAGCGCTGGATTATTTCTTAAGGTCTCTCCCTATATTGGTCTTTGGGAAATTTAATGGAAACTACAGCTACCATATGATTGAGAATCAGTGAGAAAGAAATGGCCACTGTGTTCTATGCCACAAATGTATAAGCTTTTTTGGAAACATGCCATTGGTTTTTCAGAACAGGATCTTCAAACCCTTTGATTTTGAATGGGGTTCAGTCTCCTTTACCTTGAATGAAATTCTGCCCAGCTGAAAAATGTATTATATGACTTAAATTGTTACTAATAAGCTTAAATAGTTCAGTGAAGAAACAAATTTACTAGCAATACTTCAGAAGGCATAATTTATAATTTTCAGAGACAAGGACATAGTAGCTTTGGAGTTAGCTTAAATGATTAATTATATCCACTCAGATCAGACTGTATCCCAGTTTGGAGTAGTCTAACTTGAATTTTTACGTATGGAATGGAATATGCTTGGCCTTTGAAAAGTTTTTGGATTGATGACACGTCAATAAATGTTTTTCCTTGCATAAGCTCTGTCTCTTCATTTAAAAAAAATTGGGGGAGGGGGCACCTAGGTGGCTCAGTCAGTTGAGTGTCCGACTTCAGCTCAGGTCATGATCTCACAGTCTGTGAGTTCGAGTCCCGCATTGGGGCTCTGTGATGACAGCTCAGAGCCTGGAGCCTGCTTCGGACTCTGTGTCTCCCCTGTCTCTCTGCCCCTTCCCTGCTCATGCTCTGTCTCTCTCTCTCTCTAAAAAAAATAATAATAATAAACATTAAAAGAAAACTTTTTTTTTTAACATTTATTTATTTTTGAGAGACAGAGACACAGAGAATGAGTCAGGGAGGGGCAGGGAGAGAGGGAGACACAATCCGAAGCAGGCTCCAGGCTCTGAGCTGTCAGCACAGAGCCCGATGTGGGGCCAGAACCCATGAACCATGCAATCATTCACTTGACCTGAGGTGAAGTCAGACATTAAACCGACTGAGCCGGCCAGGCACCCCGAGCTCTGTCTCTTCTTTGACAGGCAGGTATGTTGCTCCTCTGTTCTCACCTTGAAGAAGTTACCTGAAGTTGTGTTCCTCTTCAGAATTTAAGAGGAAAGTAAAAGTACAGGACACAGAATTTCATATGAGCATTTAGTTGCAAATGAGCCAGGCTTTTCCATGGACTAAAATAACCAACTCTGGAAAACCTGACTCTGAATTAGGGACTTTTGCCTTTATAAAAATTACTTTTTAGGAGCACCTGGGTGGCTCAGTCTGTTAAGTGTCTAGCTCTTGGTTTCAGCCCAGGTCATGATCTCACGACTTCCTGGGTTTGAGCGCCACATCAGGCTCTATGCTGGCAGCATGGAGCCTGCTTGGGATTCCCTCCCTCCTTCCCTCCCTCCCTCCCTCTCTCCCTCCCTCTCTCCCTCCCTCTCTCCCTCTCTCTCTCCCTCTCTCCCTCTCTCTCTCCCTCTCTCTCTCCCTCTCTCCCTCTCTCCCTCTCTCCCTCTCTCCCTCTCCCTCTCCCTCTCTCTCTCTCTCTCCCCTTCCCCTGCTTGTGCTGTCCCTGTTTCTCTCAAAATAAATAAACTTAAATTTTTTAAATTACTTTTTACATAGGAAATTGAGAACTTTCTGATATCCTTTTTGCCATTTGACCTAATTCTTTTTTTTTTTTTTTTTTTTTTTTTTTAAGTAATCTCTACACCTAACATAGGGCTCAAACTCATGACCCTGACATCAAGAGTGGTATACTGTACCAACTGAGCCATCCAGGCACCCATGGCCTAATTCTGTCCAGAAGTAAGGGGCTTAACATTTTAGGCTTTTTGATTCTCTAAAGAATGAGACTTCTTGCTGGATGAGAGTAATAGCTAGGAAAACCATATATCTCATATAACTTAACTATGTCCCTAATAGAGATAGGAAAATATTTATCAAACTTTTCTACAAGTGGTAAAGAATTTATTTGGGGAAAAATTAAGGATCCAGTGTTTCAGCCAAATTACTCACCAAGCATTTACCAGATGCTTTCTGTAGACTTAACTACTGTTCTGTGCACTACGGTGTTGATTACAAAGATCAGCTACGTGAGCCCCACATTGAGTGTAGAGATTGTTTTTAAAATAAAAATTTTTAAAGGAGGGGCTCGGCTGATAAAGAATGTGACTCTTCATCTCGAGGTTGTGAATTCAAGCCCCACATTGGGTGTGGAGATTACTTAAAAAATAAATAAAAGTGAAGTTTAAAAAAAGAGCAGCTACAGTCTCTGCCCCAGATAAAAGAACAGAGACAGTATTGAACTTTTTTTATTTATGTTTGAGAGAGAGGGAGAGAGTGTGAGCAGGGTGGGGTGGGCAGAGAGAGGGAGGAAGACACAGAATCAAGAGCAGGTTCCAGGCTCTGAGCTATCAGCCCAGAGCCCAATATGGGGCTCAACTCACAAACTGCGAGATCATGACCTGAGCTGAAGTCGGATGCTTAACCAACTGAGCCATCCAGTTGCCCCAGTATTGAACAATTTTGATACATAAAGTGCTTTATATTTATTTTGACACTTACCCTCATAAACCTGCTAGAATGGCCCTATTTTTCTCATGGGGGAAACTGGAGCTCATAGAGATGAAATCACCACTTGCTTGGTAATTAATGGATTTGAACACAAGTCTTTCTGACTCAAACTTTACACATACTGCTTTTCTGAAAGGCAAAAATAAGTATAGACAGAGCAAAGTATGATGGTTGCTAGATGAGTACTTAACAAAATACTAAGTTCAGAAAGAAGAAAAAAATTTTATGAGGTATCAGTAAAGACTTTGGAGGGGGATTTAGTCTGACCTTGGGTAGAATCTGTTTTTATCATCAAAATACCCTCACCTGAAAGACCTCAAACATACATTTTGGGTTTGGGAGGGTTGCCAAGCCCTATCTCTAAGGTTTGGGTTAGAACTCTGGGGTTCCCAATTTTACATTTGAGACTTTAAAGTTTGTAAAGGTGATTTAGGAATGTTTGCTACACCCTGTTTGGTGTATAGCTTCACCTAGAATGGGGCTGCACTCAGATTTGTTTTACTGACCTCATCCCATTTTCATCCCTCCCTACCTCCAATTATGTTATGGTAAGAATTTGAGATACAGCGTCTTCAGGATGATGTGGACATAGTCTTATCCCTTCAACTTCAAGGTTGCACCAAGTGGTTGCTGAATGATTGGAAAGCCTAACCTCTGTCTGATTTAGCTTGGAAACTCCAGGCTTTGATAAAATGCTCATTCTTCTAGAAAGTATCCTGTAGTTTGGGAAATAACTCCTAAAAGTAATCAAATATTTGTAGGAAGGAAGGAAGGAAGGAAATGACCAGGCACTGGGAAATTTTGCAGGCCTATGGGGTGGCTAGAGTGAAGATGGCAGATATGAGAAAAACATATGTTCTATTTAAATTTTGGCTAGAGCGCCTGGTAAATGTTTGGGGCAGAAAAAAACTAAGTTTGTAGCCTGAAATAATGATACAATAGTCCTGACAGGCTCTTTCTGTCTCATTCTCCTTGAAAGAAAGAAATTGGAATTCATATTTATTCAAGATAGTTGATCCACCGTCTTGAAGTGGTTTTTATAAAATTCTTAATTCTGGATAGCCAGCTTTAGGAAAACATTTTGCCAGCTGTTGGTTACTTGAACATTCCCAAAATAAAGGTAAATGAAAATAAGATAGACGGTTTCTAGGTAGCAGTGGTCTTTCCTGAAGTTCTGTTAACTATTTTTCCTGAATGTAGACAGGTCCATGTATCCAGGAGAGATTATTACTGTGTCAGTCTCTGTGTATGTACACATATATGTGTTGTACAGGTGCTTCCCTCTCCCCCACCCTTTTAGAGTTGATGGCTTTGTCCCTGATTGTTCAGTATAATAGTTTGCAGATTCACTAAGAGAGCCTGTGTAGTAATGCTTGCTTTATTTTTTTTTCTCTTCCACTCTTGTTTTATTTTTACTTTTTTTTCTTTGTGATGTGACATTTTCAGCTGATGTATTGAAAGCAAATCCTTCTAATTTGGGAGCCCAGATCACAAGAGTGAGTTTTTCTACTAGTGTCTTTAGCTGTATATCTTTTTTTGTGTGTGTCTTTCCACCCTTTTCCCTTCCCAATTCAAAAATATTCAAAACACATTTCATAAATATTAGATATGAAAATTCCTCTGTCTGTTGAACATCATGCCCTTCCACAAAGCAATGTCCACTTTATATTGGGTCAAATTCCTTTTCCTAATGCTATTGTAAAAGCATAGGCTAATGTATGTGTTTTGTTTTGGTTTGTTTTTTATATTATCTAGTGTGTTGGAAATAATTTTAGTTCTGTCTTCATTGCAGATATGTCTGGACTTTGTCACCAGTGTGTCATCAGCACTGTTCTTTTTTGGTTGTTGTTGTTTTGTTTTGTTTTAAGGAAAATTATATACTAGTTTCTGAGAATAAAAGATTCATTCTTTTATCAGGATTTTAAGTAATAAATCCTTTGACTTATCTCTGTTCTCTCCTCATCCCCTGGATGTTCCTCTCAGGGCCATGAAGGAATGGAAAAGCTATACATATTACTCTCTAATTTCAGCAGACTGACCAGACGCAAGTGGTCAGACTGGTGAGCTCTGAACATGCTAGCATTGGAAGATGGTTTGTGTGATAGTCACAGGAAAACTTCATGCTGAAAAGAAATAGCACCTTTTTATGGTGAAATAAAAGTATGCTTTCTATTTGTTTTGATTCACATAACCTCCCCATGTAAGCTGTACATTGCTTTTTAAGATCTTACTCCTGGGTAATTTTCTGTACTAGCCTAACCCCTTTCTGTTCTCTTTGGCTTGTGTTATTACAATTTATCTCATGTTCTGTTTGTTTAGTTTTGCATCCTGGAGGAGCAGGTGATTAAATAGTCCCTTTTTTTTCCTCCTAATGTTCTAAAATTTGCTTGTTGTATCTGAAAACATTTAATTTTGCCCAGTAAAGTAAGTGGTATGCTGTCCTAATTAGAAATGCAGGTACTCCAAGTGTTTTATCCAAAGTAATCTGCCATTGTGGTTTCAGTTACTGAGTATTAAACAGTGTGTTCTACGCTAGCACTATAACCATTGATTGAGGGTAAATATTCTAAAGGCCTTGTTTTCAGGATCCCCAAATTATTCTAAATCACCCACCCTCTGTTCCCTTTGTTTTTGTTTGTTGTTGTTGTTGTTACACCAGAGATTGAAAGATCTCAAGCAGAGAGAGTTTGCTCGAAATGTCTCTTCAAGATCCCGCAAAGATGAGAAGAAACAGGAAAAAGCCCTTCGGCGGCTCCATGAATTGGCTGAGCAAAGGAAACAAGCTGAATGGTGAGGATATGTTCCTTTATTTTCTTTTTTTTTTTTTTCCTCTCGAGGTTTTATTTTTATTTATTTTTTTGAGAGAGCACGACAGGGAGGGACAGAGAGAGAGGGAGACAGAATCCCAAGCAGGCTCTGCACTGTCAGCACAGAGCCCTCTGTGGGGCTCAAACTCACGAACTGTGAGATCATAACCTGAGCTAAAAGTCACGAGTCAGATACTTAACTGACTGAGCCACTCAGGCACCCTGAGGATATTTTCTCCCAGAGGGTTCTACAGATAGTTATAATCCTTAAGATTTTAGATTATAATTTAAGATTTAAGATTTAGGAATTATAACCCTTGGGGCACCTGGGTGGCTCAGTTGGTTAAGCATCTGACTCTTGATTTCAATTCAGGTCATGATCTCACAGTTGTGAGATCAAGCCCCTTGTGGGGCTCTGTGCTAGGCATGGAGCCTGCTTAAGATTCTCTCTCTCCTTCTCCCTCTGCCCCTCCCTCCCGCTCACTCTTCCTGTCAAAAAAATAAAAAAGGAATTACAATACTAATTAGTGTATCTTTCTTTCAAACTGAAAGCATATCTGTAATTAGAGTGTAATATACTGATGAGGAATATGCACTTCTGAGGCCCTATCCTACCTTCTGTCCCACCTTAGTTATCTAAGCTCTATGCCTCAGTTTCCTTATCTATAAAATGGAGATGATAATAGTAACAATTTACCTCTTACAGTTGTGAGGAGTGATTATCTTTTCATCAAAAGTGCATTATAGGGGAGCCTGGGTGGCTCCGTCAGTTAAGTGTCCAACTCTTGATTTCAGCTCAGGTCATGATCTCATAGTTGTGAAATCAAGCCTCACATTAGGCTCCACACTGGGCATGGAGCCTGCTTAAAATTCTCTTTCTCCCTCTGCCCCTCTCCCCTGCTCATGTTCATTCTCTTTCTCTCTCTCTCTCTCAAATAAAAAAAAAAAATAAAAAATAAAAAATAAAAAAAGGCCTTAGAGTGCCATGCCATAGAAGATGCTCAGTAAATTGATAAATTCTACAAATATTTTTCCCATTTTTCAGCATTCTTCTGTAGAAAAGCACATATATTACAGTATTCTGTTTTATAGCTAAAAAGTACTGGCGCAAAGATTCAAGTGTTATAACTTCCTTTTAAGTACTATACAGTTAGTAATAACCACTAAAACCTAAGTATTCTATCCATTTATTTCTCTGCAGGTTCCTACCTTCTTGAGTGTTCTTTTTAATCTTCCTTCATGGTTCTTGATGATTATCAACTTGGGAGCTGGTATTTAGCCTTAGGTGGAATTTACCCCACCTGGGGCGGAATTTCCAAGCAACTAGACTTTGGGGACCCAAAGCATCTGAGGATTCATGCAGTATGTGCCCTGATGAGAAAGACTTAGGCCCCCATGTTTGTTTGTTTGTTTATTTTTTTCCAAGTTTATTTATTTTGAGAGAGAGCACAAGCAGGGGAGGAGCAGAGAGAAGGCAGACAGAATCCAAGCAGGCTTCATTCACGCTGTCAACGCAGAGCATGATGTGGGGCTGAACTCGTGAACCATGAGATCATGACCTGAGCCGAGATCAAGAGTCAGACGCTTAACCGACCGTGCCACCTAGGTGCCCCCCATGTTTGTTTTTAATGGCTGTCCAGGATCAAAGGAAGTAACTGGTTACAGTAGAAAGAAACTATGACTATGGTTGTGTTTTTTTTTTTTTTTTTTTAACGTTTATTTATTTTTGAGACAGAGAGAGACACACCATGAACAGGGGAGGGGCAGAGAGAGAGGGAGACACAGAATCTGAAACAGGCTCCAGGCTTCGAGCTGTCAGCACAGAGCCCGATGCGGGGCTCAAACTCACGGACCGTGAGATCATGACCTGAGCCGAAGTCGGACGCTTAACTGACCGAGCCACCCAGGCGCCCCTTGCCTCAGACTCTTGATCTCAGCTCAGGTCTTGATCCCAGGGTCATGAGTTCGGGCCCCATGTTGGGCTCCAAGCTGGGTGGGAAGCCTACTTATAAATAAATGAATGAATGAATGAATGAATGAATGAATGAATGAATGACTATGCGGCTCTCATGTCACTCCCTATAGTGACAAGCAAGAAGGAAAACAGGAGGACTGAGGACTGGCTCAGTGATAAGAGCTAACTAGCTATGCCAGCTCACTGGGACCCTGTGCATCTCTCTGCACAACTATCCTAGACTATTTTTTGACCTATATCTCCTTGACTTGTGAACTTGAGGGACAAGGACTCTTCTTAACGTCTCTATCCCCAGTGTTAAGCATTGTGCCAGATACACGGTAGTCATTGTGTCATTCATTCAATAATTCTATTGAGCGTTGTGCTAAGTGCTGGAGATACAAAGTTGAACAAGCCAAAGTCCCTGCCCCCATGGAACTCATATTTTTTGCTTGTTTGTTGTTTGATTGGTTTGTTTTGGTTTTGGTACTGAAACCCGGGAGCTCATATTTTAGTGAGGAAGACACACAATAAAGATGTAAACCATGGGCGGAGGGATGTTACCTGAGAGACCAGTGACAGGGAAGATCTGAGATCTAAGCTGAAATATGAAGGATAAAAGAGCAAGACCAAGAACATCTTTGCTTAATACCTACGTGTTGCAAGGATGGATGGACAGATGAATGGATAGACAGACCAATGGGGCGGATTCTGATGTGAATGAGACTCACGCTCTAGTGCCAGTGTACTAGACACGCTCTAGTGTCAACCGACTGAGCCACCCAGGCGCCCCTGACTATGGTTTTTAAAAGTTTACAGCCAAGTTGGGGCCACAGATACCAAGTTCCTGGACTTACTAGGTTCATTTTGTCTCTGGATCCTTTTTTTACTTACTTCTCTGAGTGTTTTGGAAAAAGAAGGAAGGGAGAGAACACATAGTATAAGTTGTGAAACAGAATTAACTGCTGAGCTCTAATGTTGAGTTAAACTGCCTATAAACTGGTTCTGATTCCTTCTTTGGGCAGCTTTTTATATAGTAACATGTTACTCTTGGGCATATCACAAAGCTATCTTCTCAAAAAGTATACACCGGGTTACTTTCTAACTTAGGACGTATTTTAATACATATTTTTCTTCAGAAGTGTCTTGGTAGTTGTCAGTTTCATAAGCAAACAGTTAAAAGATGACCAAGTAATCTCTTGGGAGAATAAAAGAAGGTTTGACCAATCATCAGGTATTTCATTGTCCCAGAATTAATAATGCATGACCCCATCATATGTATTATTGAATTAACATGGTAAAGAGTAAGCAAAAGAACAAAATAAGATCCCTTCTTATTCACCTAGAGGGTCTCTTTGCCATGAGGTAGGTTTCGTGGCACAGTGTGTCTCTTGCTATCTAAATCTTTTGGGTTCCTGTCTTTCATTAGCAAGAGTTTTTAGAGAACAAGGGATAACATATCATCCAAATATATGTAGTCCCTGAATTTAGGATAGCTTGTAGCTAGGGATCAGATAACAAGACTTCATCTAAATAGATACCTGATAAGTTTACCTTAAGTTTGGCTTGAAAGGTACCTCAAGTGTATAGTCCACACACTGTAAAAATTTCAGACATGACATGAGTTTAAAACACTGGCTTTGAGGCTTCTCTGTGTTCCTTTTTTCAGAGCTGAGAAAGTGTTTGGTAGCATCATGATCATCGTACAGAATGTCCAGAAATCAAAAAACCAAAGCAAATGCCAGACATACTAACCAGAGACTACCATAGAGTAACACAGTGGAAGTTTCTGACTGTGATAAACTCAGAAAATATCCACATTTTAAAAAGTAAAATTTGAGGAGCAACTGAGTGGCTCAGTCGGTTAAGCGTCCAGTCTTGATCTTGGCTCAGGTCATGTGGGTCCTAGCCTCGCATCGGGCTCTGTGCTGACAGTGTGGAGCCTTCTTGGAATTCTCTCTCCTCTCTCTGCCCCTGCCCCACTCGATGCTCACTCTTTCTCTCAAAATAAATGAATATACTTAAAAAAAAAAAAAGTATAATTTGAAAACACAGAGGAAATTAGAGGGGTTTTTTGAGCTGAATGAAATACAATCTTTGTGAATAGATGTTCAGCCACCCATTTGATGGCATACTGATGGGTGGAATGATTCAGTAAGAAATGAGAACAGGAGTGCCTGGCTGGCTCAGTCAGAAGAGCACACAACGCTTGATCTTCAAGCCCCACATTGGGTGTAGAGATTACCTAACAAAATAAATAAACTTAAAAAAGAAATGAGAACAAATACAGGATGGGTCAGCTGTACCAGGTGGTAATGACAGACTATTTGAATTGTGTAATAAAGCTTTACTTTTTAAATTCTGGACAGCTTAGGAAGAAATAGTATTAACTGGCTGGCCCTGGGAGTACAGCTAATTAGTATGCTAACAGTATGAGACTTTGCCTAAACCCACTGAGCAAGTATCTCTTTTTGGCACAGGGCTAGGAAATGACCGCCACTCAGTGTCTTCGGGTCCAACCTGCAATGAACGGTGGAACGTGAGAGAGAAGTGTTATATAAGAAGTATGAAGTGTATACCGCTAACCTTTTTTGTTATTTTTCTAAACCCTTGTGCAGTGCACCTGGAAGCGGTCCCATGTTCAGACCAACCACAGTGGCTGTAGATGAAGAAGGCGGAGATGATGATAAAGATGAGTCAGCTACAAACAGTGGCACAAGTGCCACAGCCACTTGTGGCCTGGGATCTGAATTCTCCACAGATAAAGGAGGCCCTTTCACTGCAATACAAAGCACTAATACCTCTGGACTGGCACAGGCTCCTGGGTTAGCCTCCCAAGGCATCAGCTTTGGCATTAAGAATAATCCAGGAACTCCACTGCAGAAATTGGGAGTGTCATTTTCCTTTGCCAAGAAGGCTCCTGTCAAACTCGAATCAATAGCGTCAGTGTTCAAGGACCACGCAGAGGAAGGACCCTCTGAAGATGGAGCCAAAGCTGATGAGAAAGGTTCTGACCAAGGATTGCAGAAGATGGGAGAATCTGATGGTAGCAGTAATCTTGATGGTAAAAAAGAGGATGAAGACCCTCAGGATGGAGGGTCCCTAGCCTCAACATTATCTAAGTTGAAAAGAATGAAGCGAGAAGAAGGAGCTGGGGCTGCAGAGCCAGAGTATTACCACTACATTCCCCCAGCACACTGCAAAGTAAAACCAAATTTCCCCTTCCTACTCTTTATGAGAGCCAGTGAACAGATGGAAGGTGATAATAGTATGCACCCAAAGAATGCCCTAGAGAGCAAAAAAAGCAGTTCTCCCAAGCCTAAAGGCTGTATCAAGGTGATAGCAAGCCAAGGAGCAGAAAAGACAGTTGATGAAGTCTTGGAGCAACAGACAGAAACCAGTGCCGCAGAGCCCTCAGAGCCTGGAAGCAAAGCTGAGACAAAGAAGACCTCAGGAGGGGATGTAAGTGAGCAGAGTTTAGAGAGTCCATGTCAGAAGGCTTCAGAGAATCAAATATGTGAGTCTGACCCCTCTAAAGAAACCTCTCAGATCACCCCAGCAGGGAAAGAAAGCCAGGAGGGACCCAAACATCCTACTGGTCCCTTCTTTCCAGTTTTGAGCAAAGATGAAAGCACTGCCCTCCAGTGGCCATCGGAACTCTTAATTTTTACCAAGGCAGAACCCTCCATTTCATACAGTTGTAACCCTTTATACTTTGACTTTAAACTTTCAAGGAACAAAGATGCCAGAGCTAAAGGGACCGAAAAACCAAAGGACATAGGAGGCTCCTCAAAGGACCATCTCCAGGGCCTTGATGCTGGTGAGCCAAATAAAAGCAAAGAGGGTGGAGAGAATGTAGAACATTCCTCAGGAGGCAGAATGGATGCACCTGCTTCTGGGTCTGCCTGTAGCAGTCTGAACAAGCAAGAACCTGGAGGCAGCCATGGGTCAGAGACAGAGGACACAGGGAGAAGCCTTCCTAGCAAGAAAGAACGATCTGGGAAGTCCCACCGACACAAAAAGAAAAAGAAGCACAAAAAATCCAGCAAACACAAACGGAAACATAAGGCTGACCCGGAAGAGAAAAGCTCTAAGACAGAGTCTGGGGAGAAGTCTAAGAAGCGCAAGAAACGAAAACGAAAGAAGAACAAGTCATCGGCCCCCGCGGATTCTGAACGGGGACCCAAACCAGAACCCCCTGGGAGTGGTAGCCCTGCACCACCAAGACGACGGCGGCGAGCTCAAGATGACTCCCAGCGGAGATCCCTCCCAGCTGAAGAAGGGAGCAGCGGCAAGAAGGACGAAGGTGGAGGTGGTGGCAGCTCCCAGGATCATGGTGGGAAGAAACACAAAGGTGAGCCTCTAACTTCATCCTGCCAGCGAAGAGCTGGCGCCAAACGGAGCAGCCGGTCCAGCCATCGAAGTCGACCCAGTAGTGGAGATGAAGATAGTGACGATGCTTCGTCACACCGGCTACACCAGAAGTCTCCGTCCCAGTACAGTGAGGAGGAGGAAGAGGAGGAAGACTCAGGCAGTGAGCATTCCCGGAGCCGTTCCCGGTCGGGCCGGCGCCATTCCTCACACCGTTCCTCCCGGCGTTCTTACTCAAGTAGCTCCGATGCTTCTTCAGACCAGAGCTGCTACAGCAGACAGCGCAGTTACTCTGATGACAGCTACAGTGACTATAGTGACCGATCTCGAAGGCACTCCAAGCGCTCCCATGACTCTGACGACTCGGACTATGCCAGCTCCAAACACCGGTCCAAACGGCACAAGTACTCCTCTTCTGATGACGACTATAGCCTCAGTTGCAGCCAGTCCCGAAGCCGGTCTCGGAGTCATACCAGGGAGCGCTCAAGGTCCCGGGGCCGCAGCCGCAGCAGCAGCTGTAGTCGCAGCCGGAGCAAACGGAGAAGCCGCAGCACCACGGCCCACAGCTGGCAGCGGAGCCGAAGCTATAGCCGTGACCGCAGCCGCAGCACCAGGAGCCCTTCCCAGCGATCAGGTTCCAGGAAGGGATCATGGGGTCACGAAAGCCCTGAGGAGAGGCGTTCTGGTCGTCGAGACTTCATCCGCTCTAAAATCTACCGCTCCCAGTCTCCCCACTATTTCCGACCAGGCCGGGGAGAAGGTCCTGGGAAGAAAGATGACAGCAGAGGAGACGATGGTAAAGGGACAGGCCTGCCCTCCCAGAACAGCAACATTGGTGCCGGAAGGGGGTCGGAAGGTGACTGCAGCCCCGAAGACAAGAACTCCGTTACTGCCAAACTGCTCCTGGAGAAGATTCAGTCAAGGAAAGTGGAGAAGAAACCCAGTGTGAGTGAGGAGGTGCTGGCCACCCCTGCTAAAGCTGGGCTCAAGCTCAAGGACCCCCCACAAGGTTATTTTGGGCCCAAGCTCCCCCCATCTCTTGGCAATAAGCCTGTTCTTCCATTGATAGGGAAGCTCCCAGCTACCCGAAAGCCGAACAGCAAGAAATGTGAAGAGTCTGGCTTAGAAAGGGGGGAAGAGCAAGAACAGTCAGAGACAGAAGAAGGGCCTCCAGGGAGTAGTGATGCCCCATTTGGACATCAGTTCCCCTCAGAGGAAACAGCTGGCCCCTTATCAGACCCACCCCCAGAAGAGCCAAAGTCTGAAGAAGTTACTGCTGATCACCCTGTTGCTCCACTAGGCACCCCAGTGCACTCAGACTGCTATCCTGGGGACCCCACCATCTCCCATAACTACCTCCCTGACCCCAGCGATGGGGACACCCTAGAGTCCTTGGATAGTGGCAGTCAGCCAGGCCCTGTGGAATCCAGCTTGCTGCCTATAGCGCCAGACCTTGAGCACTTCCCCAGTTATGCACCTCCCAGTGGGGATCCTAGTATTGAGTCAGCTGACGGGGCTGAGGATGCTTCCCTGGCCCCCCTAGAGAGCCAGCCCATCACCTTCACCCCTGAGGAGATGGAGAAGTACAGCAAGCTCCAGCAGGCCGCACAACAGCACATCCAGCAGCAGCTTCTAGCCAAGCAAGTAAAGGCCTTTCCAGCCTCGGCTGCCCTGGCCCCAGCCACTCCAGCCCTGCAGCCTATCCACATTCAGCAGCCAGCCACAGCCTCTGCCACCTCAATCACAACTGTTCAGCATGCCATCCTGCAACATCATGCAGCGGCAGCTGCCGCCGCCATCGGAATTCACCCCCACCCTCATCCCCAGCCGCTCGCCCAAGTGCATCATATTCCCCAGCCCCACCTGACCCCCATTTCCTTGTCCCACCTCACTCACTCAATCATCCCTGGCCACCCGGCCACCTTTCTCGCTAGCCATCCCATCCACATCATTCCCGCCTCAGCCATTCATCCTGGGCCCTTCACCTTCCATCCTGTCCCACACGCTGCCCTCTACCCTACCCTGCTTGCTCCGCGGCCTGCTGCAGCAGCTGCCACCGCCCTCCACCTTCACCCACTACTTCACCCCATCTTCTCAGGTCAGGACCTGCAGCACCCGCCTAGCCATGGCACATGAGTTGGGGGATGGGAGCCCAGGTAGGGCCAGGGAAGGTGACCCATATATCTTCCCTCGGGGGTGTTGAGCCATTAATACCAGCAAGTAGAAGCTGGGATGGGCAGTGTCTGACAGCCAAAGAATCGAGTTTTGGCTTGCAGGGGTGGTTTTAGATTTGAGGTTTGCTTTGGGTTTACTATCAGGGATTTTTTTTTCCCCTTCCCCCCCTTTCTGTTTGTCCCTCCCTCTCCTGTGTTTCTAAGCTAGGGAACACCAGTAAGTGCTACCCACCCCTCTGCGGCAACATCTCCAAACTGTCAAGTTTGGATATTCCTCTCTTCCCTCTACTTTTTATCCTCCACTCTTCCCTTCTGTAAATTTTAAAACATTTTTCCTCTCTGGCCGGAGGTTTGTCCATCTGGTCCTGCCCTCTCAGTGTCTTTGACCATCCCTTGGTGACCTTATGCTATCCCGGGTGAGGTGGAAAGGGAGTCTGACCTGGAACCAGATGCTACTCAGGCTGTTATTCAATCAGTCCACTTCCCACACAAACAGAAAGCCACACATTTGGCACTGTTGTCCTCATATCCCTCATCCCAGAAGAGGTATCTGCATATCCCAGAAAAGAAGATCCTATCATGAATAGAAGCTATGCGGAACATAGAGTCGCCCATGTGCTTCCCCAGAGAGGAGCTCATGTGTCTGAAGGGTGTATTTTCTTCTGTCATGTTGATGTTTCCTTCTTAATTTATAGGATTTTTTTTAATGTAAAAAATTGCACTGAACTCTATAAACGTAAATGCTGCTTTTTGTAGCTCATATTAAAAAAAAAAAGTTCCATATTTGTAGTATACTGCAATAATATTTTTTACATCCAGCTCTTTAAGTGATCCTTGTTCTGGTGGCTTTGTGTAAATATGTTTGCCCTAGTTGAACTAAGAAACTTTAAAGGTTATAAAATGAAAACAAAAAATAAAGTATCTGTTTTCTGCTAGATGCAAAAATGACTAAGCATGTATATTTTATCAAGCTCATGTATTTTTTGAAGTTATGAACTATAAAAATGTTAAAACAAAAAAAGAACAATTGTTTAACATTTTTTGCTGGGACAGAACGTTTAGTTAATTTGCAGTAAGTGGTGCCCCCAGCACTGGGATTTGGTTGTTTTTTGTTTTTGTTTTTGTTTTTCAACTAATGGGCAGCAGTCAGCTGGGGGTGTCAGAGGGGTCCTCAGTTATGACATCTCCCTCATGTGCTTTGCAGTTTTATACAGAGAGGTGAGCCCACAGAGGAGGAGAGAAATTTGAGAGCTTTGTTCTCTGGAAGCAGGGAGATTCAGAGTGATTGTCTGGGGGATTTCCTGGGTTTTCTGGGGACCTTGTTCCGGGCAGTCCATTTGCCTTCCTAGTACTTAGCCCCCCTCTGACAGTTTTTGTTGTTGTTTTTGTTGTTGTTGTTTGTTTTCTTTTGTTTTTAATGTGCCTTCTGGGTTGGCTAGAAACAGAAGTAGAAGTAGACTTGAGGATGATGAGTTGGGACAGTTTCTTCCCCCCTTGTTGGGAGGTGAGCATATTTATAGATACTGCAGATTATTTTGCTTCCTAGTTTCCATGCCTTCTGCCCAGCTTAGTTTAAGCAGTGAAGATTTTTTTTTTTTTTTCCCTTTTCTCCCATGACACCTACCGGAGGAAGTACCACCTTCATTCCTCTTCTTCCTCTTGCCTTTCACCAGGGCTCTCAGACCTAATTCACGTACTGGCCCAAAGGTGTTTATATTGCAGGTCTCATCTTTGGTGTAGGTAGCAGTTCTCTATTTGGCATTTCCCTACCCATTCCTGTGGCTGGAATTGGTTGGGTGGTTACCGGACAGGAAAAATCAAACCCTACTCACTTGGGCCAAGGCTCTGGGTTCTGCCTTTCTTCTCAGATTCCCAAAAGAAAAAGGTTTTGAGTTTATGAGAAGCAAGTGCTGGGCAAACAAGGCTCCTGCCTGAGCCTCCTACCTGTTCAGTGCTCCTCCTCTGATTCAGAAGCATCACTTTGGATAACTAGCACTGGAAAAATGAAATCATCTGTTTGAAGTGAAGGGACTCATTTTTCTTTGCTTTCAGCCCATGTAAATATTTAAATAATACAGTATTAACATTTTTGTGCTGCTTCCCATTAGCTTGTAGATTGAGCCATACTCTGGCTGCCTCTCTACCTTCCTGGGGGCAGTTTTCTTTAACTTTCAGAATAGTGATTTTAAAACTTAAAAAACAAAATAACCTATCCTTACTTACAAACATTACAGATTGTATTTAACTTTATCACATATGATAGAGATATATATGCTGTAAAATTAGGGAAAGGAACTTTCTAATAAACCAATGATTTGTGGAAACTTAGCAGAGTCTGTCGTGATTGTTGTCCCATCCACTCAAGTTGGGAAGGGATGGAGTTGTGGGTTACAAATAATACCTTGTTTGAAGTGATCAAGGAATAGAGTCTTGTGAACGAGTTGCTTATGATGTTTGGAATTGAGCTTCTCAAGACAGGCTGCCCACGTAGCAGCAGATTGTGCTGTGGGAGGAAATAATAGTGGTTAATTTTCTTTTAGTCTTAGGTGGATGTCTTGGAATATGCACCTCGTTGCCACACTTTCCCATGAGAATTTTCTTCTATGTCTACTTTTTCGCTCAGTTGAAATACAATCTCTGTGTAGTAGAATGTGTGGCATGTAGGTGCTCACTAAACGGCATTGGAATTTCTGGCTTCAATTTTCAGGATTTGGAATGCACTTCAGGGGCAGTGGGATTACAAGTCATCTGCCTGGATTTTGCCTTCCTGATGGAGTTTTGTATACCCGAACCAGTCTTGAGTTATTCTTCTTAACCTCATAATAATAACAATGCTTCAGAGCTGCGTAGTAAAAGGAAGTGTGCCCTAATTGTTACAGCAGATAAAAACCTCTCTCTACTCTTCTGTATCAAAAAAATGACAAAAGGCAGAGGAAGTTTAGTTTCAAAAGCTAACCATAGATTTGTAATGATAAATTGAGATCCCTCTCTCTTCCTCAGACTTTCAGGAAGGAGGAGTACAAAGTCTGTTTCTTTCCTAATCTCTCATGCAGCTGTGTTCTCCCTAGACAAAAGAGAAGCTATTCAATTTGAACCTTGGGTTGGATGCTCAGATCTTCCTACCTTCCTAACTGAGCAAAATCCCTGCCCAGAAAGAAGGAATGTTACAAAGTGAAAGTGAAGGACGCCTGGGTGGCTCAGTCAGTTGAGTGTCTGGACAACTCTTGATTTCGGCTCAGGTCATGATCCTGGTTAGAGTTCGAGCCCCACATTGGGCTTGTTTGCGCTGAGGGCACAGAACCTGCTTGGGATTCTCTCCCTCTCTCTCTCTCTGCCCCTCCCCCCTACTCATCCTCATGCTTGTGCTCTTTCAAAATCAATTTTAAAAATTTTAATTAAAAAAAGTGACTTTCTGAGCAGGCAAGGTGTGCCTACTGGCCTGTAGAGAGTGCTGTGTGAGGGCATGTGCAGCCGATTCCAGTAAGGGTTCTTTCAACCACCTGCCTCAGCCACCTATACTTGCAACCTGGAAGTACTCCCCTTTCTACCCCCTGATGACTAAATCAGGCCTTGTTGACCTTCCCATTCTTATTTGTCAGAAATACCTTCACCTCCCCCCACCCCCTTATCAGCTCATGTCTGAATTATTGTAGCATATTTCTGGCTGGGCTCAGAGTCCTATGCAAGCTTACTGGCTTTTCAGAATCTGTGTTGGGTTCATTTTATGTACTGCTTCCCAGTAAAATGCTAAGCTTGGAGAGGACACAGACTGATTTCTATACCTCCTTTTTTTTTTTTTAAGTCCCTTAGAATGTTTTACATAGAGTTGAACGCATAGTAAACATTTTTACTATATGTTGAAAAATAGGAACAAAAAATACTGAGGATTATGCAAGGATTAAACAAGGAAGCATCAAAGATAATGAAGGATTTTTCTCTATATATCCTCCACGTCACCTACCTCAGTGCCAGGCACATAGAAGTTCAGTCATTGTTGACTGAAGCCTTAACAGAACTCTGGATTCATTGAGGAATTCTAGGACTCGGGGTTGGTGGGATGGGAAAGTGGGAGCAGTGTGTCAGCACTCTGCCTATTATCTCAGAAGGGAGATCAACCCAGCTCTGGCCCCAAAGGAACACCCGTGAGAAACAATTCTTGAATACCAAACTCTTTTGTTCCCAAATCTGATCCTTCACCTATTTCTAGTTGTAGCTGATGGTACTACTGTCCTGACAGACAGCCATGCACCAAAGCTGTAAATTACTTTTGACACCTCCCTACCCCAGTGTTACTGATTGTGTAACCTCTGTTCTCTCTTTTGTTCCTATCATCAGTATCCTGGTTCAGACCTCACCACCTTTAACCAAAAGGATTGCAGTGGCCACCCATCTATCTGACCTTCCCGCTAAGTCCCTTGTTTCTCAGTTCCTTCTATCCACAGCCAGTGTAATCATCCAAAAGGGAGCACAATTGGTCAATGTATCTCTTATTCCCTGACTTTAAAAATCTTTGGTTCTCCATCTCCTACAGATTAAAAATTCAAATTCCTTGAGGCATTCAAGGACCTTCAGTGATTTGATCCTAGCCTTCCATTTCATTCTCGTGCCCCAGTCCTCCCCTTTGAACACCGTACGTTGAGTCGACTACTTGCCTTTCCCTATAATTGACCTCTATGGTCTGCAGCTCTCTTTTCTCATGGTATTTCCTGTGCCTAAAAAACCCTCATTCTCAGACAAAAGGCACCACGGTGTACTGGTTAAGAACACGCAATAAAAAAAGGCGGGGCAGGGGGGGCACCTGGGTGACCCAGTCAGTTAGGTGTCCGACCTCGGCTCAGGTCATGATCTCACTGTTAGTGGGTTCGAGCCCTGCATCAGGCTCTGTGCTGACAGCTCAGAGCCTGGAGCTGCTTCAGATTCTGTCTCCCTCTTTCTCTGTCCCTCCCCCACTCGTGCTCTGTCTCTCTCAAAAGTGAATTAAGTGTTAAAAAAAAAAAGATTTTAAGACTGATGGATTCAAGCCAAACATGTTTGAATCCTTGTTTTGCCACCCTTTGGCCATATAAATTTGGGCAATTTACCTAAAACTCTACCACGGTTTTTGCATCTATAAAATGTGCATAACAGGGGCGCCTGGGTGGCTCAGTCAGTTAAGCATCCGACTTGGGCTCAGGTCATGATCTCGCGGTCCATGGGTTCGAGCCCCGCATCGGGCTCTGTGCTGACAGCTCAGAGCCTGGAGCCTGTTTCAGATTCTGTGTCTCCCTCTTTCTCTGACCCTTCCCTGTTCATGCTCTCTCTCTGTCTCAAAAATAAATAAATGTTAAAAAAAATTTTTTTTTTAAATGTGCGTAACAGTACTTATTTCATAGGGTTGTTATGAGCAGCAAAGATATAAACGACTTCAGTTAGGCATAATGTTAGTCTACCCTTTCAAGGCATTCTTTACTGTCCCTCTGCTGCAGTTATGTGTGTTTGTGTCCTAATTCTGGGCTAAGTTCTTTAACGATCCCTGACAGTTACCTTTGTATCCCTCATCACTCAGTGCCTTGAGCAGAATAAATACCCATTAAAGACTTCAGTGGGATGTGACAATATTGAGCTATGCAGTCAGTATACCGCAGTAATGTAATACCATTTGGTTGAAGACCAGAAGAGGGTAGAAGGTAAGTATAGGACAGGGTTAAGTATTCATTCTAGCAAACGTATGCCTATCGTGAGCTTAGCACTGGGGATTCAGCAGTGAAGAAGATCCAGACTAAAGTTCAAGGAGGTTCCTCAGGGCGCCTGGGTGGCTCAGTGGGTTAAGTGTCCGACTTCAGCTCTGGTCATGATCTCATGGTTCGTGGGTTCGAGCCCTGCGTTGGGCTCTGTGCTGACAGCTCAGAGCCTGGAGCCTTTTTCGGATTCTGTGTCTCCCTCTCTCTCTGACCCTCCCCTGTTCATGCTCTGTCTCTCTCTGTCTCAAAAATAAATAAACGTTAAAAAAAATTTTTTTAAGTTCAAGGAGCTTCTAATCTAGTAAGGGAGAGGACTTTGAGCTGTGGGCCAAGGTGGTGAATTACAAGGGGAAGGGAGCTGGAAGGATGGCACGGGATAGTTGGGCAGGATAAGATAGATGGTGGTTAAGTTTGATTAGAAAATATAGAGCAAAAGGAGGATGTGGCAGTCTTCCTTTACCCCTAGCAGATCTTTTGAATTTCCTTCCTGAGAGCCTGCTTTTTTGGGGAAGACCTACAGTGCCAATAAGACTTGGCACTACTCTTCCTGTCATCCAGAGAAAATTGCCTTGCCTTTCTGCTCAAAATATTCCTTCTCTCCACTGTGTGACTCCATGTTTGCATCTTTCCTCCTCAGTGCATGCTTCCATTCAGTCTGTCTGTCAACGACACATACTACACGTTAGGCTCTTGGCTAGGCCCTGGGGCTGCAAAAAGGAACCTTGTTCTCAAGGGAGTCATGGACACAATCCAGTGAATGGACCATGACTAAACAGTGTGATCAGTGCTGTTCCCATGTGTGCCAACTCCAGGGTGCCAGCCTGAGGAGTTGAGGGAGGCGTCCCCTAGGCAGGGAGCCCACTAGAATCAAGTCTTGATTGGACAAGAGCTCTGTCACCCAAGAAAGAGGGAGGGTCTGCCTTCAAATGAATAGCTGGCATATAGTCCCAGAGCCTGTGAGCCAGAATATCCTGGACTCCACTCTTTCCCCATCTCCTTTCCCCTTTGGCCAAGATCCATTGGCCACACATTTCGCCAGCACCAGCTGCACTGCTGTGGCCACATTAAGATGTGGCCTGAGATGGAGGGAGAGTGAAGAAGCTTGCTACACCAATATGGCTGACCAAAGCCCTGGAAGCAGGAAGTGGATAAGTGCCTTATCCAAAAGGGTATAAAAACCTCAGTTCTTATCAGGAGACAGCAGCTTCCTTCCTCCTTCCTCCACCTCTGACCAAGTCGCACTGGGCGATTACAATGTAGACAGTTGTGGGGGATGGGGGAGGAAGGGCTGTAAAACAGTTAGAATGGAGGCGTATGGATCAGTTAGTTCATGATTACCCCAAGCAGATAGGAATGGTAGCTCGGACTAGAATGGTGGTAGTGCAGATGTGAAGACTCAAGAGACATAGTTGAGAGGCAGAACCAACAGGACTTGGTGATAAACTACTCTCAGGAAAAGGGAGGAGTCATGGCTTTCAGCCATTAGCACCCACCCCCAGGGTGGCTTCACCCCCTTTCTGGCAATCCAAGAAACCATATGTATCCAGGGCTTATAGCCCTTTCCTCTGCCCACTGCTCAGCAAGTGAGTTCCAGTTTGATAAGAAAAGCTTTCCGGTGGTAGAGACAGAAAGGAAGAGGAAGAAGCTAGCCCATTCCTGCCTAGGAGGTGGTGGGAGAAGGAAGATGGCCAGAGCTGTGTGTCCACTTCATGCCCTCTGGCTTCTGGAGTGGGTGCAGCTGCTCTTGGGACCCGATGCTGTCCCTCTAGCCTGGGCCTTGAACCTGGACCCAGTGCAGCTCACCTTCTACACAGGCCCCAATGGCAGCCACTTTGGGTTTTCGCTGGACTTCTACAAGGACAGCCGTGGGAGGTGAGCCCGGGAGAAGTTTGGGTGTTGGGAGAGAGAAGGATTCTGTGCCCCCCTCACTACTTCTGTGAACCTCAAGCTCCCCATTTGTGATAGAGGTTGAGTAAAGCAATTTCTAGGCTCTATTCAGACTGAGTTCTTTTTAGGAATACTGGCAGAACTGGCTCAGGTAAGAGTGTCAGGGAGGGGCACCAAAGGGGAGATGGGCACCAAAACTACAGCAAGAACAAAGGCAAAATTTGATTCCTTCATTTTCCCCCCAAGGGTCAGTTGTATGACCTACTCCACCCTCACCCCTTAAAATACATTTATTAAATTGACTTGCAAAACCGCGAAATTGTCTACCCACTCCACCTTGCTTTTCTACTCTATCCACCCCCATCCCCATCAAAAGTATAGATATTTTGAAAAGAAACAATAGAGCATTAATGGTTGGAATTAATCAGCTGCAAAATCAGACTTCCAAGATTAGAGTCCTGGTTCCTTGTCTTTACAGTAACTACCCTGCACTAGTTACTTATTGGGTGTAGCAGATGCTGTGATGCTCACCTTCGGGGAGTGGGGATGGCAGATGGCCTTCAAGTATCTACCTCTTGGGGAATTTTCTCTGCTGAAGAGTCACCTCCCCCCAAGTCAAGTCCCCTTTCCAATGTGGCCTATAACCAATGACTGATCATGAGGAGGGTGGAGGGAGGAGAGAGGTGTAAGGGTCCGATGTTCTCACCTCAACTTGGGATGGTTCTGAAGGGTCCTTGTAGCTCCAGAGCTCCCAAGGTGCTGGCCCGTGACTGTCACTGGGCCTGAATCTGCATTTGACTCCTTTCTCTTCCCATTCTTGCTTCTTTCCCTTTGTTTCTACAGATATTGGCTTCATAGGTATTAATAAACATCCTACGAGATGAAAGAAAAAAATTAATACTTTTTTTTTTAGTACTTGTTATGTGTTATTTGGCTGGCACCATGCAGAAATGTCCCTCATACATTTATTTCATTTACTTCTCCTGACATTGATTGGTAGGTATTGTCCCCAGTTTATACATGATAGAGCTATTATTTGAACCTAGATCTACTAAGGTCCTCAGCAATATCAGTACCTCACTTTAGAGGTGCCCAGTAGCCTCCCTAATTCTTCACCATCGAAACTACTTCTCAGGTAAAGGTCTTAAGCTCTCGGGGGCATGTAAATCCCTGGCTTTCGGTGTGGGGCATAGAGGTGGGGTATATGGAGTTCGGATGATGTGCAAAGCTTAGGAGGTGTTTTTCAGAAAGGATAACAAACTCCTCATATTCAAATCAAACGGTTATAGTACCAGATTTATCTTTAACTCACTAGGTTACTTTAGGCACGTGATTTCTCCCACTGGGAGGCAGTTTAGCCATAAAAGGTTGGGCTCCACGGTCTGTGATATCTCGTTGAGGAAAGATGACCCAGTGCCCTCCAAGGCACACAGCCCTTCCAGGTAGTGCTCTCAGCGCAGGTGACGGGGCGTGTGGTGCCCGGGAATCCGCGCCACACTCACCCAGCTTTCCATCGCAGCGTGGCCATCGTGGTGGGCGCCCCGAGGACCCGGGGCCGCAGCCAGGAGGAGACGGGCGGCGTGTTCCTGTGCCCCTGGAGGACCGAGGGCGGCCAGTGCACCTCGCTGCCCTTCGACCTCAGTGAGTCCTGCTCAAGGAGGCAGAGGGAGGGGTTACAGGGAGCGTGGACAGCCGAGCTTCAGCGCCCCATCCTTCTTGCGCCCTCCAGATGATGAGACCCGACACGTAGGCTCCCAAACCTTCCAAACTTTCAAGGCCGGGCAAGGACTGGGGGCGTCGGTCGTCAGCTGGAACAACAACATTGTGGTGGGCGCCGCGGAACGGGGCACAGAGAGCAGTCGTGGGCAGGGACACGTGGTGGGGGGGGGGGGGGAGGGGGGGGAATCCGAATCCCGCCGGTTCCCCACTCTCCTGTGGCCCTGTTCCAGGCCTGCGCCCCCTGGCAGCACTGGAACGCCCTAGAAAAGACAGAGGAGGCTGAGAAGACGCCCGTAGGTGGCTGCTTCGTGGCTCAGCTCCAAACCGGCTACCGCGCGGAGTACTCGCCCTGTCGGGCTAACACCATGAGCCGGGGTTACGTGACAAAGTCCTTTAGTGAGTTCAGCTCTCCGTTTTGTCTCCGTTCCCTCACGGCCACCTAGCTCCCTCCTTCACCTGATACCTCCCAAGCGCCCTCCAAGCCCGGCTTTCAGTCCGGCATCCCCGAGGGCCCAACTCCTGGGCCCAGCTTCTAGCCCCGCCCCGCCTGGCTCAGACTCAAGGCCACGCCTCCATATTAACCCCGTGACCCCGCCCCTACCCCCGCCCCAGACGCCCACGCACAATTCTTGACCCGCCCCTTCGCTGACCCCTCCTCCTTGCCTTCTCTAGTCCAAGACAAGCGCTACTGCGAAGCGGGCTTCAGCTCCGCGGTCACTCAGGCGAGTAGGGAGCATAAGCGGCGTGGGGGCAGCTCCCAAACAGGGCCCCTCTCACCTCCAGGGTTCCCTTTCAGGCTGGAGAGCTGGTGCTTGGGGCCCCTGGCGGCTATTTTTTCTTAGGTACGTGCCCATCCGTACACCTCCCTCCCTCCTCTTGGCCTGGGGAGACCCCAGTCGTCACAGCCCCCACACCCGCTGTCCCTCGCGCCCTAGGTCTCCTGGCGCGAGCTCCTATTGCCGAAATCGTCTCGAGTTACCGCCCAGGCACCCTCTTGTGGAACGTGCCCACCCAGCGCTTCTCCGCAGACTACACCAACCCAGTGTACTTCGACGGCTACCGGGGTAACCCTGGCCCCTCCCTTCTAGACTTCTCATCCCTCTAAGTATCACCGCCCCCTCCGCCGGTCAGGTCCTGCCCCTGCGGGAGCGCCCTCAGACCAACCCCCCTGGCCAACTCCAACCCCAGAGGCATCGAAGGCGCCTCCACTCTCTGCTCCCACAGTTTTCCCGCCGACCGCCCAACTCCCATATGCCCCACCTCGCCTTCCCCGCCCTGGATTCGCTGGGGCGCCTAGGGCAGGTCTTGGCCTCTCGATGGCCTCAGTTTTCCCATCTACGCGATGCAGGGTTTGGGTCTCTGGGTCCCCTTCTTCCTCGCCCTTGGCCTCTCTCCCTGCTTCACCCTCCCAGAAAGAATAATTCGTGTCGTGTCTTCAGGGTACTCGGTGGCCGTGGGCGAGTTCGACGGGGATATCAACACTACAGGCAAGAAATCCATTTAGGGGCAAAGGTTGGGGAGCCCAGCCCGGGGAGGAGCACCTCCACTCCCCGCCACGACATCTCCCCTGGGTGGCAGAATGGCGGGCGGGAGGTGGGTAGGTTGGAAGGACCTCATTAACTGGGGTCCGGCTCTCCCTAGAGTATGTCTTAGGCGCCCCCACCTGGAGCTGGACCCTGGGAGCGGTGAGTGCCCCCTGTCCCGCCACCGGGCATCCCAAAGCTCTCGGCCCCATTCCTCAGCCTCACAAGCCCCCTACGCCCCCCCTGCCCTTTCTGCCCTGGAGCGGGAGCAAGAATGATGAGCGCCTGGGCGTTGTCCGTGCAGGTGGAAATTTTGAACTCGGACCACCAGACGCTGCACCGGCTGCACGGAGAGCAGGTGGAAACCGGTCCCGGTGGGGGGTGGCGGACGCTGGGGAACTGGAACCCTAGAATATTCCGCGGAGCGTGGAGGGCAGTGTTAAGAGAAGGTGCCGGCCTGGGGGCAGGAATTAAGTAAGCCTCGTCTTCCTGCAGGTGGCTTCGTATTTCGGGCACTCGGTGGCCGTCACTGATGTCAACGGGGACGGGTGAGGGGCGCCCCATCCCTACGGACTTGAGTCCCCTATTACCAGAGAGGTTGACTGCTCTCGGTCCCCTCCTTTCCTCACCCGTTCCCATGTGACCACCGAGGGGCGCGGAAGGGCGAGAATGAGCGAGATTTGGCCCAGGCCCGCAGCATCCCTCTCACCCACCCCCACGGAACCGCCCGTCTGGCCTGCAGGAGGCACGACCTGCTGGTGGGCGCGCCACTGTACATGGAGAGCCGCGCTGACCGCAAACTGGCCGAGGTGGGGCGTGTGTACTTGTTCCTGCAGCCTCGCGGTCACCACCCACTGGGCGCCCCCAGCGTTCTGCTGACGGGCACACAGCTCTACGGGAGATTCGGCTCCGCCATCGCGCCTCTGGGCGACCTCGACCGGGATGGCTACAATGGTAAGGGAAGAAAGGTGCCCCACTTGCTGCAGAGGGGTTAACAGCCGCAACAAAGACTGTGGGTTTAAGAGTTGAAAGAGATCAGTTAGGATTTGTTTGCATTGGTCTAGGCAAGAGATGGTGAGCACTTGGGTGTGGATTTCGGCAGTGGAGTTAGAGACAGGGGTGACTTCACAGATATCCAGAACCTGGACTATTGGGACTTGATGGGTGACTGGATGTGGAGCTAAGAGAGAGCGAGTCATTGGTGGAGAGGGGTATTGGTGCCTTCACTGCCTGTAACTCAGACCAAGCAGCAGGTCTGGGAAGGTGAAGTGGGAGGCAGAGATCAGCAGCTCAGCGCTGGGCCTGTTTGACCTTGAAGGGCTTGGGAGCAGTAGGCAGACTTCCAGAGAACAGTTGGGTTCCCCATTCCCACCAGAGCGGTCTGAGTGAGAGACAGAGGCCTGGGGAGGCTGGATGAGGTCCTGGGCACCTGTGAAGTGAGAAGAGGCAGAGGACAAAGCCCTGGGGAGCAAGAGCATTTAGGGGACTCCCAGATGAAGTGAGTCTGGAAAGGAGACAAAGGAGTGTCCAGAGAAGTAGTAGATCCAGGAGATTGGATGGCCCAGAACTCAAAGGAAGAGAGCCCTTTGAGCAGGAGGAAGGGGATCGGTGATTTCAGATGCTGCTGAAAGGCATACTTAGATGGAGCTGGAGAAGTATCCTTGGACTTTAGCAAGAAGGTCATTGGTGACAGCGGTAAGAACTGATTCAGGGCCGGGTAGAGACAAAAGTCAGAATGCCAGGGGGCAAGGGATGAATGGAAGTGAAGAATTGGAAGCAGCCAGTGTAGACAGCTCTTTCAGTTTGTGAAAGGAAAAGAAAGAAAGAGAGAGAAAGAAAGAAAGAAAGAAAGAAAGAAAGAAAGAAAAGAAAAGAAAAGAAAAGAAAAGAAAAGAAAAGAAAAGAAAAGGAAAGAAAAGAAAAGAAAAAGGAGAGTCCTGAAAGGAGATGAGGGTCAAGGGAAGGCTATTTTAATTTCAAAGCATATGGAGTAGGTTGAATGTGGAGGGAATGATATTGCGGGGACACAGGGTGGGGAGGGAAGTGAGCTGGAGGAGGGTCCCTATGATGGGCCACAGAGAAGACCGGGCTGAGATGTTTAGCCTGGTGGCAGGGTAAAGGAAGCCAGAAAAGCAGGTTTGGACTGATAGCACAACAGTTGGGCTGCTTCTCTTTGTGAAGGAAGTGGGGGGGGCTGGGAACTTGACAGAATGAAGAAGGTTTGAAATAGGCGCTGAGCAAAGTGGGGGAGGGGGCTGAGCAGTGCCCCCTCGGAACAGTTGGGCAGTACCTCCATCTCCACCTTCCTGGTGGTCAGGAATCCCTGGGGCCCAATCTGGTGAGGTCTGGCCAGGTTTGCTGAGGACTGGCAGTGGGGCAAGATGCCTGAGGATATGACAAGGGTGATCGAATGGTCGGAAGGAAGTAAAGAAAGGAAGGTGCTAAAGATCAAGAGAGAATGGAGGCCCAGAGTCTGGGCATGAGACTGTGGTCAGAGCGGTCTTATATGGATGAATTCTGTGTAACTCAATCAGAAAAATCAACAGAAAAAAAAAAAAAAAGAAAGAAAGAAAAATCAATAGGTTTTTTAAAGTTTATTTATTGTGAGACAGAGAAAGCATGGGAGGGAAAGAGAGGGAGAGAGTGAGGGAGAGCGTGAAGGGGGAGGGGCAGAGAGAGAGAGTGTGTGTGTGTGTGAGAGAGAGAGAGAGAGAGAGAGAATCCCAAGCAGGCTCTGCACTTTCAGCGCAAAGCCTGATGGCAGGCTCGAACTCACAAATCATGAGATCATGACCTGAGCACAAGTAGGACCCACTGAGCCACCGGGGCACCCCAATCAGTAGATTTTTAAAAGAAAAAAAAAAAAGCTGCATAGAAAACAAAGTCAGAAGACAAAGGAAAGACAGTTACAACATATATAAAAGATCTTAATTCTTGTCACATGTAAATAACTCCTACAAATTAATAAGATTATGATGATTAACAAATACATCTTCAAGAATGATCTTACAAGTGCTTAGTGATGACAAGCCCATAGTGTGGCTCTGAGTTTGCATGGTGGAATTGAAATGGGGTGAAGGTCCCTAGGGGAAGAGGGAGCCATTTCTTCATTGGTCTTGATTATTTACTCTTCTGGGACTCAGTTTTTCCATCTAAAATTAGAATAATAATGCCTGGGGTGCCTGGGTGGCTTGGTTAGTTAAGCATCCAACTCCTGATTTTGGCTCAGGTCATGATCCCATGATTCGTGGGTTCAAGCCCCCCATCAGGCTGTGTGCTGACAGCTCGGAGCCTGCTTGGGATTCTCTCTCTCCCTCTCTTTCTGCCCCTCCCCTGCTTGTTTGTGCTCTTTCTCTCCCTCTCAAAATAAATAAATAAACCTAAAAAAAAAAAAAAAGTAATTTCTCATAGTCTTTAAAAAATAATGGGAATAACAATGCCTAATTCAGGATTAAATGAAATCATGTCAATAAATTTTCTCAATAGCTATCAAAGGCTGCTACTGTGTTTATAATAATCGTAGTTGATGGGTCTCTTTTGTACTCACTCATAAACTCCTGGAGGGGCAGGACAACTGCTTCCTTGCACCAGACTTTTGTATCCCTCTCACGGTCTCCTGCCCTCTGCCCAGAGAAGGAGCTCAGGGCTGCCTGGATAAGAAACAAAAATTGGAGAAAATTGTAACAAACAGCCCCTCCCTTTCTTCCAGATGTTGCAGTGGCCGCCCCCTACGGGGGTCCCAGTGGTCGGGGCCAAGTGCTGGTGTTCCTGGGTCAGAGTGAGGGGCTTAGCTCACGCCCCTCCCAGATCCTGGACAGCCCCTTCCCCACAGGCTCTGGCTTCGGCTTCTCCCTGCGAGGTGCCACAGACATCGATGACAACGGATACCCAGGTGCCCCTGGAATGCCTCCGGCTAGCCAGGAAGGGCCCTTGGGCATTAGCTGGAGATGCTGAAAAATACAGTCAGGGGCCTCTGCCCCACTGAGCGTCTGACCCCTCTGTGGGGCTGGGAGGCCAGGGGAGGCCAGGCGAGGCCAGGCCAAAACTCAGTGGAGGCAGTGGTGTGGGAAACTCTGGAAAAGAGGTGATGAGCACCCTTGCCCCCTCTGACTGCTGATTCTGACCCCTCCAATATCTATAGACCTACTGGTAGGAGCTTATGGGGCTAACCAGGTGGCTGTGTACAGGTGAGTGCTGGCTCTAGGGGCGTGGTGGCGGAGGGCCCACACCATCAGAGGATACCAGTTCAGGAGGGGATAATGGCAAGCATGCCCCCATCCCACCAGAGCTCAGCCAGTGGTGATGGCCAATGTGCAGCTGCTGGTGCAAGATTCACTGAATCCTGCTGTGAAGAACTGTGTCCTGCCCCAGACCCAGACACCAGTGAGCTGGTGAGGAGACGGAGGGCAGGGCCCAGGCAAGGTCTGGGACCTTGAGGGATCCTAGCCCCTGAGCCCAACTCACATCTTTGCAGCTTTAACATCCAGATGTGTGTAGGAGTCACTGGGCACAGCATTCCTCAGAAGCTGCGTGAGTGTCGTGGTGGGGACAGGAGGGAGGTGGTCCTGGGCTCCCCTGGAGGCTGGCCAGGGAGACTCTGACCCTCCCCGCTCGCCCTGCCAGCCCTACAAGCTGAGCTGCAGCTGGACCGGCAGAAGCCTCGCCAGGGCCGGCGGGTGCTACTGCTGAATTCTCAACAGGCGGGCACCACCCTGCATCTGGACCTGGGCAGGAGGCACAGCCCCATCTGCCACTCCACCATGGTCTTCCTCCGGGTACGCCAGGCTGGGGATGGGCCGGGCTGGGTGCGCCAGCCTGTCCGTCCAGCCCCGGGGCACGGGCTGAGCGCTGTGGGTACGGGGGTGGTCAGTGGGACACGTATAGCAGGGTGCACAGTCTGACTCTTGTCCCCTCCCTAGGATGAGGCTGACTTCCGGGACAAGCTGAGCCCCATCGTACTCAGCTTCAATGTGTCCCTGCAGCCCGAGAAGGACGGAATAGCCCCCGAGCTCGTGCTTCATGGGGACACCCATGTCCAGAAGCAGGTGGGGGTGGGCGGAAGCAGGCAAGGGAGGTGCAGGACCCCTGCTCAGGGTTAGGGTTAGTGTCGAAGTCATAATGTGAACCCCGCAATCTTGACGTCACCTCTCATCTGTGCTGTCACGCCAAACCCTAACGAAAAACCTCCAAATCTCAAAATTCCCTACACCCTGACACAGGTCCCAAGTGTTGTTGATGTTACCTCTAAACACTGACAAACGCATGAACCTTGATGTCACCATCCTGACATCGTCCCAAACCCTGATGCAAATCCCCAAGCCCTGACGTCAGCTCCAAACTCCTTTTCATTCTTGGACCTAATTCCCTAAGTTCCGATGTGACCCTCAAACTTCCCCCACCCCCAGCTCACCCACACATCTTGACATGCCTCTTTTAGACCCGCATCATCCTGGACTGCGGAGAGGATGATCTGTGTGTCCCCCAGCTGCAGCTCACCGCCAACGTGTGAGGAGGCCGTCTGCCCCGTGACACCCCTTCGCCCCCCCGGGGGGCCTGATACTCTGTCCTCACCCCTTCCCAGATCCTGGGCCTGGACCTAGCTTCCTCTGCTTTTTTTTTTTTGTGTGTAACTCCTTTGTCCTCACAGGACGGGCTCCCCACTCCTCATTGGAGCCGACAATGTGCTGGAGCTACAGATGGATGCAGTCAATGAGGGAGAGGGGGCCTACGAGGCCGAGCTGGTTGTGCACCTGCCCCCAGGTACCCACTACATGAGGGCCATCGGCAACACTGAGGTGAGGCCCCACCCAGGGGCATTGCTGGGGACCTGGGAGGTGCAAGAGCCTTGACTCTCATTTTCCACCTGAGACCCCCCCCCCCATTTCTCTTATGCATTGCTGTAAAACTGATTTTTTTTTTTTTTTTTTTTTTTTTTTGCTAATGGCATAAAATCCAAGGGCTCTATTATAAAACCCAAACCCCAAATGGCTCAGGTACGAAATGTTAGCAGAAACTTCTGTTAACATTTGGTGGATTTCCTTTCAGTCTTTTTTCTTAGCCTCCACAGACACTTAACATGGGCATGTATTTATTTTTTATCTTGTTGATGTAGTTTCTAACAATGGAAGCATCCTGTATGTAATGTTTTTGTATTTTTATTTCCCAAAATTTCATTAAAAATAATAAGTTGCCCAGGGTGCCTGGCTCATTCAGTTAAGCGACCAACTCTTGATTTGCGCTCAGGTCATGATCTCATGGTTCATGAGTTTGAGCCCTGCATCAGGCTCTATGCTGACTGTGCAGAGCCTGCTTGTGATTCTCTTTCTTCCTCTCTCTCTCTCTCTCTCTCTCAAAAATAAAATAAGTAAACTTAAAAAAAAAAAATGATAAGGCGCGGGGCGCCTGGGTGGCTCAGTAGGATAGGTGTCTGACTTCGGCTCGGGTCATGATGTCATGGTTCGTGAGTTCGAGCCCCACATCAGGCTCTGTGCTGACAGCTTAGAGCCTGAAGCCAGCTTCAGATTCTGTGTCTCACTCTCTCTGTCCTTCCCTCACTTGTGCTCTCTCTTTCTCTCTCTCAAAAGTAAATAAACATTAATAAAATTTAAAAAAAAATGATCAGGTGCTACTGTGAGACACAAGGAAGAACGTGACAGTCCCTCAGACTCCCACCCCAAGGCACCCCTCTCTGCACCCTTGCACACAAGTCTCTTCCAGACTTTCCAAGGGAGCTTAAATATATATGGGATGCTCTGCAACCATCTTCTTTCTTGAAACTGCCTTCCTGAAGGGCTTTGAGAGACTCATCTGTAACCAGAAGAAGGAGAATGAGACCAAGGTGGTGCTGTGTGAGCTGGGCAACCCGATGAAGACAAATGCCCAGGTGAGGCACGAGTCGTGGGTGCTGGGTCTGCTCCACCAGAGGCTTATACACAGCCGAGCTTTAGGGGCTGGCTTTGGAGTCATATAGCCCCGGGCTGGAATCCTGGGCCTCACACTCCCTGTGTTCTTGGGTGAGTGACTTTCCCTCTCTGAGTGGGCTTCTGAGATAACGATGGTGACTTGGAGGATGGAAACTGGAGGCCACATTCAGGACAAGGCTGCCCAGAGTGGGCATTTGGGCCGTGACTTTGGCCCTCCCTCTCTCTCAGATAGGAATCACGATGTTGGTGAGCGTGGGGGACCTGGAAGAGGCTGGGGAGCGTGTGTCCTTCTGGCTGCAGATCAGAAGGTATGGGCAGGGGAGCATTCCTACCCACCACCCTTCCCCTATCTGATCCCGATGCAGAGACCCTGAGATGCTCTCCTTCCAGAAGGGTCCTCTGGGATGCCTGCTCTTCAGACGTCCTTGTTCCCTTTCTTCCCCCAGAGACTTGTTTCTGAGTCTTGGAGCCCTAGAGGAAGTTCTTACCCAGGTCTAGCTTCAGTGTGGCACGCTGCCTGTGGAGTTAGCGCTTCCTGAAGCTTCTGACATTCTGGCCCCGTCCAGAGAGTTCGGATGTTCACTGGGCTGGTGTCCCTGACATGCTTCTCCTGTCCCCTCCCCTCCAGCAAAAATAGCCAGAATCCAAACAGCGAGGCTGTGATGCTGGACGTACCAGTCCGGGCAAAGGCCCACATGGAACTGCAAGGGTGAGACCAGGGGTAGATCGGGGAGACGGCGGGCAGGAGCCGAAGGTTCAGAGGGCCTGGGGGGAAGCCCTACAGGCAAGTCAGGCGCTCAGGCTCCCCCCCGGGGGCTTGGGCCCCTGCAGGAACTCCTTTCCAGCCTCCTTGCTGATGGTGGCGGAAGAAGGCAACGGGGAGAACAGCTCGGACAGCTGGGGCCCCAAAGTTGAGCACACCTATGAGGTACCGAGGACCACCTGGGGCCCAGGCTGGGGTGGGGGGTACCCAGGAGCTACGCACTCACTAGGTGCTGAGCTGCCTAACGTCTGCCGTCACCACCCACCAGCTCCATAACAATGGCCCCAGCACTGTCAGTGGCCTCCACCTCAGCCTTAGCTTTCCCAGCCAGTCCCAGCCCTCTGACCTGCTCTACATCTTGGATATACAGCCTCAGGGGGGGCTTCGCTGCTCCCCACAGCCGGCTCCTAACCCCCTCAAGGTGAGAGCCTGGGTGGAAGAAACAGCCATGGGTGAGGCCCCAGCCCAGCAGCCAGGGCCCCTCTGGGAGGGTGGGGAGATGATCGGTGCTCGGGACCGACTGACGGCTCTTTGCCTCCCCAGCTGAACTGGGGGCTGCCTACCCCCAGCCCTTCCCCCATTTACACGGGGCATCACAAGCGGGACCGCAGACAGGCCCTCCTGCCAGGGTCCAACCAGCCCTCCAGGCTTCAGGATCCAGTTCGCGTGGTGAGCAAGCTCTGTGGTCTGCAGCTGGGGCTTCTTCCCTGGGGCCCAGGGGACAGAGGCTCTGGGAAGCAGGGAGAGCGGTTGGCAGTGTGATGTGGGCCTTGGGTGTGCCACCTTGGTCCCACGGAACACTCCAAATGAATATGAAGGGTTGAGCTGGTCTTGTGTCTGGGCCGGGTGGGAATATTTGAATTTTCAAAGGTTCCCGGTACATTAAAGAAAATGGAGAAATGCCAAAGCAGAGTTACAAAAATTCTGGGTATTGAACACTATATGATGACCCACTTCTTCTCGGCCCTTCCTCGCATTTCTGGAACGATGTGAGCAACCCCATTTAGAGACAACCTCAGACGCTTGAATCTGAGGCCCTTCCTGAGAGGGAGCCTGGAGCTCCCTGCCCCCCTGCCCCTCTCTGTTGTTGGGTCCTTGGGGTGAGGGGTCAGAGGGGCTGGGAACTAATGACTCATCCCCTTAGAGCTGCGACTCAGTGCCCTGTACAGTGGTGCAGTGTGAGCTACAAGAGATGGCACGAGGGCAGAGGGCCATGGTCACGGTGCTGGCCTTCCTGTGGCTGCCCAGCCTCCGGCAGGTGGGGGCAGATGCTGGAGGGCGGGGCTTTCTGGCGGCGGGGACCAAGTTTGTTCTGGGGAGATATAGGGCGGGGGGGGGGGGTGGTGAAGAGAGAGGGAAGGCAAGGCTTATTTTCGAGGAGCCAGGCGTAGGCCAAGGGCAGGACTCCAAGGTAGCGGGGAGGCTGGGGCCAGGACTCCTACAACCAATAGACTCATGTAAATGGCTTTCACCCCCACCCCATTCAGAGGCCACTGGATCAGTTCGTGCTAAAGTCAAAAGCTTGGTTCAACGTCTCCTCCCTTCCTTACTCTGTGCCCGCCCTCAGCCTGCCCAGTGGAGAATTTGCAGTGAGTATAGACCCATGGTGGCAGGGGACAGGAGCCCTGCAGGACCCCCTGTCTTCCCAAGTGTCTGCACCTTGCAGGATGGGGGCGGGACACCCCTGGGTCCGAGGAGCGGCACAGGTAGGTGGCTGGCTCAGAGATGCGCATCCCACAAGTTTGAGTCTTTGGGAAAGACAGGTGTCAGGGTGACTGAGAAGACACATGGGTTTGCCCTCAGGTCGAGACGCAGCTGCTTCGTGTCTTGGAGGAGAGAGACATTCCAATCTGGTGGGTGCTGTTAGGCGTATTGGGCGGCCTGCTGTTGCTCACGGTCCTGGTCCTGGCCATGTGGAAGGTAAGTCCTGAAGGGAGAGTGGGGTCCCCAGGAGGGCACACAGTTGGCCCTGCCCTACCTCACAGGGAGGCAGAGAGAGATGGTGACTTCGGGTCCATTCACATCTCTACCATTAGAGTCTCATTCTCCAGAGGACCTCTTCCAGGGCACAGACCTCTGGAAGAGGTGGCCCCTGAAATCCTAAGGCCTTTTCAGTCTGTTCCCCTCTGACAGGAAGAGTCACAGGGAGTGAGTCCTGCCTTCAGGAATTCCCTGGCTGCTGAGGAAGACAGGGCTCACCTCCTCCTGACTCTGTCCTTCCCCCTGACTGAGGTGGGAGACCCGGGAGGCCCTGGTGGGTCACTTCCTCCTCTGTGCCAGGAGGGCTGTTCTCAAACTCGCTCAAGTGTTCAAGCTCTGGGAAGCCATGGTACTTTTAGGGAAAATCATGCGTTAAGACTTAAAATCATCAAATACATATTGTGTGCTAGAGTCACAGAGAGATACACAATCGCCAATATTTAAGAAAAAGTCAAGAGTGGGGGTGCTTGGGTGGCTCAGTCAGTTGAGTGTCTGACTCTTGATTTCGGCTCAGGTCATGAGGTCACAGTTTGTGGGAATGAGCCCCATGTCAGGCTCTGAGCTAACAGCGCAGAGCCTTCTTGAGATTCTCTCTCTCTCTCTCTCTCTCTCTCTGTCTGCCCCCCTCAAAATAAATAAATAAACGTTAAAAGAAAGGATAAAACGTCAAGGGAAAAAAAACAAAAAAGCAACTCGTTACGTGTATTCTCTCTGAGTGGGGACGGCGGCCATCTGTGTTGGCAGTGGGATCCGATTCTGTGCTGGTCCAGGGAAGGACCTCATGCCTGGCTGCTTTCTAGAATTCTTCCTCAACTGCTGCTCTGGGGCCCACCCATCATCTTTACACCCTGTCCCCGGCCCTTGTGTGCCCCCAGGTTGGCTTCTTCAAGCGTGTTCGGCCACCACTAGAAGAAGATGAAGAGGAGGAGTGAAGGGGCAGCGTCTCTGTGTCCTGGGAGTGTCCTGGGAGGAAGGCGGCAGGCGTGCCCGCCCCTCCCCTTCTTCAGGGTGCACCCCCAGCTCTATGGGTTGGAGCTGTCCCCTAGACACCCGATATTCTCCCCTCCAGTGAGAGCTGGCTACTCCCTTCCCCGCTGGCAAATAAAGAGGCTGAGCCCCAACCCCCAGCACGCTGTCTCCTCTTGGCTCAGTGAAGAGAAGGGCACCGGGCATGAGGTGATGTTTGGAGTGAGGGGCTGGGGCTGGCAGAAGGGTGAGTGGAGAGTGTCTCTGCCAGGCAAAGGTGGCATATTATCATCTTTGCAGAATGCCTGGAAGTGGAGAGTGGGGTGGAACAGGGGAGAAAGGGTGACAGAGCTTCTAGGTGATACTGGAGAAAGATGGGATGTCTGAGGGTGGCTGGGTGGCGTGGAGATTGGGGACATCGGAGAAGGCAGGCTGGTCTCTGGTGGACAGCTTTAAACAGTATTTTTTTTTTTTTTTTTGAGGGATAAGCCTCAAGTTGACCTGAGATTGGGAACATAACATGCTCTTCCCACTCCTGTTAAAAGAAAAAGAAAAGAAAAGAAAAGAAAAGAAAAGAAAAGAAAAGAAAAGAAAAGAAAAGAAAAGAAAAGAAAGCCTTTAAAGCCATGTTCAGATTGAGGAGGGGCAGGGGGAGGCTGACTAAACCCTCAGCCTGAGGAAGGCAGCATCACACCAGGGAGAGGAGAGCAGGCATTGCTGTCCAGCTACCCTTCCTCCCCATCAAAGAGAAGGCTCTTCAGTCAGGAAAGAGGCCCCGGGCAAGGAGTTCACGGGCCTAGGAATGGAAGATAGCTCTCCATCCGCCCGCTGAGACTGGAATCCAGGGATAGCCGTCAGGGTCCACCAGGAGTCCTGAGAAACGTGTTGATTTATGGGTTCAATAAATATTTATTGAGCGCCTGCCATGTGCCCAGTGCTCTCCCAGTGCTGAGACGGGGGAATGAACAGAACAAAGTACCTGCCCTTTTGGAACTTACATTCCACCCGGGGTAAAGAGGAAACAAGTAAATAAATGTATGGTCAGTGGTGGTCAGTGCTGGGAGTAAAAATAAAGGTAAAGAGATTGTGATAGAATTCTGTGGGAGAGGGCTGCCATTTTAGGTAGAGTGGTCAGGAAGGCCTCTCCGATGAGATGAGGAGAGAGATGGATGAAAGAGACACTGGCTGCACAGGAATAACATGTTTTGGACAGAAAGAGCAGCCAGTGAAAAGGCCCTGAGGTGGGAGCAGGCTTGATGTGTTTAAGTAAAAGCAAGGAGGCCCATGGATTGGAGGCAGGCATGGGTCCAGTTGAGGTCAGGGCTGGGGAGCAGGCAGGCAGCATCTTTCAGCCACGGGTAGGACTTTGGACTAGATGCTAAGTGTTGGGGGAAGCCATTGACAAACAGGCTTACTTCACAGGAACTTCTGGTATTTGATTTTACCCAAATAGGTAAAGGTAAATTTTGAAAAGAAAACAATTTGACATCCATGCATGGCAAGTTCCAGAACAGGTTTTTAGTTGGGTGACTGTGACTGCTTAGGAAAAGATTAAGCTGCTGTGATCCTTAAACACCAGCCAGACTCCCTCTCCACTCCACCACTGAAACTGGATGGGCCCAGACAGTTTATCTTGATCCAGCAAAGCGTTTGGCAAGACAGAAATGTGAGCTGGATTTAAAACTGAAGAATTTTGATAAAGCTGAAGAAGATCTCTAGAAGGTTGTTCCTTCTACAAGCTCCATCCCGGTTCTGAGCTGCCTGGTATTGTCATGAGACCCCTGAAAGGAGGCAGGGAAGCTGCTCTCCATCCCGCAGGTGGCTGCTGGCTGTGAGGGAGCCCCAGCACAATGGGGGACTGAAGCCCATTCAAGGCAGCCTTGACAGATTGTAAAGTTGGGTGGAAACCAACAAGATGAAACTCACCAGGGAGAATGCTAAATCCTGTGTTGAGGTTGTGAAAAATTGGTTACATAAGAAGACTGGGAAATCTGGTTAGATGGAAATTTCTGAGAAAGAGGGAGGAAGGGGGAGAGGGAGAGACAAAAGGAGGGAAACAAGAAAAGAAAAAGAAAAAGAGAAGGAAAGAAGAGAAGGGAGAGAAGGAAGGAAGGAAGGAAGGGAGGAAGGAAGGAAGGAAGGAAGGAACAAGGAAGGGAGGGAGGAGGGAGGGAAAAAGAATCTGGTATCACAAACTCATAACAAGGTTCTTTAAGTCAGAGGATCAACTAGGAGACCCAATGAGGAGAGAATCCTGTTGTCCTCTGGGGGACAATGTCCTTGCTCTAAGTATCCAATCCCTTTTGGGACACCACACTGTGAGAAGGAGAAGGTGAAAATCAGAGAAAACCAAGAGAGGGATACCAGATTAGTGAGGATTTGGCCACCCAGAAACTACATAATGATGACAACCAGAAACTGGAAAAAAAGAGAGCTTGGCTGTGAGGCTAGGGAAGGCTTCAAATGTGAGGTTCAAATGTAGCTAAGGAAGAAGGAAAAGACTGCCATACATGAACCAGTGGGACGGATTGGTGATTCCCAGAGAGAAACTGCTTGCACCTCTAGAAGAAATTCCTAAGCATTATGACTGCCCAACGGTGGATCTTATCTGAGTGGAGGTGAGCTTCCACTTCACCCTGGGCCAACAATAGCACCATTATCGCGCCCCTCGTCAAGCATATGCTAGATCCTTTACATCATTATCTCAATTAACCATAACAACAGCCACACGAGGTAGAGATTATTACAATTCTCACTTTAAAGGAAGGCTGAGGACCAGAGGCGAAGTAACTTGCTCATGGCTCAACAGGCAGAAGCTAGAGACCGGGACTGACTGATTCCCATTGCGTGGGTGTTTGTGCAGGTAGAACTGGGCAGTTTCTACACTTTTTGGAAACACTCGTGACGGTCTCACCTCTTTGAGTGTGTGGTGAGCCTTTCTCCCTCCCAAATTTTGCACCAAATTTCAAGGGCTCTGGACCTCCAAGAACCCGGGTGATTGGACCCTCTTCGTTGCACTCCCTTGCAGCTCTGGGTCTGGGAGCGGGGGGTCGGGGCTGCAGGGTGAGCTGAGGGCGGGCAGGGCCGGCGGGCGGCGTGCGGAGCTGGGCGGTGAGGGGGCGGTGCCCCAGGCCCGCGGGGTGGGGCGCCGCCTGCAGGGGGCGCTGGCGGCGGCTCCGGGCGGAGACAATCGCGCTGAGCGGCCGCCGCAGCCAGAGCGGGAGCCCGAGCGGCGCGGCGCGGCGCAGAGCTGGGGCTGAGCGGGGCCGGCCGAGCGGGGCCGGGCGGGAGCCATGGGCCGCTAGGGCCCCGCCGAGCCCCGCGATGCCGCCGCCGAGTGGCCCCAGCGTCCTCGCGCGGCTGCTGCCGCTGCTGGGGCTGCTGCTCGGCGGCGCCTCCCGGGCTCCCGGCAAGTCGCCGCCGGAGCCCCCCAGCCCGCAGGGTGAGTCTCGGCCAGGAGGGGCAGCGATCGCGGGCCTGCGCCCCCTCCATCGGGCCCCCGCCCGCCAGCCCCCTCTTCGCGGCGCTCGTGAATTGGGGGGGTACTCTGTTCCGTGGGTTTGGGTGGGGGGGAGCCAGGCGACTTCGGGTCGGCGCTTACGGGGGAGAGGAGGAAGGGAGAGGGAGACTGCCAGGGCGGGGGTCTCGGGGAGACACAATGGGGAGAGCGGGGGTCCCCAGGCTCCGCGCCGCCTCCCCCTCTCGCCTTGTTTTTCTCTCTCCTGGTCCGCGAGGCGCTGCTGCCTGAGCCATTGTCTACCGAAGACACCCGCCCAGGGGCGGGCTGGGGCGGGCGCCCGCTCCGCAGCCCCCTGCGGGTTCCTCGCTCCCGACGCGGGCTGGGTGGGGGCGCCAGCATCGGCTGCCACCTTGGACCCGGACGGGGGCTGGGCGCCTGGAGCTGGGTTGGAAGGGGGGAGGGGAGAAGGGGGAGTGGGTGAGGCGGTGGGCGGATTGACTGCTCGAATGGGGTTCTTCGCTCTGGAGCCTGACAGCCCCCGGCCGGCCCCCCAGGTTCAGAATTGGGGGTGTACCAAAGAAACGCTGTCAAACCTTGAGGGGGGAGGGCATGCAGTTTGGGGGGATCTGGAAAAAGGGGTACGCGGTGATTCCCAGCCAAAGCGCATGGCAGGGCTGTGGTGGCGGAGCCATGCTGATCTGGCTAGCTGGCTGTGGGCTGTGCCGGCTAGGAGGGCAGGTGCCTGGGTTCCCGTCCAGCAGGCCTCCGGCCACTCCTATCCCCAGCCCTCCCCCAGGTCACCCCTCCTCATCTAACCTCTCCATCGCGGTGGAGGAGAGCCTCCCGGCGCCTCACGGGCCCAGGTGGGTGTGTGAGGTGGGGGGTGGGGTGGTCTCCTGCAGCGGGAGAGGGTGGGAGAGCTAGACCATGACTCCCTACCGACGCCTGGGACGCCTGGGTTCTCGGGGCCTCGCCCACTCCAGCCCTGCGCCCACCTTCCAGCCTCCTGCCCCACCACCCCAGCTACTGTTCCCTCTATCGCCTCTGGGCCCCGTCCCTGCCCGAAACGGTGCTCTCCATTCCTCATCTCCCCACCAAGGAGCTGACAGGAAAAACGGGGGGTGGGGGTGGGGGGGCGTCTGGATGAGGGAAGTGGGGTCCGGATGAAGGCAGGGGGTCGGATTTCCTCCTGGAATGAGGCAGGGCTGAAGCCTGGAGAGGCGGATACTGTATGGAATGCCAAGCTTGAGAAATGGGGAAGGCTCACCTCTGGCCTCAGTCTTCCCTGCTCTCTGCGGGAGGAGAGGAGGGTTTGATGGATAGGAAGGGGCCCTGGCTTCTCAAGAAGCCTCTCCTTCAAGTCCTGTACCCCAGGGGAGGGGGCCCAGGGCATTGGCTGGAATAGAGCCAGGATAGAGGGCTCTCCCAGGCCACTGGCTGAGAGCCCAGGTTGAGGGGAAGCGGGGAGAGAATCTGCTAGGCACCTGCCCACCCCTTCCCACCAATGTCTCCTTCAGGCCCACCCACCCACCCCCGTCGTGTTCCTTGGGCCCCTTCCCCTCATCTGAGGCTCTGGCCCTTGAACCCAAAGCATTCCCTCAAATGACCATATTCCAGACTCCTGGGTCCCTTCTTCCCAGCTGCTCCATCCAGCTGCTCCTAGCCGGGGGTAGGGGTGGGGAGTAGCCGAGCCCCTCTGGCTTCTCAGAATTCCTCCTGAGTGGTAGTGGAGGAGGGGCAGGGAGACTGTCAGCTCCTGGGAAAAGCAGAGTAGGAAAGAGTCAAGTGTGTGCACCCACCCTGCCAAGTTGGGCTTTGGCCTGGGAGGGGTGAGGGAGGTGGGTTCAGGAGAACAGCTGGATGGGATGCCAGGGCCAGGCGTGTCGCTGGCCTTGGGGTTGGAAGCCTGAGATAAGACACCTGTCACTGTTGAGTGTCAGGCTCCACCCATGAGTCCCCCTTACCTCCCCATGCCCCGCTGCCCTGAGCTTCCAGGGCACTTGGACTCTCCTAGGTTGGACTCTCCAGCACCTAACCCACTCCCCACCCATCTTCTGGGCCCTGCAATGAGGCCTCTGTACCTTTCGAGGTATGGAAACCTCCTCCCATTATTAGCAGCAAGGTAGGGGTGAGGTATGTTCTTGAGGGAGGGACCTTGCTGAGTGGAGAGAGGTAGATGGTAATACGGATCAGAGAGGCTGCCTGGGGAGTCCATGACGACAACTCCAGGCCTGGTCCCTACAGGGTCACTCTGTCTGAGCTCAGGACACCTGCAGGCCCACCCTGGACAAGCTGTCCTGGGTCCAGGGGCAGAGGTGGCTGGAAAGCAAAAAACTTGGACTTCCCTTCTCAGCCCTCTCCACACCAGTTTCCCTTGGGCCTGGGTCAGCCCCCCAGAACTCCTTCCCCTTGCCAGGGCCCCAGCTCTCTGCCCATCTCCTGGGAGGAATGAGGGCGTTGCCATGGTGACTGACTTGTAGCTGACCAGTTGGGAGGGGGCAGGCAGTACTTGTGAGGGGGAGGGGTTAGGGAGGCACTTGGTTGGGCTTAGGGCTTGGGGTGAGTCCCTAAATCTGAAAGGAAACAAGCGTGTGCAAAGGATTCTGGGAAGAGAATAAATGAGGGGAATGACCAGCTCCCTAGTGTCCCCTTTCTCAGCTTTTTCTTCAGAACCAAAACTCTGACCCAGCCTCCCTCCCTCCCCTTCTCATTGGCTGAATCTTGGTCTCTCTCCTCTCCATCTGCAGACCCTTGGTCTTCTGCTTAGTTCTCCTTTCTCAGCCCTCATCCCTCTCCCCTCCCTGACACGTGCCCCATAGGGTCCACTGGTTAAGAATTTGGGTCTAGTGTCATACTTCCAGGTTTGGATCCCAGGTCTCCCGTTAACTGCAGTGCAAGTGTCTAAACTTTGAGCCTCAGCCTCTTAATCTGTAAAATGGACCAAGAACATATTTGATGGAGTCTGATACATCATTGACTGTAAGATGCACCATTATTTCATGTACCAGTAAGAAAAGAAAAAATGCTGCCAATTGTAATTATGACATCATCAATCATAGGCATAATCTGAGTTCAGAAATGTTAAAATGTGGAAAAAGTGCATGTGTTAGCACCCCCTACCTCACAGGCTGGTGTGAGGTTTAAATGAGGGCCCTACCAATGCTGACTCTTAGGAAACCTTGTCTCACCTGGACCCCAAAGCTGCTTCTAACCCACAGCCCCCTCCTCTGATCTTGGGGCTCCCTCCAGTTCTCTTTCCCCCCCTTCCTCCTCACTCTCCTCACCCCACAGAGATCCTGATCAAGGTGCAGGTGTACGTGAGCGGGGAGCTGGTGCCCTTGGCCCGGGCCTCAGTGGATGTGTTTGGGAACCGGATGCTGCTTGCCGCTGGCACCACGGACTCAGAGGGCGTGGCCATACTGCCCCTCAGCTACCGTTTGGGCACCTGGGTGCTGGTCACTGCTGCTCGCCCTGGCTTTCTCACCAACTCTGTGCCCTGGCGTGTTGACAAGCTGCCCTGTGAGTGCAGGGGCAGGTGGAGGGGGGGTGGGCAGCAGCTGACCCCATCAGCCCCTTCCCAAAATAGTCCCTGGGGGTGGAGGGGGCAGACTTTCCAGCAGCTGCTGCCCGGGCTGGGGTACACAGAGGGGGCTGAAGGAAGATGAAGTCACTGGGATTCAGATGGAAGGAGTGCCCGGCCTTGGGGTTTGGGGGGAGCTTTCTCTGGTGCTGACAGGCCACCCCTCCCACAGTGTATGCATCAGTCAGCCTCTACCTGCTTCCCGAGCGGCCGGCCACCCTCATCCTCTATGAGGACCTGGTGCACATCCTCTTGGGCTCTCCTGGTAAGGCTCCTCTTTCCCCCCTACCTCATACCAGCTCCTCTTCCTCCCCCCTCCGACCTGGGTGTAGAGAGCTCCACTCTTCCACAGATTAGCTGGATGCCCTTGAGCAAGTCCCTTAACCTCTCTGAGCCTTAGTTTGTTCCTCTGTAAGATGTGGATATTGATAGTATCTATGTGATCAGATTGAAGTAAGGATTAAATATCATCAAACATGCAAAAAAAAAAAAAAAACAGCACAGAAGGTGGTCAATAAATGTTTATTATTATTGGGGCTTCTCGTGATTTCTATTCTCCCTCTACTCCTACCATTAGAATCCCCACTCCCTGCCACCTGTTTCACTGGTGGATCTCCATGTACTTCTTGTGCACCTACTGGGGGCTTGGTTATGTTAGAAGGCCGCGAGGGGGTCATTCCATAGCTATTGGACAACTGTCAAGTGCAAGGCCTGGAGAAATCCCACAGTGGTACCTGTCTACTCACGGCTTCAGTCTCTGTGCTGCACCAGGCATTGTGTCTGGTGCTGGGGAACAATGGGAAGAAAGAACCCGCTCCCTGCCTTCTGGAGTTCACAGACAAGTAGGAAGACAAACAGATCCCTGCAAACCCTGAACTAATTACAAAGCAGGTAGAACAGTGGAGTAGAGGGCAGCCGCCTTTAGTATTGAGACAACTCTACCCTGTGAGTGTAGCAGGGCAAAAGAATTTGGGGACAGGAGCTATGGACCATGTGGCCTTGGGAGTTGAAGGGGGAGCAAGGAGGCGCCCTCACTGGAGAGGAATCCAGATGCAGGGGCAGAAGTGGACAGTGAGGGTGCAGGGAATGCTCTGGTCTGGCTCTGCAGGTGGCGTGCCTGGTGCAGACTGGTTGATCTGGCTCGTACCAGGGAGCCACAGTGGATTTTGGAGACAGAGAACACCCACCCCACCCCCCTCCAATTTATATTCTTAGCTTGTGCCCTTGTTCCCAAGTTACTTGTTGGCTCACCTTCATTTCTCTGGTCCTGAACCAGAGGCTCCTAAAAACTGTCTTTGGAGGTTTGTAAAATGCAAACAAGAGGCATCTGGCTGGCTCAGTCGGTAGAGCAGGCAACTCTCGATCTCGAGGTCGTGAGTTCAAGCCCATATTGGGTGTGGAGTCTACTTTAAAAAATAATTAAAAAATAACAAAATGCCAAATTATCTCTTTGTTGCCCCCTAGTTTACCGCCCTCCCATGGCTCCCACTGCTTTCAAAGTCAAGCCTCAAGTCCTTCACAAAGCTGACTGTGCCCTGTGGGGCCTACGTGCCACTCAGTCACCAGGGGTCCCCAGCCAGCACACTGCCCCATGCCTCTGGGCCTTTCTCTTGTCCGTTCTCCTGGAGGTCCCTTTATATCCTATTTCCTGGTGGAGTCTTACTCACCATGCAAGACTCCACAGGACCTACCCCAGCTGGGTGGGCCGAGTGCCCTTTGTACCGTATTTTAATAGCAAGGTATGATGTTCAGGGGCTGAGAAGTTGGGCTGGCACCAGGCTTCCTGGGCTTCAGTTAGGCTCCAGGATTGTGACCTTGGGCAAGTCACTAAACTTCTCCTGCCTCCGTTTCTGCATGTATACAACAGGGCTGATAACGAAAGCACCTACTTCAGGGGCTGCTGTACTAATTATAGGGGTTAACACTGATTAGAACAGTGTCCAGTATATCTTAAAGCTTAATAAATGTTAGCGACGACCACACCATACTGGAATTCTGTTTGTACGCCCCCTCCACCCCAAAACAGGCAGACAGACAGACGCGCGCGCGCACACACACACACACACACACGACCTAAGCTGTGTAATGTAGTAGTCAGTAGCCACATGTGGCTCTTTAAATAGATTAAAAATTCATTAAATTAAAAAAAAATGAAAAATGAATCCAGTTTCTCAGTCACACTAGCCACCTTTCAAGCGCTTAATAGCCCTGTGTCTCTAATGGGGACTGTAATGGGCAGCACAGAGAACATTTCCATCCGTCACAGCAGAAAGTTCTAATGGGTACCAAAATGGACAGTGCTGCACAAGACTGTGAACTTGAAGGCAGGGAATTGCGGACTGTGTTTTATTCAACTTTGTATCTCTAGCACCTAGCACAGTGTTGCCACACAGCAGTCAATAGTAACTGTTTGAGGACCTGAACCTCAGCATTTTATGGGTTAATGAGGAAATAGTGTTTCAGAGAGAGCAAGTAACTTGCTCAGGGTCACACAGCCAGGACTAGATTTCAGGTCCGTGTCCTTTTTCCTTTCCAGGTTAACATTCTATGAATGCCCAGTTCTCTCCCCAAGTCACAACCCTCCCTGACCTTCCCAAGTGGCCTGACCCAATAGCTCCCTTCTCCTCGCATACTTGCTTTCTGCTCCTGGTCCCTGGGGAACCTTGTCCCTGGCCAATCCACAGGAGGCCCCCCTCTCCATCCAGGTGCCCGCTCCCAGCCGTGGGTGCAGTTCCAGCGCCGGGCTGCCCGCCTGCCGGTCAGCTCTACCTACAGCCAGCTCTGGGCCTCGCTCACCCCCGCCAGCACCCAGCAGGAAATGCGTGCTTTCCCTGCCTTCCTGGGCACCGAGGCCTCCAGCTCAGGTACGCTGGGTGTCAGCATGCAAGGGATGTCCTCCTCCCATCAGGACTCACCCCTCAGCCCTTGTGTCTCCTTCCCCCACCCAGGCAATGGCTCCTGGCTGGAGCTGATGCCGCTGGCTGCTGTCAGCGTGCACCTACTAACAGGCAACGGAACAGAAGTGCCACTCTCAGGCCCCATTCACCTGTCCCTGCCCGTGCCCTCCGAGCCTCGTGCCCTTACTGCGGGCACCAGCATTCCAGCCTGGAGGTTCGACCCCAAGAGTGGTGAGTGCCTCAAGGGGTGCAGCTGCTGGAGTTTGGGGAAAGAAAGTGGGACTTCAGCCGCTGGAGTTTGGGGAAAGAAAGTGGGACTTAGCTGGGGCGGGGGGGAGGGAAGTGGCATTGAGTTTCATGAAACTCCCGCCTCTCCAGGGCTGTGGGTACGCAATGGCACTGGTGTGATCCGGAAGGAAGGCCGGCAGCTCTACTGGACCTTCATTTCCCCCCAGCTGGGGTACTGGGCAGCTGCCATGGCTTCCCCCACCACTGGTGAGAGATGGGGGGACAGTGGGGACAGGGGGCAGTGGGGGAAGGGGAGGTTGGGAGCATAGACTCCTGAAAGGTGGGAAGGGCGTCCATGCCTGGAATGCTAAGCCCTTGCCTGGCACAGGACTGGTCACCATCACATCAGGCATCCAGGACATCGGCACCTACCACACCATCTTTCTGCTCACCATCCTGGCAGCGCTGGCCCTGCTGGTGCTCATTCTGCTGTGTCTGCTCATCTACTACTGCCGGTGAGTGCCTCCCAATCCCCCAACCTCCCCTTATCCCATGCGGACAGAAGCCTGCTCTGTGCCTGGTGTTGGGCTGGGCGCTTGAGCCCCAAAGATGCATAAAATACAATTCCAGTCTTCAAGGCACTGACAGGAAAGGACCTCCAATGCACATGCACAGACCTGAGAGACTGGTGGTTGAAGATACTTGGGGGGGGAAAGGAGGCAGGACCCACAGGCCAGGCCCCTCCAAAGGGACGGTCGGCAGCCGCTCCCGCCTCAGGCTAGACGTGGCCCTGGTTGGCTTACGTGCTCCCCCCAGGTTCCCACAGCGCCTCCTACAAGCGAAGGACACCCACAGACACCCAAGCTCTTTCCACAGACCTCTCCCCAGGCCCACCTGGGTTCCCCAGCATTTCTCCTGAGTCTCAGGCATTCTCCCCACCCCTCCAACTATATTCAACCCTCGCCTTGCAAGTATGGGGTGAGGGAGCAGCTCAGGCCCCCAACGCTTTCCTGAGTTCCCCACCCCCCCCCCCCCCCCCCCCCCCCCAATACCCTCCAGGAGACGCTGCCTGAAGCCGAGGCAACAGCACCGCAAGCTGCAGCTGTCCGGGCCCTCTGATGGTAACAAACGAGACCAGGCCACCTCGATGTCCCAGCTCCACCTCATTTGTGGGGGACCCTTGGAGCCCGCCTCGTCGGGAGACCCTGAGGCTCCGCCCCCAGGCCCCCTGCACTCGGCCTTCTCCAGCTCTCGGGACTTGGCCGCCTCCCGGGACGACTTCTTCCGCGCCAAGCCGCGCTCCGCCAGCCGCCCGGCCGCCGAGCCTGGGGGCGCCCGCGGGGGCGAGGGCGCGGGGCTCAAGGGCGCCCGCTCCGTCGAGGGTCCCGGCGGGCTGGAGCCAGGCCTAGAGGAGTACCGGCGGGGGGGCTCGGCGACCCCCGCCTTCCTGCAGGAGCCGCCCTCTCCGCCGCCGCCCTTCGAGCACTACCTGGGCCACAAGGGAGCAGCCGAGAGCAAGCCCCCCGACTTCCTCCTGTCGCAGTCGGTGGACCAGCTGGCGCGGCCGCCGTCGCTCAGCCAGGCCGGGCAGCTCATCTTCTGCGGCTCCATCGACCACCTCAAGGACAGCGTCTACCGCAACGTCATGCCCACCCTGGTGATTCCCGCGCACTACGTACGCCTCGGCGGCGAGGCGGGCGCAGCGGGGGCGGGCGACGAGCCAGCCCCGCCCGAGGGCACGGGCCCCGGCCCCGCGCGCCCTTTCCCCCCGCCCGACCCCCAGCGCCCGCTGATGCAGGGCCACTCGAGCGCGGGCGGCGAGGGCGGCGGGGGCGGCGGCGGCGAGGGCTGGGGGGGCGGGCGCTCGGCGCCGGTCAGTGGCTCGGTCACCATCCCGGTGCTGTTCAACGAGTCCACCATGGCGCAGCTCAACGGGGAGCTGCAGGCGCTGACCGAGAAGAAGCTGCTCGAACTGGGCGTGAAGCCTCACCCGCGCGCCTGGTTTGTGTCCCTGGACGGGCGCTCCAACTCGCAAGTGCGCCACTCCTACATCGACCTGCAGGCGGGCGGGGGCGGCCGCAGCACCGACGCCAGCCTGGACTCGGGCGTCGACGTCCACGAGGCGCGGCCTGCGCGCCGGCGGCCCCTGCGCGAGGAGCGGGAGCGGACCCCGTCCGCCGCCCCGCCGCCACCCCCGCCGCCGCCGCCGCCTCCCGCGCCCCCGCGCCTGGCGCTCAGCGAGGACACGGAGCCGAGCAGCAGCGAGAGCCGCACGGGCCTCTGCTCCCCCGAGGACAACTCGCTGACGCCGCTGCTGGACGAAGTGGCGGCGCCCGAGGGCCGGGCGGCCACGGTACCCCGGGGTCGGGGCCGCAGCCGCGGGGACAGTTCCCGCAGCAGCGCCAGCGAGCTGCGGCGCGACTCGCTCACCAGCCCGGAGGACGAGCTGGGGGCGGAGGTGGGCGACGAGGCTGGGGACAAGAAGAGCCCTTGGCAGCGCCGGGAGGAGCGGCCGCTTATGGTGTTCAACGTCAAGTAGCGGCTCCGCCCGGGCCGGCCCCGCCTCCGCCCCCGCCCCTTCCACCCGGGCCCGCCCCCAGGGTGCGTGCCCCCGGGGCCCGCGGGGGCCCTCGCTCTTAGTCTTCAGTCCCCCTCCTGGGGAGGTGCCCGGGGGCCTGCGGAGCTGTCCAGTGGTATGTACTGGGTAATGTTTCGGGAGGGACCCGTGTCGACCTCCGACCGGGAGGTGGGAGGGGTCCAGACTCCCATTGGGAGGTGCTGGGGAAGGAGGGCTGGGTGGGGGGAAGCAGTGCCTGTATAAACGTGGCTGTACATAGAAAGATCTATTGTGGGAAAGCAGGAGGGGCAACCGGCCTCAGCAGCTAGTGTGAGGGCTGGGAAGGGAGGGGGCCTTCTCTGTGGACCCCAGGGAGGGGAGGGGATGCTGCTTGCTGACTAGCCCACCTCTGGGCTACGAGGTCACAGGGCTGGTGGCGGGGGCGGCTCTGGGGACTAGGGGATAATGTGATGGGATTGCTGTGGGTAACGGCAAATATAAAACTGGTGAGATTAACTCCGTGTGGGTCTTTCTGTGGGGTTGGGGAACGTGGACAGGGGATGGGGGCCCTTGCTCATGGTGGCGCAGGCAGGGTGGCCAAAATCAGACACTATTAAGAAAGTGTACAAACTTTACTGCAGCGCGCGCACACGTACACACACACACACACACAGACACACACGCACAAACACACACCTGTGGATAGGGAAGAGCACCTGGCCACAGGGTTCATGGAAACTGGGGGAGGGGATGGCAGCTTGTAACATGGCTTTCGCCACAGCCCTCCTCGAGACAGGGAAGGCCTTAGATTGAGGCCCCACCTCCCATGATGGGCGGGGGACTCAGAATCGGGGAATCGGGAGAATCTGGTGGGGGAGAGGTGCTGGGGAGGCCTGAGCAGTGGGTACTCTCTGAGCAGGGTCCCGAGGGCTGCGGAGTGTCTTCAGTCCTCAGTCTCTCCTCACAGCAGCTGTCTCGGGGCTGGGTCCTTCAAGGGCATGTCCCAGCTCAGGCTCTTCCTGCGCAGACACTTGATTCCCTTGGCCCCACATCGGAAGCCAGCAGGGCAGCAGTGACGCTGATCTGCACAACAGATTCCCTGGACGGCCAGAGGGGGGAGTCAGACTTGGACACAGCAGGACCCAGCTCCCATGGATCCCCAGCCCCGTGGGGGCAGGAGGGGGCTGGCACTGACCTGGCGATAGGGACAGCAAGCCCAGCCCCCTCGGCTATCTGGGCAGCAGGTCTGGTTACTGTGGCAAAAGTGCCGGGCCCCACATTCCACGTTCCCCACACCCACGTGAGGGCCACGGGCCAGGCGGGCAGCAAGGTGGGCAGAGTCTGCCTCCTTCTCACAGGATCGGGCCTTCACGTTGCAGGTGTACCCAGCCGGACAGCAGTGCTGGCGGTCCTCACAGCACACGGCCTGGGAGGGACAGAGTGGCGTTAAAGGCTCTCCCCCACTCTCCCCAGGAGGGCTCCGCTCCCCTGTCCGAGGCAGGCGGGAGGGCACTCACGTGAGGCAACTGGCAGCAGGCCCAGCCCCCACTCAAGCTTGGGCAGCAGGTCTGCCCCACTGGGCAGCTGGTGTGCTGGTCACAGCCCATGTCTCTGCGGTGAGACAGGGAAGCCCGGCGGGCAGGCATCTTCTCCAATCCAGTCACCACCTTGTTCCCCCTCTGACACTGCCCCCCAGCCAAGCACGTGTAGCCATGGGGGCAGCAGTGCTGGTGGTCTGAGCAGCAGACAGCCTGTAGGGGGGTAAGGGGAGTGGCAGATAAGGATGGTCTAGGAAGCTACTATGTGGGACGGGAAGCCCCCTGCCTACCCGGACTCCCTCTCCTACTCCCAGCTCCTCCGGCTGGGACACAGTCTCCCAGAGCTGGTGTGCCACCTGCGGGCCAGACAGGCGACAGAAGAACAAAGCCAACAGGAGTCTACCCGCCCAGGCCAAGACACTGTCCCCCCTCTATCCCCCTGCCCACACACCTCTGGGGCAGGACAGCAGCCCCACTCCCCAGACGTGAGTCGACAGCAGGTATTGAAGGAGGGGCAGCTAGTGATGTTATCACAAGGGACATCGTTCTCCACGGCTTGGGGTTTCGGCAGGCGGAGGCGGGCCAGGGCCTGCACCATCCAGGGCACCTGCTGGGCCCCCTGTTCACAGGTACCCTTTGCTGTGTCACATTTGAAGCCAGCCGGGCAGCAGTGTACGTGGTCCTCACAGCACACGGCCTAGGGCAGATGGACAGGGGATGGTGGGCACCGGGGCCTAGCCGGCTGCCACCTTCTGCTCAGTCCAGCCCACCCACTACTCCTGGGTACCTGGGCAAAAGGGCAGCAGCCCCAGGCCCCCGACTGTAGGCGGCAGCAGGTGTAGCCGTCTGGGCAGCTCACCTCCATGTCACACTTCACCTCCTGCACTGTGACGAATGCAAGGAGAACAGGTCAGCAGTGGCGCTGGGAACCCTTGGGGTACCCAACCGCTTGCTGGCTCCGTAGCTAGAACCAGATGCCGAGGACGGGGAGTACATTTAGGATCACAGCAGTGATCCCAAGGCAATAGCCAGTGTGGAGGGAGAGGCCTGTACCCGCCCCGTGGCGCCCTGTGGCCGTCAGCCCCCCGCCCCCGTATCTGTTGCTGGAACGATTTGGTGGAGAGCTCCTGCGCGCATGGTGCGGGCGGAATGGGGTCTGTGGCCAGACTCTGGTACCTGCGTGCGCCGGCAGCTTGGTGAGGAGGTCTGTAGCGTTCTCCTTGGAGAGGCACTTGCTCTGGACCAAGTCACACACAGTGTCCTGGGGACAACAGTGCAGGTGGTCCGAGCAGCAGACGGCCTGGGTGGGGGTGGGAGAAGGTCTCTGTGACGTGGAGTCTCCGTCAGCTCGGGGAGCAGCCAGGAGACAGCGGACGCTGCCTCAGTCTCCCACTAGGGGGTGGCATGCGTCCTGAGCCGCCAGGCTCCCGACAGCCTGCCGGCCGGCCGGCCGGCCGGCCCCACCCCCTGGAGTGCTTAGGTGTCCAGGCCAGGTGGCCGGGGGCACACAGCCCCTCACTCACATTAGGTATTGGGCAGCAGCCATACTTCCCACTGGGCAGCTCACAGCAGGTAGAACCGTCAGGGCACTGGGACTGTGCATCGGGGCACAGGACCACTGGAGGGGGAGAGAGGCCTGTGGGCAGCCAAGGCGGTGGGGAACTTCTCCCCAGCTGGGAGCCAGATGAGGCCTCGCCCCACTTCCAGCCCCCAACCCGATGCTCTCCCGTCCCCTAACCTGCCCGGTTACTCCTCTGTGCAGGAATCTTCTTTGCCAGGGGGTGGGTCCCTGTGGCCGTGAGGCAGCGGGCATGAGCCAGGTCACAAGAGGTACCATGGGGACAGCAGTGCACCTTGTCTTCGCAGCAAGAAGCCTGACAAGAGATGGTTCTGATTCTGTCTTGGCTCCCTCCAGTCCCCTGCTCTGCCCCTACTGCTCCCCGCCGCCCCCCATCTTCCCAAGCCTGTACCTGGGGCATGGGGCAGCATCCCCAGGAGCCATCTAGCATAGTGCAGCACGTGGAGGAGTTGGGGCATTCGAACCGGCCATCAGGGCACTGGATGGCACCCAAGGGGTTGGCATCTGTGGACAGGATGACCCAGGATTCCGCCAACCCAGCCAGTGAAAGCCATTATCCCATCACTGAAGGAGTGGCTGGCACCAGGGCCTGCGGGCTCGGGGGGGTGGGGGGGGGGGAGGGGCGGGGACTAGGGGGCCGGCACTGGGGCTGGGTGTTCTCCCAGGCACTCCTAACCCACTCTCCTCACAAGCCACTCATTGCCTCAGCAACACGGCACAGGGCAGGGGCATCCACTGCCTGCGTTGGCCTTAAACCAGCCCAGCTTGGCGTCTCTCCACCCTCACAATGCCTGGCCCTGGGCCTGGAGGCTGGCATTGTCTCCTGCCCCTTCCTAGCCTAGGGTGCCCTTCTGTCCAGAGCAAAGGCGTTGCTTAGTACAGATGCCACAGGAATGAGGGCACAAGGTCAGGAATCAGGTCACCCAGATGGCTGGGTTCCTGGGCAGTCCAGCCTCCACAGACCACCCATCTGCCCACCCTCCACCTCCACCCCTGCCGCACCTGGTCTTCGGAAGCAGGACTGCCCGTCAGCACTGCAGTGGTAGCCCCGTGGGCAGCAGTGGCGGCCGTCACCGCACGACACAGCCTGCGGGACAGAGATGCCTGCATTGGCGAGGACTTTTTACCTGGGGTGAGTGGAGGAAACGTCTGTATGCAGACTTGAGCCCCTCTTTTGGGCTAAGAGCACCCTCACCTCTGGGAATGGGCAGCAGCTGGAGGTCCCCGAGATGGTGAGGAGGCAGGAGTAGCCAGGAGAGCAATGGGCATCTACCTGGCAGGGTCTGCCCAGACGCCTGCTCAGCGCTGTGGGCCCCTTGCCCTGGAAAGTGAGAGGAGGCGATAAACTGAAGGACCCAAGCTCGGCCCCCTCCTCTAGCCAAGCTAAGATGACCCTTTGGGAAATCCCAGGCCGCCAGCTCTCACCTGGGCAGAAGGGCACTCACCAGAACAGGACTGCAGCAGCTATAGCCGACTCCTCCTGGGTCCAGGCAGCAGGCCACAGGGCAGAACTGACCATCTGGGCACTGTGTTCCAGCTACCAGCCCTGCCACTAAGGCCACCCAGCTCACCAAAGTCCACATGGTCTGCCTGCAAAATACCAAGAGGCATCTGGCAACTGGCTTGAGCCCAGGTGACCCTTGATTCTGGGGCCAGTCCAGCCCCGACCAGATACTGCCTGAGCTTCTCCAACAATTCCTTATCCAGGAGGGAAAAAAAGATGTCGCCCTATATGTGTCCTGTGTATGTGTCACACGTGCACCAGCACACGTACAGCGATGAGCATGAATACCGATGCAGGTACATGTGTCAGCCTGTATCCCCTGGGGCACCCGGGTGGCTCAGTCAGTTGAGTGTCCGACTTTGGCTCAGGTCATGACATTGCAATTTGTGAGCTCGAGCCCTGCGTCGGGCTCCGTGCTGACAGCTCAGAGCCTGGAGCCTGCTTTGGATTCTGTGTCTCCCTCTCTCTCCGCCCCTCCCCCACTCACACTCTGTCTCTCTCAAAAATAAAAACATTAAAAAAACAAAACCTGTGTCCCCCAAACGTGGCCAGATGCCTCAGTCTCTGTGGGTAAGTGTGTAAAGATGTAGGTGTGTGGGGGCTTAGTCGGTAGGGCATACGACTCTTGATCTCAGAGATGCAGGTTCGAGCCCCATGTTGGCTGTAGAGATTACATAAAAAAATAAATAAAGTCTTAGGAAAAAAAAAGATGTAGGCATATGAAAGGAAAATTTGGGGATCTGATCTGTAGGGACATGGGTCACCTCCAGCGGGTGAGGAGGTGTCAGTAGTCATGGGAAGACTGAGCTGGGGAGCAAAGAGGGAGTCCCCCCTTGAAGAAAAGCAAGGGTTCCACTTCCCCAGCCAGACCCTCCAGATGCCTCCTTGTCTGATGCTGTGGTCACACCTGCGAAGGCCTGTTGGGGGCAAGGGAGGGGTGTCACATGATGACATGGGAAACCAATGAGTTGAGAAAGTTGTGAAACGGGAAGTGTGGTAGCCAGTGTAATGTGAGCTGCCTTCCCCAGAGGCCACACCTGCCCACTGACTGTCTCCACCCCACCCAGGGAAGGGGATGCACAGACTGGGCCACCTGTGTTCTAAGGGGCCACACAACACCACTGGACCCTTTGAGGCTCCTCAAACATACCACTTCCAACCCCTGCCTCTCCCCCTACCCCAAAGCCGAAACTCAGCAGTTTGTGGAGAGGACCCCATGTGCCCACCCAGCTGCAACAGTGGAAAAAAACGATCATCGATCTCTGCGGGGCCTTTCACTTCCTTAATGACTTTTCCCCAAGCTCAGCCAGCCCTGCTAGGTCAATGGGATGGGCCCAGGAGATGTTCCCCTGCCTAGAGGAGCAAAAACAGTAATGTTTGTTGCCCCTCTCGTGCACCAGTTACACTATATTATTTTCTTTCTTCTTTGAAACAACCATCCAAAGTAGTAATTATTTCCTTTACTTTTCAAAGGAGGAAACTGAGGCTCAGAGATGTTTAGTAACATGCCCATGTCATATATCAAGTCCTGGAGATGACAGGCTTTGATGGCTCCAAAGCATACTGGACCTGGGTTTGTTTCACAAAGTGGCACCATGGACAGTGCCCAGGAATGGACCCCCCCCCCCCACTCCCACCCCCAATCCCAGGAGACTAGAGGCCTGGGGTCCAAGCAGAGGAGGGAGACAAGCATTTTCTGAGCAGGAGGACAAGACAAAACAGAAACGACAAGTGCAGGGGCTGCCTGGATACTGCACTTGAGTGCCAGTCCTAGAATTGCCACCACTGATTGTGAGAGCCTCAAAAGTAGCTTCCTGCCTTTGGGCCTCAGCTTCCCCATGAGTCTGTGAGTGGACACTGCACGCTATGGGTGGCGAGGACTTACACTCGCCCAGTCACTGGCACCCTCTCTCCCTCACCTGGCTTTCCTCGGTGCCCCATTCCCAGTTCAAAGACCATTTCCAGGAGGCCATTGTCTGGCTGATCCTGGACGTTGGCCCCTTTCACCCTCTCACCAACACCTACAGCTCCCAGGCAAGGCATCCATAGCTGGTCCCACCTGCTTCCTGGGAGTCCAACCTCAACCCCTCATAGGCCGTCCCACTACCCTGGCTTAAGCCAAAAGGGGTGCTGTCTGCACAGATCTCAGACCATTGAACACCCTAGTGATTTATTTACACATACTTTCCGTCCTTGGTATCCTAAGGTTAGGGAATATAGCGAATGCTTCTAGTGAATACAAATGTACAGAGGCGCGTACACACTCAGGATCAGGGATGGGGGAAGAAGGGGCCTAACTCGTCTCAGTAGGGTTCTGAATGGCAGCCTCTCTCACCCCCAGCCCACAGTAGAGAGGGAGGACAGGAGCCTGCCTCTTCAAACCCCCAGCTCTGCCATCTTCCACTAGGTGGCAGCCCCCAACTCCGAGCGTCAGGAGAGAGATTCCCAAAAGGTGAGGGAACCCAACTGCGAGCGAGCAGGAAAAGTGGCCGAGAGAGGCGGAAGTTAGCTGGTTCCACCCCGCTCCAGAGGAAGTAAGGGAGAGTCAGACACAACCCAGGGGTTCGGTCACCATTCCCAAGTCCATGCTATCTTTGAAGGAACCAGGGTCTCCAGCCCACTCGCAGCCCTCTGAGCTCCCGGACCAGGGGCCGACGCCTCTCTCATTCCCAGGCGCCCAGGGGCCACCCACCAACACCACCACCAGCACCGGGACGCGGCCGGAGCCGGCTCAAGAATAGAGTGGCCCCAGCTTTGGGGGAAAGGGCTGCAGCTCCCGAGGATGCTGGAGAGGGAGAGAGCCCCATTCTCACGGGGGTCACTGCAGTCACTGCTTACTCCCACCCCCTAAAACTGTCTCCAGTGCATCGGAAATCCCCAAAGGAGTTTCTCTAAGCCAGTCTTCTCTTGCCTCCCGGCTGAAACTCTGGAGGAATCCCAAGCCTCTCGTCCGCTTGGCCGAACCTCTGGGAAGAAGCAAGCGAGAGATCTGCGCGGCCGCCCTCCTTACCTGCGACTCGCTCCGCGCTCTCTGGGTAGCCGCGGCCGGGAAGCTCCCGGACTAGGGCCTGGCAGCGCGATGGCCCGCCCACCTCAATTTCCATTGGCCAGGTGTCCTGAATGTCGGGCTTCTACTGGCTATTGGTCGATGTAGAGGCGGGGCCAGCCTGGAAAGCTGTGCTGCTTTCTTACTCAATTCTCTTTCCCCCCTCCCTACGTCTCTCTTCCCACCCTCCCCCACTTTTTGCGGGATCATGTGATTGGACAATCATGTGACGTCGGGGCCCGGCTCGGCAGGGTTACGGGCGCCTGGTAGAGTTTGCCCCAAGGTAGGACAGTGCCTGTCTGAAGACATTGACCAACAAGGGAGCTACCCCGTACACAGTGCGTTCAAGGACGTTTACGGGATGTCAGCTTCTGGATTAGGGACGTTTGTGCACCTGTTTCTATTCTGTTCAACAAACTCATTAATGCTGGGCAGCCAGGCCCCAAAGGAGTTGAAAGAGAGTCGGGAGGGCAAGGATAAACAGCTCTCAGTCCCCTTCCTTAGGGCGCCGGCAGCGGGGTGTGAGTGGGTGGAGAAGGTGAGACAGGCTCACGTTAGATCTAACGTAAAATGCAAAGTCGTGTGCCAGGTGTTGCAGATGTGTGTAGGGAAGAGGTGATAGGCTGGCTCTCGGCAGGAAGGAAAAGATTTAATTCCACCTTAAGGGCACCTTTTTGAGCTGAATCTGGGAGGATTTTAACTGGCAGGTGGGGAGGGGTTGGAGAAGTGCCTAGACAGGGGGGTGGGGGTGGGGTGGGGGGAGAGCTTTAGGAAACCAGATGGGAAGAGCAGCCTTGGGCAGGGATTAAATGCCAAGTTCAACGTTGTGGGCTCGAGATGCTGTTGGGTGCCTGGCACAAGGCTGGGCTGGGGGTGGGTGCATAGTAGAAATGGATTCCTTGTTTGAGTCAGCCCTGCCTTCCAGGAACTGACATGGCCCGTGAGGAGAGAAGTGTACCACACGGAACAGATTAGCCAGCAAAAAAAGCCAGGCGCCCAGTGCCAAAGGACCTGGCTCAGGCCGAGGCGGTTGATAGATGCACCAGGGGAGAGGAGAGGCCCAGAGAAAGCCTCGTTCCAGGCCTGGGAGGAAGGGCCATATTTGGTTATACAGAGTGGGGCACTGCAGGGTAAACAGCTTGAGCTGAGTGCGAGGCAGGAAGAGGGGACAAACAGCCCAACTTAGGGGTGGTGGCAGTCTGCAGTGGGGGAGTGGCAGGGTGGAGGGATTGTGTAGCAGCGGTGCTCAGCCTGGGGCTAGAGGTCTGGGGAACGATGGAGGCTCCTGCTGAGAATCAAGACTACTCTTTGCCTGCTCGTGGCCTTTGTGCAGTTTCCTCCCTGTATATCCTGAGGCAAAGGAGTATAGCTCACGCTTCCATTAACAAAGCGCGTGCACGCACACTTTTCATGAAATGTTAGGCTACTCAATAAATGAGCCTCTTAATCACAACTACACAGACCCATGTAAAAAATAAACGCGGGAGGAAAAAAAATAGAGTGATTGAAACGAGTCTCACGAAAAATATCCTTAAAGGAGCGATTTGCACACCAGGGACATTTGGCAGTGTGCGGAGATATTCTGGGTTGTTACAACAAGGGGGAGGTGCTCCTGGCATCTGGTAGGCGGAGGCCAGGGATGCTGCTAAACATCTTCTTTTTTTTTTTTTAAATTTTTTTTAACGTTTATTTGAGACAGAGACAGAGCATGAATGGGGGAGGGGCAGAGAGAGAGGGAGACACAGAATCGGAAGCAGGCTCCAGGCTCTGAGCCATCAACCCAGAGCCCGAAGCGGGGCTCGAACTCACGGACCGCGAGATCGTGACCTGAGCTGAAGTCGGACGCTTAACCGACTGAGCCACCCAGGCGCCCCTAAACATCTTCTAATGCAAAGGACGACACCCATCACAAAGATTATTCTGCCTGAAATATTAGTAGTGTTGAGGTTGAGAAGCCCTCTCAAAAGGATCATAAACCGTCTCCATGAAAGAGCTCAAAGTTTCCTTCACACAGCTTCTTTTGTCTTATTTTATATATGTATATGTATACATATATACACATACACATACACAAACACATACGTGGGGCTCTACAGCACCCTAAGATCAAGAGTTTCATGCTCTACCAACTAAGCCAGCCAGGTGCCCCATTTATTTCATATATTTTTAATAAATGTTACCCGACTTCCCAGAAACAGTAGATGAGAGAAATACCAGGGGATGTGTGCACGGAAGTTTCTAGAAGGAGTCACTTGGAGTTGAGCATGGATTAAAAGCATTCAACAGAAACAAAATGCAAAAGACAGACTGAAGGACTTAGAAGCTTAACATCCTGGAGACACTGGATGTAGGGGCAAACGGTCCTGGATAAGTCGGTGCGCCCTGTGGGTATCACTCTCAAAGGACAAGGTAATTAACAATCAACGTATGAGTCCAAGCTTTAGAAAAATCTGAATCACATGCAGTTATTTTGATTACTATGGCAAAGAAATGTGAAATATATTTACTATAAGCAAAATGCATTTACTTGTTAAAATGGATGCAGTGAAACCCCACTTGAGTGGATAGGGTACAGTTCCCCCCAAAACTGCAGAACATTTTTCACATTCTTCAAGAAATACTCCAGTGTCTTTAAGCCCTCCAATTTAGGAATCTCTCTCCCTCTGCTTTTTGCTTTTAAGGAGGGTGCATCATTTTTTGAACAGGGAAGACTGAAAAGAAGCAACTGAAAAGAAACTTCCAGAGTCACAAAGACATATGACATCAAAGGGTCCATCCCCATTTGTCCCATTCCCTGAGCCCTCCCAGGCCCCTTTGGCCAGACTTTGAGATTGTTAATTTTGATAAAATCAATTGAGGGGCGCCTGGGTGGCTCAGTCGGTTAAGCGTCCGACTTCAGCTCAGGTCACGATCTTGCGGTCCGTGAGTTCGAGCCCCGCGTCGGGCTCTGGGTTGATGGCTCAGAGCCTGGAGCCTGCTTCCGATTCTGTGTCTCCCTCTCTCTCTGACCCTCCCCCGTTCGTGCTCTGTCTCTCTCTGTCTCAAAAATAAATAAACTTAAAAAAAAATAAAATCAATTGACTGTAAATGCGAGGGTTTATTTGTGGACTCTCAATTCTATTCCATTGATCTATACATCTGACCTCATGCCAATACCACATTGTCTTGATTACTACAGTTTTGTAGCAAGTTTTGAAATTGGAAGAAGCGGGCGTCTTCCAGCTTCTTTTTCAAAATTGTTCTGGCTATTCTGGGTCCCTCAAATTTCTATGTGAATTTTAGAATCTGTTTCTGTTCTGACAGCTGAGATTTTGATAGGCAATGCACTGAATCTATAGGTCAATTTGGGCTGCATTGCCAACATAATATTTACTAAGTCTTCCCATTCATGAACATGGGATGGCTTTACATTCCCACTATAGATGCTACATAGTTTACTTAACCAGTCTCATTTAAGGGACCTTTGTGCGTTTCCATTTTTTTTTGCAGTGACAAATAATTATGCAATAAATGTGTGTGAACATGTTTCCGAGTGCTCGAATGGAGGTTGAATCCCTAAAGGTAATAGTGCTAGGTAAAGGATGTGCACATTTGAAATGTTGCTGCCAGATTGCTTTCTTTTCCAGTTTACACTCCCATTCACACTATTTGAGGGAACTTATTTTTCAGATACTCACCAACATTGAATATGCCAGTTTAAAAGATGTTTTGCCAGGCACCTGGGTGGCTCAGTCAGTTAAGCGTCTGACCCTTGATTTTGGCTCAGGTCATGATCTCATTCACGGTTTGTGAGCTTGAGCCCTGTGTCTCCCTCTCTCTGACCCTCCCCCGTTCATGCTCTGTCTCTCTCTGTCTCAAAAATAAATAAACATTAAAAAAAAATTTTTTTTTTTAAAAAAAAGATGTTTTGCCAATCTAATGACAAAAGATATTCCGTGGTTGTTTTCTCTGCATTTTCTTGATCTCTAGGGAAGCTGAGCATTTTTTTCATATGCTTATTCTGCATTTGTATTTCTTCTGTGAATTGCCTGTTCTTATTTGTATTAGGTTCTCCAGAGAAACAGAACCGATTGATGTGTATATAGAAAGAGATTTAATATAAATTTATATAGAATTGACTCACGTGATTATGGAAGCAAAAAGTCCAAAATCTGAAGTGTGGGCCAGCACTGGAGAATTTCTCCTTGTTTGGAAAGGCCAGTTTTTTGTGTTCTATTCAGGCCCTCAACTGAGTGGATGAGGCCCACTCACATTATGGAGGGCAACTGACTTTAGCCAAAATCTATCAATTTAAATGTGAATCCCACCCCAAAACATCCACCAAGTTGACACCTAAAACTAACCATCACATTATTCTTTATTTTTCTTCAGTGTTTGTCTTTTTCCTGTTGAACTGGGGGAGCTCTTTATGTATTCTGGATATTTTATATGTTGCAGATATCTACTCTCAATCCGTCATTTGTCTTTTATCCTTGTTTATGTTTTTTTTTTCTAATGTTTGTTTATTTTTGAGAGAGAGAGAGAGCAGGGGAAGGGAAGAGGGGGCGGCGACAGAGGATCCGAAGTGAGCTCTGCGCTGACAGTAGAAAGCCCGAAGTGGGGCTTGAACTCACGGACTGTGAGATCATGACCTGAGCTGAAGTCGAACATTTAACTGACTGAGACACCCAGGCAGCCCGGTTTATGTTTTCTTTTGTGGTCACAAGTTGTGTCTTTGTTATGTCATCGGAAATCTAGTGATCGGTCTTTTCCTGTGTGGCTTCTGCCTTTCCTCTTTCCTCTTGTTTAAGAAGTTATAGATATGTTCTATAAATATGGTCTGTTTCTATTCTTACTACAGCCCCAGCTGGATGACCTCAGGTGCTAGTGTTGAGGCACCGAAGGTGACAGGAGGTTCCACTGAGAATTCTGGCATGGAGAGGTCCCTGGATGTATCTCCCTGGTGAAGAGGTTCCTCCAGGCCAGGCCCATGGCTGTTTTCAGAGGCGATGGTCTGGATAAAGGACTGGGCGGCTTCCCTCTCTTTCCTTCCTTCCAGTTCTCTCAGTCTCTCCCTGATTCTTCCAATCACCCTGCAGGATTTTCTTCATTTAGAGTTACTGTTCTGCCCCCACAGAAGAGCCACAAGGGCCCCAGGGATGGGGCCTTTCACCCCCAGGCTCTTGAGTTGCCAGATAAAACATAAGATTCCCAGTTAAATTTGAATCTCAGAGTAGAAATGAAATTTTTTTACTAAAAAAAAATTTTTTTAGGGGCACCTGGGTGGCTCAGTCAGTTGAGCGTCCGACTTCGGCTCAGGTCATGATCTTGCTGTCTGTGAGTTCGAGCCCCGCGTCGGGCTCTGTGCTGACAGCTCAGAGCCTGGAGCCTGTTTCAGATTCTGTGTCTCCCTCTCTCCCTGGCCCTCCCCCCTCATGCTCTCTCTCTCTCGCTCTCTCTGCAAAAATAAACTTTAAAAAAAGAAAAAAATTAAAAAAAATTTTTTTTATGTTTATTTGTTTTTGAGAGAGAGAGAGACCGAGCGTGAGTGAGGGAGGGGCAGAGAGAGAAGGAGACACAGACTCTGAAACAGGCTCCAGGCTCCGAGCTGTCAGCACAGAGCCCAACCCGGGCCTTGAACTTGCAGACCACGAGATCATGACCTGAGCCGAAGTCGGACACTTACCCGACTGAGCCACCCAGGTGACCCAGAAATTTTTTTAGTATAAGTACAGCTCATGCAATATTTGAGACATACTTACACTTAAAAAAAATAATCACTGTGTGTCTGAAATTCAAGTTTAACTGGGCATCTTACATTTTTATTTGCCAGATCTGGCAGCCCTGAAGATTAAGTTTGGAGTGAGGGCACAGAAACAGCCTCTCCTCCCTCACACCTACTCCTTCCCCTTCCTGCCTGAGTCACCTTGGGGTGAGCAGTTGTTGGCGCCTGCCCTCATCATCAGGCACCTGACTGGTGAGCCTATGGAACTCTGCTAGGCCCTGCAGGCTTCTGGATAGTGTGGGGGAGGGGACCTGGGACCGGGTCAGTGGCCAGGCCAGAGGCTGTGGCAGGATGTTTGGCAACAGAGCTACTGGATGAAATCAGGAGACACGGGTTCCTGTCCCAGCATAGGCATAGGCTGTAACTTGCCCAGTGCCAGTGGGCAGGTCACTTTCTTTGTTGCTGTGTTTTAATCAGTTACTATGTTTTTAAAGTAATCTCTACATCCAACTTTGAGCTCGACCTCATGACCCCAAAGTCAAGAGTTGCACGCTCCACCTACTGAACCAGCCAGGCGCCCCAAATCAATTATTATTTTTAGCAAAAAGTAACATGCATATAAATGTTAACCAAATGGTAGCACAACACGGTCCTCTTGTCCTGTTTCTTTTCCTGCCCCAGACATCCACTTTCAAACCCTTTAAGTTTCTTCTGTGAGTTTCCCTTGCATTTCTTTTTTTTTAAATGTTAGTTTATTTGGAGACAGAGAGAGAGAGAGCACGTGCCTAAGCGAGCATGAGTGGGGGAGGAGCAGAGAGAGAGAGAGAAAGAGAGAGAGAGAGAGAGAGAGAGAGAGAGAGAATCCCAGCTGTTAGCACAGAGCCTGACTTGGGGCTCAATCCCACGTACGGAAAAATCACGACTTGAGCTGAAACCAAGAATCGGAGGATTAGTTGACTGAGGCACCCAGTCCCCCACCCCACCCCCGTATTTCTAAATCAGTGTGCATTTGGGAATTCTTGCTTCGCCTCTGGGCTCAGTGTATCCATCTGAGCAGTGAGTGAGCACTGCCCTGCTCCCTGTCCACTGCGAGATTCCAAGTCTACAGGGAGCTGTGACGGCCCCACTGACCCTGGGGAGAGTGATGCTAGGTGGTACTCTCAAATCCAGTTGTGGGGTGGATGCAGGATGGGTGGGGGGAGGGGAGGGATGAATGGGGGAGGGGAAGGCCGGTAGAGGAAGTGGATTCCTTAGCTTTGCAGGGGCCCTGGCCGGAGGGGCCTTCGGGGATCCGGCGATCGGGGATCTTCTAGCCCGTGTTCTCGATGCCAGCTACCCATTGGAATCAGCTGGGGAGCTTTTGCAGCTGCAGATGGCTGAGGTCTGAGAACCGCTTATCCTGCTCAGCCCCCTTTTTATGGAACGAGGAACCTGGAACTCGGCGAGGAAACTATTCTCCACTTCTTCTTCCTCTTACGAACTGCGTGACTTATAAGCCCGGCCACAGAGTCCTGATGTGCACATTGCAGACACTGAGACTGAGGCAGTTCCCCCATCAGAGTCAAGTAGTGGCTGCAGAGCGCTCAGCGCGCAGCCTGAACCAAGTACGCGCTCAGTTAATAGAGCTGCCCCGTTGTGGGGATTCTTCCCCTTGGGCCCTCCCATCGCACCGCCACCCCCACCCCCACTTTAGCTTGGGAAACGGTCGCCTGCCCCTCAGCCCACCTCTCTCCTCCCTAGTCCTGGTCCCCCCCCCCCCCCCCCCGGGGTTTCTCCTCCCATGAACCCACCTGGTTCTCCACCGGGGCTGCACCCCATCTCATCCTGCTGGCCCAGTGTCCGGAACTCCATCCCCCCCCTCCCCCCCCCCCCCCCCCCCCCCCCCCGGGGCAGCTGGTCCTGACCCCTGTGCAATCGCGAGATTGAAAACCATCAGGTTCCCTCAGCCAGACAAGGGCAGAGGTGGCCAAAGAAGAATCAGTCCCTCCGAGATGGGGTCAGGGTGGGACGTGACACGGGAGAGGATGGGCTGACTTCTCTTCTATCCAGATATGGAAGCCAGCATCTGCCTCCTACAGGAGAGGAGGGGCACATTCCTGGGTGAAAGTTTCGGTTTTGTATATCCTGAGAGCATGGTATGTTCTGGAGGTGAACTTCCAGGGCAAGGACTGGTCCCGGGGAATCTACAGGAAGCCAGAGTGGCCTCTGGGACAGGCAGGTGTCCGGTGCCAGGGGACAAGAGTCAACTCTTTCCTGGAAATCAGGACAATGGGTTGGGATCGGAGCAGCGGCAGGAACTTGTCACCGTCTGCTGATCTCGGGTTACAGCTCTGCCTCCTGCCTGTGGGGTGACTTTGGCTTACTTCTTTGACCCTAAATGTGAAATGGACTAACTGTAGTTACCCAGTAGGGAGTTCAGGAGGATCAAATGTGTTAACACGTCCATGTAAAGGGCCAGGCACACAGTTGTTCCTCAATAAATTGTCATTTCCTTCTCCATCATCCCTATGTTCGAAAGAATTTGGACAACCAAACTGCATTTATTTAGGACCAAAGAATTCATTTTTCTGTGAAATTTTACAAAATCAGGGGCACCTGGGTGGCTCAGTCGGTTACACGTCCAACTTCGGCTCAGTCATGATCTCACAGTTCATGAGTTTGAGCCCGATGTCAGGCTCTGTGCTGACAGCTCAGAACCTGGAGCCTGCTTCAGATTCTGTTGTCTCCCTCTCTCTGGCCCCCTCCTCTGCTCGCTCTCTCTCTCTCACTCCAAAAAATAAACATTGAAAAAAATTTTTTTTTTAATTTACAAAGTCAGTGATGTAAAATCTGACCCCACTAGAGTGAAAAAATTTAAAAATGCAGCCAAAGCCAAGAGAGGGGCTCAGGTCCTTCAAACCCTTCCCCAACTCCCCTGGGCCCACATGTAAAGACGTCCAGTCCCTGCCCTGGGAGGGGGTGGACCCTGAGCTGCAAGGCTTGAGAGAAGCTGGACCCCGTTGGTGGTCCGGCCACTGTCATGCCACTCAAGGTACGTGGAGTGCCCTTCCCACCCTGTGCCTTTTTCTGAACTTGAGAATCCCCCGGGGGCAGCTGCGCTGGGCGCACGGCTGATGGCCTCCGGGAGCTGGAGCCCAGAGTTTGCCAAGGGCAGCAACTGAACAGGTTGGGTGGTGGACATGGAAGGGCAGTTTGGGTTGTTGACTCATTGACCACTAGAGCTGGGAGGATAATGAGCTTAGAGACCCGGGGGCAGAGTGGAGCCCAGAAGAATCAGGACAGTGTTTTGAATGTCTGTAGCCCATCACTGAGTTCTTATAACAACACTGCAGGGTGGTATCTCCATTTCACAGATACATGACACGCTAAGGGCCTTGTCCAGGGTCACCCAGTCCCAAGTGGTGGGGTCCGTGCTGAGTCCAAGTCAATCAGAGCTTTTGCCCGTAGCACCAGGCTCTACTGGATGTTAACACCAGCCCAGCCCAGTCCTCCCTCCCAGTCCTTCCAGCCCACTGAGCGCTGCTGGCCCTTCTCCAGGCAGACACCGTAGAGGCCAAGAAGTACCTGCTTAAAGGCACTTGGACAGGTCACTTCATCCCTCCAAGATTCAGTTTCCTCATCTGTAAAATGGGTCCACAATAACCCCGACATGTGAGATTCATGTCTTGTGAGGTTCAACAAGAATGATGGGTTTGAGGAGGCCTTGTAAACCGCCACATTAAAAATGGGAGGAATTCTTTTTAGGACATCAGAGGGGTTCCTCTTGTTAATCTGATGATCTAGCTCTGAAGCACCAGGCCAGGGCCTAGGTGAGGAAACTGCTCTCCCCAAACAGCTCAGAGAGGTCAAGTCACAGTCACCTCCAGGAGCCTGAGGAGGGGCAGAGAGGAGGCGGCTGCAAGGAAGGAAGGCTGGAGGGTGGAAGGAGCCGCCCATCCCCAACCCCAGCACCCTTTCCTGGTAACAAATCCCTTTTACACATTTCATCTGTCTTAACCACTCAGGAGTCCTGGGAGGGAAGTAGGGCCCGGAATATTATGCTATTATAAAGATGAACAAGCCCAGGCCCAGAACGGAGACAAATTCTTCCAACAAGTTAGCCGAGAAATCTGTACTCAAGTGCCCTTCAGGGGACTTTCATTCAATCTTGTATGTTAGGATGGTCGCTGGTGTACTTGATTTCAGTGTTTTAAGAAAGCAGGTCCTGTAGGGGCACCTGGGTGGCTCAGCTGGGTGAGCGTCCAACTTTGGCTCAGGTCATGATCTCACGGTTTGTGAGTTCGAGCCCCGCTTCAGGATCTGTGCTGACAGCTCAGAGCCTGGAGCCTGCTTCTGATTCTGTGTCTCCCTCTCTCTCTCTGTCCCTCCCCCACTCACACTTTGTGTCTCTTTGTCTCAAAAAATGAATAAACAAAAAACAATTTTTTTAAAAAACAGTGGATCCTGCTAACGTTCTATCGAGTTTCACACAACCTCTATCGAGGTTCTGTACAAGCTTCTCTTTTCATCTTTAACATAACCGTGCGAGGTAGGTACAGTTATTACCCCTGTCTTACAATGAAGAAAGAAAGACTCAGATGTTAAGCAACTTTACTGGGGTCATGTCGTTGGGAAGAGGTGAAGTCAGAAACTGAATCCACGGCTGATCCAGAGCCTGTGTTTGTAACTATCACAATATTCTTTCAATGGAAGTTACTGCGACATCCCTGCCCCCCACCTGGGCACTTCCTTTCATCCCGGCCTGCTCCACATTCCCTCGGTCCTCAGGTCCTCACCCGGGGTCAGTCTCCATCGGTGCTCCTGACCCCCTAGTTCTCCCTTTCTTTGGACCATCTCTGGCCCTCTCTATCACGTGACTTGTTGTATTGCCCTCAGGAGTTACTCACTGTCTGCAATTGTCTTAATTTACTCATTTGTGGGGCGCCTGGGTGGCTTGGTCAGTTGGGCGTCCGACTTCGGCTCAGGTCATGATCTCACGGTCCTGAGTTCGAGCCCCACGTGGGGCTCTGTGCTGACAGCTCAGAGCCTGGAGCCTGTTTCGGATTCTGTGTCTCCCTCTCTCTCTGCCCCTCCCCTGTTCATGCTCTGTCTCTCTCTGTCTCAAAAATAAATAAACGTTAAAAAAAATTTTTTTTTTAATAAAAAAAATAAAAAATAAAAATTTACTCATTTGTTTGTATCTTCTGCCCCAGAAAGTGTGAGCAGGGACTTTATGTGACTTGGTCCCTGCTGTATCCCAGTGCCTACAACACTAGCTGGCAAGAAACAAATACACAAAAATAGCTAAAAAGAAAAAGAGAGAGAATAAATAAAAAATTTAAAAAAAGAGATGCACACAGTCAGCCCTTTGGTCCAGGCCCCTCTGGGACGGCTCCGCCTCCGTTTGGGCTCAGCTCTGGCGTGGCCACTCTGGTCTCGTAGCCAATGTACCCTAGGTAGCATTCGTCACACTGAGAGGCACAACATGCGGCCCCCAGAAGGCAACGATACCACATGAGGCCGGATCGTGCTTGGTAAGCTCTCAGGGTCCTTTCCGAGGTTCTCGGTAGAAACAGATCCAAAGCCTGCTTTTGGTAATATATGTTTTGCACCCTCCTTTAACAAATTTTCAGAAATGAAATTCATAGATAATACCATTTTCCTAGGCACGGTGTCGTTAGAAGTGTATATAAAGTTCAAAGTGGAATACAGAGGAAAAACAAATAATTGGAAACAAATAATTTAGAATAAAATAATACGCGTTTCTGCGTGTGAAAGCTCAGGCTTGACTCCATGAGAGAACAGAAGCTTGTAAATGCACAGGAATCCCTGGCAATGAATCACTGGCAACTGTAAATGGAGACTCAGTGCTGGAGTGTCGTGTTAGCGACTCAGCTCACACGGGCCAGGTGGCCAAGGAGACAAGATTTTCTGAAATGGTGAATTACCCTTGATAAAGTTCTAATGGAGACAAATAAACGTTAAAATTATTTTATATAGCCAAATCTTCTGTAGGATTGCAGGGTAGTTTTATTCCTGGAAAACTCAATATATTTTAAAAGCATTTACAAAAGGGGCGCCTGGGTGGCTCAATCGGTTGAGCATCCGACTCGGCTCAGGTCGTGATCTCGCAGTCTGTGAGTTCGAGCCCCGCGTCGGGCTCTGTGCCGACAGCTCAGAGCCTGGAGCCTGTTCTGGATTCTGTGTCTCCCTCTCTCTCTGACCCTCCCCCCTTCATGCTCTGTCTCTCTCTGTCTCAAAAAAAATAAATGAACGTTAAAAAAATTAAGAAAAAAAGCATTTACAAAAGATGTGGGTGAAATAGCGCTAGCCTCTAGGTCAGATAATTATGAATGTGTTTCTAATGTATGTGGGTGGCCAGAAAGACAAAGGAAGATTGAGTGGTGGACGGGACAATTCCTGGTTGCGTCAGGATATCCTTCCTACACTTTATAGGACATTTAGCATCTCCCTCCTGCCTTCTATCAAACTCCAGGAGCCCCAGTCTTGTGATAACTACAAACGGCTTCATAAATTCACAAGTTGTCCCCTAGGGGGCGGTAGCGCTCAGGACGAGAACAACTACCCAATACATTCTCCAGCCCTGCTTTTTAATTTAACTCTGTCTCTGAGCTGAGCAGGAGAGAGCCTGTCCCTAAGAGCTCTGGGAGTCGGGCTGGGATAGGGGTGGAGGGAGGCAATTCTGGAGGGTCTGTCAGGACCCTTTCCCTCTGGGGCCATTTCCTCAGACTACACCTAGGGTCCCTTCAATGAAGCCTTGGGTGTCCAGAAACTCCCCAACTCACCCTCTTGGGCGTGGGTGCTGGAGACGGCAGTGGTGGGGGACGGAGAGGTGTTGTGAACAGATGCCTTTCCCCGGGTGGGTTGATCCTAGCTATTACGGGTATCTTTTTAACCTCCAAAAAAAAAAAAAAAGACAGCTTTGGGGCACCTGGGTGGCTCGGTTAATTGTCCGACTTCAGCTCAGGTCATGATCTCACGGTTCGGTTCGGCTCATGAGTTTGAGTCCCACACTGGGCTCTCAGCTGTCAGCACAGAGCCCACTTTGGATCCTCTGTCACCCTTTCTCTCTGCCCTTCCCCCCCTATTCTCAAAAATAGATAACAGTTAAAAAAAATAGATACTGTTAAAAAATTTTAAAAAAGAAGGCAGCTTTGCTGCTTTCCGGCCCTTTAAGTATTTCAGAGCGAGAAATCCCTTTCCCCACCACCTTTTTGTTTTGAAAACTTCAAAAACTTCAGAAAAAGTGCCTGAATGGTACAATGAGGACCCATATGCCCTTCGCCTTGCTTCACTGGTTCTTCCCATTCTGCTACATTGGTTTTATCTCTCTTTATTCTTGCTGAACCGTTTGAGACTACATTGCAGATGTTCACCCCTAAACACTTCAGCGTGTGTTTCCTAAGAACAAGGGCATTTTCCTACGAAACCACAGCACGGTTAGCACACTCAAGAAATTTAACACCGATGAGGTAATATCTACTATACGGGCCTTACTCAATTTTCTCCGATTGGCCCAATATAGTTTTCTGCAACTCACCCACCCCTTCCTGCCCTCAAGGTCCAATCAAAAATCTGACTTGGCATTTAGCGCTGAGCCTGGAGTTTGGATTTCTCTCCAGCTCAGTGGCCCTGCAACTGTGGGCCCGGCCTCCAGGAAGACAGCTCCAGGTGGAGACAGGTGCTGGCTATGAGCTCATAGGTGCTGGTGGGGTCCATGGGAAGGACACAAGCATGACTTAGGCCCCACAAATGTCTTCCCAGATGCCGGGGGTGGGGGTGGGTGGAGTGCAAGCTTGGGGGGTGTGTGGCACTGTCCCCCTGCAGGACTTGTATGGAAGAATTCAATCTCACAATAAACTACCTTCTGTTGATGTCACTCCCCCAGGGCCAGGCAAGGACTTATCCTTCAGTCCCCACAACAGCTCCTAGGGCTGTTTTCTTTCCTTTTATGATTGAAAGGAGTTTCTGTTTCTCCATCTGATGAGGAAGCTGGTGATGGCCATGTGGGGCCACATGCTGCCTCTGGAAGGATTACTGGGTGTGTGGTCAGTGTGAACTGTGGCCAAGTCAGCCGGGACAATGGCTGCTTCCTCCTCAGGTCTTTGGGCAGGTGAGTCTAGCCAGGGCCCCAGAGCTTCATGGGCATCTCAAGGCTCCTGATCCGCCCTGCAGCTGCCACGACCATCCTTGGGAGATGCATCCAGTAGCTTGAGTGGTGCCTCATTGCCCCCGGATAAGCCCTCCCACCTGTCCAGACTGTTGCCACTGCACTGGGCTTTGCTCACACCAGTGATGTCCCAAGGTTTTCTCCGGCTCAAAGCATTTACCGGTGGGGGAAGGCAGGGACCGTGATCTGATCAACTCAGGGATCCTGTCAGGAGCCACAGAACCATTTGTCGACTCTTCACAGGGCTTTCACAGATGTGACTTTAGCTAGGAGTCTGTAAGTTAGGCAGGACGAATGACATCATTGTTATTTTCAGATGAAGAAACTGAGGCATAGCGATAAATCTCACAGGCCTCCTCTTGCGAGAAGAAAACCAGAAATGGAATGCAAGCCCCTTATTCTACTGTGGGTGGAAACTGAGGCTCAGAGGTCACCAGGTTTGGTTCTGACTGCTACTTTGCAGCTGTATGATTTTGGCTCTGGGCAAGGAGGTGTTTCAGGAATTATTACTATCTGTGTCTGCATTTGGAGGCAGAGGTAGGACCAGAACTTGGATGCTCTAAAGGCTCTTTCTAGAACATTCTATGCTACAGGTCCTGGGGATGGGCAATCAATAATAGTCATTGAGTGCTTGCCACAGGATAGGCAAGGGTCTAAGTATTTCACAGCTATTAACTTATCAACCTACTATTAACTTATTAAATCCTCACATAGTGTATTATGAGGTGGGTGCATTATTATCCCCATCAGCTCAATTTATAAAGGGGAAAGCTAAGGCACAGAGGCTTTAAGATATTTGCTAGAGGTGGCGCTGGCCCCTGCCTCCCACGTGCTCTGATCTTGAGGCACAAGCTGCATTTCTTGGATTTCTTGAGCCCAAGGCCTGAGTAGATAAAACCTCCAACAGGTGAGCAGGTCACTGCAGGGAGCAGAGAAACTTGGTTCTGAACCGGGTGGGGTGAGAGCTCCTCTGGACTCAGGCAATTGGGGGTTTGAATCCTGGCTCTTTCATTTGAGTGACCTTGGTGTGATTTTGACCTCTCCCGCCTCCATTTTCTTATTTGCAAAATGGGAGATTGCTGAGAGAAGTCTTGGTTCTACTCCACGGTAGGAGCCATTACACACAAGGCCCTCAGTTTCTTCCTCTGTATTATGGGAGAGTAATCTCTTGGTTGTTGGCTGGGAACGTGTTTGGGTAAACCGTAACTTGGAGGCTGTGAAAGACCTTAATAGAAGCTTGGTTCTCGCCTTTACATACATACAGTTTATAAAATGATTTTGTGTAATTTCAGACCTCCTCTTGACGGGGGGTAAGGGAATGTAAAGGCACCTTCTCCCCTGCCCTTTCGACCAGCGGCCACTTCACCCGTTAGAGTTTGCACTCTCCCGCTCCTAAACGTGGGCTTTCAAGCCTCTCGGAGCCCCAAAGCCAGTTTCAGGGAAAGCTGATGGTCGGCCCCTTCGAATCCGCGTGCTAACCTCGCGTGCGCTGGCTGGCTGGGCGGCTTCAGGTCCGAGAAGCTGGTGACGTCAAAGTCACGGACTGCCCTTCTTAAAGGCGCAGGTTTGCACTCCGTGTTCATTTTTCTGTGTTCGGACAAATAATTACGACTGCACAAAAGTTTTAAAGGCAAGGCAGGTGGTGGGGGTCTCAGGTGCGGGGCTTGCGGGGGAGATACGTGTCTCTCTGAGAAGCGGGATCAGAGACGTCAGCGCAGGATTTAAGCCTACCTGTCACCCAGTGCGGCACCCCCCAGTGCAGGGGGAAAGTACCTGGAAGGCACTTAACTTTGAGCCCCCGTTTCCTCTTCTGTCAAAAGGGCCCAAATAATAATACACTTCTAAAAACTTGGGGACTTAGAAAAAATAACGTGACAGTAGCCAACGCAAAAACGTCGGTCCCCTTCTTTCCTACTCAACCCTTTCATTGTGCGAAGGAGGAACCCGAGGCCCGGAGTGGTGGTGTAACTTGCCCAAGGTCACACACGGTGGTGGGATGCAGCCTAAATGGAGTCCGGCGGACCCTGTGTTTCCTGGCTCCCGGGCGAGCCTTTTCTCTGTCCAGCCTGCCTGGTCCGAGTCACAGCTCTTCTAACCCCAGCGCCCACGCGCACGGTACCCAGCAGTTTGGCAAGAGGTTGTGGAGCAGCGCCTCAGTCGATTATCTGTAAAATAGGAATAATGCTAATTTCTGTTTCGTACGTCATCGCTAAATTGGAAAACTCCGCAGGGAGCCCGGCGGGTAAATATATGCCATCACTATCTGATCGCCCCGTGGCCTTGGAAGAACTGATTCAAATCCCTGCCGGCTCCGCAGATGAGGACACCGAGGAAGAGCGGGAGAGCGCTTTACCCACGCTGGTCTGGAAAGTTAAGGGAAGAGCTGGGACTCCCCAGGCAGAGATCGCCCAGCGTACTGGTGGGATGGAGTTTGTAAGACCACGCTGTTAAGTGCGGTGCTGCCTCCGTCACGCTCGACGTGGAGACCCCGCGACCTTGGGGCGCTGGTCCGGCGGAGAACCTGCGGCGCACCCTCCCTCGGCTGGGGGACTGGGGCGGTGCGCGTCCCAGAACCTCTGCGGGTGGGCGGGGCCGGCGGCACTCCGGGCGTGCGGCAGGTCGGCCGGCGGGGGGCGGGGCCTCGCGGCGCGGTCCGGAGGCGGGGCGGGCTCTGCTGCTTTTCAAGTCGGCCTCGGTACGGGTCGAGCGCGCGCGGACCCTGCACCGGCCGCGGAGCCGCCATGGGCCCGCTGGGCCCTGGGCGCCGCGCAGCGCGAGCACCGGCCTGGAGCCAGGTGGGCGGAGCTGGACCGGGGTTGAGGGCCCGGCTCGGGGCGGGGGCGGGGGTGGAGGTGGGCCTTCCGAGGTCCCGGGGAGCCTGAGCTGGGCTGGGAGCCTGGAGTCGTGAGCGGTCGGGCCGACCTGCTCGGTCCCACCGGGCGTCCGCTGAGCGCGGGACCGGCGTGCCGGAGGAACAAGGAGAGATCCTGTCTCTCCAAACCTACTTTCCGCCCTCTCGGCCGAACAACCCCGCCTCTGTCTTGGGAAGAGAGCAGAGAGATTGTCCTTCCTATCTAGGCCTGGGGACTGGCCCTTCCGGCCTCGGGGGGAGGGTGCGGGGGAGGGCTTGGAAGCTCGCCTGCAGTCCCGAGAGAGCGGACGGTCCTTTCGTGACCATCAGATTTGTTTACACGTTTCCCTCATTGCTCGGCCCCACCTTTCAGGCCCGGTGACTCGGAGCTCCCAAGTGCCTGCCTCGAGAGGCAGGGGCTTTGGGGAGCGGCTCAGACGTTTTGATCTTTGGGTCCCCAGGGCCAAACCAGGTGCCTGCCCCGAGGAGGGGGCACGGCAATTCCGTGTTGCTTAGATGAGGGAATGGCAGTGGGCCATTATTGCCTCTTAACCAGTGAGTAACTCCCCAGGCTTCCCTCCTAACTACTCCCACAGTGACCTTGGTCAGGTCACCCTACCTCTATGAATCTCTGTTTCTCAATTGACAAAGTAGAGCTGACAACTGCTTTAAAAGGTTATCGTGAGGACCGTTTGAATTCATGTTAAGTGAGTGAATTGGGATGAAGGGCTGGGTCAAATCCCTTTCTTCCCTTCCCACTGACTCGTGTTTTGTGAGTTGGGACTCCAGTTGACTGTTTATTTTTCAGAATTGAAGCTACAAGATGGCTGACCAGAACCCTGGGGGCATTAGCCCCCTCCAACAAATGGTGGCCTCAGGCACCGGGGCTGTGGTCACCTCCCTCTTCAGTAAGATCTGGGGAGGTGGGGTGGGGGCAGCTGGGGACTAGGGCAGACCAAAGATTGGAGGGGACCTGGTCCTGGAGGAGGGGTCAGGGTTGGGGTCCTTAAGGAGACTTCAGACCTGCTGTCTTCCCCCCAGTGACACCCCTGGACGTGGTGAAGGTACGCTTGCAGTCTCAGCGCCCCTCCGTGGCCGGTGGTGAGTGCCCGACCCTGGAGCCAATATGGGGTGATGCCTGGATAAAACAAGGGTCTTCCAGGGATGGGGTCCCTGGAGCGGGTGGGGGGGTTCTCCTGACTTAAGGGACTGCCTTGTATTTTAGAGCTGATGTCTTCCTCCAGACTCTGGAGCCTCCCCTACACCAAATGTGAGTTCCCCAAGCCACAGGGGGCTTGTGAAGGTCCAGGGGAGGGAGTGTCCCCAGGGGACCCGAGAGCTCCACAGCCCTAGCACACACTTCCAGGTCCTGTTAGCGAGCCCTCTGTCAGGAATGTCCACGCAGGGACCACAGCCTCTGCTGGCCCTCTAGGGATGGGGGCTCACCACCTCCCTGCAGGGTTCCAGAGCATAGTCATCCTAACACCCCCTCCCCTTTCCCAGTGCCCTCCTCTCTCCGATCCACAGGGAAGTGCCTCCTGTACTGCAATGGTGTCCTGGAGCCCCTGTACTTGTGCCCAAATGGTGCCCGCTGTGCCACCTGGTTCCAGGACCCCACGCGTTTTACGGGCACCTTGGTGAGTTGTGCCCTCAACCGTGTCTCTAGGCATTCCTGAGGGCTTTGCATTGGTCACGCTGCAGACTCAGGAAAGAATGAGTGACGCAAAGCAAGTAGGGGTGGCCGGTTCAGTTTGGGAAGGGCTTCCCTGAGGAGGTATCGTCGCTATGAGGTTTTGAAGGGTGGGCAAGAGTCCACTTGGAGCTAAGTGGGTGATTGAGTGTGTGGGGGCCTGAGCGACTACCGCCAGGACTCTGGGCAGTGGGCAGAGGTGAGGGCGTCAGGCTGGGGCCAAGTATGGGTTAGCCCCCTCATGGAGCTTCTTCACCTTCCTCCTTGCGGACTGGTGTCTGCTTGGCCAGGATGCCTTTGTGAAGATCGTGAGACATGAAGGCACTAGGACCCTGTGGAGCGGCCTCCCAGCCACCTTGTGAGTATCCCAGCTTGTGTATTTGCTTTTCCTTCCCGGAATCCTCTGGCCCGTTCCTCTCCTGTTGGCTGACTGGGCAGGGGAGGCCTGGGAGGTTTGGGAGGCTTTGGGAGTCCCAGCTAACCTCTGTTCACCCTCCCAGGGTTATGACTGTGCCGGCCACTGCCATCTACTTCACCGCCTATGACCAACTCAAGGCCTTCCTTTGTGGTCGAGCCCTGACTTCTGACCTCTACGCACCTATGGTGGCTGGCGCACTAGCCCGCTGTGAGCACAGCCTTGGGCCCTTGATCTCTCTCTCTGACCCCCACCTGTGCTTGAGTCCGGTTCTGGCTTCCAGCTCCGGTGTCTGGCAGCTTAGGGGTAGAGGGATCTCTTGGGCCCCCAGATCCTGGGACACGTTGCCGTTGGGCCCCGTGAGCTGACCTCTCCCCACTATTCCCCCTAGTGGGAACCGTGACTGTGATCAGCCCCCTGGAGCTGGTGCGGACAAAGCTGCAGGCTCAGCACGTGTCATACCGGGAGCTGGGTGCCTGTGTCCGAGCTGCCATGGCTCAGGGCGGCTGGCGCTCGCTGTGGCTGGGCTGGGGCCCCACCGCCCTTCGGGATGTGCCCTTTTCAGGTAGGAATCAGGAGTGCAGGGGCTGGGGTAACGGAGCCTTTGGATGACTCACAAGAGTTCTGCAGTTAAATCCCAGTTGTGCTATTACTGACTTTGAAGTCACCTGACTTCTCTGGGCTTTGAATAGCTCATCTGTGCAATGGGGCCAGCAGGCAGGGTATTCACCCAGGTTTTCTTTCAGAAGTAAATTTCTGCAGAGGGCCCGTTACAGAAACTGGCACGTAACGAGCAGTCTTGGTTACCAGGAGGGAGGGCTTGTCACATTGTGCGGCAGTGGAAAATGGGAGGTCTGGGGCCACCCTGCTGCCCTCTCCAACTCTAATGAGCGTATCCTTGCGCCCCCAAGCCCTGTACTGGTTCAACTATGAGCTGGTGAAGAGCTGGTTGAGCGGGCTCAGGCCAAAAGACCAGACATCCGTGGGCATCAGCTTTGTGGCTGGCGGCATCTCAGGGACGGTGAGTTGATCGGACAGGGAGTGAGGCCAGTGGATGTGTCCTTGGGAGGCCTGAGGGTTGTTGGAGGTGCTCAAGAGAAGAGTGCTCGTGTAGCGGCAGGTGGCTGCCTATTGAGGAGCAAGCTCGCCCTCCCTGGTGAAATCCTAGTTAAGGTTGGCAGACCCTGGCTGGATGCGAGGGATGGGGGTCCTGGGAATGGAGACCAGCTCTCTCCCTACCCCGCCAGGTGGCGGCCATCCTGACTCTACCCTTTGACGTGGTGAAGACGCAACGCCAGGTCGCACTGGGAGCGGTGGAGGCTGTGAGAGGTGAAGGTTCTGGCTGGTGTGGGGCTAGGCAGGTGGGGGCCCAAGCGGGGTCTTACTGGGCTGTGCCTTACGTTTGCAGTGACGCCCCCACACGCCGACTCCACCTGGCTGCTGCTGCGGAGGATCCGGGCTGAGTCTGGCACCAGGGGACTCTTTGCAGGTGAGTGTCTGTGTGTGTGTGTCCAAACTTGGAAGGATTGGGCCCCTCCCAGGACCCTGACCTCTGACCCTAATCTCCGTCTCCCATTGCAGGCTTTCTCCCGAGGATCATCAAGGCTGCCCCCTCCTGTGCCATCATGATCAGCACTTACGAGTTTGGCAAAAGCTTCTTCCAGAGGCTCAACAGAGAACAGCCTCTGGGCTCTTAAAAGGAGCCAGGGGACAAGGACCCTATCTCTTCCATGGATGGGGGTGGGGCAGAAGGAGACTGAGCCAAGTGCCTTGTCCTCAGCACTGAGGGGAGGGGCCTCATTTCCCTTCCCTCTCAACTATGAGCTCCAGGGGTTGGGGCTACCCCTCTAGGTCTGCCAAGGCCCCCCTAAAACAGCTTTCTTCCTGCTGTTCCTCATTCCCAAGCCCCAAGGATAATCACTTTTCCAGCCCCCCACCCCGACCAAGTTCAAGACCAAATCTGATAACTGCCCCCTCCCTTCCCACCATTTCCCTGTGTTTGCTGTAGCTGGGTCTGCTTCTGGGAGCCACAAAACCCTGGGCCTGGTGTAGTCTGCACCCTTCCCTGTTAATTCCTTGAGTCTAAAGATGATGAACTTCTCTCCAGTGCCTGTGAGTGCAGGGGGGTCAGGGGTGGGGAGGGAACTGGGACTTGGTGAGTGATTTGCACAGAGGGGGCCTGGAGGGGACCTTGACAGCGGCTTTTACTGCCCAGGTGGTACCCATATAAAGCACCCCCCTCCTTATTTAGCGAGAGCTGGGTCAGTGCAAGGACCCAGAGTTGGGGGCGACAGGTAGTGTTAGGGCCAGGGTAGAAGGTGGTGCAACCTCTCCCCAAGGGCACACTTCAGTGCCAACAGAGGAGGGAGGTTGCTTCTTTGGGTCTGCAACTCTGGGCCAAAGCTGAATTGCTCAGGGTGCCGGAAGGAGAATAGGGCCCTGCCAGGGCTTGCCTCCTCCACCTGCCCCCAGGATGTTCAGTGTCTTCTCTGCTTGGGGCTAAGCAAGTTATTAAGAGTATTAGGCTGAATGGGGCATTTACATGTCTGCTGGGGAAAGGCCTAACATTTAGGACCCTTCTCAGGAAAGCCACCTACTCCTGGCATTCTTCTGACAGGTCTGCTCCCGTGGGGCACGCACCCATTCTGTCCGGTCTAGCATCACCTTCGTTATGGGCCCGGCACCGGCTCTATCAGATTATGCCACCTCAGGACAGTGTCCAGTCCCAGCCCCCCACAGACAAAGTTGCCCTCAGTCTTCTGGTTTTTATTTGCCTGATCCCCTCAGAGCCCCTGCCCTGGGGACTGGGAAGGGAGGGACTCCAGAGAATACACAAGGACAGACTGAAGAGGCATGGGAGGTGGGGGTGCTGAGGCTGGGCCACCAGCTCCTGAGGAGGGTGGTGGGGATGAGCGAAGAAGAGTCCAGTGGGAAGCCAGCCGGGCGTCAGGGTCACCAGAAGAATGGAACAAACTTTCCCAAGGATTCCCTGTGGCCGCGGTGCCCCTGCAGCCTGGCCCAACCGACTCCCCTTTGCAGCTCCTGCTCCCTTGGGCAGAAAGCTAAAACTGGCAAGAAGCAAAGGGTGCCTTTCGCAAGAGACCCATGTCTGGGTGGGCAGCGTTCCCTGGAAAAGTGGCCTGGACTGGGGGACTCTGAGGAAAGGCGGCAGGTGTCTGTGCCCCTGGCCAGGGTGGGGGTGGGGGGGCTGGCGTTGGTGCTGCCCACACCGCTCCTCAGCTGGGGCTCAGTGCTGGGCTGCCCTCAGGACTGTCGCTCACCAGGCACTCGTTGGATTTGAAGCTCGCCAGGGACTTGCAGCTGGGGATGGAGGCCAGGGAGCCGCAGAGGCCCAGCATGGAGGGCGTGGGGTCCTTCCCTGGGGAGAGAGGGCAGGTGAGGCCAAGCCAACTGGTCTGCCTGTGTGTGAGTTGGGGAGGGGGGTACAGGCGAAGGCAGTGGAGGGGCAGCCCTCAGGTGAACCCCCCCTCCCCCGGGAATTTTTCCTCATTTCTGGAGCATTTGCCATTTTCAGTTAAACCTTGATAAGCATCTGCCCATGCCATGCACAGTGCCAGGGACACTGTATTGTAATCGTCAGTTTATGTCTCTGTCTCCCCCTGAGGTTCATCCTCTCTGTCTGTTTATTAAACACACGGTGAGCACTTGTTCCGTTCCAAGCACTGGGGATACAGAGAACGGACGAGACACGGTCCCTGCCCTCACGGAGCTCACAGTCTGGTGGGGAGACAGACACACGGACAATCACAAACACAGTGTGGCGGGGTTCCACGTCCATAGCCTGCCTTGTCTCAAAGAAGATCTAAAATCATCCAGTACAGTGTGGTTTTTAGAAAGAAAAGGCAGGAGTCCAGGCACCGGGAAAACTAGGGCGGGGAACCAAGGTGAAGCCAGGGGAGGGCAACACAAAATGCATGCGTTGAAGTCCTGGACATTCGCTTGAAGAGAGCCACTAATTTGGCTCTGAGCTTCCTGGCAGCCAAAGAAAAGGGGGAAACAATGGTCAGGCAAGCGGTTCGCAGAGTGCATGAGATAAGAGCAAATCAGTTAGGCAAAGAATTCCCCAAGAATTTGTGAGCCCCTTGAGGATGTCATCATGCCAAAAAGCCATTGAGCCCTCACCATATGCCAACATGGGTGGTTATTTTAATCAGCATCCCCATTTTACAGATGGGAAGTGCTCAGCCAGGTGAAGTGACTGACCAAGCTGGCAGGGGAAGAGGCACAGCTAGTTTGCCCTAGGGTCTGCCCAACACCCCCAAACCAAACTTAAATGCTGTGCTAAGCTCTCTGGAAGGGCTGAATGAAAGAGGGAATCGGCCAGGGCCTGACCATAGGCCCCAAGGCCTGGCCTCAGCCCTCCTTGGAAGAGTTGGGTGCTGGATCGGGGGCTCACCGATGGGGCCCCAGGGCTCCTCATCCCGTTTGCCCTCTCCCAGGCGCTGGGAGTCCGAGCTCAGACTGGCTTCAGCTGACAGTGGCTCCGTGCTCATGAAACTGTGTCTGTGGCAGAGCAGAGGGCTGGTGTGCAGGCAGAGGCCTACAGCCCCCCGCCCCCCCCCCCCCCCCCCCCAGTGCCCCTCTTCCCAGTAAGGGCCAGCACTCGGGCCCAAGCTGAGCCTGGCTGAGGCTTACCTCCGGTAGAGCTTGGGGTTGTTGGCACCCTCTGCCCCATTGAGCGTTCCTAGTGACGGCCATTGGTTGACCAGGGGAGTAGTGAGCTCTTTGGAACCCTGGGCCAGGGGAACGTGGTCACCGGGGATCAGACCTGTCCTGGGATGGGGAGGAGGGGTCAGGACTGGCTAGGAGAGGGAGCAGAAGTGGGGAGGGGGGGGGCGAGCTCAGAAAGAGGTGGTGGTGGGGTTAGGAATGAAACCTGGGTAGCAGAAATGGGGACAGAATGTTGAGGATCAGTAGGGTAGATCCTGGGAGTCAGTGGAAGGTACTGGGGGTTAGAGAGGTGACGGGGATTTGGTGTGCTCCTACTGGGGGATGGAGGGGACAATGGGGTGTTTGTGGGACTCAAGTCAGTGTGGAGTGGATAGAGAACAGAGTGGGAATCCTGAAGGTTAATGGGGTATCTTGGGACTCCTGCTGGGAGGTCACAGGGTAATGAAAAGGTCTAGGGGGGAGCTATTGGGGATGAGTAGCAGTGAAGTCAGTGGTCACCGTGGGGATGATGGTCAGTGGTTGTGGATCAGAGGGCTGTTGAGCAGAGGGAATAACGGATCGTGTTGAAGGTTGCTAAGTAACATTTGAGGTCCTTATCAGTAATGTTGGGGTCCCAGGAGTAATGTTCTGTAACCATGCTAGCTGACGGATGAAGTGGGGCGCCCAGGATCTTACGTTGAGAGTAACTTAGTTCGCTGGGGACGGGGGCCTGGGGTGGAGGAGGTGAGGGGATCAGTGGTTTGATGCTGGCGGTTGGTTGCACTAGATGCTGTTATCAAGGAAGGTGACGTTAGACTCTGGGGGCGATGTGGTCGGGGTGGCCGGGACGGGGAAGGGCGGCGGCGGCGCTCACAGCTGCTCCTGCAGCTCCAGGATCACGCCTTCCAACTCCCGCTTCTCGCGCTGGTTCTGCGCCGCCGCCTCCTCCAGCTGCAGCTGCAGCCGCCGGTTCTCCGCCTCCAGGTCCTTCAGCTGCGACTCGCGCAGGCGCACCAGCTCCTCCAGGTAGCCCTGCGGGGCGCCGGCTCAGCCCGGGCCGCGGGACGCGGGGGGAGGGTCCCAGCGGCCGCCCGCCCCCCTTCCCCCAGCCCGCAGCCCCCGCCGCGGCATCACGCACCTTCTGCGCGTAGACGATGCGGAACTTCTGTTCCATCTTGTGCCATTTGCTGTACCAGCTGTCCTCGTCGGTGACGAGCGGCAGGTACGGGTGCTCGGGCGAGTTGTCCTCGCTGGTACTGCTCTCGGCGCTGTGCCGCTCCTCCTCGTCCGTCAGGTAGTCATAGCTTGGGGGAAGGAGCGGTGGGCACGGCCCGCTCTGCCCGCCCGGGCTTCCCTTGCCGGCCCCCTGGGGCGGAGGGACCCGGATGCCGGCGCAGCCTGCCCCCTGCCCGCCGTCCCCCACCCATCACAGCAGTCCTGGTGCTCACCTCTGGGTGAACTTTAGGTAGGGTGTGTAATCGATGACCACGGGGGTCTTCCCGTCCAGCACTTCGCCCTTTAGGCAGAAGCTGGGGGCAGAGGAACCACAAGGTTGGGGGCGGGTAGGAGGAGATGGGAATGTGGGCGTTCGCGGCTAAACTCCCTCCGCCACCTCCATCCAGACCCCACCTGAAGTCTATGGCGCTCAGTCCGATCAGCATTCCGGTGAGGACGGTGGCTTCCTCCCGAAGCATGATGGCTCCCGAGTCATAGAAACGTCTGCGGGGCGGGGGAGCGAGGGACTGATGGTGCAGCATCCTCCCGCGGGGGTGGCGGGTGGGGCACCCCTCAGGACTTCTCTTGTTAGCTTACTACAGACCTTTCCTAGAGGAAGGAGGGGTCTCTTTCCTGCTCACCTCTCAGGTGTGGATCTGGTCTCTCCCTCAGAGTGGGGCCCACTGTGTCTCCCACCTATTAGAACGTGTGTTCCCTCAGAATACTTTCCTCCATCCTCTGAACTACCCCTTTCCCGCAAAGCATGGAGTCCTCCAGAACGGTAAAATCAGGAAACCAGTTCTAATCATTAGTGCTTGGCATACAGCAGGTGCTCAAAAATATGGTGATGTAAACTCTGACATGTGAGGACAGACTAGAGATAGAATGGAGTAAAAACATTGGGTTGTATGTGACCACTGGGTTGGTGGGGAGAGAGACATGACCCTGACCATACTCAGCTTCAAGCACAAATTCTGCCTGTGACCCCGGCCCCTGAGACCCATTCTCTCTGCAGACCCACGGTGCAGGGACTGAGGCTCGACACACTGGGACTCTGTTGTCCATGGGTAGCAAGTACAGACTGCTGCCACTGTTTGCGGAGTAGGTAGGGCTCTGTGTTATAGGTCATGGAACAAGGTTAACATAGTTGAGGCTTGTTCAGAGGTGTGTCTAAGGTTAGGGCTGTGCATGAGGTCAGTGCTGCCGAATGGTGGAGAATAATTAATCTGACTTGGAAGAGATGGTGGTGGTGCTAAAGGTGTGTTCCAGGAAGGCAGGCGCAGCGGCAGAGGATAGTCTGGGAGAGGGAAACTAGCAAGCTAGCAGTGCATGCTGGGAGTTGTAGTCCAGGTACCGAAAGTTGCTCTAAGAATTGAAGGATCGAGTATGTTTAGGCAGTGAACGTGCACACTGGGATCTGTGGGCCGAGCTGACTGAGAGGGTCTGACCTGGTGGTCCGGGTGTCCCGCAGAGCTGTGGTGATGTATTCCGACATTCGCTTCTCCATCAGTGCCACTCGGATCCATGCCCGGCCCTGAAAGCACACTCACCTTTATTTGTTGCCCTGAAGGGACCCATGAGTGCACTATTGGGTCTAGACCTCCTGTGGCTCTTCTACCCAGTGCCTGTAGGCAGGGGTGAGGAACAAGGAGCAGGCAATCCCCCCCTGTATTCCCCTGCAACCAACAGCTGCCCTCGCCCTGCCCATCACAGGCCCCTCACCTTGGCTCGGGCTGTGCTGATGTTTTCCATGTTCTCAATGCTGCTCACACAATTGTTGGGCACTTTGCTGCAGGCCAACCGGATATAGTCCCAGAAGCCCCGCTGCCCGTCTGAGCTGAACCAGCTCACCGGACCTGCTGGGGCACAGGCTGAGCCAGGGCAGGGAGGGGGCTCAGCAAAACCAGGGAGTTTGTACAGGGTCCATGTAATGGGGTATACACATGCATAAGTATAAGCAGCCACGCCCACACATGGTGCCTCCCCCGAACATATGTGCACACACATGCATGTACACGAAGGGCTCACTAGCATATAACTGCACGCCCATTGATTGGGCTTGTGGGCACCCACTCAAGTGGCCAGAAGACCCCGTCCCCTCTTCCCAGCTCTGTGCATGGCCCAGAGTCAAAATGATGGGGTTCAGAAAGCCACAGGGTAGAACAGAGTGGGTGGCTGGAAGCTAAAGGCTGGGAGTTAGGAGGGCTGGACAACAGGGGACAGGGAGCTGGGCCCGCCCACCTTTGAAACGGTGGCTGAGGATCTGCTCTAAGATGGCTGCAAAATTCACAAACTCCTCGGATGAGTCATCGATGGGTTCTGCCGTATACTTCTCCAGCAGCGTTTTCACAGAGAACCTGGTGAGGGGTGGGAGAGGGGGAAGTGGGGGTCCAGTGAGACAACAGGGTAATGGCAGTAGAGGAGGGGTGTTAGGCAAAGAGAGGGAGAGGAGGACAGAGAAGAGGTCATGAAGAGCATGGGTGTGGTAGGAAAGGGAAAGAAGGTGAAATACGGAGGGATACACAGTGACCACAGAGGTGCTGTGACCTGGGAGTGATAGAGTGGCAGGTGGGAGACTGATTGACATATAGGTGATAGGAGAGGTGACAGCTAGAGAAAGGAAACTTCAGGAATAAAGTATGAGAGGGGATAGAACAGGTAAGAAGATGAGACACCCGGAGTCAGGGGTCTTTCCCAGAGCCCCTTCCTTCTTGCCCATCCTTTGGAGTTGCATTTTCTGTGTGTGGGTCAGAGGTCAGCTAGGAGTTAGAAGTGGGTTTGTACCCCTGCCCTGTGCTGTCTTCTGCTATTGCTGGAACAAACTTCAGTCCCTTCTGGGGGCGGCGGGGGGTCACCTGTGCCAGGACATGTGAGTTGGCACTGAGCACATGGAGCGTGGGCATGCAAGGGTGGCCAGGTGGGCTTTTAGCACACGGATGCCCCCCTTTCCCCTTCTCCTTCCTAGCCTGGTCGCCCACACACCAGCTGCCCAGAACCAGGCGGTGCAGAGCTGGGCTGGGGCGTTGTGTGTCTGTGCGTGTGTGTCTGTGCGTGTGTGTGTGTGTGTGTGTGTGTGTGCAGGTTGTGGGTCTGACACACATTGGGTGTGTGTGTGCGGGACATTGGCAGCAGATCTCTGGAAGGGGTCTTAGAGGTCCAGACACCTGGCTTCTCAGAGCGGAAGGGAATCAAGGGAAGCCAACAGGGCTGAGAAACTGGAGCCCAGCAGCCCCCGTCCTTCTCTGCAATCCTGCTCAGAGCCTCAGCTACCTCTGCAATCCCTACCCCTGCAATCTCCACCTGCCATCCCTGCACTGGGATGGGGCAGGAATGAGGACACAGCTCCCAACATCCCATTATTACCCTATTGTGGGTAGCAGAGCAAGAGTGGGTGTTGGGGGGATATGGGGGCTGCTTGGAACTGCCCTCCCCCCCCTAAGCTTATCAAGCCCTGTAATGTGTCAAGCACTGTAGTTTGCATGTATTAGCTCATCCATCTTTACAACAGCTCTGGGAGGTAGGTCCTCTTACTATCATCATTCCCATTTGACAGATAAGGTAATTGAAGATTCAAGAGGTGGACTGATCTGTTCAGAGTCACACAGCTAGTGAGGAGTCAGGTAAGTATGTCTGATTCCAAAGCGCTCCCTCTTTCTGCTACATCTTGTGGCCTCCTGGTGGCCATCACGATTCCCAAGGCCTGGGAGCAGCCCCTGCCTCCTCTGCCTTCCACTCTGCAAGCTCCAGCCCTTATGCACTGTCCTCTGAGGCTCTCAGACCAATGGCAGAACTGAGCCAAAGGCCCTCCCTCCCTCTCTTTGGGCTTAGAGCTGGTCTGGCCCGAAATCAGAGCCAGGTCAGTGTTGGGGTCGTAGTAGATGGAAGCAGCCTGATGGACTCAAATCCTGTTTCCAGGTGATATCCATGTGGCCTTGGACGGGTCATTTAATCTCTCTGAGGCCCAAACAGGAATAATAGAGTACCTGCCTCAGGCTCCAGGAAGGACTGGGAGAAGGTAAGTGTGATAGGCCATTGGGCAGGGGTGGCGAGGAGCAGGGTCATTAATGGTAAGGTCGACCCTGCTGGAAGGAGCGTGTGTTTAGGGCATTAGCTGGGCTTCATTATGCAGCACGCTTCACCCCCCGTGATATTTTCTGGTCATCTGGGTCAGCCCTCAGTGGGGGCCTGGGGCTCGTTTCAGTGTGGCAGCCATCTGCCATCTATCCTCAGGGGTGTCGCCGAACTGGTCATTGCCCCCGGGAGCCCCATGGTGTGTTCCTTGTTAGGAGGTGCAGTGGCTGCTGCAGGTTACCATGGAGACGGGGAGGCCAGGGCCCAGGGGAGCCCTTGGCCTGCTAAAGGGAACTGTTCTGGGAGCTGGAGGCGAACCACATGACAGTGATGAGGTAGCAGGGGCCTGAGGGGTTTCTAAGTCTTTGTCATGCCCCCAACCCCCTCCAAAACTCTGTCCCTCACACCCCAGCTCTAAGCCCACTTCCGAACCTCCAGAACCTCTGCTTCTCCAGCCTAGGCCAAAGGGAGATTCCCCGCACCCCCCCCCCCTTTCCCCATGCACTCAAGAGGCTCAGTTGTCCTAGCAGGCAAAGGAAAGAAGAAGAACCTTCTTCTCAGAGACAGGAAGGGTACCATCAGGAGAGGGCTATTTTCATGTGCCAGGCATGTGGTCCTACACGAATTATGCCATAACTATTCCTTGGTGTGGCTGTTACATTGACAGTGGGGATGATGAGGCACCCAAGACCCAGAATGGTTAGGAGACTTCCCATGGTTGTACAGCAAATAACTGATGAAGTCAGAGCTTGAACCTGGGACCCTCTGGCCCCAAAGGCAGAAACCTTTGTTTTATACCATAGTGGCAGGGGTTGAGAGGTGAGGGTGGAGGCAGCAGCCTGCACTTTGGGCTGGGGCAGATGCAGTGTGGTTGGGTGTGTGCTCAGGAACCTGGAAGGAGCTATGGCGGGCAGGAGCCAGGGCATCAGGTGAGCGCTGATTCCTGGGGGGAAGGAGCAGGGCCAAGGCCTGTGTGTAGGCAAGGTGGGGGTGGCAAGTGCTGAGCCCAGCACTTGGAGTGCCTGCCCTCAGAGGTGGCATGGGGGTGGGGAGGTTGCAGATGGAGAAGGCAGCTAGTGGGGGGGGGGGGGGGAGGTCCTAGAGGGAGAGATGAGGGCAGGTGAGGCTGAGGGACAGTGGCTGGGCAGCTGGCCGCTCCTGGCTCAGGGCAGGGCAGTGAGGGTGAGTCACTGCAGGGCTGAGGTGGGAAGGTTCATTTCCTGGGCCCCCCAAAAGCAGATGAATCTTCCCAACACTGCGACAGCCCCACCCTCAGGGACACATCTGCCCTCCCAGTCTCCTCCCTGGAACCCAGGAGACCCAGGCTTCTGCGGTCAGACCCTCCCTCCTTCCCACGGAAGGCACAGCATCCCTCACCCTTCACTGGGTGGATTCAGGGGCTTTGCCCACACCCCTAGTTGATCCTGCCACAGGCTGCAGCTGCCCAGAGATGGAGGAGGGCACATCTCTGCTCCCGGATTTAAGCCTGGGAAATCCCCCAGGAAAGCCCCACCCCTGAGAGGCCAGGATGTCAGGGGTGGGAGTGAGGGTACGCTTGGAGGGCGTTCAGGCCGCTACCTGTCAGTTCTTCTCTGCCCACCTCGCCCCCGCCCCCAGCAAGGGAGCCAGCCATCCCCACCCCTCCCCCTCACACACAATGTCACTTCCTGGTTTTCACAGGAAGCTGCAGTGCCAATTAAACACCCCTCACCCCTAGGCCCCGGACTGGGCATAGGCCTGACTTGGCCTAGAAGGATAGGGACCAGACCTCCAAACCCCCTCCTGGTCTGGGCCTGAGAGGAACAGTGGACGCGCTCCTCTTAACTCTGTGCTTCATCCCTTTTCCTCCGTGGCTGCTGTGCACCCTCCCGGCAGGCACGCTCGGTCCGTATTTCCGCAGCCCGCCCCGACGCCTCTCCCTGACCACCCCCCGCCAGCGGCGCCCACCTGCACACGGTGATCAGGTTCCTACGCTCCACGGCCACATTGCGGGAAGACGCTTTCTTGGAGGACAGCCCCAGAGCCATGGTGGTCTGGACAAAGCTCGCTTCCATCCAGATGTGCGGCCACTGCTGCCGCCACCAGCTGCCCCCCACCCCGCCTGGAGCCCCGGCCCCCCCCCCCCCCGCCGGATCACGGCTGGGCCCTCTGCCCGCCGGGGCCCCTCGATCCCTGCTCGGTCATCCCCCTGCCGCTGCTCCCGGTGCCCGGCCCCCTGGCACCCTCCCCCGGCGGCGATTCCAGAGCAAAACAAGGCCGGAGGGAGCTCTCCGAGGTGCTGAGCCGGGCCCGTCACCCCCCTCCCTTAGACGCCCGCCCCCCTCGGCTGGTGACGTCAAGGCCCTCGGGCCCCGCCCCTGGCAGGCCGGGCACCAATCCGCAGAGGATGCAGAATTTGGGGGTGGGGAGGGGGGGAGAGGGCTGGGGCAGAAAGAGGGCGGAGGGGGTCCCCGGAAGAAGCAGCGATTGGAAGGAGGAAGAGGGGGTATCTGGCCTGTTGTCCATTCCCACACTCAGGGCCCGGGACCCCTCGCCTCGCGTCTCTGAGTTCCAACGACTGAACTCCCTGGTTTCTGAGCTGTGATCGGTGGTGTCTCAGTTTTCCTCCTGCTGCCGGGGAAAGGAGGTCCTCACTTCCCATACCCTCATCGCAGCCCCGTCCCCCACCCAATCAGTATCTGGGTTCTCAAGGAGGCCGGGATCAGGTCTGCCTCCAGAGAGCGCAGGTGGCCCTACGCGGTAACCTAGGAGGCCAAGGAGCAGTCGGAGAGACTGTGTATCTGGTGTTTGGCTTGTCAGCACCGGCCGGTGGATTCAACGGCTCCTAGGGTGGGGGATGGGAATCCAGAATAAGCCGTAGGAGCCTAGCGTCTTGAACCACTCAGGACTGTGAGACTAGACTGGCAGCTAAGGGCCAAGGCACTGCTCGCTCTCTCTCTCTCTCTCTCTCTCTGAGTCCTACTACACCCACACACCATCCCAGGGCAACTGGCTTGAGGGTTAACCCCCTGGCTATCAGCATTGCTGCATGGTGCCATCAACTCACTCTGCAAGGCTAAGAGAGCCCCCAAAGCTGATCACATCTTTTAGGGTAAAGTGAAAGAAATGGATGCATTGCCTGGCTTTCCTGTCACCCTCTGCCTCCCAGTTGTTCTCTCATCCCTGCTTGCACCTGCTCCATTCCTCTACTCAACCTGTTCTCTTTCACACTCCGAAATCTCCAGCTCCCACAGAAATCCTTCTGTGTTAAGGTGGGGTACACCCAGTTTTCCCATTTGGCTTTAGGAATGTCCATCCTAGGGCTCAGCTTATGTGCATTCACCAACTCTGTCCACCTCCTGGATTTACTCCACTTTACTAGTGTATGGTCATATGTCCCCACATGGATTCACATGTGCACCAACATCTGAATATGATCAGCAGGCAGGGACCCTCTGTTAGCACAAACAGAGGAGGAAGAGATAAAAAAAAAAAAAAAAAAAAAAAAAAAAAAAAAAAAAAAAAAAAAAAAGGGCCTATGCAAGCTCACAACCCCAGTCTCACTCCCTGGGCATTCCCAGCAAAGATCTCATGTCTACTCAACCTCAGCCTCAATTCTTGGCTTCCAGGACCTCAGACTTGGTCTTTTCTGTTTCTCCTTTGCCGTTTCCCTCTTCCCTCACTTCTAGAAGGCCCTCTTATCATCATCCTGCCTCCAGCTAGATAGCCAATGCCAATCATGATATTCTTTTGTTTTTCAGTTGCGGGGTATGTCATGTGAACAAAAGAGCATGTAAAACACATAGGTGCAGTTTAAAGAATATTTACAAAACAAACACCTGTGTCATTTCCTTAAAGATCAAGAAATAGAAAGTTGTCAAGAACCCAGGACTTCCCAAACACACCCAGATCTTCTCTTCATCCATCCCCCCAAGGGACAACCACTATCCTGACTTTTGTGATAATCATTTCCTTGCTTTTCTTTATAGTTTTATCACCTATATGTCGATCAATAAATATATAGTTTAATGTTTCTTTATTAAAAGAAAATTTGTTATTTGTCTATTCTTTCTCCATTATTTTCCTCGTATATGATTCCAATACATGTCAATACTACAGTTTATCTATTCTGTCACTGAGGGTAATTTTGTGTATCCGAAAGGGCCTAGTAAGAAAAATGGAAACCACATTATGTATTTCAGATAGAAGGGATTTAATACAGGGAATTGGTTACACAGGAGTTAGAAGACTAAAAGCGAAAAGAGAAAGAGAACACTGGGACGACATGGAACTCGTAACCAAATGAAGCAGCGAGGGCTAAGGGAACAAAAGAGAAGAGGTGGGATTGCTGCACCCAAAGAGACCACAGGTAGGGCCCTACTGAGTTGGGGCTCAGAGTCAGGCAAAGTCACCAGCAGGCTGCTGCTTATTCCTCAGAGGAGCTGTTTACAAAGCTGGTTCTTGGCGTGCAGAATGAAGCTGAAGGCTGGAGCCAACTTCCAACGACAGAGCGACTCAAAAAAAAACCAGAAATATGGGGAGATAGTTCCTTCTTTCTTCCTCCTGCCTTCCATCTCTCTGTAGTGTCTCTTATTAGCAGAACCTAACAGAAAGCCAATTAGTAACGGAGACTGGGAAGCAAGTTTGCAGAGTCAGATGCACTCAAATCAGACAGCAGAGACACAAATAGTGGATTTAGAGCAGAAAGGCAAGAAATGAATAACTGACATTAGTCTGCCTCTCTACCTGCTCAACATTTATACACATCTTTTTTTTTTAAGTTTACTTTTATATATTTTGAGAGAGAGCTAGGAGCAAGCCGGGGGGGGGGGCAGAGAAAGCGGGAGACAGAATCCCAAGCAGGCTCTGCGATGTCAGCGCAGAGCCCCATGCAGGGCTCGAATTTGTGAACCAAACCATGAGATCATGGCCTGAGCTGAAACCAAGAATAGATGCTTAGCCACCCTGGCACCCCTGTACACGTCTTTCTATACGTATTTGAATAGTAACAGGGGTGACTGGGTGGCTGTCAGTTAAGCATCTGACTCTTCGTTTCATCTCAGGTCATGATCTCATGGTTGGTGAGTTTGAGCCCTGTATCAGGCTTTTCACTGACAGCTCGGAGCCTGCTTGGGATCCTCTCTCTCTCTCTCTCTCTCTCTCTCTCTCTCACTTTCTCTCTCCCTCCCCCACTCACTCACTCTCTCCCTCTCCCCACTCTCTCTCTCTCTCACTCAAATAAATAAACTTAAAAAAAAAAAAAAGAACAGTATGGGGTGCCTGGGTGGCTTAGTCAGTTAAGCGTCTGACTTCAGCTGAGGTCATGATCTCACGGTTCATGGGTTTGAGCCCCGCATCAGGCTCTGTGCTGACAGCTCAGCCTGCTTCCCATTCTGTGTCTTTCTCTCTCAAAAATAAATAAACATTAAAAAAGAAACTTAAAGAAATAAACAGTAATGAACTTCATATGTTTGCCTCGCAAGGTGCAGTTGTCCTTTGTACAAATGAAGATGCTCTGGTTCCCACTCCCAAAAGTGAAGCTGCAAAGTCACTTCGGTAACAGTATCCATTTCTGGGTGATGCTAATACCTCACCTAGTTCAGCCACATTTCCTCTAGAAGATTCTGTAACCTAAAGGCTAAATTATGAAGTTCATTATCAACAAAAAACAGCCTATAAAATAAGGGAAAAAAAGGAGGGGAGAGATTAATGTGTAGAGATTAATATGTAGATTAATATGTCATTATTACATATGTAATACTATGTATTATTAATATGTATTAATAATACAAAACAAGCAAGAAAGAAAATACCTATGGCTTCTACAATCCTTATTCCTGTAACTGTCACAAGTTTACCTTTATGACTCTCCTCTTCCATTACTCATTTCATTTTCACTTTGCCTGTAGCCATAACCTCAGCTTGTTAATTGTTTTTTTGTTTTTTAACCAGGTCAAGTGACCAAGCCTTCATTCTTGATGATTCTAAATCCTCAGAATTGAGTTCCTGCGTTTTTTCTTTAACTTTTGCTATTAGACATGGAAGAAAGGAGAGGCACGCCAGAGAATCCCATGGGTCCTAGGCATAGTCTTCCCTACCTTCATTGCATAGCTGCAACCCAATATCCCTTGGAATTTGGGATAGTCACCCCATAGTAACCTTCTGTGCTCTGAGCCCAGGCGAGCCTCGATCTCCAGTTTAGTGGACCCACTGTTGTATCTGGTGAAAGGATTCCTCCCTAGGTGTAGTAAATGTTGTCAGTGCTCCTCCCACATTCGCTCAGCTCTTGGGTACACTGGAAGAACTGCCAACTGCCAAAAAAAAAACCTGCAGCTCTTTCCCCAAGGGCTCTCTCTGGCCACTGGAGCCTGCTCTACTCCAACAAACACTGGGCAGGCTGAAAGTTCTGGGGAATTATACTTCCATCCAGAGCAACCCTGAGGAAATAACTGATGGGGATTGGTGAATAGATACCCCAGCTCCCTCAGCCCTCACTTGGGATGGTCCTGAGGCTCACATTATTATTGGTTCCCTGAGTGTCCCAACAGGATTTTAAGCTCTAGCTGGTCACGCTCTTAATATATATATTTTCTAATGTTAGAAAGAGAGAAGACCTGAGTGAGGGAGAGGAGCAGAGAGAGAGAGAGAGAGAGAGAGAAAGAATCTCAAGCAGGCTCCACACTTAGCGCAGAGCCCAATGCAGGGTTCGATCCCACGACCCTGGAATCATGACCTGAGCCAAAAGCAGGAGTTGGACACTCAACCGACTGAGCCACCCAGGAGCCCGTAGCTGTTCACACTCTTAACTTTCCTGAGGGCACGCCCTTATTAGCCTCCTCTCCTTCCCCGTGTTCCTTTCTCACTTGCTTCCTGGTGGTTCTTAGCATCATTTCCCAAATAAAAACTTGCCTTTGAATCCTTTCCCTAGGTTCTACTTCTAGGGCAACTCCCCAAAATACAGCTGGTATTTTAAGTGGTCCTAGGAAGCAGGTTCTCAGGATAGGATTCTGGAATTGTATTATTCACCATCCATATGGCAACAAGGGTTACTTTGCTGAGGTAAGTGGAGTCCTTAGATCGACTAGAGTGCTGCACATCATGTTTACGTTCCCCTTGGTGAATACAGGGTGTATGGCCTGTGAATATCTCTAGTATTTGAGACGTAGGAGGGAAGTGGTCATTATAAGGACAGCAGAGTTGGCCGGTTGTTAAATGACATCAAAGTGCTAAAAGACAAAAATGAGAGACTCACAGCCAACTATCAACTCAGGGTTCAGGGTGAGAGCAGGAAGGCCTCTATGGCAGCATTTAAGGAAACTCTCATCTGCAGCCTGTGCTGAAAATCGATCCCATAATCTGATTGTGAGAATAGCAGAATTATATCTTTAAAGACGTGACAAGTCTTTAAAGTCTTTAAAGTCTTTAAAATAGCAGAATTATATCTTTATAGACGCAACAAGTCAGGCCCCTGAGATCTGGTATGGGATCACCTGTCCTGGGACCCTCAGATTTTTTCCCTGAGCCCTTTGGGGCAGCAGAAGTGGCCTCTCCTTGCCTGCATACTGTGCAAAGTCCACATCTGAGGCAGATGCCCCATAAGATGATCTTCAAGATCTGACTCTGACTCCCTCCATGATTCTAAAAAAAAAATTTTTAACATTTATTCATTTTTGAGAGTGAGAGAGACAGAGCATGAGCGGGGGAGGGGCAGAGAGAGAGGGAGACACAGAATCAGAGGCAGGCTCCAGGCTCCGAACTGTCAGCACAGAGCCCGACGCGGGGCTCGAACTCGTGGACTGCGAGATCATGACCTGAGCCAAAGTCGGACGCTTAACCGACTGAGCTACCCAGGGACCCCCCCCCCCCCACGGTTCTAGACCCATAACTTCGGTTAAGTGTCACCATGCACCAAGCAGGGAAGTACTATCCCAGCGACGACAAGAAAGGGATTATTCATCAGAAGACTGCAGGATCTGACTGGCTAACATGTCGCAGAAATTGGGAGAACGTGCCTCTACTTACCCCATGAGAGTGCTGGACGGAGGCCAGGGGGTGGAATATAAATAAGTCTGGATAATGGAGAGTTTATTGATCTGGGATACTCTCCCAGAGCCGAGGAGTTAACATTTTAAAGGCTCGGCAAGGACATCTGAAGCCAGTTGCAAGATGTTACTGGCATAGATCTTCAAAGTTTAGGAAAATCTACGCATTAGGGCAAATGAGGCGGAGAGGCCGGGACTGAGCGGCAGAATACTGGGGAGGGGGGGTTCAAAGGCAGAGAGGTGGGCACACCAGAATGAAATTATAATTATATGTGATCAGGGAACCCTCCAGCCCGCTGTATTCTTCGTGGAGGCCCAGAGATACTTCTTCAATAAAGTGATAAGAAACGGGCTAGATGTTAGGGGACCCTGGCACTCTTTACAACTCAGTAGTGGTTCTGCTCTGCAGGCGAAAGTCGGTGGTAGCAGAAGCTGCTGCGGAAAGAGGCTTCCCAGAGTCGATGTGTACGACGGGAGCCCAGAACAGAGGCCAGGCGATGGCACTTAATCAGCAGGGTCAAGGTGGACCCCCGTAATGGGCAGAAAGGCCAAAATGGTCACCTGGGATCTATTGTGAGTGTTCTCACTTCTTCCGAATTGCTGTGTCGTATGGTTGGTTATTCTATGCTTCACTTGCTGAGGAACAGCCAAACTGTTTCCACAGGGGTCGATTCATTTTACATTCCCACCAGAGATATACGAGGGTTCCAGTTTCTCCAGCAACACTTGTTGTTTTTCCTTTTTTATTTTATTTTGCTTTTTTTATTTTGAGAGAGAGAGAGAGCACAAGAAGGGAGAGGGGCAGAAGAAAAGAGAGAATCGTAAGCAGGCTCCTCACTCGGCTTGGAGCCTGATCCAGGGCTCGATCCAACAACCCTGGGATTATGACTTGAGCCAAAATCAGGAGTCAGGCACGCAACTGACTGAGCCACCCAGGCGCCCCACTTCGAACATTTTTTAAATGGGTTGTCTGTCTTTGTGCGATTGACTTTTAAGCCGATTCTACTAATTTGCTGAAAATTTCTATACGCTGAATTAATTAACCTGTAGCTTCTTTTGGATTTTCTTGATACACAATTAGGTCATTTGCAAAAGCAGGTTTGTCTTTTCCTCACCAAATAACAAGCATCCTTGTTCTGTTTTTGGCCTCAGAAGGAAAGATTTCAATACCAAGTGTGATGTTTGCTATAAGTTTTTTGTAGGTATCTCTTATCAGGTTACAGAAGTTCCCTTCTATTTTAGTTTGCTCAAAGTGTTCATCATTAATGGGTGACAAAATTTTATCAAATGCTTTTTCTGTTTCTGAGATGAATATTTGGTTTTTACTCTGTCTTTACGTTCATGTGGAGGATTACATAAATTGATTTTTTCTAATGTGATCAAATTCCATTTCTAGGATAAGCCAATTTGGTCATGGTATATTACCTTTTTTATATATATTATTGGCTTTAGTTTGCTAAATGTTTTATTCATTTAGGCTTTTAAAATTTATGTTCATGCGTGAGATTGACCTATTATTTCCCTCCCTTGTACTATCCACGCCAGGTTTGGGTATTAAGATTATGCTGTTAAATGAGTTAAGACATGCCACCTTATTTTTTATGCTTCATGACATAATTTGTGAATCTTTGGAAGCATTTGCTTCTTGAATATGTGACTGAATTTAGTGATGAAGCTATCTGGTCATGGAACTATCTTTGCTGATTCAGTTTCTTTAATCGTTGTGCATCATGTGGGTATTCTATTTATTCTTTTTTTTTTGTCTTAGTTTTTTTATTTTGACTTTGTCAACTGGTTCTCCATTTTTATTATTATTATTTTTTTAAAAAAATTTTAATGTTTATTTATTTATTTTTTTAACGTTTTATTTATTTTTGAGACAGAGAGAGACAGAGCATGAACGGGGGAGGGGCAGAGAGAGAGGGAGACACAGAATCGGAAGCAGGCTCCAGGCTCTGAGCCATCAGCCCAGAGCCCCACGTGGGGCTCGAACTCACGGACCGTGAGATCGTGACCTGAGCCGAAGTCGAACGTTTAACCGATTGAGCCACCCAGGAGCCCCTAATGTTTATTTATTCTTGAGACAGAGACAGAGCATGAATAGGGGAGGGGCAGAGAGAGAGGGAGACACAGAATCTGAAACAGGCTCCAGGCTCTGAGCTGTCAGCACAGAGCCCGACGCAGGGCTTGAACCCACAAACTGTGAGATCATGACCTGAGCTGAAGTCAGATGCTTAACTGACTGAGCCACCCAGGCGCCCCAATGGTTCTCCATTTTTAAAACTCAACAACACCAAAGAATAATTTACACACAATAAATGGGCCCGTGTTAATTTTACAAGTCAATGAGGTTTGACAAATGCATACACCCACTATCAAGATATGGAATAATCTATCACTAAAAAGATTCCTTTGTGGGTCTTCCCAGTCAATCCTTTGCCTCACCCTTGTCCACAGGCAACCATTTATCTACTTTGTCACTGTAAACTAGTTTTTTTTTTTAAAGAATTTTATTTAAATGTAATCATATAGGATGTATGTGTCTAGTTTCTTTCACTTAGCATAACATTTTGGGAATGTATTCATGTTGTTGCAAGTATCATTAATTCATCCCTTATTTATTATTATTATTATTATTTTTAATGTTTATTTATTTTTGAGAGAGAGACAGAGAGCAGAGGAGGGGCAGAGAGAGAGAGGGAGACACAGAATCCGAAGCAGGCTCCAGTCTCTGAGCTGTCAGCACAGAGCCTGATGCGGGGCTCGAATTCACACACTGCTAGATCATGACCTGAGCCAAAGTCGGGCGCTTAACCGACCGAGCCACCCAGGAGCCCCAATTCATCCCTTATTGTTGCTGATGGGGATTGGTGGATAAATACAGTGGATAAAATGTAGTATCCCACTGTATAGATATAACACAATTTATTTGTCCATTTACTTGCTGATGGATATTGGGATTGTTTTGATTCTGTTGACTATTTCAGCGAAAGCTAGGACACATGGTATTGTATACATTTTCAATACTTGTAATCAAATATTTTCATTTCTCTTGGGTATATACCTGAAAGCAGACTTGCTAGATCACATGGTAAGTATATGTTGAACTTCATAAGAAATTTCCAAAGTGGTGGTACCATTTTACATCCCCATCACCAATGTATGAGACAGCCGCTTGCTTCTTACAGTAGACAACATTCAGTATATTTATTCTTTTTAATTTTAGCCACTCCGGTGGGTGTGCGGTGGGACCCCAATATGGTTCTTCTTTACTGAGGTGGAATTTACATACGGCAAAATGTTTAGATGTCAAGCATGACATTCACTAATTTAGTAGATACGTGCCCTCATGTATCCCACATAGCAGTTAGGGAACAGAACATTTCCACAACTCCGAGGACATTCTCCCGTGCTTCGTCCTAGTCAGTCTGCTCAGAAGCAACCACTGACCCGATTTCTAGAACCATAGATTCGTTTTGCCTACTCTAAAACTTTATAGAAATGGAATCACACAATAAATACTCTGGCACTGGCTGTTTTTCGTTCAGCACGATGTTTTTGAGATTCGCTGATGTTGAAGCGTCTGTAAGTAACTATTTACTTTTATCGATGAGATAAGAAGTATACCACAGTTTGTTCATTCTCCCGTTGATAGACATTTGAGCTGTTTGTAGTGTTTGGCTATTATGAAGAAAACTTCCAAGAACATTCTCATTCAAGATATATTTCATATCTCTGGGATAAATATCTAGGATTGATTAAAGGAATCATAGGATAAGTATATGGTTAACTTTTAAAGAAACCGCCAAGCCGATTTCCAAAGTGGTTGTGCAATTTGCACAATATATAAAAGTGTAAGATTTCCAACGCTCCACCCCCTTTCCAACACTCAGTGCTGTTGATCTCTGCATTTTATTTTTTTAAATTTTTTTTAAGTTTATTTATTTATTTTGAGAGAGAGAGAGAGAGCACAAGCAGGGGAGGGGCAGAGAGAGGGAGAGACAGAATCCCAAGTGGGACTCGAACTCATGAATTCTGAGATCATGACCTTGGGCTGAGATAAAGAGCCAGGTGCTTAACCTACTGCACCACCCAGGCACCCCTGTTGATCTCTGCATTTTAGCCGTTTAACTGGGTAGGTAGTGGTATCTCCTTGTGGACTTAATTTTTTTTTTTTCATTTCTCTAATGACTAATGATGCTGAGCTTTTCAACGAGCTCATTAGCCATTTGTGTGTGTGTGTGTGTGTGTGTGTGTGTGTGTGTGTGTGTGTGTGATGTGTCTGTTCAAGTCTTTTGCAAATTTTTTTCATTGAGTTGTTTGCCTGGTTTCATCATTGAGTTGTAGGAATTCTTTACATAGTCTAGATGCAAGCCTTTTGTCAGATATGTACGTTGCAAACATTTTCTCTCAGACCATGACTTACTGCATTACTCAAGGTGCTGAGTTTTGTTTCCCAAAATGCTAGACTTGGTCCTATCAGGCAATTAGTTAACTTACTCATGAGAAACTCAATTCTTTTGAAGCTTATTTTTAAGGTGTTAGGGGAGGTCTAAATGTGCCTTTACTCTAACGCTACAGTAGCCCTATTACCAAGGTGTCTGTTACCTTTCTAGAGCCTCTCCTGAGTGCCCTGGGTGTTTTAACAAGGATTCTCCACTCTGGGTGGCCGGAACTCAGCTGCGTCCTCGCCTTCTGTAATCTCTGGCAAGTCTTTCGCTTACAGCCTGCCACTGCCTCTCTCAGATGGGTGGAGTTTCACCCTCACATACGTGGCTTAGTATTCAACGGCAGTCTCAGGGACACTCTGATGCATATTTCTGGAGCTCTTTCTATACATAGCTCCTTTATCTGTAATATTCCATTTTGCAAATTCCAGTTGTGAAAGCCTCCCTAACCTCTGATCTCTTGTCTCAACCCTGGCAAACCCCGCTGCTTTGGGACAACTTCCCAGCACCGATGAGGCCGTGCCTCCAGGCAGAAACTGGGACAAGCATGGGGGCTTACTTTGTTTGTTCCCCTCGTCTTTGAGATTTCAGCCCTGCACCGCCCATCGTCAATGTCTACAACGGTTGTTTCATACGTCTCGTCTAGTCTTCTAGTCGTTTACAGCAAGACAGCCAGTCCAGTCCTTGCAGCTCCATCATGATGAGGTAGAATTCCCTTTTGGCTTCTGGAGAGGGTAGAAGTCATAGTTTTCTAAGACTCTGCCCCTTTTATTGAAAATTTTAAATTCTTGGCATAAAATAAATGTATCCATAATATACTCTTATTTTTATTTTATTTTTCTTAAGTTTATTTTTTTAAGTTTATTTATTTTGAGAGAGAGAGAGAGAGAGAGCATGCGAGCGGAGCAAGGACAGAGAGAGGGGGGGACAGAGGACCTGACGTGGACTCTGCACTGACAGCAGCAAGCCCCATGCGGGGCTCAAACTCATGAACTGTGAGATCGTGACTTGAGCTGAAGTTGGCCGCTCAACTGACTCAGCCACTCAGGCGCCCCCTCTTATTTGTAATGTCCTTAAAACTGGTAGTGAAGTTCACCTTTTCATTTACTTCTTAAAGTTTCTTTATTTTAAGTGATCTCTACACCCAACGCGGGGCTGAACTCACAACCCCGAGAACGAGTCACATGCTCTTGCGACTGAGCCAGCCAGGCGCCCAATCACCTTTTCATTACTGACATCTGCCGAACGAGATCTTTGTTTTCATAACTCACACTAGAGATTTTTAAATTTTATTACTCTTTTAAAAGAAGTAACTTTGTTGTTATTGATTCTATGATACTTTATTTTGTGTTGTATTTTTACTCTTACTTTTTTCTACTTTTTTTTTTAACAGTCAACTTAGTTAACATACCGCGTAGTCTTGGCTTCAGGAGTAGAACCTAGTGATTTGTCTCTTATATATAACATCCAGTGCTCCTCCTGAAAATTGCCCTCCTTCATGCCTGTCACCCATTTAACTCACCCACCCCACCCTCCCCCTCCAGCAACCTTCAGTTTGTTCTCTATTTTTAAGAGTCTCTTGGGGCACCTGGGTGGCTCAGTGGTTTGGGTGTCCGACTTCGGCTCATGTCATGATCTCACAGGTTCATGGGTTCGAGCCCCGCGTCGGGCTCTGTGCTGACAGCTCAGAGCCTGGAGCCTGCTTCAGATTCTGAGTCTCCCTCTCTCTCTGCCCCTCTCCTGCTTGTTCTCTCTCTTAAAAATAAATAAAAGCTTAAAAAAAAAGTCTCTTATGGTTTACCTCCCTCTCTGTTTTTAAAAAAAAATTTTAAATGTTTATTTTATTTTTGAGAGAGACGGAGCATGATCAGGGGAGGGGCAGAGAGAGAGGGAGACACAGAATCCAAAACAGGTTCCAGGCTCCAAACTGTCAGCACAGAACCTGACACGGTCTCCAACTCAAGAACCGTGAGATCATGACCTGAGCCGAAGTCAGACACTTAACCTACTGAGCCACCCAAGCGCCCCAGGTTGTTCATTTTCTTATTGTTGAATTTTATGACTTCTTTGCGTATTTTCAATAATAGTCCATTATCAGATGTATCTTTTGCAAGTATTTTCTCCCAGTCTGTGGCTTGTCTTCTCGTTCTCTTGGCATTGTCTCTCATTCGGTTCAAAACTTTTTATAATTTCCATTTTGGTTTCTTCTTTAACCCATGGGAACCAGGAGGGCAGGTAGAGACATACAGAGATGTATAAACATATATGTCTCTCTGTGTACATATGTATGTATACATATGTTTATACATTTATAAATATATTTTAGACATGTATAGATAAATGTTTATTAATAAATAATAATAAATTATAATAAATAAATAGATAATAAATAATAAATTGCTTTATTGCCAAGAAATTGGCTTACTCAGTTGAGGGGGTGCTGATCAGCAAGTCCAAAGTCTATAGGGCAAGTGTTGACACTTCAGTCCACAGGTAGAATTTCTTCGTCATCGGGGAACCCTTACTTTTGCTCCATAAGGCCTTTCAACTGATTGGACGAGGACCATCCATATTATCTTTTACTTAAAGTCAACAGACTGTAGATGTTAATCACATATAAAAATACCCTCAGAGAACACCTAGATTCGTGTTTGATTGAATGAGCCCTGTAGACTAGTCAAGTTGGCATGTAGAATGAACCCATCACCCTGCTTTATCGGCCTCTGTCTGATGTTTCTCTCATGATGAGACCTGAGGTTATGAGCTGCAGGAAGGGAGATCATGGAGTCCCAGATTCATCCCACCATATCAAGTGTGCATATTGTTAACATAACTAACGATGGATAATGTTGATCCTGCTCCCTGGCTGAGGTAGCATTTATCAGGTTATTCCACTGTAAAGTTATATGTGTCCCTCCCCACACACACACTTTCCAAACTGTACTCTTTTGAAGGGAGTCACTATGCATAGCCTACCCTTGAGTAGTGGAGGGGGGTATCAATATGTAGTCTTTAGAATTCGTCCGTATGGGAGATTTATCTCTTCTCCTCCATTTATTAATGTATTCAATCATTTAAATATATCAATATGGACTCATGGATATTTAGTTTCTACTTTAGGTTATAATCCAATTCTATTTTATTTATTTATTTTGCTCAAATTGTTCTCGCTTTGGCCATTGGGAGCTGCATGGTCCGCGTTTTCCCGTCTTCTTACCTTCACCTTTCAGCATTCACAATCCACAAGCGTTTACTGACGTCTACTGTGTGCCATGCCCTGCGCTAGTCATTCACGATCTACGTGTGGTTTAGTACATAAGTGGAGAGAAGGAACAAGAAGAAGGACACTCGAAGTTAGAACTGTGAGATTTGAACAGGAGTAAGGAGCGATAGCCTCCGATTTGGGCTTTAGAAAGGTCATCAGTTATGGGGAAGCCTATGAATGGCTCCTTGGTGATTGGCCAGAGAAGGTGGAAGTTTTGCAGTTACTGCCAGGTTTCTGGCTTGAGCTATGGATGGATGGGGGTGTCACTGGCTGACAGAGGGCAACTTGGAAGAGGACCAAGTTACAAGAGTGTGCACAGTGAAAAGAGAAGATAGGAAAGACAGACTTTGGGGAGCACTGACATGGGGGGAGGTGATAGGAGGAAGGTGAACCAGCCTAGAAGATAGAGAAGAAACCATCAAAGGAATAGGGGAGGGAAACTGAAAGCAGATATTTCCAAGAAGGGAGAGAGGCTGCACATGTCAAATGCTACAGAGAAGTCCAGCTGGGGAGCTGGAAAGTGTCCATTAGATTTAGCAACTAATTGGTTATTAGTGGAAAGGAGAGACAGGGAAGAGGCTGGACAGTCGTGGGCAGAGGAGGGAACAAGAGGCAAGGAAGAGGAGTTGAGCTGTGAAGGGGAGGAGAGCAACAGGACAATCATGGTCGGGTCAAGAGAAGATTGGTTATTTTAATGGGATAGGCCTGAGTTCATTTAGGGCTGTAGGGAAGGAGCCAGTGTGTGCGTTGGGAGAAGTGGGCACACAGTGAGGGAGGACGACTGAAGTGGTGGGGGCCAGTTGGAGGGCTCAGGAGAGGTAGGGAGTCACTAGGAGCAGCCTGGGCCCCCTGGAGGGCAGGCGGTGTCACTACAGACAAGTTTACAGGCGTCGGGGTAGGAGAGGCTGTTTACTAAATTCTTTAAAGTCCAGGGGCCTTTACTGAGGAGAGAAATCCTCACTACTTTGCGAACTTGGTTTCATGTCCCTTTCACTAACTTTCTGAATCTACTAACTGATACTGCTTTAAGCAATCAACATCTCTAATATTTGCCCAGCGCATTCACCCCAATTAGGAATTTGACAAACTAAATTTCTCTAAACATTTTAAACTTGAGTTGCCTTTTGACAATGACAGTAAAAAAATAAGTGGGGCGCCTGGGTGGCTCAGTCTGTCGAGCGTCGGCTCAGGTCACGATCTCGCGGTCCGTGGCTTCGAGCCCCGCGTCGGGCTCTGTGCTGAGAGCTCGGAGCCCGGAGCCTGCTTCGGATTCTGTGTCTCCCTCTCTCTCTCTTGCCCCTTCCCCACTCACACTCTCTCCGTGTCTCAAAAATAGATGATAAATAAATAAATAATTTAAAAAATTAAAAAAAAAATAAAATTGCTTCCAAACATACTGTCTGGTTACCAGGCAAACCGAGGCTTCTTTGCAATGGTTATTTTCCAATGATCTAAAGTCTCTCTTTCTTTCTTTCTTTTCTTTTTCTTTTTTTTTTTTCATGTTTATTTTGTTTGAGAAAGAGACAGAGCACGAACGGGGGAGGGGCACCTAATTACCCTTACTTGCCTGGTGCTCAAACCACGCCTGCCCAGCAGAAGGGCTTCTCGGCACTGCCCTGAATGTATTCCTGCTTCTTCAGGACATGAAAGCCGCTATCATCCTGGGATTCTTATTCCCTTTCCTCTGCTACGTCACGGGAGGGAATCCCTGCTCATCCTGAGGTTTAGAGGCCAAAATGATGTGACTTAGTGCCTGCGAGCCTCCTCCCGTGGGTTCTGGGCTGCTGCCTTTGCACCGTCCCAGGATGGGGGAGGGGGGTTACTCTCTCCCAGACTTGAAGGCCCCGGGACCCTCAGCATGGGTTTCAGGCTTCTGTATCTCCAAGCACCTAGCATGGAGCCCCATACATTAGTAGGGCGAAATAAATGTTATGGACCTACTCCTTGGATGAATAAAGGAACTAACGCCCCATCTTTTCAGAGCTGAGGCTTAGGAAACCCCATTTCATCCAGCTATCCAAAAGATAAACTGAGGCATAGACTGGAAACCCTTCCCCGGTCCTCCTCCTCCTGCCCATATCAGACCTAGTATTTTTTCTCCCAAGTCTCCCAGCTGTCAGCACTGGATTCTGAGATAGGGGCCTGGGCCCTGCAGACAGGCTCCCTACTCCCCACCCCACCCTACCCCACCCAGGGCCCCTTCTGCACCACTGGCCAGGCCCAAGTTGAAATCAACCAGTGTTGGGGCAGGCCTGAGGCTCTGGGTCCTGATTGGCTGCTCCAAGGCTTATTCAAAAAGAAACAAAGCACAGTCAACAGGGGGAACTTGGACTTGGGGACTCCTTGTCCTTCTCCAAGCTCAAGAAGGGACAGTTGAGTTACTAAGCTGAATCTGCTGGAGCCTGTTGGCCTCGCCACCCAGGGAGACAGAGCACGTGGGAGAAATAGAGGGTTCTGAAACATCCCCCACGAGGTCTTTCCAGAGCTCAGCCTCGCTGTTGGGATTGGAGGTGGGCAGCTCTAGGTCTCCTGACTGGGACAGTCTACAGAGGAGGAGAAGCTAGGGTTGGGGGTTTGGGGACCCAGAGGCCTTGCTCCCCTCCTTCTCCACCAGCCAGGCCTTTGGGCATCTACCCCCACCTGCTGGGAGTGTCACATCTCAGGGTCCCGCAGATGGAGGCCTCCCCTCAAGGGATCCCTGTGCTGACTAGGGTTTTCCCCTAACCGTGGCAATAGCTACTAATCATCAAACGTGACCGTGTGTGCCTGGAGCTATGTACAGGGCCTCCTGTACAATACCTCACACTACCTGCACGATGTTATGGGCGAATGTTATGGGTAAAGGCTATGAGACTTGGAAGACATCTGGAAACTTACTCAAGGTCACACAGCTAGTAAGAGCAGATACAGTTGGTTTGACTCCAAAGCCTTTGGCTGAACCACAACTCCCCTGAACACACACGCGCGCACACACACACACACACACACACACACAGTGGGGGACACACCCATAGGCCCAGGCCCTGAGACAGACCCTGCCATCAGCTGTCAGGCGGAGGCGCCAAACATCTGGCTCAGCAGATAGGAGGGGTGAGAAGAGAGGGAGCTGTTTCTGGAGGGAGGAGCCATCCGCCATCTGTCAAGTCAGGCCTGGCGCTCTCCTGGAGGAGGAAATATCCCCTCCTCCGGGAAGGGTGGTGAGAGAAGGGGCCCCCACGGGCTGGGAGGGGAGGCCCAGACTGACAGGGAGCCCCCTTCCCTGCTTCCCTGAGGAGGGGTGAGTCAGCCACAGAGACCCCAGGGGATGCTTGTGAAAGACAAGTCAGGGGCAAGACCTGAACGGCCGAGGGAGGGTGCCCTGCCCCCACCTCCTGCCCAGCTCAGGTGCACCAGCAGCTGTCTCCCCACTGGAGCCACGGACACGCACTAAACAGGAGCAAATTCCTGCGCATCATCCCTCTCCCCTCCCCTCCTTCCCTTCCTTCCCCCCTCATCGCCCTGCCCAGGCCCAGCCCAAGAAGTGTGGAGCTCCAGCCAATGCTGGCTGTTGAGGTTTCACGTGGAATCACAACTGCAGCGACATATTTTATCCGCACTTTATTTTAAAAAAATTTTTATGTTTATTTATTTATTTTGAGACGGAGAGAGACAGAGCATGAGTGAGGGAGGAAGAGAGAGAGGGAGACGAGACACAGAATCCGAAGCAGGCTCCAGGCTCCGAGCTGTCAGCACAGAGCCCGACGCGGGGCTCGAACCCACGAACCGTGAGATCATGACCTGAGCCGAAGTCGACGCCCAACCGACTGAGCCACCCAGGCACCCCTATCCGCACCTTATTTTAAAATAAAGGGCCCAGGGGAGGGTGACTGGGGAAGGCCATGCTTAATGCTGGGGTTCCTCTCACACAGTGCAAGTTGCCCTGGGGACCACAGATGGAACCTTCCAGATGTGGCATCCTGCTACCCTGGCTCCTGGCATCAGGGGCCCTCTGAGCCCAGAGGGATAGTGCCTGGAGCTGACCCTTCCCCCCCTCCCGCTCCCCCCCCAAAACCTCCCTGACCTGCAAAAGAGGCTGTTCCATGCTTCTGATATTTCAAAGGGTCAGGCATGGAAAGCAAGGAGGAGGGACAGGCAGCTTCCCAGCGGTGGTTGGTCGCCTGATAATGCATGCTCAGCCTCCATGCCACCTTGTTCTGAGCTCCGACTGGGGGCAGGCCCACCCTGAAAGCAGACGGTGACCAGGTCACAAGGAAGCCCTTGGGAAGGGGAAGAATAGTGTGGTGGAGGTCCCTCCAAAGGGGAGGTGGCTAGACTGGAGAGGGACTGAGCTCAATTTTTGTTTAAGTTTATTCATTTTGAGAGAGTGAGAGAGCAGGGGAGGGAGAGAGAGAGAGAGAGAGAGAGAGAGAGAGAGAGAATCCCAAGCAGGCTTCACACGGTCAGCGCAGAGCCTGACACAGGGCTCGAACTCACGAACTCTGAGATCACGACAGATCACGATCGGAGCCGAAATCAAGAGTCAGATGCTTAACCGACTGAGCCACCCAGGTGCTCTGGGACTGAGCTCAATTTTAAACTTTTAACCAGGGGAAGGGAGAGTGCAGAGACCTGGGCTAGTAGGGCGGGACCTGGGACCAAGAGCAAGTTCAAAGCCAGGAGGCCCGGTCGGGAGGTCAGCAGAAACTGGGTCAGAAGGAGGAATTTGGACTTTATCCTGAGGCCGCCCGCCAGGAGCGCCAGGAGCGGCTGGAAGTAGGGTAGGGAGTGCAGGGTCAGTGGGCCCCTGGCGCCGCGCGTGGCTCACTGTGTGTGCCCTGGCCCCATAGCCCTTCGGCAAGGAAGAGGGAGCCTGCTCTTCATACTTCCTCCGCCCAAGCAAGGCTCCCATCATCCCGGGCAGGTCGCCTGGGCCCTAAGTAGACAGGGGCAGGGAGAGGGGGTGTCTTCAGCTGTGAATCCGGGCAGTCAGACCCGAGGGGCAGGCCTTCAGGCCTCTGTAAGCCTATGGGCTTCTGCAGCCCTGCCTGAGCCTGAGGGACCCACCTACGTCTGGCTCCCTGAGGCGGCTTGACCTTGAACTCTCACTGACTGAGAAGAGCCATTTCCTTGAAGGTTTTCCCTCCCCGTCCCCATCCCAAGCATTGGGCCCTGGCTGCCTGCGTGGGAACCCAGTTCCAGCTCCATAGCTTATGAGCTGTGTGACCTCTGGGAAGTTACCTCACCTCTCTGTGCCTCACTTTGTTCAAGTATTGTGAGGATTAACAAAGAACAGCCTGTAAGACAGCCACTTTATGGAGAGTGGTCTGTGTGCCTTGTGATTAAGTCTTTTTGCATGGCTGAGGAAGCAGAGGGTCAGAGGTTGCTGGTTAATAGGGAAGAGATGAGGTGGAAAGGGCCTAGATTTTAGCCTCCAGCCCTGGGCTGGGGTTTGTCCCAAGATTAAACTCTTCCTCATTCCAAAGCCCTTTGGTCTCGGGGGCTTGTGAGCCATCCTATAGCTTCTCTCTCCGCCTGTGAGCTGTGCTTTACCCCTGGGGACAGAGCTAGACCATGGGGTTGGTGTTAGATGAGACAGTACCAGAAAGGATGATTTGGACCAGGGCCCGCCAGGTTGGGAAATGGAAGCGGGCAGCACTACAGGGGACAGGGACAGCACTATCAGCGTTCTGCACCAGAGGAGCCTACTTGTCTTGAAAGACGCCTCCTCCTTGAAGCCTTCCCTGACCACTTCGCAATCTTATCAGAGAATTCCTGGGGCCTGAGAAGTTGCAGCTTAGCCTAGGCAAGCGGAGTGCCCTGTACGTGGTAAGGGCCAACCATCTATATATCACCGAGGCACTTCTAGAGCGTCGTCCCATGTATTAGCTTATTTCATCCTCCTAACGGCCCTGGGAGGGAAGGATGCTACGTTTACAACCTCAGGTCTAAGGTTCGGGGACATTTGAATGTCTTGTTCATGGAGCATTGGCTGAGACACAAGTCCTGGCCCCCTGGTTCCAAGTCACACGCAGTCTGTGCCCTGCAGCACTTCTCCTGAGGCTAGGGCTGTCTCTGGACGCGTAATTTAAACTCCAAATTTCCTAGCAGCCAAGGTAAAAAGGAAGGTCTGATAAGACAGGTAGTTCTCCCTCCGCTGAAACAAAGAAACCGATCAGTTTGTCTGAAGTTTCAGACCTCTTCCTAGTGCTCGATGCCAGGGGGAATGAATTCATGGCTTCTATGTAACATCCCCACCCGGGGACTTGCAGAAGAGTTACAGAAACTTGTCCGAAACAACCATTTCCTCTTCTTTGTTTTAAAGTTTGTTTATGGGGGTACCTGGATGGCTCAGTCGGTTAAGCGTCTGACTTCAGCTCAGGTCATGATCTCACGGTTCATGAGTTTGAGCCCCGCGTTGGGCTCTGTGCTGACAGTTCAGAGCCTGGAACCTGCTTCGGCTTCTGTGTCTCCCTCTCTCCCTGCCCTACCCCCAACTGTGCTCTGTCTCTCAAAAATGAATAAATGTTAAAAAAATTTTTTTAAACAACCATTTCTTACGTTGATCCCACTAGAGGCCAAAGGCAAGCCATTGGCGAGAACTTGAGGTAGAATTTACCAGGGAGAGGACACTAACAGACTCCAGGTGAGGTTTCCCGGCTTCTCACTTGATTCAGGGTGGAGCTGAGCCATCAGCACAGCCAGCACCTCAGGTAGAAAGAGCTGGAACAGAGCTGGAGCCACAGAGAGCAAGGTTCAAACCTTGGCCCTATTACCTGCTGTGTAACCTTAGGCAAGTTACTTAATCTCTCTGAGCCCCATTTTCCCCCATCTGTAAGATGGGAGTGAGAATGCATTCCTCAAATAATTATTGTGGGGGAGTCGTTCATTCATTCAGTACAAATTCATTACCTTTGCCTGTGCCAGGCACTGTGCTAGGCCCTGGAGATACAGTGATAGACACAAGCCCTTGCAAAAAACTTGCCCTTGTGAAATTGATGTTCCGGGGGAGAGAGAATAACAAATAATGAAGCAAGAAACCATCAGCTGGTAGGAAAAAGAAGAGTATTTAGCAGGCGACATGATTCTGGCAGATTACTGGACACCCTCTAATTTTCATTTGCCTTTTCTTCCCGGGTAACAGAACTCTGGATACACGACTTCCCCAAATAAAGACTACATTTCCCAGGCTCCCTTGAAGCCGAGTATAGCCATGTGACTAAGTCCTGGCTAATGGGACGCGAGCAGAAAGTCTCCAGGAAATAGCCTGCAAGAGAAGGGGCACATCCTTCCTTACCCTTTCCTCCTCCCTGCTGGCTGGAATGCAGAAGTGATGGCTGAAGCTCAAGCAGCCATGATGAACCATGAAGAGAAAGCCACATGTCAAGGATGCCACAGAATAGAAGGTACCCGGGCGGGGTCCCTGACACTGCAGAGCACCATCCAGCCTGGGAGCTCCAACCTCCAGATTTTACATCAAAGAGAAATAAACTCCCATTTTGCTTTAAACCGCTGAGATTTGGGGTTGTCTCTGACACATAGTCCACACTGATTTTCCTTGACGCAGTAATAGAGTGGCTGGAGGTTATCTCGAAATGGAAGGTCAAAGAAGGTCTTTTGCGGGGGATGACATTGATCTAAGGCCTGAATGGTGAGAAGGAGTGGCGGGGCGGGGAGGAGCATCCAGGCAGGGTGGGGAGAGACAGGCAGGAATGATGCAGGTGCCTCCATGGAGCAGCAAAGGGCCGGAGTGGTCTGTAGCAGGGGGAGTCATGACGGGGGAGTCACGGGGGAGCACCCCTTTGAGTGCTGGGTGGCACCTAGGGGGCTCGAGTGAAGCCAGGAGACCAGATGGGAGGCTCCTGGGGTGATTGAGGAGTGGGGTGGTGGGGTTTAGGACTCTGAGGGAGGAGGGTTGGGCTGATTCATCCCTGAACACCTTTCCAGTTCCAGTCCCATCCCCCACCTCCCCTCTTCTCCCCCCTCCTCCCCCCACAGCCCTCACCTGCCCTAATGGCGACTGGTCCAGTCATAATGTGCAGGGATTACTGCCCCACTTCCATTAACCCCCGAATGGCTCTGCACCCCCAACTCACGCGGGTCCTTACACCTCTGGTCCTTCCACATGGGAGGCCTTGCTTGCTCTTCTGATGCACTTTCCTAAGACTCAGCTCAGAAGACTCCCTGGGGACATCTCCACTTTCCAATCACTCGTCCCTCAGGCCCCCCATCCTTTTCACACACCTGTGATTGCACCGCGTGGTTGTTAGGTGCTGCCGGCCCCACTGGGTATGAGCTCCTGGAGGGTGGATACTCTGTCCCCGCGGCTCCTTCTCCCTCCACAACTCGGTCCCTTACCTGTGCCCCCGGCAGATTATGCTTCCCGTTTTCATCGCATTAGGTGTTCACAACAGCCCAGAGAGGAACACCAAGAGTGGAGAGATGATAGGCCAGCTCAAGGTCACATATCCACCGAGGTCCCAAAGCCTCCTGCCCCCACAGTTCCCCTGAACCCAAATGTCCCAGCCATGGGGTGCTTCCGCATGGTTTGAGTCCCCAGTCCGTGAGGGCACAGGAAGTCATATCTTCACCAGGGAATACCCATGGACCCCTCCAGGTCAGCTGGCCAGACCCTGTCCTCTCTGCCAGCCTCCCGGCTCCCTTCCCCATGCCATGTGGACCCCTCACCTTAGCAGCCCCTGCAAACCACAGTCCTCTTTGCCCCGAATGTGGGTCCAGATCTTCCCTTCAGTGCCTGCAGGGGACTGTCCAGGAAGGCTTTGCTGGGGACTTGGGGAGAGCAGCCAAATTCATCCAGTGGGTACCGAAGAGCAGGTGTGAGACTGTGACACGTGTCTGCCTTCAGCGGTCACGGGCCCACGCTGCTCCACCTCATTGCCAAGTCCACGGCAAAGGACAGCTCACCAGGTCGCCATGACATCCCTCCTTCTCGTGTGGAATCTCAGCCTCTGCTCCTTCAGGCCAAGAAAGAGAAGACAGCCTCTTTTCCGTGGCCGCTGCCTCACCTCTCACTGAGGACAGGTGACATCCAGGACGACGGGAAATGAGAAAGTCCCATCCCTTCAGGAGAACAGCGCTCTCCGCCCGGAGGTTCTCCCTCTGGGACAACCCGTCCCAGCCCGTGGTCTTGGGCTGTGTGGTCTGGCATAACATCGTATAAGGAATATAACCAAATCACCGCTCGCGGTGCACCCCCCAGGCCCGGCCTGGGGGTCCACCCTTGGCTTCCCTTGTTCCTGCTGACACTTGGCCTTGGCTCCCAACCTTCCATGAGCACAGGCTTGGACAAAGACCCCATGGACCTTGGGGAGGGCTCTTCCCTTAGCACTAGGAAGTACCTGGGGGGGGGGGGGGCGGGGAGTAGGGGTAGGGGGTGGCAACAAGGACTCCACTTGACTACTCTGTCACTCTTGTTGCCTTCTCTGGGACCTGTGGAGGCTGCAAGGATCCGGTGTGACTGCCAGGTGAAGCCCCCAGCACTGTGTTCGTACACAGAAGGTCGGCTCCGTGTTCCTGCCCTTCTCCCTCTCCTCTGGGCTGGCGCAGTGCAGGTCTGCGGTCGAGACCCAGGAAACGGCGGCGAAATTGCTGGATATGTCGGCTCTCCATCCCTGTCTGAGTCTGAAGCAGGGAGCCCCCGGGCTGGTAGCCCCAGAACTAGGTACTCTCACTTCACTGTAAGGACACTGAAGCCCACAGAGGGCAGGCACTTGCCCAGGGTCCCACGGCCAGTCAGTTTTGGTGCTGGGCTAGTATGGTTTCCTCTCTCGGCGCCCAGAGCAGTATCTACAAACGCCCCTTTCTGTCTGCTTTCAAGCCTCTCTTCATTCGTGCCAATCTGAACTCATCTTTCAGTCTCTGCTTCTTTAGCAACCAGAGCCCGGGAACAGGTGACTGGCCCCAGCACCCCCAGGAGCAGAGGCAGCCCTGCTGGGGGGTGGGGTGTGGGCAGGGGCACGGCGGGGGCCGAGAATGCAGGCTGCTCTGGCCCGGGGGCCTGGGCCAGGCTGCCGACAGAGGAACCAGTGTGCCCAGACATTGGGGCTTTGTGAGCTAGGAGCTCTGTGTGGGGAAGGTTGTTTTTGTTGACCTGACATTGTTTCAGGTTGACTGAATGGCAGAGTTTTAGCATCCAGGGGCCGGCTCTTCGGTGCCATCCAGGGTCTTGGGGAAAGAGGGTGGCTAGGGAGCCCTCGTCCGGGGCAAGAAGGGGAGAGGGCTGCCTGGACCCTGTGTACACTGAGCAGGTCCCTGTGGACAAGGCCATAGAGCAAGAGCAAGTTCTGAGCCAAGAGAGAAGAGAGAAGGCTCCCATGCATCTTGGGGCCGGAGCAGAGGAATCTGGCCAGAGCGAGGGCGGACAGATGCAGGACAGGGGCATCCAGAAGCTGGGACAGACCTGCTATGAGGCTGGGAGCTCGAGAAGCCAACCATCCGACCTTGGTCCACGAAGGAAGACCGAGGAGAGTCCTTGAGAGCCAGGAGGGCATCAGGCGGCCCTGGGGGCTAGCTGGCTGGGGTGGGGTGGGCCAGACTCACAGCTGTCCAGATGTGTGTAAGAGATAACTCTGTTTACTGGGCACCCAGAAGGAGCCGGGCGGGGGGTGGGAAGGGGCTCCCGGGACCGTGGGGCGGGCAGATTAGGAGGCGGGGGCATGAGTCAGGGGTTTGGGAGCCAGGACCTGGTGCTGTTAGAGCAGGTGTGAGCTCGGCTGGTTGCAGAGAACACCGGTGGCTTCAGGAGTTCGCTGAGGGACCCCAAGGCTCGTGAGCAGGTAAGCAGGGCCGGGAGGGGCTGGGGGGTGGCCTGCAGCACCTGTCCCGAGGGCTTCTGCAGGTGCACAGCCTGAATCTGTGTCTAGGTGGGCACAGGCACCCAACCTCCAAGGGGGGGGCGGTGTGGGTGGGTGGGTTGAGAACGTAGGATATGTGTTGTTACCCCTAAGGGCACAAGCCCATTGGCACCTACAGCCGGAGAGCACAGGGCTGCAGGTGTTAGGAAAAAGAGACTGGCATGTAGCAGCAGAGGCGTGTGGCTGGGGTGGGGGTGGGGGGCAAATCTGATCCCCCCCCCTCCAAGTGTGGGTCCTTGTCAGGCTCCTATTTACCACTCCCACCGGTCTTACAGCCCAGCTCCCTCTTTCCTCCACGTGTGGGGATGTACAGGCCATCCGATCTCCCTCTTGCGAGGAAAGTTGGCCAATGACAGTGCTTCCCGTATGGGATGCTTGCAGGGGAGTCGACCAGGCAGACCCGGCACCGAGCCCATCCTAGAGAGTGTTTGCGGGGAAAGGAGGAGTCCCCCATCACCCAAGGATTTCAAAGCATTTAGGCTAATTCCATGGGAATTGAAGGAAAATCAGAGACATAGGTGAAGAAAGCAAGTCTGACCTTGATCCCCAGTCTCAGTGATAATGACAGCAAACTTGTACACTGAGCTCTTTGTGTGTCAGACGTTATTCTAAGTGCTTTACGTAGATCAACTTAACTCAGTGCTACAACAGGCTTATAAGGTAGGTATCAATATCACCCCCACTTTACAGGTGAGGAAACCAAGGCACAGAGAGGTTGAGTCACTTGCCCGAGGTCACGCAGGCAGTGGCAGGGCTAGGATCTGAACCCAGGCAGTCTGACTGCGGGGTTCACGCTCTTAACCACTAGTGCTGAACAGCTTAGAGCTGTTTTCTCTTCTAGGAGGCAGCTCAGCATGATGGCTAGAGATGTGGCTGGAGTCAGCTGGGCCAGGGTTTAAACCCGCCTCTGATACCTACCTACCATAGGACCAAAACAAGTTAACCCTCCTGAACCTCAGCTTTCTCATCTGTAAAATGGGGTTAATGACATTACCCATTTCACAGAGTAGTTTGGGGACTATAGGAGATAAGGCAGTACAGCTCTGTGCAGTGTGGGGGCGATTACACAAAGGCAGTGCTATGCCACCAGGGAGCCCTCCCTATATCATCTGGTCAACCCCCCACCCCGCCCCATCCCCGACCCCAGCCTCTGCCAGCTGTGCTCCACCTCCTGGGCTCCAGATGCCCTGCTCACCGTTATCTGGCCTTGCCCTGGCTGGTTGGACGGCCAGGTGTTTGGGGAGTTTCCAGACACAGGGCAGGGATCGGGTTCCAGGCTCTTATCAGTGCGAGGCCGGCAGCTGCGGGGGGTGACTGGGCCTAGTGGGACCAGCAATCTGGGTCATGGGTGCACCCTGTAAGGCCCCAGATGCGTTCAAATCACCCCCGTTCTCCTCTCTTCTGTCTCACTGAGGTCTCAGAACCCTGGCCGGAAGGCCCTCCCCATTGTACAGATGGGATGACTGAGGCCTGGAGAGAGGCTGGGGGCTGCCCAAGGCTATTCGGCCAGTCAGTGGCAGACAGGCTGCTTCCTGTGGCTCTGTACGGCCCCTCGGATCAACCCACTTCTCAGAAATGGAGGCCACAGTCCCAGCCTCACAGGTGGGACTTTTAGCCCCTAAGGCTTAATACCCTTGAGACTGCTAGGGATCTGAGGCCCAGGTCGGGGCAAGGCCAGAGAAGGGAGGAAGGAAACAAAGATGGGAGAAGAGGAAAGAGAGGGACAGGAGAGGGAGAGAAAAAGCTGTGTGACAAGGGTCCTCAAGGGCCGTGCCCTGGTCATCACCTCCCCTACCACCACCGCGAGGCAGGGACCCCTGCCTTTCTCAGTCTGGCGGGCCTCTGTCATGCCCTCTCCCTATCTCTTGGGACCCCAGCACCACCCACTCCTCGGAAAGAAATTTCTCTGTCCCATTCTCTCTGTGTACCCTCCCTGCCCTCTTCCCTCAGCCTTGTCTGGCACGGTCCCAGCTCTGCACTTTGGGCAGCCACTCCTCAGACCCGGACTGTCCTTCCCCACCTCTCAGCCCTTCAGGTCCTTCAGAGCTTCTCGGCCCAGTCCCAGGGTCCCCCTCCTTGGAGCCACCCCACCCCCAACCCCACCCGCAGGTCCTTCCTACCCTTCGTCCTGCCCTACGATCCTGGGCCCCCGACACGTTCTGCTCATCTCTTGTTTGTCTGGGGGACTCGTTATCTCCCGGCGCCCTCAGCCTGTCACGCGTTCCCAGTTTGCGGTCCCAGTCAGGGCCGGGAGCTTCTCGAGGGGAGGGACAGTTGTCTTGTTCATCTCGGCTCCGTGCGGGCACGGAGCGGGCATGTTTGTCGACCTGACCCGAATCGTCGTTGTCGCAACACCCAGGGCTTCAGTGGGTGAGGGGGAAAGGGAGCCCCTCCACGCCCAGTCCGGGGCCACCCTAGGGGACCTCTGTGCTCCCCTGGGGCTGGTCCTCACATTCCTGGAGTGACCATGCCTCCCTCTCTGCCAGAGCCGCAACTGAGCAAATGGAGGCGCGGGGCTCAGCCGTCTCTTGGCCGAGTCCCAGGCATCCTGACTCCCCAGTCCCAGAGGCACAAGCCTGCAGGGCGGAGCCATGCTTTACATTCATCCAAAACTTATTTATTGGTGGCAACCATTCTTCTAGGAGTAGGGGATTAGCGGAGACTGAGTAGGGAGGGACTGAGACATAGATCTTGGCACTGGAGCGGCTTCCCTACTAGAGGCATCCTCAAATGATGTATACATAAATGAATCAAATGACCAGAAAGTGACAGATCGGGTCAGTGAATGGCAGGGTGGTCAGGAAGGGAATCTGAAGAGCTGAGATGTGGGAAGGGATGAGGTGTGGGGGAGGGGCACCTGGGATGCGGGCAATTGCATGTGCAAAGGCCCTGGGGCAGGAAAGGCCTCGTAAGGCCAACAGGATAGGTGGGGAGCGAGTATGAGAGATGGAGTGGGGGAGAGAAACAGGGCCATGTCATTCAGCACCCGTGAGCCACTCCCAAGGACGCTACAGCCCATGCCCAGCAGAAAGTAGCTGTTTCTGGCAGAAGAGGGTATGTTGTGAAGACTGTCAGGGGAGCTAAGCTCCTTGAAGAAGAAACAGGTCATGTCCCCGGAGTTGGCTAAGTCCTGAGGATGGACAGGAAAAGAAGCCAGGTGAGGACTGGTGGCCAGAGGAAGGAGTTGAACCTGAAGGCCCTCCATCCTCTCAAACGCCCTTTGATCAATGCCAGCCAAGCTTCCTCTACCTGCCCCATCTCTCCTGGCCCCCCCGTGCACCCGCCCTCAACCTACAAATCTAGCTCCTTCCTCCAGGCCCCTCCGACACTTCTTCCCCTGAGCCCACTGTCTCCCAACACATGGGATCCCCCTCCACTCAAATGTAGCCTCCTCTGGGGGCGGGGGATCAGAAGACTCCGGGATGCCCTGTGTCTCACTCAGCCTGTGCTGCCCCACTGCAGGGACCAGCAGTGTGGGTTATGTTGGGAGCGCAGATCACCGCAGACAAATAGGAAATCTGGACAGCACCATGGGGGAGCGGCTGGTGAGTCTTTCGTGGTACCTGCAGGGCTCCTACCTCGGGGCTCTGGGAACCCCGCCCTGGACCCCTCCCTTCGTGGTGGCTGGAGAAGCCCTTCACAGCCCAGCCCTGATGGCCACTTCCCACAGGATGACTATGAAGAGGAGCTGGAGATCACTCTAGAACAGGAGGACTATGAAGACCCAGACGTCCCCGTGTTTCAGGTGGAGGAGCCAGTGGGTGAGCCCCGTCTCTCTTTGTCTTGTTGGGATGAGGTGCTGAGCCCCAGACAGAGACGGGTGGGCAACATGCCTTCTCCCTTCTCCACTACCTCCCCAGCCCCAGGGCCAGTTTCCCCACAATCCTGGTTGATTGAAGGATAAACAGAGTTTTGTTTGAAATGATCACAGGGGGTGACTGCGGGGGTGGGGTGGGGTGGGGGCCGGGCAGAACCAGTCACCCATGGCCAGGCCTTTCGATTTGGGACAGGGCAGCCAAGCCTGTCTGGGACAAGGGCAGGAGCCCACAGGCCACCTGTGCCCATCCAAGGCTGACTTCTTGGCCAGGCACTGGGTCTGTCCTGAGAGCATCGTTCTGTTTGGGGGTCTAGAGGTCCTGAGAAATGGGGGGCCGTGGGGACCCTCCCAGGACAGAGAGATACCAGGAAACCTTCCTGGCCCTGTCAAGGTCTCGGTTGGGGAGCCCCAGGTGGGGACCTGTTTACCGTCAACAGGACTTAAGTGCTGGCAATTGGTATGGAAGATAAGAGGCCCCTCTGAGAAATGCGGGCTGGGAGAGGGGTGGGGGGGTGGGGGCTATATAAGGTAGAGCCCACCCTGGCTCCCAGTGCTCCACCTGGAGACGGTGAGGAGTTTTGGGGTGGGTGGGATTGCTGAGGCTGGAAGGAGGAAGGTAGGGAACCTGGTCCCAGAAGGTGATGGGAGAGGAGGGCGATCCTAGGAGAATCCTGAGATTTGCTGCTCAGGACCCTGTACCTCGGAGGTGACCCTCTCTGTCACCGCTGAAGATGAGTCTCAAGGGTCGTCCACCATGCTTGGACGGGGCATGACAGAGCCAGGCCGGGCCAAGAACGGACACACGGGGGGCCACAGCCCATGGAGCAGCAGGGGTGGGGTGGGTGGGGTGCGGGCACCCCGGTCCTGCCCAGCGGCAAAGGGAGGGAGGCTTGCTGCGCTGAGGCTCACGGTGGGGGGGGGGGGGGTGGAGGTGCAGGACGACCCCGAGGGGGGCATTATCTGGGGGCAACCCTAACTGGCCTCCGGGTTTTCAGCTCACGAAGCCGAGCCGACAGCCACAGATTATCACATCACATTGTACCCAGAGACCCACGAGGTGAGGACCCCTGGGCTCCCCCAATTCTCTTTTCTGTGTTGCCCGTGGGACCTGCCCTTCTACCAGGGGAAGGGAGGTGAAGAAGGACAGACACAGCTTTAGCATCGGCGAACCCCACCAACAGGTAGAGAAGGAGTGGGCACCCCGGGAAATTGGCAGAATGGGAGAGGACACCCCTCGCTGATGGGGTGCCCGGGGCCTTCTTCCACTGAGCAGGGAGAGCCCTGGGCAGAGATAAAGTAACTGCTGGGGACCTGCCCTCCCAGACCCTCTGGCCAGGCTGTCATGTGCTCCCTGGGGAAGCACAGAATTACATACGTGCCCCCTCTGCCCAGGTCCGCCAGGCCCCGCACTTCCCTGCTGGGCAGCAGACTGTCTAGCTGCTTGGGAAGTTGGGTCTGCCCTCAGCGAGGCTCCAGGGAGTGGTCCTCTGGCCCCAAGGACAGGGAAGGGCATGCCGAGCCCGCTCAACAGTCTTGAAGGCAGGAGATCCACCCGATGACCCCGAAGTCCTCCTTTCTCCTTTTCCTCCCAGCTGTCCTCTCTAGCACCCCTTTTGGTCCGGAGGTTCTCCAAATGCCTCTGAGATGGGGTGAGGAGGCCGGTCAGGGAGTCGGGGAATAGAGCCAGGGCTGTGGGCTGTACCCTTCCCCACACTTGCTGCCTCGCTCGACACGCCCAGGCTGCTGCTCCTGCCGGTCCCCCTCCTGAGCTCGGAATCTGCCCCGAGCGCCTCCCAGGACCCCGGGCCTCCCCCAGACATCCCTCAGAGCCTGCTGAGTGTCCCCCACGTCCCGGGCTGCCAGTCTTCTCCCCAGGGCGCTGCTCCGGGCCCCGGAGACGAACTCAGGCCTGTGGGGCTGCAGGTCTATGTGGAGTTGCACGAGCTGGTGATGGATGGGAAGAACCAAGAGCTGCGGTGGGTGGAGGTCGCGCACTGGATGCGGCTGGAGGAGAACCTGGGGGAAGACGGGACCTGGGGCTGCCCGCACCTGTCCTACCTCACCTTCTGGAGCCTCCTGGAGCTGCAGAGAGCCTTTGCCAAGGGTGAGCCCTGCCGGGTGCCTCTGCGACCCTGCACCTACGGCTCGGTGGAGGGGAGGAGGGCCAACGTCCCGCCGCCCGGCTCACCCCACCACCCCTTGCAGGTGCTGTCCTCCTGGACCTGCCAGAGACTTCCCTGGCGGGGGTGGCCAACCAGCTTCTGGACAGGTTTATCTACCAGGATCTGATCCGGCCTGACGACCGAGAGACACTGCTCCGGATCCTGCTGCTCCAGCACAGGTGCCCCTGCCTGCCAGGACCTGGACTCCACAGCCAAAAGGCCCACCTCCCCGGCCCGCCTGCCCCGAGCTCTCCCTAGAGGCCCGGGTGGCCCCTCCCCCACCGGACCAGGGCCCACTTTTCTCCACGATGGCTCCTGCCTCGGACACCTCTTGGGGGGAGACCATGTCTCCATGCCCAGATCTGGGGGGCTACTGGTCCTCAGGAGGCGAGGCTCTCAAGGCCCTTCCCTCCATCCCTCCTGGCCCCACCTCGTCCTTCCAGACGGAGGCCACCCGCTGGCATCCACCCCGTCCTTCCACAGGAGGCCGATCGTCTTCCTGCCCCGGGGTTTCTCTAGTCTGGTCACTGGGGAGCCCCGCTTGATCCCTCCCACCACGGGTCTCCACGCTATTAACAGCCCGGCCCGAACAGCTCTCTCAGTCCGCGTCCCCTGTGTTTCCTGCAGCCATGCCAGAGACCTGGAGGACTTGGGGGGTATGAAGCCCACAGTTGTGACGAGTTCTGGGAACCCCTCAGAGCCTCTGCTTTCCCAGCAGCAGCCCTCGTTAGAGACGAAGCTCTTCTGTAAGGTGAGGCTGTACCAGGGGTGAGGGGAGCGCTGGAGAGCTCCCAACCTGAACATGCAGAGACATGACAGTGGTTAGGGAAGGAGGGGGCTGGATGCTCAGAGTGGCCAGAGGCGTCCCCTCACCACCCTCCTTCCAACAGGGAGAGAAAGACATAGAAGACCACTCAGCATCTGGAATTCTGGAAAAGATACCCCCAGATTCGGAGGCCACCCTGGTGCTAGTGGGTAAGGAGCTGGTGCCCCCTTTCCCTCCGCACCCCCTGCTTCTGCCTCCCGCCCCGGCCCAGCCTTCGTCTCCCTGAGCCCGGCCCCAGCAGCCCCCCTTCAGCCGGGCCTGACCACCCCACCCCCCACCCCGTCACCCCTTCCCCTCGCAGGCCGAGCGCAGTTCCTGGCACGCCCCGTGCTGGGCTTCGTGCGGCTGAAGGAGGCCTCTTCGCTGGAGGAGGCCCCGTTGCTGGAGGAGGCCGTGCGGGTCCAAGTGCCCGTGCGCTTCCTCTTCGTGCTGCTGGGACCTGAGGTCCCCCGCATCGACTACACCCAGCTGGGGCGGGCTGCTGCCACCCTCATGTCGGAGAAGGTGAGGAGGGGCTGGCGAAGGCCGGGGGAGCCTGAGGCGGGGCGGCCGCTGACGTCACTCACTGGACCGGCCCGGGCCACTTTAGTTCTGCTGGTCTGGCACATGCCGTCTAACCCAGCTGCTTCCACCCTGTGCGGCCAGGGGCAGGTAGTCCAGGGCTCCCGTGCTCTGGCCCAGCCCTGCCTGATCTGGCCTGGTCTGGTGTGGCCACTCCGACCGGGTTCCAGCGGGTTAGGTCTGGCCTGGTCTGGCCCTGCCTCCTTTCCCCTTTCCCCACTCGAGGCCCTGTCTGCCTCCCCAAAACCCTTTTGTGGTGGGCATAAAGGTGAGGGGGGCAGCAGGAAAAGCAGTTCCTAGCACGAAGGAGCTGGGGGAGAGGGTTCTGGTTCCTGGAGGCCCTGAATGTGGCCTCTTGGGTCCTTTTGTCTAGCAGGTGCAGGCAGCCCTGACCCTCTCTCCGGCCCCCAGGTGTTCCGCATTGAGGCCTACCTGGCCCAGAGCCGGGACGAGCTGGTGAAAAACCTGGAAGAGTTTCTGGACTGCAGCCTGGTGCTGCCTCCCTCCGAAGTCCCCTCTGAGAAGGCCCTGCTCGGTCTGGTGCCCGTGCAGAGAGAGCTGCTGCAGAGACGAGTAGGCACTGTCAGGCAGGAGCCCAGACTCTACAAGGGCCTAGGTACCTACCCTGCAGCCCCCACAGACCCTCAGCTCCCCCGGCGCAGCCCTGCGGGACCCTGCCTCCCCTCCTCTCTCTGTCTTCATGTCTCCCAGCCTCCTTGGCCACTCCCTTCCCATCAGCAGATTCTCCCCTCGGGGCTCCTGGGTCGCTCAGTCGGTTGGGCTGGGCGTCCGGCTCTTGATTTCAGCTCAGGTCATGATCTCACAGTTTGCGAGTTTGAGCCCCTTGTTGGGCTCTGCGCTCACGGCTGGGAGCCTGCTTGGGATTCTCTCTCTCTCTCTTCTCTCTCTCTCTTTCTCTCTCAAAAAATAGATAAATGAGCATAAAAAATAAAGATTCTCCCCTTGATTCCTCTCTCCCCACACCTCCTGCTGTTACCCCCTGTGACCACGGTCCTGTCCTTGACTGCAGATTTGAATGGGGGTCCAGAGGTCCCTGGTGCCCCGGAAGACCCTCTACGACGGACAGGCCAGTTCTTTGGGGGCCTGGTACGCGACATCAAGCGCCGCTACTCCCACTACCCGAGTGACATCACAGACGCGTTCAGCCCCCAGGTCCTGGCTACCATTATCTTCATCTACTTTGCTGCCCTGTCACCGGCCATCACCTTCGGCGGCCTCCTGGGTCAGTGCCTCCACATGGCCCCCCTCACCTTCACCTCTGACCCTTTGGCCTCCGTGTCGGCCCTGTCTTCCGTCCCGATCTGACGGTCGGGGCCCCTGCACCAGCCTGCCCGTGAAACGCTCTATTGGCCGTTGGGAATGACCTCTTGACCTTGACCACACTGTAACTTCTACCCACAGGAGAAAAGACCTTTAACCACATGGGGGTGTCGGAGCTGCTCATCTCCACTGCGGCCCAGGGCGTCATCTTCTCCCTGCTCGGGGCTCAGCCGCTGCTGGTGGTTGGCTTTTCAGGACCCCTGCTCGTGTTCGAGGAAGCCTTTTTCTCGGTAGCTCTGTTCTGGCCCTGACCCCACCTGCCTGACGCACGGTGCCTGGGCCCGTCCGCTGACCCAGCCGCCTCTCCCGCCCTTGCAGTTCTGCAGCAGTAACAACCTGGAGTACATCGTGGGCCGCGTGTGGATCGGCTTCTGGCTCGTCCTGCTAGTGGTGCTCATTGTGGCCTTCGAGGGCAGCTTCCTGGTCCAGTTTATCTCCCGCTACACCCAAGAGATCTTCTCCATCCTCATTTCCCTCATCTTTATCTCTGAGACCTTCTTCAAGCTGATCAAGGTAGGGGCCACGGGAGTGTCGACAAGCACGTGTGACTCTGTGCACGCGCCATGCGACCATGTGTGTCGCTGCGCACGTGTCCATATGGCACTCGTGCGGCTGTACCTTCACAGTGTGTGGCCGTGACCGCATTCCTGTTGACATCTGCTGCCTGTGGGCCGGTGCTCTCTTTTTTGAGAGGGAGGGAGAGAGGGAGTGTGAGCAGGGGAGGGGCAGAGGGAGAGAGAGAATCCCAAGCAGACTCCACACCCAGCACGGAACCCAACATGGGGCTCAATCTCACGACCCTGGGATCATGACCTGAGCCGAAATCAAGACTTGGATGCTTAACACATTGAGCCCCCCAGGACCCCTGTGGGCTGGTACTCTTGCTGTGACTGCATAGTGCCTGTGCCTCTGTGCGCCCATGTCCAGTCCTGCATGCCGTCTCTACACTCACCCCCAAGAACCACAGGGCCTGTGGTTGGAGCACCCTGCCTCCTCACCTCAGTCACCTTAAACTATGCCCACCTCTGCATCTGCATTTTATATGGAGGAAGGGTGGACGATGCGTGTCTGCCCCTGATTCTGCTCGTTGGTGGGGCTTTCTGTTTCCAAGTCTTTGAAGCCCCTTTTAGGAACCTCCTTGGCATTTGTTTCCTGCCCACCAGCCTTCTCAGGTCTCCCAGTCCCTGAGTGCTCACGTGCACACACACATGTACTCATTGCCACCGTGGCTTAACCCCACCCAAGCTGAGCCTGGTCTCTACTCCTGAAAACTAAGCTATAGAATCCCATTGTCCCTCTGTTACCCTGTCAGTTGGGGAAGAAGATAAGTGGATGGATGGATAATAGATGGATGGATGGATGGATGGATGGATGGATAGATGATGGACAGATTGATGGGTGGATGGATGGATAGATAGATGATGGACAGATTGATGGATGGATGGATGGATGATGGGCAGATTGATGAATGGATGATGGACAGATGGATGAAAGGGAATAGGATGCCTTGGTTTTCTGCTGCAGATCTTCCGGGACCATCCACTGCAGAAGGATTATGACTACAATGTGACAACAGTGCCCAAACCTCAGGCTCCCCTGCCCAACACAGCCCTCCTCTCCCTTGTGCTCATGGCTGGCACCTTCTTCTTAGCCATGATACTGCGCAAGTTCAAGAACAGCTCCTACTTCCCCGGCCGGGTGAGAACACCCTCCCCTCACCCTGCCCTTGCCTACACTGCCCTATCTCAGTCCAAAGCATGCCTCTAGGTTCCTCAGTGTCCTTAGCTCTCCTTCTTACCCTAGATTCCCATTCCCCATTCCAAGCCTCCCTGGTCTCCTCCTCATCTAGGCTGCCACTCTTCAGGCAAGCCCATCTCCCTTTCTTAGCATGCCCAGGCTGAGAACCTAGTGGGGAGCCAAGGACAGCTCTTAAAAAAGGGATGGAGAAGCTGTGGGGCCAGAGGTGGGGCTGGGCCAGGGGCAGAAGAAAGGAAGCAGGTACATTGAGGTGCAGGACAGGGCATTAGATGTTGATGGACTCCCTGGGAAAAGCAAGGCGCCCTGGGTGAAGAAGGGGCAGGAGTGGGAGGCAGGAGGTAGGGAAACAACCGGGTACTGACCACTGATTTCTGCCTTCAGCTGCGACGGGTCATTGGAGACTTTGGGGTTCCCATCTCCATTCTGATCATGGTCCTGGTGGATTTCTCAGTCAAGGACACCTATACCCAGGTGACCCTCTCTCCCCACTGTTATTTCATTCTCCCAGTGTCCCCCTCCCAAGAATAGCTTTCCCAAACCCAAAGCCGGCTAGAACTACCCCTACCCATCCCTGTCTCCCCTGAGAGCCCCAAGTCCTTCCCACAGCCCTACAGGAGCCCTCTGACTGAAGCGAGGGTCTGGGGCAGATTCCCTCTTTACTCCAAAGAACCTGCTTTAGCCAGGCAGATCTGAGTATGAATCTCACTTCTGCCACCAAATAGCTGTGTGATGCAAGGCAAACCACATAACCTCTCTGATCATGTTTCCTCATCTATAAAGCTGGGAATGAGAAGATGTATGTAAAGGGCTTAGTGCAGTGACTGGGTACAAACCATAAGTAAGTTCCCAAGTGCCCAGGACCCTGGCTGGCCCTGCCTCCCTGCCCCCAGCCCCCTGCCTCCGGTGTTCTCACCAGCATCCCCCTCCCACAGAAACTCAGTGTGCCTAAAGGCCTCTCGGTGTCCAACTCCTCGGTCCGGGGCTGGATCATCCACCCACTGGGCTTGTATTCGCCTTTCCCCATCTGGATGATGTTTGCCTCCGTCCTGCCTGCCCTCCTGGTTTTCATCCTCATCTTCCTTGAGTCCCAGATCACCACGTGAGAGCCAGGGTGGGGCCGAGCCTGGGAGGGTCCGAGGCGGGGAAAGCGACAGGCTCCGGGCAGGCATGACACCCAAGGACTGAGCGCGAGTCTCAGTCAAACCTGTGGCCCTCCTGACAATCAGGAGTGGGGGCGGGGGAAGGTCCAGGTTTTGCGGGACGTGACACTGTATAATTTGGGGAAGCCTTTTTAAGAAAAAGGAGACAAAACGAGGTGCCAGAACGCAGAAGGGACCTGTACCAGTGAGGCTCCCTGAAGTTCAGCTGCATCAGCTGCTTGTAGACGTTCTAGATGATATCTAAAGATACTTCTACTCTTAGAGTCTGGATTCTCAAGAGGGGGTGGGAGGGAGGGGAGCAAGGAACGCTAAGGGAGATGAACACAGCAGGATAAATAAGATACAGAGGGACACAAGTATGGAGAAGGAAGGAGGGGCAAAGAGGGTGGGGGCAAGCGAGAGCACTGCTCACCCCTGACCTCACCCCCACCCCCCGCCAGGCTGCTCATCAGCAAACCAGAGCGCAAGATGGTCAAAGGCTCTGGATTCCACCTGGACCTGCTGCTAATTATCGGCATGGGCGGTGTGGGTGCCCTCTTTGGGTTGCCCTGGCTCAGTGCCACAACCGTGCGATCCATCACCCATGCCAACGCGCTCACCGTCATGGTCAAGGACAGCACCCCGGGGGCTGCACCCCAGATCCAATCGGTCAGGGAGCAGCGGATCAGCGGGCTCCTGGTCGCTGTGCTCGTGGGTGAGTAAGGGCTGGCCACACTCTCTACCACCCTCTGGCCTTGCTCCGGGCCCCCAGCCCCTGCCCGTTAGGATCCAGTGCCTTCTCCAGCCCTGCCCGCACTGTAGCCAGATCTCCCCGACGTACCCCCTGCCCGTGTCTCCCAGTGTCAGTTGTCCACATGAGGGAATTCTGGAGGAAATGCCCAAGGCACTGAGACGGACATCTGAGTCGAGGAAGGAGCAGGGGACTTCTCTAGATAGGACCCAGCATTCAGAGTTTTATCCGACAGAAGTTCAGTGAATGGTGGGTTCCAGCCCTGCCCTGCTGCCAACTTAGTAACCCTCCTCATCTCTGGGCCTCGGTTTCTCGGTCTGTACCATGAGAGGGTTCATTAGATGCCCCTGAAGTCTCTCCAGCTTGGCTGTTCTACAACTGATCCCAAGGGCAGTGCCCCAGGCGTTATCTGGGGTGGGAGAGAAGACAGAGGGTCACTGGGGTTTGATCCAAGTTCTGGAGCAGCTGAGAATCCGGCTGAGCTCAGTGTGGGCAGCGCCGCGGTCACTGATGGAGGAACCAGGGAAGTTTCTTAAAGGAGGCAAAGTTGGTGTTAGCTGGAGGAGGGTCAGGGTTTGGATAGGTGGAGGGGGTTGGAGGCATTCTGGGCTGGAGCGATGGAAAAGTTGGGCTTCTCTGACCTCTGTGATCCCCGGAGGCTAAAAGAAAAGGCTTTGAAATTGGGCTGGCAGGAGTTTGACTCCCTGACCCGCCACTTAGTAGCTGCGTGGTTGCAGACAAGTTGCTTCCCCTCTCTGGGTCTGTTTCCCCATCTGTAAAATGGGGGTAATACCTGGGGGGGAGGGACGGGGTGGGCGAGGGGCGGGGGCCTGGGGCTAGGTGGTGGGGAAGATTAGGACGATGCTGGGAGTGGTTGGCCGTGGGCCGAAGTCTGAGGGGCCCGGCGGGCCGGTCAGAGGCTTGGAAAGCGGCACAGGCATTAATACTGTTGTGTAAAATGGGGGGGTAATACCTATTAAGAGGGCTTCATACGGTACCTATGGTTTCGTTCCCCAGCCCCTGATGCTTCTGGCCCACTGGGGCCCCTGGGGGCTAAGAGCGTGTGCTTCTCCCCGCAGGCGTGTCTATCCTCATGGGGCCCATCCTGTCCCTCATCCCCCTGGCTGTGCTGTTTGGCATCTTCCTCTACATGGGGGTCACATCCCTCAGCGGCATCCAGCTCTTTGACCGCTTTTTGCTTCTGTTCAAGCCGCCCAAGTACCACCCGGCCGTGCCCTACGTCAAGCGGGTACAGAGCCCTCCTGGCGGCCGGGCCCAGAGTGGGGTGGGGGGTTGCGGGGTGCCAGGGCAGGGCGGGTGGTAACCCCAGCCTCTGCCCGCAGGTGAAGACCTGGCGCATGCACTTGTTCACGAGCATCCAGATCATCTGCCTGGTGGTGCTGTGGGTCGTGAAGTCCTTCCAGGCCATCTCACTGATCCTGCCTTTCATCCTCATTCTCACGGTGCCTCTGCGACGCCTCCTGCTGCCGCTCATCTTCAGGGAGCTGGAGCTCAAGTGTGTAAGTGTCTGCTCCCCTCCCCTCCCCTCCCCTGCGCCCCCCACCCCCCGCAGAGCTGCAGGGGGCAGGGAGGGGTCATCCCCGGGGCTGGCAGAATAGGAGGGGCGGGTCTGGAAACAAAGGAAGGCAGAAGGGCGCAGAGGTTAAGGTCTGGGTCTGGGGCTTGCGTCATCCTAGTTTCTGACCCGGAACAAGTGGCTTCCTTTCTCTACGCCTTGGGTTTACTCACCTGTAACAGAAGTAATGGCAGGGTTGGAGAGAGTTAAGAAGCACACGGGCTGTGTTCCACACGAGCTGTCCTCACCGCTGGGGGACTGGTCCTGTGGTCTTGTAAGTAAGTCATTTTGGACAGAGTCTCTCCTCCAGTAGAATGCTTCCACGATGTGACAGTCGCTGTGGGGCTGTCCTGGCGAAGGGGTGCCCTGCCCACCGTCTGTAGGCCTTCTCCTGCTGGGGCACCGGATCCCCGGGGGCTCCTCGCCCATTGGACACCGCTCATCCGGACCAAACCTGGGGGCCGAGGGGGCAGGACATGACTCGTCCAAGGTTCAGAGAGAGCCAGGCCCTCTCCCTCCAGAGGCGCTCTCAGCACCCGGGGGGGGGGGGGGGGGGGGGGGGGGGGGGGGGGGGGCGGGGAGGGCTCATCTGCCCCGCCTCTCCCCGGAAGCTTACCCTCTCTCCTGCTACTCTACCCTCCAGCTGGATGCCGACGATGCCAAGCCGAACTTTGATGAGGAGGAAGGTCAGGATGAATACAACGAGGCGCCCATGCCCGTGTGAGGAGAAGGCCCAGGCCTCAGGGCCCCCTCCACCTTCCCGCCTCCCCTCTCTCCCAGGAAAAGCAGAAGTTCATGGGTATCTCATAGACTGTCATGTCCCTCCTGGGGTAGCAACTGGAGCCCTGGGGCTGTGGGTGGGGATGGAAGGAGTGACTAGTAAACCAGCTTTTATGGCTGGAGATGGCCAGTAGGGCCCACATTAGGAAATTCGCTGTGTAGTCCCCTCCTGCTGCCACATTGCCACGTGGGGTTCCCAAGCTGGAAGGCTCTGATCCGAACCAACGTCTTCACAGCCAGCACAGACAGGGGCAGTGGCAGGGGAGGTGGAGGGGGTGAGGTTCAAATTCCTGCATGCTGCGTGACCTTGGGCAAGTCCTCCAGCCTCTGCTTCCTCTTCTGTAAAATGGGTATAATTATAATAATACCCACGCTACAGGATGGCCACTGAGGACCAAAGATAAATGTGAAAAAGGAGCCTTGTCAACTTTGAAAGGACTGTCAGACGGTATCTTCAGGCTGGCCCAAGGTCACACAGCTCCTGAGCTGTACAGCTGGGGTTTGAACCAGGTCTCCTGACTCTGAGGCCAGAGCCCTAGGCTCTACTTTAGTTACCCACCTTCCCATGCCTAGAGATGCCCCTGCTGACTCCCCTTCCCTATTCCCACCCCCATCCCTTGGAGCCTCTCATCTGGGGCAGAGGGAGGTGTCCTGGTGAGGGCAAGGAGCAGGTGAAGAAGCAGTCAGGGCGGGGACCCAGGACTCCTAAGTGCTCACTCCCTCCTCCCATGCTCTCACTCAGTCATGTGTTCATTCATTCTGCAAACACTTACTGAGGGCCCTGGTTCCTGCAGATACAGGGGCAACCGAGAAAAGACTCTGCCCTGGGGTGGGGAATGGGGGCGGGGGTAGGGGGGTGGGCGGGAGGCGGTGATGCAGAGTCTGTGCTAGATTTGGATGGAGGGGGTGAGATCAGATGGGGGGGGAGGGAGGGAGGTTTGTAATTTATTGTTTGCGTATTTTCTAAGAGCTTTCATTGTACTTCGGCTTCACACAAATGCCCAGGCCTCCCGTTGGAGACGCACTGCCCACAACCTCACCCCAGCTGAATCTTGGGGAAAACCCAGATTTGACCAATTGGGGTAAGAGACAGTGGACTCTGCAGAATAGGGGCATAATCTTTTTTTTTTTTTTTTTTTTTTTTTTTTTTTTACAAAACAAAAATATAAAAAGAGTGGAAAGAGCTGGAAGCGGTGAGAAATGGTTGAAACGGAGAATCAGGTGCCTTGGGCGCCCGATGGGAGGCTCTTGGGTGCATCCCTGAAGGCTGACAGCTGCCTCTCACCACTTCCCCATTCTATGCCTCAGCTTCCTCATCTGTAAAATGGGGACGATAAGGGTACCTACCTTGTAGGATTCTTGTAAGGCTTAAATGAGACAGTGCATGTAAAGCGCTTGCTTAGCCCAGCCTGGCCTCAGGCCTCAGAGGAAGCGCTCAATCAACCTTCGCTGCTGGTATTGTGATCCTCACTGGGGTGTCCCTGCCCCCTCCCTCCTTCTGCTCCTTGAACACTGCTCAGGAAAGTGGAAAGAAAGTCGCCCTCACTGCTAGCACCCTTCCCCTTGATGCTTGGGAGTAGGTTTTGCCAATAAATGCGTCTGTGGTGGAGTGACTGCCTTGCTGCAATTTCCCTCCGAGAGTCGGGGGTCCAAGGGGTCTTGGCCGGACCCTGTGGACATGGAACGCACGCCGTGGGGCTGGTGCCCAGAGTAACCCAGGGTGCGGGCAAGGAGGGCCAGGCTGGGGGGTGGCAGGGTGTGTCCTGGGGGGAGGGATACAACTGGTGGCCCTGAGTCTTAGGGTGGAGAAGGCCAGCCGCCAGTGAGAGGGTGAGAGAGCAAGGGAAGACACATTACGCTCTGGACATCCTTCTTCAGAATGAGCAAGACCCAGTGGGGGGAGGGGCTGAAAAGAGTGTCATCCGGTATCTTCAGGCTGGCCCTGTCCCTTGTACCATGGGCCCCACATCCCTTGGGGCCAATCAGCCCCTTGGCTTGCACACATCAAGGTGGGCAGCGCCTCTGAGGGGCCTCGCCAGGGAGGGAAGGCAGTTTGCGCTCAGTTACGGAGGAACAGCGTCTCTTGACCAGCTTTTCCACTGGCCCTCATTCTGGTCCCCGTGGAAGACCACCAGCTTCCAGCAAATCTAGAAGGCTTCTGGGCCAGGTGTCACTCACCCCCTGGCCAGGAGGGTGCCAAAACATAAACCCTCCCCACACTTCTCAGCCTTCCAACGAGAGGTCAGCGCAGGGCTGGGCCGCCTGGCTTCCTTCCCTGCATCTATATTTACTTGCCGCCTATCCCCAGCTGACCCCTCCCAGGCTGCCCGGGACAGCCGCCAAAGGGCCGGAGAGCTACCTTGGCCCCAGGGAGAGCCGTCCTGGCTGTCCACCTCCTGCAAACAGCAGCTTCATGTCTCCACAGCAGCTGGCCCGGTCCTCAGGGCTCGCCAGAACCCCACTGGCCACCTTGAGCAGGCAAGGCATTAGGGAAGTGTGAAGGCCACAGAAATCAATCCCATCGACTTCCTGCCTGTCCTGAGGCCTTACTCCCTTTGCGCTTCCGGCCGCCCCCAACAGATGCCCTGTCCCACTCTCTCTACTGCCCACGTTTCCTCTAAGAGCTGTCCTTCTGCCCCCTCCAACCCCCAATACATACACACTCCCTCAACATCTCTGCAGTTTTAAATCCTGCTCACCCACTCAACCCTTTCTCGAAGACTGCCTCAACGTGAATGGGTTGCCGAAACGAGGTCCACACTGCAGTGTGAACACAAAATAACCCCCCTCAAGGTAAGAGAATAATTCAACAGAATCCAAAAGCTATACACCTGAAGACTTTCTCTCTCTCTTTTTTAAAAATATTTTAAAAATTTTAAGTAAACTCTACTCCACACATTGGGCTCGAACTGAGGACCCCAAGATCAAAAGTCACATGCTCCACTCAGCCAACTACGTACTCCTATACCTGAAGATTGCCTTTTTTTTTTTTTAATTTGAGAGAGAGAGAGAGTGCGTGTGTGTGTGTGTGTGTGTGTGTGGAGGAGAGGGGGTAGAGGGAGAGAGAGAATCTTAAGCAGGGTCCATGCTCAGTGGGGAGTCTGATGCAGGGCTCCATCCCTAGTCCCTGGGATCATGACCTGAGTGGAAATCAAGAGACAGTCGCTTAACTGATTGAGTCACCCGGGGGCCCCTGAAGCTATTTTTTTTTTTAACGTTTATTTACCTTTGAGAAAGAGAGAGACAGAGCATGAACAAGGGAGGGGCAGAGAGAGAGGGAGACACAGAATCGGAAGCAGGCTCCAGGCTCTGAGCCATCAGTCCAGAGGCCGACGCGGGGCTCGAACTCACGGACCACGAGATCGTGACCCGAGCTGAAGTCGGACGCTTAACCGACAGAGCCACCCAGGCGCCCCGAAGCTATTTTTTTAATAGGACTCTCTATGGTAACAAGAAAAAACTAGAAAGAGGCCAAACACTCTGTAATAGGAGGGTGGTTAGTAAATTATAGCAAATCACCCTACCTCAATATGATAGGCCACTAGGCAGGCCTTACAAATAATAATAATGAGGGGCGCAGGGCGCCTTGGGGGGCTCAGTGGGTTAAGCATCCGACTTCAGCTCAGGTTGTGATCTCACAGTTCGTGGGATCGAGCCCCACGTCAAGCTCTGTGCTGACAGCTCAGAGCCTGGAGCCTGCTTCCGATTCTGTGTCTCCCTGTCTCTCTGCCCCTCTCCTGTTCACACTCTGTCTCTCAGAAGTAAATAAACATGAAAAAAAAATGATGAGGGGCACCTGACTCGCTCGGTCTGTAGAGCATGTGACTCTTGATCTTGGGGTTGTCGGTTCAAGTGCCTACTTAGGAAAAAGACCCACAAAATAATAATGACGATGAAGAAGCTGCTGAATCAGCTTGGTGCAATCACGTGATCCTGGGCCTCTGAGGTCAATGAGTTTGGAATTCCAGCTTCGTGATTTAGTTGGAGAAGGACAGAAAACGTCATCTGCATTTGTAAAACGGTGGTAACGATATTGACTTCACAGTGTTCTTGAGAGGATAAATTGAGATCACCCGCCTCGAGGTCCTAGCCCGGTGCTGGCCTTTATTTTTTTATTTTATTTTATTTTATTTTATTTTATTTTATTGTTTGTTTATTATTGAGAGAGACAGAGCGCAAGCGGGGGAGGGGCAGAGAGAGCCGGAGCCACAGAATCTGAAGCGGGCTCCAGGCCCTGAGCTGTCAGCACAAAGCCTGACGCAGGGCTGGAACCCACAAACAGTGAGATCATGACCTGAGCCAAAGTCGGATGCTCAGCCAACGGAGCCACCCAGGTGCCCCCGGTGCTGGCATTTAGTAAGCAAAACGTTTATTCCTGTTTCTTAAGCAAAGCATGAAGTGCTGTGACAGTCAAGGTGACAGCCATGCAGGAAAGGATAGCGTGCACAGGAACGAAGTTTAGAGGCTTAGACGGGAAATATGAAAATGCCACAGTGGTAGAGTTATAGGGGTATTTTTTTTTCCCTCCCTCGCCTGGACTTCCAGGGCAAAGGGTTAAATTCATCATCCTCAGTTCAGGGTAGATCTGTTTGTTTCATCTTTCTCGCAATGCTTCAAAATGAATCTCAGACGCACCCTTCAGCTGTGCACCTTCCCACCAACACTGATCATTTTCTTAACCAGCTGCGGTGCCACCATCACACCCAACAAAATGAGCACTCGTGCCTGATATTATCAAATATCCAACCTACAATAAATTTCTCAAGATGTCTGTTTGCGGTTGGGGTGTGTGTGTGTGTGTGTGTGTGTGTGTGTATCTGTCTGTCTGTCTGTTCCTATACATTATCAGCATCATGTTCTAGTCCCGGCTCTGTTGGTGCTCTTTCTGCCCCACACTGTGGTTTTAGGATCCAAAGCTGAACACTGAGTTGCCTTAGCTCCTGTGTGGTGCTCCATGGAGCACCTTACCTTTGGCTTCTTCTGTCTCCCAAGAAGGGACACCTTGCTGCACCCTACTCCCCTCCCATAAATGACTTGCAGCGTCCTCAGGCTTGTCCCCTTCTGGTTCTGGTGAGAACCTCTTTGGGTTATGTATCCAGGGGCCAGGAGTGGATTTGCTAGGTCATAGGGTATAAATAGGTCTGTCTTGACCAAATATGGCTATATTCCTCTCCACGTTGTCTGCACCATTCAGCACTCCCACGGGCAGCCCACGAGGTTCCTATGTCCCCATGTGATTGACATTATTCAGCCCTTTTGATTGTTGCTAGTCTGACTGAGGAATTACCTCATTGTTCTTTGTTTTTGGGGTTTGTTTGCTTGTTTGTTCTTCTGCATTTCTCTGATCACTGTAGAGTTTGAGTATCTCTGCATTTGCTGATTAGTCTTTAAGATTTCCTATTACAGGGGCGCCTGGGTGGCTCAGTCGGTTAAGCGTCCGACGCTTGATTTCCACTCAGGTCATGATCTCATGGTGGGTGAGTTCAAGGCCCTCATGGGGCTCGGTGCTGACAGCTTGGAGCCTGCTTGGGATTCTCTGTTGCCTTCTCTCTCTGCCCCTCCTCTGCGCACACGCACTCTCTTTTTCTCTCTCTCTCAAATAAATAAACTTAAAAAAAAAAAAGATTTCCTATTAGGGGCGCCTGGGTAGCTCAGTCAGTTAAGTGTCTGACTTCGGCTCAAGCCATGATCTCACGGCTCATGAGTTTGACCCCCGTGTTGGGCTCTGGGCTGACAGCTCAGAGCCTGAAGCCTGCTTCAGATTCTGTGATTCTGTGTCTCTGTCTCTCTTTGCCCCTTCCCCGATCTCTCTTGGGCACTCTCTTTCTCTCAAAAATAAATAAACATTAAAAAAAAGATTTCCTATTATATAGGGGCACCTGGGAGGCTCAGTTGGTTAAGCATCTGACTTTGGCTCAGGTCATGATCTCACAGTTCGTGGGTTTAAGCCCCACGTCAGGCTCTGCACTGACAGCTCAGAGCCTGGGATTCTCTCTCTCCCTCTCTCTCTGCTCCGCCCTGACTTGAGCTTTCTCTCTCTCTCAAAATGAATAAATTTTTCAGAAACTTCAAAAAATGATTTCCCATTATATACACGGTTTTGTCATATCATTTGGTCATATTCTTACTGAGGTTGATGCTTTTCTGGGTGTTGATTTGCAAGACATTCTCTATCCTTTGTTGGTTTGAGATCTTGTTAAAATATTTTCCCATTTTGTCAGCTCTGTCTTCATTTTGTTTACCTCGTTGATCAAATCTTTAATTTTGATGTAATTAAATATACCCAAGAGGAAGAGTTTGGACTTGATTCAGTAGACACCAGGGAGTCATTGCAGGTTCTTGAACTGGGGAGTGACATGATTAAAGTGAGGCACGTGGGAGCTATATACAGGAGGGACTGGCTGCAGGAGGCAAATTGGGAATCTGAAGGTAAGTGAGCCAATAGCAGAGGCAAACAGACATAGCCCCCACCCTCACAGGCCCTGCAATCAGCACAGGACCATGGCATTCAACAAGAATGGTGAGGATTTGCACAGAGTGGTGGGAGCAGAGCGGGGCTAGAATTAGGCGTGGCTTCCTGGAGGTAGAGACATTTGCTCTGACTCCTAAGGGGAAAGTAAGAGCTGGCCCAGTGATGAGAGAGGGGGAACATCTTCGGGGAATAAAGGTCTAGAGAATGAATATATTCAGGGGTGCCTGGCTGGCTCAGTCAGTAGAGTGTGCAACCCTTGATCTCGGGGTCTGAGCCTCATGTTGGGTGTAGAGATTACTTAGAAAGGAAAAAAAAGAAAAGAAAAGCTCGGCAAAGTCAAATGACATGGTGGAAAGCCTGCTGGGTTGGCAGGCCACATGGTGACCTCAGAAAGTTGTTTCTTTCCCAGGCACCTGGGCCCAGAGCCAGATGACAGGAGGTGAGGAAGAGCTGGTGAGGAAGCAGAAGCAGGAGGTGTAGGCCATGGTTGGGGAGCTTGGCAGGAATGGGCAGGCAGAGAGAGCCCAGCTGACTCTTCTCCAAGGTGATCCAGAGACTGCTTTCCAGGTAGGGAGGACACATTCATAGGCACGCAACCATCTCTCTTTAAACCATATCTTCATATTTTCTTTTGTTGTAAACTTTCTGTATTTCCTTTTGAGAGAAAAAGAGAGAGTGAGAGAGAGAGAGAGAGTGTGAGCAGGGGAGGGGCAGAGAAAGAGAGGGAGAGAGAATCCCAAGCAGGCATCTCACCGTCAGCACAGAGCTCAATGTGGGTCTCGAACTCACCAACCATGAGATCCTGACCTGAGCCAAAATCAAGAGTTGGATGCATAACCTACTGAGCTACCCAGGTGCCCCCCCATCTTTTCAATTATTAAAAATCTGTATGTGAAACACTTAAAATTATAGAACTATCTAATACAGAGAACAAAAGCCTCCAGAAAACCTCCCGGTAATCACTCACTGTTAATCATTTAGGATATTCTCCTGCAGATTGACTTATATGGGAACACTAATTTACCTAGTTTAAGAAAATAGATCATACATAACTTTTAAACACAATTTCAGGGGCACCTGGGTGGCTCAGTCAGTTAAGCATCCGACTTTGGCTCAGGTCATGATCTCACAGTTCTTGAGTTCGAGCCCCACGTGGGGCTCTGTGCTGACAGCTTGGAGCCTTGAGCCTGCTTCAGATTCTGTCTCTCTAGATAATCCCCAATTACAGTAGGAAACTACAACTCTCTCAATTAACCATAGAACAAGTAGGCAGAAAATTATTAAAGACATAGAACACCTGGAGTGCACTATCAACCTACTTGACCTAATTTATGTTTGTAGAGCCTTCCAACTAATTATAGCAAAATACACATTCTCTTTAACTACACCCATTCGCCAAAATAGACTATGTTCTGGGCCATAAAACAAACCTTAACAAATGTGAAAGAATTGAAGTCCCAGGAAGTATAATCTATGCCCATCACAGAATTAAATTAGAAATCAGTAATGGGGGGTGCCTGGGTGACTCAGTCGGCTAAGCCTCTGACTCTTGGTTTCAGCTCAGGTCATGATCTCATGGTTTCATGAGTTTGAGCCCCACATCGGGCCCAAGCTGACCGTGCTGAGCCTGCTTTGGATTCTCTGTCTCCCTCTCTCTCTGCCCCTCCCCGACTCGCGCTCTCTCGGTCTCTCTCAAAATAAAATAAAATAAACTTAAAAAAAATAAAAAAATAAATCAGTAATGGAAAGACATTTGGAAAAAAAAAAAAGCCTAAGTATTTGGAAACTAAGCAAGTCACTTCTAAATAACCCATGGATCAAAGATGAAGTCACAAGGGAAACAGAAAATATTTAAAACTGAATGAAGATGAAAACAGATCAAAATTTGTGAGATGCAATTAAGCAGTGCTTAGAGGGAAATAGTATTAAATACTTAGGTTAGAAAATAAAAAAGATCTCAACTCAGTAATTTAAGCTTCTACCTTAGAAAACTAGAGAGGGACGCCTGGCTGTCTCAGCTGGTGGAGAATGTGACTCTTGATCTCAGGGCCATGAGTTCAAGCCCCATGTTGGGCATAGAGTTTACTAAAGAAAAAAAAAAAAAAAACTAGAAAAAGAAGAGCAAATTAGAACCAAATCAGGCAGAAAAAAGAAATAATAAAGCTAGAACAGAAATCAATGAAATTGAGTATAAATAAGAGAGAAATATAATGAAACCAAAAATTAGTTCCCTGGGAAAAAAATCAATAAAATTGATAAACTTCCAGCCATGCTGACCAAGAAAAAAAGGAGAAATATAAATTATAAATAATAGAAATTAGAGGGCATCACTACAGACCCTAAGACATAAAAGGATAGTGAATGAATACTACAAACATAGCCATACATTTCACAACTTAGATGAAACTAAATTCCTTGAAAAACATAAACTTTTGAAGCTCATTAAAAAAGAAATAGAGGAGAACCTGGGTGGCTCAGTCAGGTGAGCATCCAACTCTTGATTTTGGCTCAGGTCATGATCCCAGGGTCATGGGATCGAGCCCGGCGTCCAGCTCAATGCTGAGCTTTGAGCCTGCTTAAGATTCTCTCTCTCTGCCTCCATCCCTCTCCCCAGCTTTCATGCTCTTTCTCTATCTCTGTCTCAAAAAACAAAGAAAGAAAAAAAGGAACAAAGAAAGAAAGGAAGGAAGAAACAAAGAAAGAAAAGAAAAAGAAATAGAGACAACAATAATAATAAAACAACCCAATTTAAAAATGAATAAAGGACTTGAATGAACATTTCTTCAAAGAAGATCTACAAATGACCAATCAACACGTGAAAACATGATCAGCATTACTCATCATTAGGGAAATACAAGTCAAAACTACAATGAGATACCAGCTTACACCCATTAGGATGATTACTGAAAGGAAGGAAGGAACAAACGAAAGAAGGAACAAAGGAAGCAAGGAATGAAGGAAGGAACGAAGGAAGGAAGAAAGGGGAACAGAAAATGACAAATGTTGGTGACGATATGGAGAAATTGGAACCCTTGTGCAATGTTGGTAGGAATGTAAAATGGTGCTGTTGCTATGGAAAACAATATGGTGCTTCCTCAGATAATTAAAAATAGGGTTACCATATGATCCAGCAATTCTACTTCTGGCTATATACCCAACATAATTGAAAGCAGGGTCTCAAAGAGATATTTGTATACCTATGTTCATAGCAGCAGCATTCATAATAGCTAAAACTTGGAAGCAAGCCAAATGTCCATTGATGGATGAATGGATAAGCAAAATGTGGATGGAATATTATTTACAATGGAAATTATTTACAAAAGGAAGGATTTTTTTTTTAGTTTTAATGTTTATATATTTATTTTCTGAGAGAAAGAGAGCAACCTGGGGAGGGGCAGAGAGACAGGCTAGAGAAATTCCAAGCTCTGAACTCACGAACTGTGAGATCATGACCTGAGCTGAAACCAAGAGTCAGACCCCTAACTGACTTTGCCCCTCCCCGCTCAAAATAACACGTTAAGTGAAATAAACCATTCACAAAAAGGCAATGTATGATTCCATTTATGGAGATACTGAAAGTAGTCAAAAATGATAAAGACAGAAAGTGGAATGGTGGGTTGCTAAGGGCTGGGGGGAGAAAGAGCAGAAAGTTACTGTTTAATAGGGACAGAATTTCAGTTTTACAAGATAAAAAGAGTTCTAGAGATAGATGGTAGTGACGGTTGGATAACATAAAGCAGTAAAGATGGGGTGCCTGGGTGGCTCAGTTAAGCAACTCACTTCGGCTCAGGTCATGATCTCACTGTTCATGAGTTCGAGCCCCGCATCAGGCTCTCTGCTGTCAGCACAGAACCTGCTTCGTATCCCCTATCTCCCTCTCTCTCTGCTCCTCCTCCACTCATGTACAAGCATGCTCTCTCTCTGTCTCAAAAATAAATAAACATTTTTTAAAAATAGAAATAAAAGGGGCACCTGGATGGCTCAGTCGGTTAAGCGTCTGACTTCAGCTCAAAATGTATTTTGCTACCATTTTTAAAAATGGGTGGGGCGCCTGGGTGGCGCAGTCGGTTAAGCGTCCGACTTCAGCCAGGTCACGATCTCACGGTCCGTGAGTTCGAGCCCCGCGTCAGGCTCCGGGCTGATGGCTCGGAGCCTGGAGCCTGTTTCCGATTCTGTGTCTCCCTCTCTCTCTGTCCCTCCCCCGTTCATGCTCTGTCTCTCTCTGTCCCAAAAATAAATAAACGTTGAAAAAAAAAAAAAAAAAAAGGGAAAAATAGGGGCACCTGGGTGGCTCAGTCAGTTAAGCATCTGACTGGCAGGTTAAGCCTGCCACCCAGGTACCCCAGGAAAAAAGCTGTTTTGTTTTGTTTTTTTTAATCAATAAACCTCTAGCTAGGCTAACAAAGAAAAAAAGAGAGAAGACACAAATTGCTAATATCAGAAATAAGATGCCATCACTACAGATCCCATGGATGTTAAAAGGATATAGAGGTATATTCTAAATAATTCCACAAATTTGATAAATGGATGAAATGAAACAATTCCTTAAAAGGATACAATCTGCCCAAATTCACACGAGAAGAAATAGACAACCTGAATAGGCCTATATCCATTAAAGAAATTGAATCAAAAATTAATAATCTTTCAAAACAAAAAGTACCAGGCCCAGATGTGTTCATTGGTGATTTCTACCAAACATTTAAGGAAGAAGTTAAATCAATTCTGTACAATTTCTTCCAGAATATAGAAGCAGAGGAAATACTTCCTAATGCGTTCTGTGAGGCCAGCAGTACCCTAATACCCAAATCAAAGACATTATAAGATCAATATAGATCAATATCTCTCATAAATATAGATATAAAGATCCTCAACAAAATATTAGCTAATTTAATTCCACAATGCATAAAAAGAATTATACAACACAACCAAGTAGGCTATCTTTCACATATGTTGGGCTGGTTCAACATTCAAAAATCAATTAATATAATCCATCATATCAATAGGCCAAAGAAGAAAAACTACATGATCATATAAATGGATGAGAAAAATCATTTGACAAAATTGAATACCCATTCATGATATAAACTCTTAGTGTACTAGGAAGGAATCCCCTCCATGTGATAAAGGACATCTACAAAAAGCATACAGCTAACATCATACTTAATGGTGAGAAACTCACTTTCCCACTTAGATTGGGAACAAGGCAGGATATACCTATCCTCTTGCCACTGATTTTCTTTTTTTTTTTTTTTTTTTTTTTTTTTGCCACTGATTTTCAACATCATACTGGAAATCCTAACTAATACAATAAGAGGAGGAAAAAAAAAAAAAAGGAAAAGGTACACAAATTGGGGAGGTAGAAATAAAACTGTCTTTGTTTGCAGATGACATGATTGTCTATGTAGAAAATCAGAAAGAGGGGCCTGGGTGGCTCCGTTGGTTGAGTGACTCTTGATTTCAGCTCAGGTCATGATCCTAGGGTCATGGGATAGAGTCCTGAGTCAGGCTCTGAGCTGAGCCTGGAGCCTGCTTAAGATTCTCTCTCTCTCTCAAATTAAAAAAAAAAAAAATCTGAAAGAACTAACAATAACAACAATAAAAAACTTCCTGGAACTAATAAATGATTATAAAAAGATCGTAGGACACAAGGTTAACATGCAAAAGTCAGTCACTTCCCTATATAACAGCAATGAACAAGAGGAATTTGAAATAAAAAATGTATTATCATTTATATTGGCACTCAAGCTGAAATACTTAAATATAAATCTAACAAAATATGTACAAGAACTGTATGACGAAATCTACAAAACTCTGATAAAAGATACCAAAGAATTAAATAAACGGAGAGATTTCCAAGTTCATGGGTAGGAAAGCCCAATATTGTTGTCATTCTTGCCTTTTTGATATATAGATTCAAAGCAATTCCAATCAAAATCCCATCAAGTAGTTTTGTGGCTATTGGCAAACTGATTCTAAAGTTTATATGGAGGGGCAAAAGACCTAGAATAACCAATACAATATTGAAGGAGAAAAACAAAACTGGAGAACTGATACTACTCAGCTTCAAGATATACTAGAAAGCTACAGTAATCAAAACAGTGTGGTATTTGCAAAAGAACAGACAAGTAGATCAATGGAACATAACAGAAAGCCCAGAAATAGACCCACATAAATATAGTCAACTGTTGGACAAAGGAGCAAAAGAAATACAATGGATGAAAGACAGTCTTAAAAAAAATTTTTTTAATCTAGGGGCACCTGGGTGGCTCAGTCGGTTATGTGTCCGACTTTGGCTCAGGTCAGGATCTCACCGTTTGTGAGCTCGAGCCCCGCATCGGGCTCTGTGCTGACAGCTCAGAGCCTGGAGCCTGCTTCTGATTCTGTGTCTCCCTCTCTCTCTGCCCATCCCCATCTCGTGCTCTGTCTTCTGTCTCTCAAAAATAAACATCGAAAAAAAATTTTTTTAATATATAAAAAAAATTAATCTAATTAGACCTTATATCTGTCATCAAAAAATTAACTCAAAATAGATCATAGATCTAAATGTAAATCACAAAGGTAGGAAGATGTGGTGTATATATATCCAATGGAATATCACTTAGCCATCAAAAAGAATGAAATATTGGAGGCACCTGGGTGGTTCAGTCAGTTGGGCATCCGACTCTTGGTTTCATCTCATGATCGTGGGGTCCAGCCCTGAGTCAGGCTCTGTGCTGACAGTGCACAAGTTGCCTGTTTGGGATTCTTTCTTCTCTCTTCGCCCCTCCCCCCCTGAAAATAAATAAATAAATAAACATTAAAAAAAAAAAGAATGAAATCTTGCCATTTGCAATAACTCGGATGGAGCTAGAATGTATTATGGTAAGCGAAATAAGTCAATCAGAGAAAGACAAATACCATATGATTCCACTCATATGTGGAATTTAAGAAACAAAACAGATTAATATATGGGAAGGGGCAGGGAAAGAAGAGAGGGAAACAAACCACCAGAGACAGAGAACAAACTGAGGGTTGATGGAGGTAGGAGGGAAGGAGATGAGCTAGATGGGTGTTGGGTATTAAGAAGGACACTCAAGGGGTGCCTGGGTGGCCCAGTTGGTTAAGCATCTGACTTTAGCTCAGGTCATGATCTCGCAGTTTGTGAGAGCCATGTCGGGCTCTGTGCTGACTGCTCAGAGCCTGCAGCCTGCTTCAGATTCTGTCTCCCTCTCTTTTTTAATGTTTATTTATTTTTGAGAGAGAGAGAGAGAGACAGAGCACAAATGAGGGAGGAGCACAGAGAGAGGGAGACACAGAATCCAAAGCAGGCTCCAGGCTCTGAGCTGTCAGCATAGAGCCCAACGCCAGGCTTGAACTCACAAACTGCGAGATCATGACCTGAGCCGGAGTCAGACGCTCAACCGACTGAGCCACCCAGGTGCCCCGGTGATCACTTTTTAGATAAAACAACACCAAGGGCATGAAAGACATAATTGATAAGCTGGATTTTATTAAAATAAAAAAAGTACTGCTTTATGAAAGACAATGTCAAGAAAACGAGAAGACAAGCCACAGACTGGGAGAAAATCGTTGCAAAAGATACATCTGATAATGGACTATTATTGAAAATATATAAAGAAGTCATAAAAGTCAACAATAAGAAAATGAACAACCTGATTGAAAAATGGGCAAAAAATCTGAACAGACATCTCACCAAAAAAGATATATAGAGGGCAACTAAGCCTATGAAAAGATATTCAACATCATATGCATTAGGGAATTGCAAATTAAACAAAGAGATATCATTACACACCTATTAGAACGGCCCAAATCCAAAAACCTTGACAACACCATTTGGCGATATCATTAATGTCCAATATATTTATATTCTATGATGCAGAAATTCCACTCTTGGAAATATACCCAGGAGGAATGTATGCACATATCCACCAAAAGATACACGCAAAAATGTTTGAAGCCGTTTTATTCTTAATAGTGAAAAACTAGAAATAACCTGAATGACCATTAAAAGTAGAAAGGACAGGGGCCTGTCGGTTAAGCGTCCAACTTCCGCACAGGTCAGCTGGTGAGTTCGAGCCCCAAGTCGGGCTCTGTGCTGACAGCGCAGAGCCTGGAGCCTGCTTCGGATTCTGGGTCTCCCTCTCTCCCTGCCCCTCCCCTGCTCGAGCTCTCTCTCTCTCTCTCAAAAATAAATAAACATTAAAGAAAAAAAGTAGAAAGGACAAACTGTGGTGTATTTATACAATGGAACACTATATAGCAACGAAAATCGATGAACTTCTGCTATATGCAACATCACAAATTGATCTCAGTCGTAACATTGAGTGAATGAGGCCAGGTGTAAAGGAGTACATATTGCATGATTCCATGTACGTGAACTCCAGAAACAGGCTAAATTTATCTATGGCGATGGAGCTCAGAATACTGGTGATATTTGAAGGGGAATATTGACTTTGAGTAAGTTTGCTAGATGCTAGAAACATTCCATACCTTGATCTGGGTGTTAGTTACATGGTATATATATATACTATGTATACATATGTAAAAATCAGGGGCACCTGAGTGGCTCAGTCAGTTAGGCATCTGACTTCGACTTCGGCTCAGGTCATGATCTCACAGCTCATGAGTTCCAGCCCTGCATCGGGCTCTGGGCTGACGGCTTGGAGCCTGGAGCCTGCTTTGGATTCTGTGTCTCCCTCTCTCTCTGCCCCTCCTTGGCTCGTGCTCTCTCTCTTTCTCTCTCTCTCTCAAATAAATAAATAAATATTAAAAATATATATGTAAAAATCAAACTGAACTTCAGATGTGAGTACTTCATTATCTGTAAGTTATACCTCAATAAAAAAGAAAAAAATAAATAAGGAAGAGTAGCTCAGGGGGAAAAAAATGGAGGCTTTATGTCATTATCTTGAATAAAAATTTAAAAACGGAACATTTATTTTTTGAAAACATTTATTTATTTATTTATTTATTTATTTATTTATTTATTTATTTATTTATAGAGACAGACAGAGAGAGCACCAGCAAGGGTGGAGCAGAGGGAGAGGGAGAGAGAGAATCCCAAGCAGGCTCTGCACTGTCAGCACAGAGCCTGACTCGGGGCTCAAAGTCATTTACCGTGAGATCATGACCTGAGCCCGAATCAAGAGTCCAATCGAGGCTTAACTGGCTGAGCCATCCAGGTGCTCCAATGTTATGTGTATTTTAATGTGTATTAGAAACGTTCTGGAGCGCCTGAGTGGCTCAGGTCATGATTTCAGGGTCATGGGATCAACCCCTGTGTTGGGCTCCCAAGCTCAGTGTGGAGCCTGCTTAAGATTCTCTCTCTCTCTCTCTCTCTCTCTCTCTCTCTCTGTCTCTCTCTCTCTGCCCCTCTCTCCTGCTCATGCTCTCTCTCTAAAAAAAATTAATGGATTAAATAAAATAAAATACACATAACTTGAAAAATAATATTCATTGTGGAGCATCAAATAAATAAAAATGACTCCACGTACGCTAGGAATTCAAGGAGCACACTTTGGCTAACGCATTCCAGGCACACTAGGGGTTTGATATGAGCCGGGTGCTGGGATACTGGCAACCGAAGGAAGGGCTGGGGCCAAGTGGAGAGTGTGTAGCTAGGATTATGCCTTGTCACCAGCTTGGGCTGGAGTTGTGGAATGCTGAGGCTCTGCTTCAAGGTACAGGGCAGAAAACTGGAAAGGGGGGAGGGTAAAGTGAGAGAGGGGGCAAAGAAAAAGGACCAAGGGCAGATTCCCTCATGCTCTGGCCCATAGCCCAAGTCCTAGACTCCTGACCTCACCAGAGACGCAATAGATGTAAAACAAGCCAATTGGTTTCCAAGTGGGAAGAGTGCCAGCCGTGATTCTTGCTGCCCAAGGAATGAAAAATCAATAATAATCATTTTTATGATTCATGTTCGTCCTGTTTTATTCCAGAGCACTTTACCGAAAGGCCCCTTGGCCCAGCCAAGAAGTTCAGGGACGAGAGCCAGGACACCTGGACTCCAGATCTGTATGTGGAAGACTTGGGGAACTTTCTTGGGATCTAAGTTTCTCAACTGTGGCAAGTGACACGGTGGAATATTCTACAGTTTACATATATCATCTCAGTTGACCCTCCAACCCCCGAGGGGGAAAGCAGAAAACATAGGATTGCTGTTCTCATTTTATTGATGAGGAAACTGGAATCAGATGAGGGTAAGAGACTTGATCACATGCACACAGTTAAGAAGGTGGGAAAGCCGAGAAACTGGGAGCTGTGACTTCTAACTCCAAAGGCTTTGCTCTTTCCCAGTCAAAATAAGAAAGTCAGTCCCTGCCTTCTCCAAGTACAGTGTGAGATGGCTTGATCCTACAGCAAAATGCTCTAAATATGCTGCAAGGGCAGAGCCGGATTTGTGGAGACCTAACTTGTATAATTGGGGGGACGGGGGGTCTTTAACAAAAATAATATCAAATGATGAAACAAAATTAAGTACAGGGCACCGCACAGGCCCTGCAAAAGAGGGCCCATTAGCTTAAGCTTCATTAGCATCAAGGTAAATCGGCCTCTCCTACGTGCCCTGCCGACTAAAAAATCCGGTCACACCAGATCTTTGACAGGGTTTTCCTCCCTGTCTGTAAAACGTGGCAGATGTGGGCTGTGGAAGTCCTGGGAAAGGAATCTCATTGCTCCCAGGAGACATGAGGAATTACAGCAGCAGTGAGGCCGCTGAGGACAGAAAAGGCTGTGTGCCAGGGGAGAGTCCAAGGGGCCGGTGACCCGGTCGGACGAGATGTGGGCAGTTAGCAGTGTCGGGGTGGGAGACTGGCAGCCCGCGGGCCCCGGGAGCCTGGAGGCATGGCGCTGCCCGGGGAGCGACGGCCCAGACCGCAGGCTCGCCTGTTGGAAGCAGGCGTTCTTCAGTCTTCTGGCTCCCAGCGTCCCGACAACCCTTCCTCTGAGGAGGGGAGGCCGGGACGGGCGACCGCAACCGACGGCAGCGGGAGGGTGGCTGGTGGTGCCCGCCCAGGCCCTTCGACACCCGCTCCGCAGGATGGTGGAGTGCCGGAGGCCTACGCGAAGGCTGCCCCGGGGCGGCTCAGGCGACGAGGCCCGGGTGCCAGGCTCCCCTCGCGGCTCCCCGCCGCCGCTGGAGGGAGAAGGGGGGAGCAGCGCCCGCGGCCTGCTTTCCCAGGGCTGGCCGAGTCTTTTTGACAAGCTGATTGCATGGCGGGGATTGGCTGGTCCGGGCGTGACGCCGGTAACAACAAAGGTGGAGTTGGAAGAAATTAGATTAAAGGAGAGGGAAAAAAAAAAAAAAAAATTAAAGGGGGAGCTGGCAGGGGACCGGAGGCAGAGACCGAGGGGGAGATGCGCGAAGCGCGGTCTCCCGGCTCCCACTTCGCCCCGGAAGCCCCTTCGCTCAGACCCAACGGGATTATGCTCTCCACCCTAACCTCGGCCCAACTACCGACACCAGGGTTGGGGGGATGGCTGCTGCTTCTAGAGAAATCCCAACTCCCACCCTGACACCCTTTGCTACGGCCCAGGGGGAGAACTTTTTGCTCGGACTCCTCGGATCCTAAACCCGGCGGAGGTGAGGGGCTTTGAGAACAACGAGAGGCTCGCTCTAAAACCCGGAAGGCCCTCGCGGGAAGCCGAGATCCAGCGAGGCAGGGTGCTCCCCCGGTTTTTCAATGTGTTGCAAATCTAAGAGCTTCTTTCTTGCCTTTTCTTTTTCTTTTTTTTTTTTTTTTGTAACACCCCCCCCCCTCCTTTATCCCCCACCCCCTCGCTTTGGCTTCAGGGTTGCAAAAGCAAAGAGCAATAAAAAAAAAAAAAAAAAAAAAAACCCGCGCACACACTCAGACACACACCAGTGGCGACAGGGGAGAGTTGGAAAGACGCAGGAGAGAAGCAGGAGGCAGGAGGCAGTGGGGAGGGAGCAATGGGAGCGGGAAGCAGGCAGGTTCCCTCGCAAATCCCCCTCCGGCCCCACGTCGCTTCGCCGGCCCCGGCAGGGGAGCGAAGAGCCGGGCTAGCAGATGGAGGAGTGGAGCTCGCTCTAGGCAGCGGGCTTGGCCGGAGAATGGAGGAGCCGCCAAGCGACCGGCTGATTGGAAGAGAAACGCAGAGCGATGGAGGCGGGGGTAGGAGGACGATTTCTCTGCGGGGACTGGCGGCGGCGTATACGCCCGGGTCGGGCGCTGCAGAGCTTGGCTAGCTTTCAACCCGCGCTCGCCGGCTCCAGCCCCGCGCGCCCCCACCCCCAGCCCTCCCGGCGGCTCCGCAGGTGAGTGCGAGCTGGGGGCAAAAAACCCCAAAAGTCTCAACACGCCAACCCTTCCCCCCCCCAAAAAAAAAAAGAAAGAAAAGCATTTTTATTTTTCTTTTTTTATTTTCCTGCAGCCCCCATCGCGGTGGGAGGGAAGGGGTAAGGCGGAGTGGCCCGGAGGAGGCGGAGGGGCCAGGCGAGGCCGGTGTGGCCCGGGAGGCGGCGGCGCCGAGGCGGCTCTGACGGGCGAGCGCTCGGAGCGGCGCTGCGCTGCGCCGAGGCGGGCGGGCGGGCGGGCGGAGCGGGGCGGGCGGAGCGCGGCGCGTGGGGCTCGCCATTAGCCGTCGCTCCGCTTCGCCATCTCGGGCTTTGTCTGGCGACTCGCTGCCCCGGCGTCGGCTGCGGCGGAGCTGCGGCGGAGCTCTTCGGCCCGCCGCACCCCTAGGTGCCCCTGGCCCGCGCTCCCATTCACACGCTCGGTAAGTGAGCCCGGGCTCCGCGGATTTCGGGGGAGAGGGGTTGCTGCGAGTGGCGGCGGCGCCGATCTCCATGCGCCCGGGCAGGCCTGGGGAGCCATGCCGGGCTGGATTGAACCGGCTCCCAGAGCGGCTCCTCCGCCGGAGCCCATCGCCTCCTCACCTTTTCCGGGGTGTAAGGAGCAAAGGGAATTTTTTATTATTTTTTTTAATTCGCAGGGAGGGCATTTTGTCGGGGTAAAACAAATTTTTTTTATGTAAGTTTCGTGTGTGTGTGTGTGCTGTTCGGCAGCAAGGGGACCGCGAGGCAGGCACCGAAGACTGGCGCCGCGATGGGCGTGCGTGCGCCCCAAGCCGGTGGCCACGCTCCGGGGATGAGGGTGGGCGCGGAGCGCCCGCTCCAGGAGGCGGGAGAAGGGAGCTGGTGAGGACGGCCGTGGAAGCCCGAATCTGAGCTGGGAGGACTTGGGGGAGAGCTCCGAAGCAGGGCTGCAGGCACCCCTTCAGCCTTCCCAGCCGCCGGGGGGCCCCTCCGGGCACCATCTCGCGGCCGCGCCTCGCGCCCTCCCTCCCGCGCCGGCCGAGTCTGCTAGTTCCCCCGCGGGTCTGGCGAGGTCGCTCTCGGCGCCCGCCCGCCTCGGCTCCGAGCCCCGCCGCCATCCGGGCGGCTGCGTGTCTCCCTGCCCCGGCCCCCCCCCCTCCCCGGCGGCAGCAGCAGCAGCAGCAGCCGCCGCCGCCGCCACCACCACCACCACCAGCACCAGCACCACCACCACCCCCCTCCCCTCCTTCCTTCCCTCCGCCTCGGCCGCCCGGGTCCCCCCAGCTCCCGCCCCTCCTCCCAGCTGCCCCCCGCGGAGCCCGCCCGGGCAGGCTGTGGGAGGGAGCGGAGCCGGCGAGGCGGGCGGGCTGGCGCTCGCTCCCCGGGGGTCGGTGTGCGCTCTACGGGGAAGGACGCGCTCGCTGCCCCGCTTCTCCCGCCCCCCCTCCCGCTCCTCCTCCTCCCTTCTCCCTCCTCCTCCCCGCTCCGGCGGCGGAGGCTGCGGCGGCGGCGGGGGGTGTGCGAGCTGAGGCCGGGGCCGGCGGGCGGGCGGCGGGCGGGCTGCCTGCAGGCGGAGGGCGCTGTGCTTTGTGCTTTTCGCCGCGAGGAGCAGCAGGCAGCAGCAGCCACAGCCGCCGCCGCCGCCGCCACAGCAGCAGCCGCCGCCCCAGCGCCGCCGCCGCCGCGCCCGGAGGAGGAGCCGCTGCCGCCGCGGGAGGGAGCTGCGGCTGTGCCCGGCCGAGCGGGGGAGGGCGCCGCCGCTCAGAGCCGGGGAGGGAGACGCCGGAGCGGGAAGCCCGGAGGCCGCGCTGCGCCGGGTAACCGAGGCGGCTGAGGACGCGCGCCGGGGTTGGGGCCGGGCGGCGGGGAGCGAGCCGCGGGTGCCGTAGACGCCGAGGGGGACCCGGGGCGCCCTCCAGGCAGGGGGACTGGACGAAAGAGGATCAGGGCACTGGAGAGGACGCCGAGAGCCGGGGGAGGGGAGGGCAGGAAGCGAGGCCCGGGCCCGGGCCACGGGCAGAGGAGCCCGCGCTTCTCCGAGCCGGCAGGCGCAGTTCTCGCCGGCCGCCGGAGGGGGCGGCGGGGCCGGTGAGCGCTGCGCCCCCGCCTCCCGGCCGCCGTCCTCCCGCCCTCTCCTTGGCTCGGCTCCCCGGAGGCCGGGGCGGGGGCGCCGGCGGGGCTGGGCCGCAAGCTCGGGGGAGGAGGCGGCGGTTCCCGCCGTGGTCGCGCCTCTGCGCCGGGCTCCTCCGTGCGCGTCGGGGTGGCTGGGCGGTGGCGGCGCCTCTGGCCGGGGTGGGTGGCTCGGGGGCGGGGGGCAGGCTAGGCCGCTTCTCTCCGGCTGCTCGCCCGCCCAGGCGGGCGGGGACGGCGTCGGGAGCCCGAGAGGGGGGGCGGCGGGAATCCGGATCCGGTCCCCGGGGGCGGTGCGGCCGCTGCGCTCCGGGGCCGGCGGCGGCTGCGCTGCGTCCGGGTCCCCGCCGGGTTGCGGAGGCGGGGGGAACCGGCCGGGGGGAGGCGGGAGGAGGAGACTGCGGCGCGTGCCCGCTTTCGCGGTCGCGCGCGCCCTTTACCCGCCCTTCCTCCTCCCCCGCCCTCCAGCCTGGGGCCTCCCCGGGGCGGGCGCACGGAGGAGGAGGAGGAGATTTTTTTTTTTTTTTTTTTTGGCCCGGGTGGGGGAAGGAGGGTGGAGGGCGGGCGCTAGCTGCACGCGGGAGCTGGGAGCAGTCTCTCGCGTGGGCAGGGGAGGGCGCACGCGGTGGAGCCGGGCTGCAGGGGCTGGGGCGGGGGGGAGGGGGGGCGCTCCCACACCCACCGACCCATTGGGTCTACTAGGGTCTTGGCAGTCTCCGTGAAAGTGTGGACTTGTGCCCCCCTCCCCTTTGGGGGAGGGAGGAATAGAAAGTCCCTCACCTCGCATCCCGCCTGAGTGGGGACTGGTATCTCTCCTAAAGGGTGAGGTGGTTTTGACCGCGGGTTGCCCGGCCAGCACGACCCGAGGAGGTGGCTGGAGGAGGTGGCTGGACGGCTGAAGAATGAACGGAGAAGCTGACTGCCCCACAGACCTGGAAATGGCCGCCCCCAAAGGCCAAGGTAGGAGCTCTTTAACTTAAGCTCTCTTTTTCACATGGCTGTCTGCAGGGTCCGCTCTCCTTCAAAAGGGTTGCCGTCTGCATTCTCTGAATTGAGATGAGGTCGGCGTCTTCAGTTTTATGAGTTAAGTTCGACCAAACCCAAATTATTTGGCCTTGAGACAGTAAGCTGTATTTTTCACACTCCGTTTCCTCTCTTAGAGAGGGAGAGGGAGGCCTGTGCGAGCCTTCTTTCTGGGGTTCCCAGGCAGACCCCAGTGTGCCCTCTCTACACCCGGTGTCGGGGAATGGGAGGTAGGACGAGGAATGTGGGGGGAAGAGGGAGAAAAGAGGGATTGGAAAGGCTTTTCAGGTTTTTATTGTTATTAAGAGGACAAGATTTTTGGTGAGGCAGGTGGAGAGAGAGGATGTTTTGGTGGCTTTGAGGCTCCAAGCCATAGGCCGTCCATAACTAGACCCTACCCCATCCAGTAGGGATCCCATGGGGGGGGGGGGGGCAGGGGGTAGGATGAAGATGAGCATCTGGCCATGACTGTGGGACACTGAGAGGAGAAAGGATTATGGGTCCATGTGACCCACCCTGCGGAAACCCTGACCAGATGCAAATGCAAATGAAGAGCCCTTTTGACTACTAGCCTTGGATATCTGTTCTCCTACCTCACCTTCCAGAGTCACCAACCTCCAGGGAGGCCTTCTGGAGCTGTATTTCAGTGACTGGAAATCGCTGGTTCAGACCCACCCCTTTTTTTTTGCCTCCCTAGGGAGTTGGGCTCAACTCCCTGGACCCAGGGGATCCGGTTCTCCCTGGAGCCAGAGCCCTTTGCCCACCTGCCCGTCTTGTCTCCCAACTCCCCTGTATGGTTCGTCTGTTTCCACTCCATTTTTCTTACTTGCCCCAAATTTTCCTTTGGTCTTCCCTGAGAGGCCAAGAGGGAGTGGGGGATGATGGGATACCCATGTCTTTAAGGTTAGTTTCCAGTTACGCTGGAGAAAAACGTCTGCACGGATTCTCCTTACTGCCCACACTCCATCCTGTCTTTGCACATCTCCGGTGTCTGCCTAGAACTTAAACTTGGCAACACATATAAATGTGTTGTGCCTCCCTCCCCTCTCCCAGTAAGTTAGCTGTTTTCCCACCGAGCCCCAAATCACTGTAGCTCATTTCTTCCTCTCCCCTGTAATAAATAGTAGCCTGTGGCGGCCTAGCGTGTTAGAAACGGTCGTAGTCTTGATGCCTTCTGGACGGGAATCCCAGCTCTAATCCATATGGTCACGGTTTTCCCTTATGACAAGGTCGTGTCTTGTCCGTACCTTCCCATAGGAGGCAACCAGGGATGTGGGGTTCTCTGGGAAAGAAGGACTAGGGAAGAGATGAGGGGAAAGGATGGAGCTGGGCATGACTGCCTTTCTTCCCCCTCCCCAGACCGCTGGTCTCAGGAAGACATGCTGACTTTGCTGGAATGCATGAAGAACAACCTTCCATCCAACGACAGCTCCAAGTTCAAAACCACCGAGTCACATATGGACTGGGAAAAAGTAGCATTTAAAGACTTTTCTGGAGATATGTGCAAGCTCAAATGGGTGGAGATTTCTAATGAGGTAACTGATCTCCCCCCCCCCCCCCCCTTCCTGACACAGCTACACGAACTCTGCCTCAACCTTCCTGGTGGGGGAGAGGAAACAGAAGTCTGTAAACAGGAAGGAAAGAGACCAGGCGAGGTGCTCATGTGGTCGCCCTTGTGCGTTTGGGAGGTGGCATGGTTGACAGCACTGGCCTAGAGTTCTCAGTTCTGCCACTTTCTAGCTGTGTGGCCTTGAATACTTACCGTCTTGGAGCTTCTGTCGCCTGAGCTGTTCTGGGGATTGAATGAGGTGCTGGCATGGACAACCGCATCGAGGTCAGGTGGTCACCTTGTTGCTGTCCTTTGGTGTATACGGACTGCCTGGTCCTCTGCAGTAGGCATGGGCCAGCGCCTGGGTGCCTGCCTGGGGTGTCAGGGGCTGTCTGAGTTGTGTGGCTGTTGGCCTCTGCTCCTCCCGTGATAAATTCAGCCTAGTGGAAAATAGAGGAGACCCGCTGGAAAAGGGGGTAGGCTCTGGGGTGGTGTTTCCCTGTCCTGAACGTCCTCTTGCACTCACTTCCCTTCTTCCTCCAGGTGAGGAAGTTCCGTACGTTGACAGAATTGATCCTTGATGCTCAGGAACACGTTAAAAATCCTTACAAAGGCAAAAAACTCAAGGTGAGTTTCCAAGAGGAGGAGCATGGCATGTAGGAGAGGAATGGTCCAAAGAACGGATGCTGTCTGACCTTCACCGTGTCCTTGACCCTCCTTCCAGAAACACCCGGACTTCCCAAAGAAGCCCCTGACCCCTTATTTCCGCTTCTTCATGGAGAAGCGGGCCAAGTATGCGAAACTCCACCCTGAGATGAGCAACCTGGACCTGACCAAGATTTTGTCCAAGAAATACAAGGAGCTGCCGGAGAAGAAGAAGGTGGGGGGAGGGGGGCTTTGGCGGGAGGAAGGGAGAGGCAGGGAGCAGCCGGTGTGGTGTAGGTCAGCCGTCGGGGGGAGGCTCAGACAGAGGGACTCGGTGTCAGGGATACGGGTGGGTCAGCGTAGCAGAGTGTAGGGTCTTGGGCAGCCACACTTGATCTCCCCGTCCCGCACACCGTCAGGCACGGGCACTGTCGAAGGTGTAATCCAAACTGAAGCAGGCGCTCAGACCAACATTTTGCCCCCCGGACCATTCACAGCGTTCTCTCACACGGCTCTGCCCCTGTGCACGCATCCTCGCTCTGAGGCTGGCACAGCAGGTCCACCCTCTGACATTTCCCAGCGTGGTCTCATTTGATGTGTGCCGTATCCTTGGAAAGGTAACCCCCGGAGGAGGGGTTATTCCGATCCTGTGGGCAAGGAACTGAGGCTCAGGTGGCACCCGTGTCCCGGGTCCCACAACTAGTGACAGCAGAGCAGGACTTGGGTCCGGTGCTCTTCTCACTGCCATGTCCGTCCGTACATTATTAGGTGGGCTTCCTTCCTCTGTACGCGTGTTCGCCCAAGGACATACCTTGTCCTTTGGGGCCTTGTGCTATCCCGGGCCATCGGAGATCCTTAACCTTGGGCGGAGGTTACCCGAGTCGCCCAGGGCAGGGGTGGACACGAGCGCAGTGAGGTCAGGTGGACCCTCACAGAAGCTGGCAGCAAAGCCTGTAGCAGGGCCCGAGGGAGGTGGGGTGGGGAGAGAGACAGACACCGCTGGTGCTGGACTTGCAGGGTGGAGCCAGGGAGAGGAGTCGGGGAGGGGCAGCGGGAGAGGCAAGAGGGCACGTTTGCCGGAAGAGGAAACAAAGCCATAACCCAGCCGGCACACCACGCGCAGCCCTCTTCTGGTCTGTGTACTCTGGCTGCAGGCTCACGTGCCCTTGGTTCTGTGCCCAAAAAGGAGCCAGCTTGGCTGGGGGAAACCGGCTGCCCAGGCCAAGCAGGAGTAGGAACTGGCGGAGTTCTCCTTGACCCCTCTGATGGGGATGTTGCAGAGCTGGCTGCACACACGATGCCCAGACACACACAGGATGGGAGGGAGAGGCAGAGGGTCCAAGGACCAGGGAAGGACAAGAAGCTACATGGTAGGGTGGACAGGGTGCTGGCCTGGGGGACGCAAGACTGGGGCCTGGTGTCCTGACTACCACTGAATTGCTCTGTATGTGACCTTTGGTAAGTTACTTCGTTTCTCTGGACATGGTCTTTATCTGAGGTGCAGAGAGTAAGCCCGATCCGTACGGTGCCTTCCTGTTCTGAAGGCTGCTGAGTTGTGTGAGGAGGGCCAAAATTGGGGCAGGGTAGGCTGGGCGCTGCTCCCTGTCTTCTGCAGGAACCACAGGGGAAAGTGAAGCTGTCCCTTCCCGTGCCTCGTGCCTCTTCTGTGAGAGGCAGGGGTTAGGCTCGGTTGTCATGAGCCCCTGGTCCCTTCTAAGGCTGACTCTTGTGAATGGGGGAGAAAGGAGAGCTGGACATCGAGTGGGAGCCAGGACAGGAGGCAGATGAGGAAAGGAAAGAACGGATTGGAAAGGAAGTTTGAGGAAGGAGCCTGGAAGAAAGGATTGGAGGCAGGGAAGAAGGTGATGGGAGGGGGTTAGGAATGGGAACTGGATGTAGTGGCTTGGGAAGAAAACCCAAATTCAAGAGACAGATCTGTCAGAATGTCATTTACATTGCAAGAACTCACTCTAGGTTCCTTCGACACCATCTCCCCTCAGCCCTCGAAAACAGGGTCCAGCCTGGCCCTGGCCCTGTGGGCCACCCCTGAGGCAGCAAACCATTATCAGCTGCTACAGACATTGGAGGAGGGAATGATCCGGAGGAGGCCTACACCCCGCCCCCGCCCCCAGCTCCTCATCGTGGAGAGTTTTGCGGTGCTGGGGAAAGGTGGGGAGGTAGGGTCAGGGGGAGTCCCAGCCCGGTCACTGCTCACTGTGACTGGCTACGGTTGAGTCTCCCCAACCCACTGGAAGGCAGGCCACCATCTCCTGCGAGCTCATGCCACCCTCTGTCCACGTCACCACTGGGAGGCAGAATAGCTAGCAAGGAGGACTCGGTGGTTTTTATAGCTCAGGCTTTGGGTCCTGGATGACCCCGTCCCCTCCTCCCCCAGATGAAATATATTCAGGACTTCCAGAGAGAAAAACAGGAGTTCGAGCGAAACCTGGCCCGGTTCAGGTAAGGCAGTGGAGCCCAGAGGAGGGCCACAGGGTATTGGGTGTGGCAGGATAGGGTGACACTGACCAGAGCCTCGAGTTTGCCATTTGTGAGGCACGGAAGATGGATGGGTCGTGTGTAGACCCTAGTGGGTCATGCTCAAGGGCAGGGACAGGCAGGCGGCTGCTGTCCCAAGAGGCCCCGATTGATAGGCCTAGGAGCCTTGGGTGGGTGGGGCAGCTAGACGGGGTCTCCCGGGCAGGATTCCCACCCCCCGCACCTGCTGATTGTTGCTCCCCGTGCCCTGGCTAGGGAGGATCACCCTGACCTAATCCAGAATGCCAAGAAGTCGGACATCCCCGAGAAGCCCAAAACCCCCCAGCAGCTGTGGTACACCCATGAGAAGAAGGTGTATCTCAAAGTGCGGCCAGATGTGAGTGTCCGGCCAGGGGGTGGGGATGGAGGGCGCACGGTGGTGGCAAGGGGGGAGCCGCGCCAGGTCGGCCGGGCACGGTGCAGGGGAGCAGGAGAGGAGGCCCCTCCCCAGGGGTGGGCTGCATGGACAGGGCCTGGGCCAGCTGGCGTGCGAGCGTGTGTGTGCGTGCGTGTGTGAGCCTGTCCCCTTGCACCCAGGCGGGACCCCCGCCTCTCCACCTTCCCCTCCTGGCCTGTGGGGGACACTCATGTGACCTCCTGTGGCCTGAGGGGGCGGGGGCCTCTGTGCCCCCCTCCCCCTCCCCTCTCCCTGCCCCTGGCTGCCTGTGTGTGTCTGACGGCTTTTGGTTTGCAGGCCACTACGAAGGAGGTGAAGGACTCCCTGGGGAAGCAGTGGTCTCAGCTCTCGGACAAAAAGAGGCTGAAATGGATTCATAAGGCCCTGGAGCAGCGGAAGGAGTACGAGGTTAGGCTTCCGCTGCGCTCCTCCCCATCCGGCTCTTCAAGAGCCTCTGCCCTCCATCTCTGTGACCTCCGCACTCTGCGGGAGGCGGTCACTCCCTGTCCCTCCATTGAGGGAGGGGCCTTCTGGGCCCCTCACCTCTGCCCCTACCTTCCCCGCCCCCCTCCCCTCCATGAGATCTCAGGCTAGGGCAGGGCAGGGCACCACGTCTCGTGTGATATAGCAGACACACGGCCACCCCCCAGCTTTGCTCCCTGCCTCCCCTCCCCAGCGGCTCTCCCCCCTCCCCGGCCCCGGCTAACCCCACACCCCGTTGCCCTCCGTCCCCCCACCTCACTCTGCAGGAGATTATGCGTGACTATATCCAGAAGCACCCCGAGCTGAACATCAGTGAGGAGGGCATCACCAAGTCCACCCTCACCAAGGCCGAACGCCAGCTCAAGGACAAGTTTGATGGGCGACCCACCAAGCCACCTCCGTGAGCGCTGCCCTGGGGTGGGGTGGGCGAGTGGGCAAGCGGGCATCTAGGGAGCTGGGCCAGCAACATTGGCCAGCGTCCGAAGTTGAGGAAGCCTGTCGCCCTGAGCCGCCCCGGTCGCTCAGGGAGATGCTCCTCCTTTCCTGCTGGTTCTGATAGGAACAGCTACTCGCTGTACTGCGCGGAGTTGATGGCCAACATGAAGGACGTGCCCAGCACTGAGCGAATGGTGTTATGCAGCCAGCAGTGGAAGCTGCTCTCCCAGAAGGAGAAGGATGCCTATCACAAGAAGTGTGACCAGGTGAGCTATGCTGAGGAACTTCTGGAGACCCTTGGGCCTGGCCTCAGAAACCTGAAGCATGACATCTGGCCCCAGCTAGGGGTCAGTCAGGAATTGACCAAACGGATCTCGGGCGCCTGCTGCAGACTTGGTGGTGTCTGGGCTGACGTCTACCATCTATAGGGGAAAATGAGGTCCTGTCCAGGTTCTGGACATTTTGCAGAGGACTACTGTCCCTTGAGAACTGGAGGGTCTGACCCTGACTCCCCCTTCCTTCCCCAGAAAAAGAAAGATTACGAAGTGGAGCTGCTCCGTTTTCTAGAGGTGAGCGTTGTTATAGGCGGGGCATTGGGCAGACAGGCATTGGGATGGAACAAGTCCCTTTGGACAACCTGGGAGCAGGCTGGGAGCCAGGTGCACAGCCCCATGCCACCTCTTGTCTCTGGACCAGAGCCTTCCTGAGGAGGAACAGCAGCGGGTCCTGGGGGAGGAGAAGATGTTAAGCATCAACAAGAAGCAGGCCACCAGCCCAGCCTCCAAGAAGCCCTCCCAGGAAGGGGGCAAGGTGGGCAGGGGGCAGAACTGGGGCGGAGGGGGGAAGATGGGGCTCCCCACCAACACCCCATGGAACCCGGCCCTCTTCGTTCACCTGTAGGGAGGCTCAGAGAAGCCCAAGCGGCCCGTGTCGGCCATGTTCATCTTCTCTGAAGAAAAGCGGCGGCAGCTGCAAGAGGAACGGCCCGAGCTCTCGGAGAGCGAGCTGACCCGGCTTCTGGCCCGCATGTGGAACGACTTGTCGGAAAAGAAGAAGGTCAGGCTCCCTAGGCCAGAGGGGCTGCCGGGCCGAGACCAGGCCGCTTCTCCCCCAGGGGCTAGCTTCACTTCCTCACCCTTGGCCTGTGTGAGCCACACGTGTGCCTGAGCTCAGAGCGAGCGAGCGAGCGAGCGAGTGAGTGAGCTAGCGAGGCTGGGAGCTCCGCAGGCCGGAAGGCGGGAAGCTGTCAGCTGAGGGCTCTGGCTCCCTGGGGAGCAGAGCCGGTTGGCGGGCTGAGCCCCAGGCTGGAGACATCTGCACCAGCCCACGCCTCTGCCTCTGCTCTGCACTCCCCGCCCTTGCGGAGGGGGTTGGGGGGGGGGGGGGAGATTTCAACTGCTGGCTGAGGAACGCGCGCCCCCTTGGGGCGGCCGGAAGGCTGACGCCACTGCTATCCCTCCGCAGGCCAAGTACAAGGCCCGGGAGGCTGCGCTGAAGGCCCAGTCGGAGAGGAAGCCAGGCGGGGACCGCGAGGAACGGGGCAAGCTGCCTGAGTCGCCCAAGAGAGCTGAGGAGATCTGGCAACAGAGCGTCATCGGGGACTACCTGGCCCGCTTCAAGGTGGCAGGGAGCTGGAAAGGGGTTGCTCAGCAGGCTGCCTACACGGGCCGCCTCCGGCCCCAGGGGACCCTTGCCGTAGCTGACACCCCTGTTTGTCTCCAGAATGACCGGGTAAAGGCCTTGAAAGCCATGGAGATGACCTGGAACAACATGGAGAAGAAGGAGAAACTGATGTGGATTAAGAAGGCAGCCGAAGACCAAAAGCGATACGAGGTGGGAAGGATTCTGCTGCTCGGCCCAGTGGGCGGGGTGGAGCTGGGGCCGCCTCCCTCCACTGCACTGGTGGGAGCATCCTTTTGGGTGGGCAGCTTTCCTCCCTGGGTGGGCCGTGGACCCAAAAGGCCCAGCCTCGGTTGTGTGACCCCGAGCAAATCTCCCAACTTCCTTTTCTGAGCCTCGGTCACACATCAGTAAAGTGGGGACAGTGATGCCGGTCACGTGGGTGCGGTTGTGACTGCACTTTCGAGCAACGGCGCCTGACCCAGGTGTGAGCTGTTGGGAAGTGGCTCCCTGGCTCTGCCTCGGTTTCTCCTCCTCCCCCGGGACATAAGAGGAGAGCCGGCTCAGGCACTGATGGCACGGGGCAGGAGGTAGGAATGTTTCTGGGTGGGAGGGGGGGTGGAGCGAGTGTGACCTTTCGGGGTGTCCCCGCAGAGAGAGCTGAGCGAGATGCGGGCACCCCCAGCTGCCGCGAACTCGTCCAAAAAGATGAAGTTCCAAGGAGAGCCCAAGAAGCCTCCCATGTGAGTCCCGTGTCCGGAACCCACCCTGGCGCTGGGGAAGGTCACGGCTGAAGGGCTGCTGGGCCAGGGTCCTAACCCTGCCTGCACCACCCCACCTCCTAGGAACGGTTACCAGAAGTTCTCCCAGGAGCTGCTGTCCAACGGGGAGCTGAACCACCTGCCGCTGAAGGAGCGCATGGTCGAGATTGGCAGCCGCTGGCAGCGCATCTCCCAGAGCCAGAAGGAGCACTACAAAAAGTTGGCAGAGGAGCAGCAGAAGCAGTACAAAGTACACCTGGACCTCTGGGTCAAGGTGAGCGGGCTTGGACCCTGGGAAGAAGGAGGCCTCATCTAGCTGGTCCGCATTCGTGATTGCAGTCAGCGTCCTAGCAGCCCTGTAGTTGCTATTGAAGTCCCAACAGTTGCTATTAAAGAAGAGAAACTAGGGCTCAGAGAGGTTAAGTAGGTTACCCAAGGTCCTACAGCTAGTAGGCAGAATAGTCCAAATCAGATTGTCTTTTCCTACTTCCATCCAGGACCAGAGGACCTCTCCCAGACTCTGGTTTGGCCCCAAGCCTCTGAGCTCCCCTTCTGTCCCTTGGTTGAGTGGTCAGATCTGTAACGGGAGAGTCCCCTGTGTCCCTGCCCAGCCATCCGGGCAGGTTCGCCAGGGACCCTGGGAAATAGGTTTAGGTTAGCAGGGTTTAGGTGTGCAGAAGTTTGGGGAGCCCCAGACTGCCTCATCTGTGGCTCCAGGCCTGCTGGGTGGGAATGATGATGCCAGGCTATGTTAGCCATTGTCGGGGTGGTGGGGGGAGGCTTCTCTGAGCTGAGGAAGGCCCTAACTCGAGTCTGCACTCGGGTAAAACAACAGGAGGGACAGGAAAACCAACAGCCCTAGGAGGAGGTAGCTTAGAAAAGGATTCGGGGCATCTTAAGCAGTAGTACGGGAGCTGTGTTCTCAGATCCTGGTGGGGGCGGGGGGCTCTCTGCGGAGGCCCAAGGTATGGGGAGGGAAGCAGGGGTAAAGATGGGACGATGGCATTCAATGCTTAGCCCACTGCCTGGCTCTTGGTCAACACGCTTGGTCAGCAGAAGTTCAAGGGGGCGGGGGGGGGGGGGGGGGCGTGTTCCGACCTTTCCCTCCTCCTCTGTCTCCCACAGAGTCTGTCTCCCCAGGACCGTGCAGCATATAAAGAGTACATCTCCAATGTGAGTCGGGGAGCAGGGCGGCGCCGGGGAAAGGGAGGGTTCGGGGAGTCGTGTGGAACTCACGGCTGCTCCCTTTGTCTGTCTCTGGCCTTTGCTACAGAAACGTAAGAGCATGACCAAGCTGCGAGGCCCGAACCCCAAGTCCAGCCGGACCGCCTTGCAGTCCAAGTCGGTAAGGAGCCCCGCCCGGCCGGGGGAAGGCCAGGAAGGGGTCTGCGGTGCCCCGAGTGCCGGGGCGGAGACCACTGACGCACCTCCTTTCCTCCCAGGAGTCTGAGGAGGACGAGGATGAGGACGAGGACGACGAGGACGAGGATGAAGAGGAGGAGGAGGATGAGAACGGGGACTCCTCTGAGGACGGCGGGGACTCCTCCGAGTCCAGCAGCGAGGATGAGAGCGAGGACGGAGACGAGGCGAGGCGGCCGGGCTCGGTGGGAGGGTCGGGCGGACCTTGCCACGAACTCCACCCGCTGACTGCCCGCCCCTTGCTCCCCAGAACGAGGAGGATGATGAGGACGAGGACGACGACGAGGATGACGACGAGGACGAGGACAACGAGTCTGAGGGCAGCAGCTCCAGTTCCTCCTCGTCGGGAGACTCCTCGGACTCTGACTCCAACTGAGGCTCAGCCCCACCCGGGGCTCCCCTCCCCAACCAACCACCTTTGTTTCTCCCCCATGTTCTATCCCCCACTCCCTGGCCTCCCCCACTTTCTTTTTCTTTTTTCTTTTTCTTTTCTTTTTTTTTTTTTTTTAAACAAAATACGGTGGGGGAGGGGCTGGAGGAGCCCAGGCCAGGACTCTGCTGCCTCAGAGACATCAGCCCTGGGGGGCCCTCCAGGGAACGCAACCATCAGACTGAGCCACCACTGGACCGGGCCGGCCCACCCCTCTTCTGCACTTGCGGCTCCGTCATGGACAATGGACCTGGGAGTGGGGTGGGGGGTCCCAAAGAGTTCGGTGAGGCCCTCTACACCTGCAGCCCAACCCATGGGAGGGTGGAAGCTTGGGGAAGACCCCTCCCTTCCCAGAGGGGCTTGCCGACTGGACCCCTACATTGGAACTGGAGGCAGGGAACAGGTGGGGAGAGGAGGGTGGGTGCCTAAGAGCAAACAGGCACTGCCCCATAGCCCTCTCCCCTGCCCTCTGCAGGAAGGAGCTGCCTGGACCCACTCATGGGGGGAGGGGGCAGAAGTGTTTTTTATATATGTGTATATATTTTTTTTTTTAAGCTCTGAGCTGTCAACGAGACGTTTCCTACCGATCTCGGCTGCCGTCTCTGTTGTCATTTCTGGGAGAGGGTGGGTTTAGGGGGGTAGGTTTGGGACTTTTTTAAAACGGTCTTGGCACGAATGGAAAAGTGTGTGCGTGCGTGTGTGTGTGTGTGTGTCGCCTGTACATAGCATGGGTGCACCTGTGGATGTGTGCAAAGGCACGTGTGAGTGTGTGTGTGGAAGAGAGAAGGGGGAGCCCACTTCAGTCTGTGAATCTGGTTGAATGGGTTGGTGAGGCCCAGGGAGACGTTGATCCTGGTGGGAACAGGCTGGGTCAGCCCCTTTCTCCACATCCTCTGCTTTGCCTAATCTCTGATTCAATATTGGGGGGGGGGGGGGGGGAGGGGTTACTGAAGCCACTCTGATGCTTCCTGTACCTGCTTCCCTCTGCCAGGGCCACAGGGCTCTGAGCTGCTGCTGGTCTCCAGCAGGGCACCGGGGAGAGGGACAGATTGGGTGGACCCGAGAGCTTCTACTTGGTGGGAAAGGCCTTTCCAGTTCATCTGAGAGGTTGCCTGGCCACCTGAGGCTCAGAAATTGGGCTTCAAGCTCTTAACACACATCCCTCCTCCCTGTCCCTCTCTCTTCCAGCTCCCCACCCCCATTCCCTATGATTTCTCAGGTCTGCTCCCTTCCCCACCCCTCCAAACCCCCAGCTGGGGAAGGGGTCTGCAAAGGCTGCTTTTGCGGCTGTCCCTTTAACCCTTCCTGGCCATCTCAAAATTTGGGGTACCCTGATTCCTAGAACCTTAGTAAGCCAAGCCACCTGGTCTCTGTGGATTTAAATTTTTTAATTTTTGATTACATTTTGGCGCCTTTTTTTTCTCTCCTTATAATCATGTCAATGACCTATTTAATTGGGGCTTTGTGCTTTTCTGCCTTCTCCCCCTGAATGAAAGTCAAGTGATGGGGGAAGAGTGGGAATTCTACCCAGGAGGTGGAATGGGAAAGGTGGGTCCCGCTCCCAAAGGAAGGCAGACAATCTGCTTTGCCTTGGACATGGTGCTGGGGTTGGGGGAATTGGGGGGGGGGGGGGACACTCCCCGCTCCCACTCCCCTTCCTTTGTCCTGACCCTGACGCAGGGGTTCATAGGTTCTATTTCTTCCCAGGAGCCCCTGCAAAGAACCCCATTTCCCTGTTTGAATGCCCCTGCGCTGTTGTGTTTTAGTGGAATGTGTTTTCATTTAAAAACAACTTTGAATGGGGCGCTTTTTTTTCCTGTTTTAAAAATTGAAAAATTCTTACAGTACAAACAGGGCTGTGGGGGTGGGGGTGTTGGTGCTGTAAGAGGTCACTCTGAGTGCATTTTGGCACTGGGATGGGATGGTTGGAGTCAGAGGACCCCCCCACTCTCTCCCCTTTTTTTCTAATATTTAAGGAGTGTTTTTGTAGGTTTCAACAACAACCGCAACTTGAATTTGTACCACGGGAGGTGGGAGGGAATGTCTTAGAGGTGTCTGCCTAAGCTTAAGGCCAACTGTAGAAGTTTTGTTTTCCCTCTTTTTGTACAATAAAGCAAAAAACAAAGGTTTGACTGCTGTCTGGTCACTGGAATCAAGGGCAGGGTGTAGGGGTGACCCAACAGGTTCAATGGGAAAGACTTGAAGTCTGGCTTGTTTGCGCTTCTCTCTAGAACCAGCTTTCTCTTGCTGAAGGCTCCACAGGCAACCTACCTTCACATTGTTCTGGGTTGTTACTGAGCTTCCGATTCTGTCTGTACACCTTGGGTTGTCAGACCACTAAGGACTCGGAGAATTTGAGGGAACAGGTAACAATATTTTCCCCCAGAGTGCGTTGCCTTGGGAAATTGGGGGTGATGATCAGCTTTGCATGACTAGGGTGAAACCCTGACCCTAATAAGGGGTCACTTTATGACTATTCGCCCTAACCATGCAAAGGTTTATCATTGGGAGTTGGGGTAACTCTCCCACCTTGAGCCGTCCGCCTCTCCCAGGGTTAGAGATGACTTTCCTAACTCCACCCAGGGCTCTGATAGGAAGTAGGCTGAACCTAGACGATTCCTCTGAAGTTAAGGAAGATGGCCTTCCTGGGGTGCCTGGGTGGCTCGGTTGGTTAAGTACCCCACTCTTGGTTTTGGCTCAGGTCATGATCTCATGGTTGGTGAGATCAAGCCCCGCGTGGGGCTCCACACAGCACGGAGTCTGCTTGGGATTCTCTCCCCCTGTCTTCTGCCCCTCGCCGGTTCACACTTTCTCTCAAAATAAATAAATAAATAAATAAACTTCAAAAGTTAAAAAAAAAAAAAAGTGAATCCCTGCACAGGCCTTGGCTGGATTCCTGCAGCCACCGACGCTGGAGACCTAGGCCTCATCCAAGAGCTCTCCCTTGGCCCCACACCCTTCTCCTGTTCTTGGTCAAACTGCTAGAAAACTCACTGCCCTTTGTGGTCTCCATTTCCTCACCTCCCCTGGGGTGACTCAATTCACCAAGCATGTTCATCATCCCATCTGGTGGACACCTGTCCATCTCTTGACTTCTTGGTCTATTCTGCAGGCATCGGTTCCTCCTCGTTCTATCCTAGGTGTTCATGTCACCCTATGAACCTCTAATTGTCACCCGTAGGTAACCAATCCAAAAGGTGGTATCTCCAGAGACCAGTCTTCCAAGCTGCAAATCTGTAGATTTGTGTGCCCTCTGGAATATCTGCCAGGCACCTCACCTCAAGACCCAAAATGATCGCCATCTGGTTATTCAATCTAGAAACTAGGGTGTCAGCCTTGACTTCTCTCTCGTTCACCTCCATGTTCATTTGCTCACCTAGCCCTGTCCATTCCACTTCCTGTGTCTCTCTCAAATCTGTCTACCCTTTCGCCATTGCTGTCATCCCCATCCTATTCAAGGCCACCACCATTGCCCAACTTCTGCAAAGACTTCCTAAAACTGGTCTTCCTGCTTGTACTCCTGCCCCCTCAGTCCATTCTGCACACAGCCACAAAGTTATCTTTTAAAAAGAAATCTCATGACCTCTGTACTAACAACTTGCATGACTCTACAAGGCCTGGCCCCTGCTTCCCATCTCCCACCTTCGCTCACCCACAATGATCCAGCCAAGTGTTCTCTTTTGTTCTTCAGACATGCCTACCACAGGGCGTTTGTACTTGGTTCTTTCTGCCCCAGATGCCAATCCCTCAATTCTACACATAGCTGGTTTTCTTAACCCTCAGGCTTCAGATTAAATGTCACCTCACAGACAGGCCTTCCCTAACAACCCTTTCTGGTGAGGCCTCCTCCTACATCTTGTTTCTACTATTTGTTTGTTTCTTGTCTATCTCCCCAAGTAAAAGACGCTTAACACCTTATCTGCTTGTCCATTACAGTAATCCCAGCGCCTTTTAAAGTGCCCTGGCACACAAACTTGACACTCAAGAAACATTTGTCGAATGAGAGACAAAGTATGGCTGACAAGGCCCTGGCAGATCTGTTGCTCCTGCTGCCTGTTGCCTCTGCACCAACCCCAGCTACGCCAGCCATTCACGTCTCTCCTCCGGGGCTGGTACCCATTCTGCCTATACACATAACCATTCCCTCTGCCCCCATGTTCCTCGTCACCTCACTGTGTAGTTAATTCAGGGCTCCCCTTAAAAGATCACTTCTCCCGGGGTGGGGGGGTCTTCTCTGACCCCTTGACAAAAACATCCTCCTGTCATTTGTCCCCCCCCCTTTTTTTAATGCTCTTATTTATTTTTGAGAGATAGAGACAGAGCATGAGTGGGGGAGGGGCAGAGAGTGAGGGAGACACAGAATCGGAAGCAGGCTCCAGGCTCTGGGCTGTCAGCACAGAGCCCGAGGCGAGGCTTGAACCCATGAACCATGAGATCACGACGTGAGCCGAAGTTGGACGCTTTACCGCTTAACCAACTGAGCCACCCAGGTGCCCCCAGTTCCTTTTTTTTTTTTTTTTTTTTAATGTTTATTTATTTCTGAGAGAGAGAGCAAGCAGGGAAGGGGGCAGAGAGAGGAGACAGAGGATCTAAAGCGGGCTCCTTGCTGAGAGCGGAGAACCCAATGCGGGGCTCCAACTCATGAATTGTGAGATCATGACCTGAGCCAGAGTCAGATGCTTAACCAACTGAGCCACCCAAGCGCCCATGCCATTTGTTTCTTCAGCAGCCCGATGCCTTCACAGTCTTGTTTCACCCACATCAGGCTTTGCTGGGGTGTAGACTCTACTAGGACAAAGTCTGTGGGTTTCTCTGGCTCGCTGCCCTAACGCCACGGCCTCACCCACAGCCCAGACCAGCACAGTCCTCAGTATTTGCGGACTGCTTGATGCTACCTGGGGAGGCCAGGCATGTTCCCAAAGAGGTCACCGCCACAGAGCAGCCCAGGCCAGGGCCTGGATGAACAGAACCATCCAGTTGTAAAGGAGTTGGTGTGAGGATGGCCACGGGTGGGAAAGTGAGGAAGTATTTAGGTAAACAGAGAGGAGACAGGAAGGCTTCTTGGGCATGTGTAAGTTCCTCAGGGCAGATACGCTGGGCATATTTAGAGACTAGGAAGCCGATCAGCATCACTGGTGTGGAGAATTCCTGATTCACACTTGGGAGCTTCCTGAAGACTTGGCCTCATTCTTTTGCAAGTTCAACGACCTTCAGAGTCTCCACCAGCTCATCCCACAGCACCTACAACATAAACCAAGTCGAACTTGTCATTCTCCTTATATCCTCGCATCTCCTCCTCAGAGCTTAAAGATGTTTTCAGGGCCTCTTTGTCCTTTACCCCATATACCCCAATTGATAATTATCCACATGCCAGAGTGATTCTACTTAAAATTCAAATCTGGTCACGGGCACCTGGGTGGCGTAGTTGGTTAAGCATCCGATTCCTGGCTTCAGCTCAGGTCATGATCTCGCAGTTTGTGGGTTCGAGCCCCGCACCAGGCTCTCTGCTGTCAGCACAGAGCCCACTTTGGATCCTCTGTCTCCCTTGCTGTCTGTCTCTCCCCTGCTTGTGCTCTCTCTCTCTCCTTTCAAAAATAAATAAACATTGAAAAAAATTAAAATCTGGTCAAATGAGTCCTTCCCCTTGAGGACTCTTCGTGGCCTATAGGGTTTAAGTCCATATTGCTCAACACACCTTTAGTCCTCTATGGTCTGACCTGCTCACCTCCTGCTGCTTCCCCACTCATTCCTGTGTTCCAGCCAGTACCCAAACTGAGCCATATTCCTGAAGCTTCCTGTTTAGGATGTCTAGTGCCCTCCTAATCTCCCACTACAAAAAGCCTTTACTGACCAACTCTCTTACATCATTTTATCTATCTTTCTGGCCACCCCATCCCCTGTGCATCTCTGTTTTTATCATAGTGTTTGGCAATTATTTTCCTACAGTTTTATCTGACAAACTGTGAACTTCTTGAGGAAGCACAACTGTCTTATTTCATCTTTGCATCCCAGCACAGCGCACTGTAAGAATTCTTACAGGGCACGTAAGAATAACAGGTAAGATTTATAAAGCACTTACACTGAGCTAAGAGTTTCACATGCACTGACTTGTCAGTCCTCACAACGACCTAATGAGATAGGTACTATCATTATACCCAGTGACAACAGAGGAAACTGAGGCAACAGAGAGCTCATTTGGCCAAGTTCATTTTTCAAGTCCACAGATTTAAATTCTAATCTGACTCCTGGTCTGAAACACTTAGGATTATTGTCGCAAAAAATGTTTGCTGAAGACTAAACAGCCAGTGATGGTCCCAACCAAGTATATGAAGACTTTCCTCGTTTAATCTCATCTTCTAGGGGGGAGAGAGCTGTCAGACACCCGCTCCAAAACTCCAGACCTAGAGAATAACCCAGATTGAAGCGCTAGTCTGGGTATCGGTGCGGCTAGGAAAGGTCCTTTCCTCCAGAAGGTAATGGGGGACCGTGAGAGCCCGCGGATACGGGCACACCCAGGGGAGTAGCACTGGGTCGGAGGAAGGGTCTGGCTAGTGCCGGGCAGGCTGGCTGAGAGGTGGGGGTCCAGCGTGGTTTCCGGAAGCAGGAAAAGCGAGCAGGTGTGGGATCTAAATTAGGCTGAGGGCGGGGAGGGCGCTCGGCTCAGAAGGGCACAGCTCGGCCTCCGCTCTCAGTGGAGGACCCTCATCTCGGGCATTCGTTGGCTCGCAGGCCTGGAGTGGGCTGAGACCCGCCCAGAAACAGGGGAACGGAGGCTCAGACGAGCCCCTTTGGCTCCATAGGTTTTCTGCCCTGAGGTGCTAACAGAGCCCCACTTCAACTCCGGCCTCTTCAGGGAAGTGGCTGCACGCTTCGGGGTAAATGCCGGAGTGGGGGCGCCGGGGGACTACACGGGGCGGGGGGGGGGGGGGGGGGGGAAGAGCCGGGAGCCCCGAGGGAAGGGCGGGGGAGCCTGGGCCGGAAGGCGTCCCAGGCTCGGCTGGGAGCCGGCGCTCTCTTTCGACGCCACCCGCTGCCCCCGCCCCGGAGCCGGCCGGGACGGCACAACGTCTCCGCCCCCAGCGCACCGCGCACCTCACCTTGAACGTCGCTCCACCCACCGCCATCCTATTGGGCCGACCGGACCGAGGCGAGACGGCGATTGGCCGAGGTGGCTCCAGAAGGCCCCGCCCATCTCCCCGCCCCCGTCCCCGTCCGCCGGTACTTTGGACGGCGGCGTGGCGCCCCTCCTCCCCGCCCGGTCCCCGCCCCCTGGAGCAAATGCTGCCGAGCTGCGGCCGCGGGGCAGATGCACGCGCTCGGGCCCTTCTAGCAGGCGCGAGCAGTCGCTGGGCGCGCGAAAGCGAAAGAAGGAAGAGGAAGGGAGGGCGGGGGCGGGGTGTTGAAGAGGGGCGGGAGGAGGAAGAGGAGGAGGTTGGAGCGCGCTCGCGCTTGGCCTCGCGCCCGCGCGGAGGGAGGGGGAGAGGGGCGCGCGCGCGCACGCTCGCGTTCTCGCTCGCCCCATCCATCCATCCTCCGGTCGCGGCACGCGCGCGCGCTCCGGGCTCGCGCCGCACCCCCCGCCCGGGAGAGGCGGGCTGGAGTGGGGGGCGGGGGGAGGGGCGCGCGGACGGCGCGCGGACTGCGCGCGGGCGGGGTGAGGTGAGGAGGAGGAGGCGGCGACGGGACGAGAAGGGAGGGGAAGGGGCCATGGCCGCCCGGTGAGGCGGCGAGGCGGGGGGGCGGCCCGACCCCCCGGCCCCGGGCCCTGGGCCCCGGGGAGAGGCGAGGACGGACCGACGGACATGGGGCTCCGGAGCAGCCGCCGCCGCCGCCGCCGCCGGAGGACGCGGCCCTGAGAGGCCGCCGGGCCCCGGCGCGGCCCCCCGGGCGGGGTGAGTACGGGACGGAGACGGGGACGGGGGAGGGGCCTGCGGGGGGCGGGGGGCGGGGCCCGAGGCGGGGCTTGGGCCCCCTCCCCCCAGGTCTGGGTCAGCGCCCCTTCCCCTCCCCCCGGGCCGACGCGGAAACGCCCGGCTTCCCCCGGCTTCCCGGCCCGGCCGGGGCCCCCAGCTCTCCCCCTGTCTGGGTCCCCCCTGGGCGGGGCAGGGCCGGCCGGGGAGGGGGCGCGGGGCCTTTGTTAGGGAGCCAGGCCCCAGCCCCCGGGACAATAGAGACACCCTCCCGGACTCCTCTCCCCGGCCGGCTGGGGCTGTCGGCGGGCGGGGAAGGAGAGGGGCCGGGACGCGTCCCACTCTGCCCACTCTCTAGGGGTCGGTCTGTCCCGGACCGGCGCCGGCCTCGGGCGGCTCGGCTCTCCTCCCCCCAGTCGGTATGATGCAGCAGCAGTGCCGCAGGGACGGGGGAAGAGCCGAGGCCCGGCCTCCTACCCTCCCCAGTGCCCCTGGCTCATTTGTCAGTCCCCACCCCACTCTAGGCCGGCAGCTCCTTAAACTCGTACCCACCGTTCAGAGGGGCCCCGGACTGTGGGCGCTGTTTCTGAATCCTTTGGTGGGGATTCCTGGACTTTGGGGCTCTTGGAGAGACTTCCGGGCTGGTCCTGAGGGAGGGAGGGTGGTTATCTAAAAGAAGAGCAGGTAAGGGGAGTGCCCACTCCTGGCATGCCATCCCAACCGGGCTCTACCCCCTCTTCTTGCTCATGGGGGCTAGAAATGCTCCTTCGGCTCTAGGTTTCTGTGGGCTCTGCTCCCCTTCCGTGGTCACAGGCTTATTTCAAGGGAAGACAGAGTGGGGTGAAGGTTGTAGGGTTCTAGGGCCGTTCCTACTTCTGGTAGCAGTACCCCCCCAAGTGGACATCCTGGCTGAAAGCGGAGGTGACTCTGAGGAGAGCCTAGGGAAGGGGGGGGGGTATTTAGGAGTCTGTGCAGTTCTTTGCCACACCCTGTGGGTTTGCTTTGAGGCCTTAGAGTTCCTTCTCCTCCCCCTGCTGCATTGCACCATGGGTATCGAAGAGGGGTTTGAGTTTGGGGGACCTGGGTTGAGCTGCTGCCTCCTATAGACCCAGACACTGACTGGCAGCCGAGTCCAGGGCCTGAGTTCAGTCCTGGGAAAGACTAGGCCGCCTTTGGGTTTCGGGCCCTGCAGGACCATCCAGACTTAGTGAGCCTAGGCCTTGGGGAGGGGTATATCTTGATGCCAGGATTAAGCTCTGGGCAGTGAGGTGCAGAGGGGAGGTGGCAGTCTTCACAGGTGCCTTGGACTCACACCAGCACCCCCCACCCCCGTGTGTGCAGCCGTGTTGCCGCCCGCTGTGCTATGAGCAGTCAGAGCGCCGTCTCCACAAGAGTTTACAAATGAAAATGGAGGAAATGTCTTTGTCTGGCCTGGATAACAGCAAACTAGAGGTGAGGGCTCCCCCACGTGTGCCTCTAGTTCTTTCTCTTGATGTCTCTACGTCGCTATATCTGGCATTCACACCAAAGAGGAATTTGGGTAGTCAGCCTGGTTCCTTAAAGGGAATAGCCAGCTGAAAAGGTCCAAGGCTCCGGAAGAAGAAAGGACGCGAAGTCAAGATGGGGAAAATGGCAAAGAAAGCATTATTTTTGGCCAGGGCGAATTGGCAGACTTGGTTGGTGAGAGAGAGTTGCTCTCAGTCCAGGGGGCTGTGACGCTCCTGACCGCGGATGTTCTCCCCTGGGCCCAGGCCATCGCTCAGGAGATATACGCGGACCTGGTCGAGGATTCTTGTTTGGGATTCTGCTTTGAGGTACACCGGGCTGTCAAGTGTGGCTACTTCTTCCTGGACGACACGGACCCTGATAGCATGAAGGATTTTGGTGAGCTTCAGGGTTGAAGGAGAGCAGTCCAGCCCAGCCCCGGGGGCGCTCGGAGGTCCCTTCTCTGGAAACTGCGCCAGAAGTAGTGCCTGGAGCTCCTGTGAGCTTAGGCGGGGGGGTTTCACGAGGCCACGGGGCCATGGGCGGGAACACGAGGTGAGGGTCCCCTGCCCACCCTGATCGCCACGCCTCTCCTGTCCCCAGAGATCGTGGACCAGCCGGGGTTGGACATCTTTGGACAGGTTTTCAACCAGTGGAAGAGCAAGGAGTGTGTTTGCCCCAATTGCAGCCGCAGCATTGCCGCCTCCCGCTTTGCTCCACATCTGGAGAAGTGCCTGGGAATGGGCCGGAACAGCAGCCGGATCGCCAACCGCCGGTGAGGGCTTCTCCCGCTGCCGGAACCAGAGCTGCGCGTCTTCCGTACCCTGTGCCGTGGTGTAGTCCCTCGGGGGCGTTGGTAGGGCACAGAGGGTGGCTCGTGCTTGGCCTCCGACGCTGCACTGTACCCGTGAAGTTGGGGGCAGAGAGGTGGCCGCCTTGACCCGTTCTCTCCCCTCCCGTCGGCAGGATTGCCAACAGCAACAATATGAACAAGTCGGAGAGTGACCAAGAGGATAATGACGACATCAATGACAACGACTGGTCGTACGGCTCAGAGAAGAAAGGTGTTTGGGGATCTGGGGGAACTTGGGGGGCATTGGGGTGAGGTGGCAATTGGGAGTTGGGTCACAAGTTATCTTGAATGAGGAGGAGAGAATGCAGCTTTGTCCTTTTCCGTAGAGGTCCTTAAATTGAGAACTTAAAGTGACCCTGTGCTTTGTCCTTTTGTCCTACACAGCCAAGAAGAGGAAATCAGACAAGGTGAGAGCGGGGGCAAGCATGAGGGAAATTGGGGCGAAGGACAGACACCCTCCCTTTTGGGCAGGGAGTCCTCGGGTCTCTTGACTCAAGTCTGAGGTCATCGGGTGCCTCTCTGGGTTTCGGGATGAGGGTGTCTGTGGTGGGCAGGAGGGCAGCGGAGGCCCTGGGGGAATGGGGGAGGAGGGAATATGGGTAGATGGGCCTCTTACTGGGGAGGAAGAGTAGGAATTTGAGGATGTTTCTTTGTCAAATCTTTTTTCCTTCCCTGGGTTCTCGGCTCCCCCTTATCGTTACCCTTTCCCCAAAGCTATGGTATCTCCCATTCCAGAACCCCAATTCCCCTCGAAGATCCAAGTCTTTAAAACACAAAAATGGTAAGTGGGTCTTGAACAATGGGAGCGATTCTAGCTGTGTCTTCTGGGACTCATTGCCGGAGGGTGGAGGTGGGGAGCTTAGGGGACAGGGGTATCGAGGGAGGGCCTGTGATCCTTCTGTCACCCCCACTTCCTCTCTGGTTATTTTCAGGGTTCTCTGTCTGTACCTCTGCATCAAACACCCTTCCCCTTCTTTTTTCTTCTTCAGGGGAACTTAGCAATTCGGATCCTTTTAAGGTGAGTAGGTGCTGCCCCTCTTAGGTTCTCTCCCGTTTTTCTTGTTGGGAGTTGGGTGGGATTTGGGCAGGTGGGGTCAGGATGCTGATGGCCCCAAGCACTAGATGGGGTATTTAGGTCTTGGCATGTTGACGTTCTCGCTGGGTCCCAGCCCCTCCCCGATGAGCAGGTGGGGTGGAAAGAATCACTGGAGAACTGCTGGGCAGTCCCATGTAGAAAAGGATGAGAGGGATGGGTTCCCTGTCCTCCCCTCCCCCCTCCCTCTTGGGCTGCCCCTTCTCTGACCTGTGCCTTTGGTTCTCGCCCAGTATAACAACTCAACTGGGATCAGCTACGAGACCCTGGGGCCGGAGGAGCTGCGTAGCCTGCTCACCACGGTGAGAGACCAGGGAAGGGAAGGCCCTTGGGAGTGGGCTGGAGCCACAGGCGGTGGTCACGTCCCTGGAGGAGGCTGGTGACAGCAGGCAGGGCCATATAGCTCACTCTCTCTGGAATTAGGTCTCCTGGCCAGTGGTGGTCTGGGACTGTCTGTTCTGGACACCCCGGGGCCGTTTCTGCTCGTGCAATCTAGAGTTTGTACAGAAGAGAATATCTAGTGTCTGGAGTGGGCTCCCCTCCGCCCCTCCTTTCAGCTTCTGTTCCTCTTCCAGCAATGTGGGGTGATCTCTGAACACACCAAGAAGATGTGCACAAGGTGAGCTCAGAACCTAGAAAAGGCGCCCAGGGGCCTCCTGCACACGCATCCTGGGCATGGGGTGGGAGTACCCTTGGACTTCAGCAATGGGGCCCCCACTCCTCCCCTCCCTCCTCTAATGGTCAGGCCTTAGGCCACGATCTGGGGGCACCCTGTGTATCCCTCCCCTGTCTGTCTGTTTGTCCCTCCTCTGTTGAGGGAAGGGGCTTCACCTGAGTTCCTCCTACCCTTCTTCCTGCCTTGTCAGGAGGGTCTGATTAATTCTGTCCTTGCCAGGTCCCTGCGCTGCCCCCAGCACACAGATGAGCAGCGGCGAGCCGTGCGGATTTACTTCCTCGGACCCTCAGCGTAAGTGACCCCCCGAGAAGGGTGGTGGGTTGTGAAAGATTAAGATCATGATTGGTATCCCTCAAGCCCTTCTTTGGCCCCTTCTCTTCCCAGCGTCCTTCCAGAGGTCGAGAGTTCCCTGGATAACGACAGCTTTGACATGACTGACAGCCAGGCCCTGATCAGCCGGCTTCAGTGGGACGGCTCCTCTGATCTCTCACCCTCTGATTCGGGCTCCTCCAAGACGAGTGAGAATCAGGGATGGGGTCTAGGTAGGTGATACATCTGGGCCCCCTGGTCTCTCTGCCCGAAGCCGAGGATGTGGGGACACCTGCGTTCTCCTGACACAGCCCAGCCCTCATCCCGCGTGCCTCTTTCTTTTCAGGTACCAACAGCTCAGAGTCACGGAAAACCAAGAAAAAGAAATCCCATCTGAGCCTGGTAGGGACTGCCTCCAGCCTAGGCTCCAACAAGAAGAAGAAGCCAAAGCCACCGGCACCCCCAACGCCCAGCATCTACGATGACATCAACTGACTTGGGTGCAAGGGATAGCCTTTGGCTGAGCAGAGCCCTCTCTCCCAACCCCCACCCAGGTGGCGAAGCCTGGCAAATGGACGGCTGCTGGGGGTTTGGGCTTGGGAAGCTTGGTGGGCCAGGCAAGCAGAGGATCCAGTTATGCGCCCCTGGGGGGTGTCAGGGTCCTCTGCGATGGAGCACGACCCCTTGGCATGCAGGACTCAGACCTGGACATATTATGCCTTGGACATAAGTTTGGTGGGGAGGCGGTTTTCCTATTTATTCTGTGAGTTACTGGATGTCCAGCTAGGCCAGGGGCCTGACCTGGGCACTGTGCCAGGGCACTGCCTGCCCCCCACCCCAGGAACTGGACTCAGCCCTGCCGAGGAGCATCGCGGCTACCCGGGAGGCTGTGGGCTGGAAGCTGAGCCTGGAGGGGGCCTCCCCCAGCTGCCCTCAGCAATGTGAATGGGTCCGGTGCTTGGAGCTGAGGGGCAGGGCTGGGCGTGTCCTGTCTGTGTGCAGAATCCTATCAAATGCCCCCAATCCCAGGGGTAGGCAGGCACAGCAAGCTGTCTGCTGAGGTGGGTGTCCAGAACTGCCACCGCCTTCCCTGCCCCTCACAGGGGCAGCCCTTTCCCCTCAGTCCCCATGGGCCTCCTTGGCAGCAGGAGCTGTCCTTTTGTTGTTGGGTGCCAGGAAAGGGCCTCCAGCCTCTACAGCTTCACGGAACGGGCAAGGGGAGGGTAGGAAGAGGGAGCTGTGTATCAAAATGACTCCCCCCTACCTTTCCTCCCTGACCCAGGGCTGGTGAGGAGTGGGGCCCCAAGGTGAGAGGGAACGGTGCTGCTTTATTTGAAATGTTTTCTTACCTCATTCCCTGCCCCAGGAAGGGGCCCAGCCTCACCCTCCTGGGGTGGCCCCATGTTCCTCCTGCCTCCCCTGCCCCACTGCCCTAGCAGGGCAGCCCAAGTTCCCGACTGCTGCTTGCTACCCCCTCTTTCACCTTGACCAGCTTCAGTTCCTCTCTCAATGCTCCTGCCTCCGAAGCCTGCCCTGTTCCCCCTTCCTTAGCCGCTTTTAAGTTATTTATTCTGTACTTGTGGTTTGGGGCTCTGAGGAAAATCCTGACCTTTTACCTCTCCCCCCCCTGCTAGGAGTGGGGTGGGAAGAGGCTAGTCTCCGTGCTCTGGGTCGTCAGTGGAGGGGGAAGGGGTGTCATGCCCTCCGGTGGGACTACCCTGCCAGCGCGGCCACCTGCCTGGTCTACATCCTGAAGAGCTACACCATCCCGCCTCCATGTGGGCGCCATCACTCCCAGGAGCCGAGCTGGAGGACTGCAGTCTGGGCTGGGAGCAGAGCTGACTGATGACACGGCACGGAGTTGACCCTGAGCTGTGTTCTCTGGCATTTGCTGGATGTGTCCCCTGCCCTCTTCCCAGGAGGAGCCATCCCACATTTGGGTAGCTAGTACCCAGGACTGGTTGGACTGATTTGGGTTAGGGACCCTAGAGGGTTAAGGGAACAACAAGAGCTAGGGCTGCAGTACCCTGTCTGGAACCCCAATCCCCCCCCCCCCCCCCCCCGGGTGGTTCTGATTGTGGCTGACGCCTGGTTACAAATTGGTTTTTAACCCACGAATTGTGATTATTTTTTAAAAAGCCAAACAAATTTTGGCAGGAGTTAGAATAAATCCTAGGGCCTGGGCTCCTCTGTTCTTGACCCTCTGTAGCCTTCTCCCTCTAAGGGGAAGCCAGAGGGGAAGGAGGATTTCAGCCAGCCTCCAGCCTGCTTCCAAATGAAGTCTTGGGAGTGGGTTGAAGGTGAAGGGAGGAAGGCCACAGGCCATTCTCCCTTCTGAGAGGCAGCTGCAGCTCAGGCCCTACCATACCCTTTCCCCTCTGGCCTCTCCCTTTCCCCCTTCTGGTTGGAGGAGGGAGAAGTGGGAAGTAGTTTGGGAACTGGTTTGTCCACATCCACTTCCCCATTGTTCCTTGGCCCGCCCTCAGGGCAGAGCCCCCTGCCCAAGCTGGGTAAGAGATGGGCTTGGTCCAGCAGGGACCCTGAGGGAGCAAACCCTTTTCCTTCCGGGGAGAGTGTGCCCCCCCTACCATGTAGTTGAACAGGGGCTAGGAGCTCCCCACTCCCCTCTAACAGCAGGCTGTGTGGGTTTCAATTCCCATCCTTCCCACCCCGGCTAGGTGTCGTCCACCCTGTATCCTATCATGTGTCTGAGTGTGTGTGGGGGGGGTTCTGTACTAATTTCCATGGCCGGTGGCTTTTCCTTCCATGCATCACTCCCCCCCGCATGCCCAGGGGCCACCCGCCTGGCATTACCGCATGCTGGGGTCATTGGGGGAGGGGGGTGGGGCTCACGCTGTCCTGTGGTCTTGAGATTTTTATTTTTGCATATGTAATCCATCCTGTACAGGTAGCTAACTTTGTAAACGCTGTGTATTTCCCCCCGCCCCCATGGCTGCTGGTGTAAATAAACTGCATTTCCCATTGGTAGCCCAGCCTATCCACCCTCATTACCATGTTGATGGGGACAGAGCAAAGCCATTCTCTTAAGGTCACAGAAGGAGGCTCCACAGCCACAAAACGGAACTTTATTTAGTCACAGACACTGACCCTCCATCCATGAGCCCCAGAGGCAAGGGCCTGGGGCCCAGGGCTCCATACCCAGAGCTCGTCCTTGGAGCTGGGCAGGGTAGGACACTGGCTGAGGGCCAGAGCTGTCTCTTGCTTACAGCCTTAGGCCTAGGGTAGCAGCAGCTGTGGCTTGGCCTCTCCCAATGCTGGGGGCTTGGCTTTGTGCCGCACTCCCCTTCCTGACTGAGCTCTATAAAGGACTATTAAAAAAAAAAAAAAAAATACAAGCAAAGTGCTTTGAAAAAGGGGAGAACACTGGAAACTATCCAGAACACAGAGAACACCCTATTCCTGCTACAGGGGTGGAGGGAGAAGGTAGAGGCGGCTAGGTGCCTACAGGGGAAGCGGACACAACCTTCATTCCTGCTGTGTGACTTTAGTCTCAAAAGATGGATATTCCCTTAAGAAACAGAAAAATACTCCAGGCTCCCTACAGAAGTATGCTGGGGCCATGCTGAGCTGCCCTGGCAGGCAGCCCTGGGTACTGAGGAGCAGACATGCAAGACAATGGAAAGAGCTAGGGCCACAGCTGGGAGGGAATCCTCCGAGCCCCGGCTGCCCACTGAGCTAGACCGCCAGCTCAGCTCTGAATTTCTGGACCCTAAAAGTGAAAGAAGAGGACGTCCTCGTTTTCTACCTGAGTTGTGCTTGCACAGAGGGGACGTCTGTACCCTCGTGGACGTGAAGGGGAGGCCCCGTACCTGCCTCCTATGTCCTAAGGAGGAGGACCCACCACATCCTTTCCACCCCTCCCTCCCAAGCCCTTGGGCCCAGCTCTGGCCAGGAAAGGGGGGAGGCCGTAAAGAAGGAAGACCATGCCTTTCATTTTCGCCCTGTATCCTTATCGTCCATACATCCCAAATACTAGGAAGCTGAAAAAGACGGTGACCCCCACCAGGGAGACGGTGGCAGGTGCTGTGAAGAACTGGCGGTAATTGATACGGAAGTACCAGACCACACCCAACAGCACCACAAACACGGGCACCATGAGGCTGCCCACACTGACGCCAAGGCTGGGGGGTTCAGTGGCCGAAGAGGGGGCCAAGGATGCTGAGGGGCCCGGAACAGCTGACCCTGGGGGGGAGCGGTGGCAGTGAATCACACAGTTGTCGGTAATGTTCAGAGAACGCAGTGTGCGGGCTGGGTCCTGCAGCAGACGGCCCTGGTAGATCAGTTTCATCTGGCTCTCTTGTCCAGGGAAGTACTTACTGTAAGGATGAAAGAGGCAGAAGGAAACACAGAAGGCGAGGAATGAGAAGGCAAACAGGCCTGGACTGACAGAGCAGGGCAACGAGGGGAAAAACCAAAGGGTGAGTTTCTAAGAAGTATCCTCCACAACCCTAGTGGGGGCTGGATGGACCTGACCCATCCCTGCTGCTCCCATGTGGACACCAGCCTCCTCCCAGGTGACCAAGGGCTGAGGGCACGGGCTACGAGAAGCCTCCCGCTCTCCAGGCCACTCACCTCTTCAGGGCACCCACAGTATCCTCCGGCCTGGCCACAGCCAGCTCCTCGGTGTCATTGAGGAATTTGAGCCGCACATTGATGAGGCCAGGGCTGGGGGGGAGGCAGCTGCCATCCTCAGGTCTCAGGGGGGCCTCTGGACTGCTGCTTTCTGGGCCCGCTTGTCTTTTGGTCAGGCCTTGGATGTCAAGCAGATGCTCAAGGCTCGGCTCAACGCCACCCCCGGCTCCAGGCTCCCCTGTGGGGTCTCCCCCACCTTCGCCAGCCTCTTCAGCCTTCTCGTCATTACCCTCTGATGGATGGGGAAGTTCAGTGGGCTCTGGGGTGCCTTGGCCCGCTACTAGATGGTCCACGTGTCCCAGGTGGAGGACGGATGTGTCGCCAGCTGACACAATGGTGCCCAGGAGCTGGTTGCTACCGCTGTCTGCTACGTAGGTAGAGAGCCAAGCTAGGACCAAGGCTAGAATCAGCACCACCACACCTGCCACCACAGTCACCTCATTACCCACACCCTCAATGAGGGTGACATCAGAGAGCTCCATGGCCTGGCTGCTGACTGGGTCGACACTGCAGGAACAAAGGGGGATAGCATAAGCAGGGTATGTGGGGTTGCAGCCAGGTCCCTAGCTTGTTTACGTTTAACTGAGCCAGCCCTGAAAGAAAATGGGAGTTCGGCTCCCCGTAGAAGGGGGAACAAACCTTCCTACCTCCGGACCCCCAACCTAAAGCTAAGGACTTCCCTTTTGTCTCCAATGCGAAACACTAGCTTTCGGGATCCACACCCTCCCTCTCTCACATTTCAACCTCCCGAGAGCATGGATCATCAGGAAAACCTCATGACTTTGTTGCTGCTGCTGCTGCAACCCGTCGTTGCTTTTTTGGTAGGCGGGCAAAAACATTTGCCTCTTTGAGCCCTGAGTTTCTCCAGGATTTCTATCACTTGGTCCAGCAACTATGCCTCCCCCCCCCCCCCCCCCCCCCGCCCCGAGAAGCCTCCAAGGAGGCTTCAGAGAGACCAAAGAGCCTGAAATATTTCATTCTAGGGCCTTCTGGAAACACAGTGCGGCCACTCTTGCCAGATTGTCTCATTTGAACCCTACCTCGTTCGTGGTCACCTATTCAGGTGCAGGTGTCAAGAACCAAAAAAACATTTTTTCACCAGAAGCAGAGTCACAGACCACCCCAAAGGGACAACTGTGTAGGGCCCATCAGCAGACATTATGCAGCAGGCACTGTGTCTCCCGCCTCTGAAACACTTCCGGCGAGCCCTAGGGAGCGAAGGAGGACGGACACCAGAAGCACCACCCTTCTGGGTCATCGTAGGCTCACGACTGCAAAACCACTACCTAGGTGGAAATGACTTGGAAGAGATTCCAAAAAAGCTCTCACAATCCATACCTGTATCTCTCTTCTCGTACCGTGTAGTTTCTCCCTTGGTAGTTCCTTAGAAAGGCAGGAAAGCCTTTCTTTTGCTCCTTAGAGGACCTACTCTTTCCCTTGGAGAGTGTGCTGTTTTCACAGCTGCCCCGGGCAAATCCGATCGGATGATCATCATTAATAAACTATTCTCACGATACCTATAACATTTCATTACACTCATCTACTTGTCCATCTCTCCCTACTAGACTTCTGGATGACAAGTATTTTTCTCTGTACCCTAGTGCCTAGCATGATGCCATAGAAACTGCTCAAAGAATATGTGCGTGACATGTCAACATCTGAATAGCTTCCACATCCTTATTTAGAACATGGGCCCTGGAGTGAAAACAAAAACAGAACACTAATTACAATCCTGCTCTTGCCTCTTACTAGCTCTGTAACCTCGGACAACTTTCTCAGAGCCTCAGCTTTCTGATCAGTAAAATGGGGTTAAAAATAGCACCTACCTCATAAGGTTGTTTTGACGGTGACGGGAAATCATCGAAGCAAGATACCTAGCACAGGGTCTGGCACATGGCAACGGTTCAATAAATAAATGGTAGCAGTTACTTCTCGCTCCCCAGACTAGCCCCTGATGGTAAGAAGGTTAATGTCACCAACCCTGATTTACAGAAAAGGAAACTGCGGCGAAGAGAAGCGAAAACGACTGGCACAGACACAGGGAACTTTCGGGGGCAGGGGCCAGGCAGGACCCCAGGTCTCCGGCCTCAGAGGCCTCTGCTCTCTCCTCAGCCTGTGAGCGACACTGACGGCGCGGTGAGGAGGGGTCCCGACCCTGCGTTTTCTGAGGCGCAGGCTCCGCGTTGGGCGGTCCTATTCCCGCGGCGCCGGAGAGAAGTCCGTGGGCCCACCTGAGCCGAAAGGCTGCCCGGTCCCTGGCCAGCAAGCTCAGTTCTCCCAGCCCGTAAGGGGTAGAGTCGGAAGAGGGGGTCACAAACCATCCACACCCCTCAAACTTCGGGGCGGGGCTGAGGGCCTGGGGGCGGGGCTTGAGTACGCGGGGAGTCATGGGAAATTAAAGGGGGATTGGACCAGTACGGTGCCTGGATAGGGAAGGAGATCCTCACCAGAAAGGGCCAGACCAAGTGTTTTGACTTCGCCAGGAAGGCCCATGGACTCACCTTTCCGTAGGGGCCGGGGGAGGGGCTGGCTATCCCCGATTCTGTCCAGGGTCCGGTTTCTTCCGGCTTCTCCCGGAAGCTGTTTGAACCAGGGAAGGAAGTCCCGCCTCCGCGCTTTGCACTGATGACGTAAATCTACGTAAGGCGGGCTGACGTAAATGTATTCTTTAAATAAAAGGGACAGGTTTCTCAGCGGAAGGAGGGGCGGAGTCACTGTTGGCGGGATCGTCGCCCTCCCGGGGCGGGGCCACACTCACTGGGAGGGGCCTAAGGAGCCCATGGGTGGGGGGCGGGGCCAGATGGGATTGGGGGAGGTGCTTGGGGGAGGGCGTGGCTTCGCGTCTGGAAAACTGAGGCGGGCTGGCACAGCTGGGCAGAACGTGAGCGGCGCTTCCCTTGTCGCAGCCTGTTCTTCCGGTCTTGTTCCCAGCCTCCCGGGCTGATTGGATTTAATACTGCTCTGTCCTGTGCACTGAGTTCCTGGTTAGCGGGATCAGTGAGGACTGACCTCCAAAAGTTCAACTCAGGCTAGTCTAGAGACAGACAGGAGGCAATTTAGTCACCGGCCGGCTGCTCCAAGAATGTGGCCCCAGGTAGCGTGGGACCTCGGTGAATAAGGCGAGAAAGCATTTCAAAGAAGGCACAGATTCAGCGCAGGCTTAAGGCGCAAGAAATGGAGCACAGAAAAAGACAGGGGGGAAAAGGTTCATCTCCCAAGAACTTATCCGGATTTTTGCAATTAAAATTCTTTCATGGGGCGCCTGGGTGGCTCAGTCCGTTGGGCGTCGAACTTCGGCTCAGGTCATGATCTCGCAGTCCGTGAGTTCGAACCCCTCATCCGGCTCTGCGCTGACGACTCAGAGCCTGGAGCCTGCTTCGAATTCTGTCTCCCTCTCACTCTGCCCCTCCCTCGCTCACACTCTGCGCCTCTCTCTCTCTCTCTCTCTCTCAAAAATAAAATTCTTTTGGGGGTGCCTGGCTGGCTCAGTTGGGGGTGTGAGTTTGAGCCCCACATTGGACATAGAGATTATTTAAAAAAAAATTTTTTTTTTCCAAAAGACATGTTAGGATTTTTGTCGTTTTCTGGTGAACTATTGAATGAAGTATAAAAAAGGCAGACAGGGGTAAACTTATAAGTGAAGAGCTGGTGGTTTTCACCAATTGAATACCAGTGGAACCCACACTCAGATCAAAACATAGCAAGTGACCCCATAACCCCTCTTCATGTCCTTTTCCAGCCACTGACTTCTGTCACCATAGATTAGTTTTCTCTGGTTTTGTACTTTGTGTAAATGGAATCAAACCATCTAGCTTTTTTCCCCCAAGTCTTATTGTGAAATACACATAAATTTACCGTTTTGACCATATAATTGATTTATTTACTTACTGGTTGATTTATGTTTTAGAGAGAGAGCATGCGCAAGTGAGGGAGAGGGGCAGAAGGAGAGAGAATCTTAAGCAGGCTCCACACTCAGCATGGAGCCTGATGCGGGGCTCAATCCCACAACCCTGGGATCATGACCTGAGCTGCAACCAAGAGTCGGATGCTCAACTGACTGAGCCACCTAGGTGCCCCTGTTTTATTTATGTAAGTAATCTCTACACCCAACCTGAGGCTCAAACTCATGACCGCGATCAAGATCAAGAGTCACATGCTTTACCACCTGAGCCAGCCAGGCGCCCCCACTGTAACCATTTTAAGTGGCTAAGTCAGTGGCATTAAGGACATTCATAATGTCATGCACACATCACCACTATCCATTTCCTATACCCATGCCTCCTTCCCACCTCTATTACACTTCCTGTGAATTTTCCTATTCCAGGTATCTCATATAAGTGGAATCGTACAATATTTGTCTTTTTTGTATCCGGCTTATTTCACTTAACCATGTTTTCAGGGCTCATCCATGTTGTAGACTCTACCAAAATGTCATTCCTTTTTCAGGCTGAATAATATTTCATCGTATGTATATAGCACATTTTCTTTTTTTTTTTTTTTAATTTTTTTTTTTTTTTTTATAGCACATTTTCTTCATCCGTTAATCTGTTAATGGACATTTGTGTTGTTTCCACCTTGTGGCTATTGTGAATAGTGCTGCTTCGCACATTGATGTACGAGTTATCTATTTGAGTCCCTGCTTTCAATTCTTTTGTCTGGCTTCTTTTGATCAACAGTATATTTGTGAAATGCAAGGTATTTAAAAAAAATTTTTTTTTTTACATTTATTTATTTTTTGAGAGACATAGAGAGACAGAGCACAAGTTGGGGAGGGGCAGAGAGAGAAGGAGACACAGAATCCGAAGCAGGCTCCAGGCTCCGAGCTGTCAGCACAGAGCCCGACGCAGGGCTCGAACCCACAAACCGCTAGATCGTGACCTAAGCCGAAGTCGGACGCTTAACCGAAGGAGCCACCCAGGGCCCCAGCAAGGGTTTTTTTTTTTTATGTTTATTTATTTTTGAAAGACAGGGAGAGCACGAGTGGGGGAGGGGCAAAAAGAGAGAGAGGGAGACACAGGATCATAAGCAGTCTCCAGTTTCTGAGCGGTCATCCCAGAGCCTGTCACAGGGCTCGAACGCATGAACCGTGAGATCATGACCTGAGCAGAAGTCGGTCACTTAACCGGCTGAGCCACCCAGGTGCCCCTGAAAGGTAAGGTATTGTTTTAATGCCTGCATATGTGTATTTTGGGGGGTTAAAATTTAGTATTTTTATTTTGAAGAATGCTGGAGGGGGCAGGGCATCATAATATAGCTACACGGAGTTTTGAAGAGTGAATAGAGATTTATCAAGCAAAGTTCCAAACAGAGAGAGTAGCAAGTTCAAGGGCTCTCAATAAATACTTGAGGGAACGAATAAGCCAATGAGCTGACCCACTATTAGCGCTTTTGAGAGTTTATTATGTGCCAGGTACTGTGCTAAGTACTTCATATACATTATCTTATGGAGCCCAATCAAGTAGCTCTTATTATACACATTTTATAGGTTTGGGAACTGAGGCTCACAGAGAATAAATAATGAGGCCATTTGTGCTATAGCTGAAGTCATCCAGTGCCTGTGCTCGAGCTGTCTCTCTCTTTCTCTCTCTCTCTCTCTCTCTATCTCTCTGTCAGTGTGATCTTATTGTCAGTATTTGGTCCCTTCCTTTTTTCATTAATTGTATACCATGAAGCGTCTCCTATGTCACTGAATATTTTTATAGCATCATAGCGTAGCTTTAAATAGCTGTTCAACAGTATTATCTTCCATGTTGCACCGTAATCTTTTTTTAATGTTTATTTGTTTTTGAGAGAGAGAGAGAGAGCATGAGCGGGGGAGGGCAGACAGAGACAGAGACAGAGACAGAGAATCCGAAGCAGGCTCCAGGCTCCGAGCTGTCAGCACAGAGACCAACGCAGGGCTTGAATCCACAAGCCGTGAGATCATGACCTGGGCCAAAGTTGGACGCTTAACCGAGTCTCAATAAAAATTTTTGTGTGTCTTTGATGACAGATTTTTGTACACATCCATGATTTTTTCCCTAGGATAAATTCCTAAAAATGGAATTGCTGGATCGAAGGGTGTTCACATTATCAAGGTTTTTGATACATGCCCTCTAGCAGGTTGTACCTATTTCCATTCCTGTAGCAGCGTGAGTGGCACCCACTACTGTTTCCTTCCCCCAAAACAGGGTGGAGGCTAGAGAGAACGGGGATTAATGGGGGGAGGTTCTGAGAATCCTGATACAAGATCCTACAAGGAGGAGAGAGCAGAGGGAAAGGGGGAAGTGAAAATCAAGGCTATCTGAGAAGGGAATACTTGACTGAGCAGTGACCTCTGAAGCCCAGGAGGGCGGAGCCAGTGGCCAGGGCTGCCCTGCAGAGGAGGCTGGAAATCCGGCTTTTTGACTGCCCCAGCTATCTGACTAATCCATCTGGGGACTAGGCACAAACACTCTCGGGTTTCATAAGCTGCATGGACCGACTGCTGCCAGGACGCTTATCATACTGTATTGTCGTTTTTAATTTTTTGGTTTTACCAAATTCCTTAAAGGGAGGAGCTGCGGTTTTCGTGTCTTATTTACTTATTTATTTTTGTGTCTTATTTATTTATTTATTTATTTATTTATTTATTTATTTATTTATTTTTACTCCACTATCCCCCCAATCGATTCCGGTACCTGCCTACAGGAGTTACTTGGTCAAGATATATTCAATGAATGATGGTTGGATTCGGAGAAGCTGGAGGGAAGAGATGGGGAATTTGAGAGAGTTCTCTTCTCTGCTGGCCAAAGGTGAAGTCCTAAGACGGCCGTGGCAGGGAAGAAAATGGATGGAACAGAAAAGGAAGAAGGATTGGCTAGGGGTGAGGTAGACTTGGAATGCTCAGCTGCTGGGATGAAGGGTTGATAAAAGTGGAGGTTGGGCATAATGTACAGAATTGTAGAATCACTATGTTGTATATGCGAAACTAATGTAACATTGTATGTCAACCATACTTCAAGAATACAAAAAAATTTTTAAAGATTATTTATATTTGAGAGAGAGAGAGAGAGAGAGAGCAAGCAGGGGAGGGGCAGAGAAAGAAGGAAAGAGAGAGAATCTCGAGTAGGCTCTGTGCTCCTTGTGCAGAGCCCTGAGAGCCCAACACGGATGCTTAACCGACTGAGCCACCCAGGCGCCCCCAGAAGTAGACATTTTTTATGTTTATTTATTTTTGAGAGGGGAGGGGAGAGACCAAGTAGGGGAGGGGCAGAGAGAGAAGGGAACAGAAGATCTGAAGCAGGCTCTGCGCTGACAGTAGAGCCCGATGCGGGGCTCGAACTCTCAAACAACGAGATCATGACCTGAGCTGAAGTCAGACGCTTAACCCACCGAGCCACCTAGGTGCCTCTAAACATTTTTTTAAAGAGAAAAAAGAAACCGGGGAGGTTGAGTCTAGCAAAGGATGCATTTTATGGATGTGGAGAGAAAAGGACAAGAAACAGTTAAGAGTGTCTTGAAAGGGGCTTTCCGGGGCACCTGGATTGGAATGTGTACAGTAAGTCTGTTTTACTAAAACTGCTCCTTCCCCAAGCACTCTGTGTCATTCATCCATGTTTGCCAATCTGATAGAGAGAGGCGTGTCTGTTCCTTTGATTTCCTTCATTGGCTTACTAGAGAGTTTTCCATTTTTCGTTATTTCTTCAATCACTTTGTAAATTAATTGTTTAGGCCTTTTGTGTTTTCTTCCCTTAAAAAACTTTTAATTTCACAAGAATCCATGGATTTTTTACTTGTTTGTAAAAAATTCAAATATGAAAAAAAAAAAACTTAAAAAAAAAAAACCCACATAGTGGCAGGGTGCCTGGCTGGCTCAGTCATACAGCATGAGACTCTTGATCTCAGGGTTGTGAGTTCAAGCTCCACACTAGGCATGGAGCCTACTTCAACAACAACAACAACAAACACATGGTGGGATTGAATTTTTTTTAAAAATTTAAAATATGGACCATATATTTTTTCTTTCCTTTTTAATGTTTATTTTTGAGAGAGAGAGAGAATAGAAGAGAATAGAATAGAGAGAATGAATAGAAGTCCATGTCTGGACTTCTAACCCATAGGAACCATAAGATAATAAATGTGTGTTGTTGTTGTTTAATGTTTATTTTTGAGACAGAGAGAGACAGAGCATGAGTGGGGAAGGGTCAGAGAGAGAGGGAGACACAGAATCCAAAGCAGGCTCCAGGCTCTGAGCTGTCAGCACAGAGCCCGATGTGGGCCCCGAACCCACAAACCAGGAGATCATGACCTGAGCGGAAGTGAGACGCTTAACTGACTGAGCCACCCAGGCGCCCCTTAAATACAGACCGTGAAATGCCCCACTGTCACAGTCCTTCTCCCCTCCCAGAGGAGAATTTTTGGGCACCTGCCTCTGGGCCTTTCTCTCTTCATCTGCGATCGTGGGGTCTGGTTTTGTTTGTTTGCTGGACGTATCACATTCCAACCTATTTTTTTCTCTTCAACAACGGCCTTGAAAATCTTTCCAAGGTAATACCTTGTGCTGGTCACGTGGAAGCCCTCCCCAGTTCTTTCCTGCTGGAGGCACTACCCTTTGTAAGGGCCGCGTTGTACGCCAGAGTATGGATTTGTTCACTGTTTCCCTCTTCGTTGTGTCCTCCTTGCAGGCAGTGCTGGGGCGAACGTTCCCATGTGTGCCAGCCTTTTGTGTAACTGGGGAGCAGTGTTTAAGGGTGCTGCTAAATCGCCCACCAAAAAGGCAATTTCCCTTCCCACCAACAGGATGAGCAAAAAGTTCCATCTTCCTGGGCACTGTGTGTTATCAGTCTTTACCAATTAATTCCCTCAACCTGGTGGGCGAATAATATCTTATTATTGTTTCAGTTTGCATTTTCCTGATCGCTGGCGAGGTTGAGCATTGCCATTCATGGATTCGACAGATATCGGAGGGTCCACTCTCCGCAAAGCCCTGCACAGGCACCCAGTCACCAGTGGTGAATAAACCAGATGCTGTTCCTGGGGCGCCCGGGGGCTCAGTCAGTTAATCGTCCAACTTTGGCTCAGGTCATGATCTCGAAGTTTGTGGGTTCGGGCCCCACGTCAGGCTCTGTGCTGACAGCTCAGAGCTTTGGATACTGTCTGTCTCTCTCTCTCTGTCCTTCCCCCGCTCTGTCTCTCTCTCAAAAATAAATAAACATTAAAAACAAACAAAAAACCCAGATACTGTTCCTATCCTCACAGATGAAGGAAGTGAAATCTTTTAGTTGCAGATTTTGCCCCCAATATTTTGTCTTTTTTTAAAAAGCTTATTTATTTTGAGGGGGGAGGGGCAGAGAGAGAGGAAGAGAGAGACTCCCAAGCAGGCTCCATGCTACCAGTGGGGGCTCGAACACATGAACTGCGAGATCAGGACCTGAGCCGAAATCAAGAGTCAGACGCTCAACCGATTGAGCCACCCGGGGCCCCCCCATTATTTTGTCGTTTACTTGTGCTTATGATCTGCTGGTTTTATAACCAAATAAAATTTTTTTTTCTGTATCCAACCTATTAATCTTGTATTAATCTTCACCCTGGAAGATCTTCTCCTACCCCCAAATAACATACATAATCTCATATCTCTTTGGGGGTTTTATTAAGTGGGTATTTTTTCATGGCTGTAAGAACAGAAAAGGCAGAGCTCACTGGGGTCTGCCTACTGTTAAGGGGTGGACCCCTCAGCATCCTTCCCTGAGATTGAGGCTCCCGGCTTGGGCCCAGGACTAGAGAGGATTTCCCTTTCTTCTCTTTGGGACTGCGAAATTAAAGCAAAACTTTCTTCCAGAAAGGAGAGGTTGCCTCTCTGCATGCCAAGGTACAAAACCGTCCTCGTGTTGGGGGAAGGGAAGATCCTCAGATGCAACTCTCCACGGAGGAGTGCGGGCCGGGCGACAGCAGCAGGAGGCGGCCCCCAGGACTCCTGACCCATCTCTACCGTGTGACTCCAGGTAGTAATGGCAGGGGACAGCCCAGGTCCCTCAGCAAAAGGACTCTCCTGCGGTGGGTACGACAGGCTCAGGGTCTGGCAGGGGCCTTCTGTTGTTCTTATACCCTTTTTCCTATCACAGGAGTAACAGGTGCTCCGTGCAGAAAACTTGGGAACCACGGAAGAGCACAAAGGTGGGGTGAAAGAAATGGAGTGAGGGGGACCTCAGCCACATTTCTTTTTTTAATTTTTTAATGTTTACTTTTGAGAGACAGAGCGTGAGCGGGGAAGGGGCAGAGAGAGAAGGAGACAGAATCTGCAGCAGGCTCCAGGCTCCGCGCTGTCAGCACAGAGCCCGATGTGGGGCTCAAAGCCTCGAACCCTCGAACCCTTGAGCCGTGAGGCCATGACCTGAGCCGAAGTCGGACGCTCAACCGACTGAGCCACCCAGGTGCCCCGTATCTCAGCCACATTTCAACCTCACACATCCACGCTTTGATTCTGGGCACAAGTCATTTATTTGCATTCATAAAAACTGCTTTGGCTCAAAAGGTTCCTCTTAAAGATGAATGATGGTACTTTAGACTCTGGGGCCGGAGGAGGAAGTGAGAAGGGGGACAGCTGCTGGCTTGTCCTCCTGTCACAGGCCCTTAGAGACCACAAGTGTAGTGACCATTGTTTAAGACACCATGCATCACCGGTGGGGGCACAGGGGGCACGACCGTAAACGGGTCCCAGGCATCACGCATTTATTCCTTCCTCAACAACCATTTGCTGAAATGCCTGTTCCAGGAATGCAGTCCCGGTCTCAGCCAAGCCGATGCAGACACAGGCTCTTATTTTTAAAAGTGCAATCCAAAGAGGGCTCTGAGGAGATCGTGCTTTTGGGCTGATAGCGCTATTTTGTCCTCAGCTTTGACCAGGCCAAAAAAATGCGGGAAGGGTACACCAGGGAGAGGGAACAGCGCATACAGGTGCCTGGAAGTGAAGCAGGGTGGCTCTTATCCAGCAACCAGCTGCTAAGTTTGCTAAGGCTGGGTCACAGGAACCTCAGAGGGAGAAGGGGGGGAGGGTCAGAGGACCCGAGAGCTTGGCGGAGGCAGCGGTGGAAGATGTATCAATCTTACTGAATTTGGATTTTAGCCTGCAGGTAGTGAGGAGCCGCTGAAGGGCATGATCAGAGTTGTGATTCCCAAAGGGAGTTCCGGCATCCTTGCCGGGTATGGGTCTCAAGACCAGGCAGCGAGGTCTTCCCTTCAAGCAACAAAGGCAGTTCGGGCAGAGGCAGTGCAGGTACAGGCAGTCTGTGACTCTTGATGAGGCCAGACAAGTCACGGGTGGCAGGGGATGGGGGGAACAACAAGGATCCCCCCCCTCCTCGCCCGGGGGCCGGGTGGATGGGGGGGGCATCCACGTAAGCAAAGGAGATGGAGGTGGGTGAAGGCGGAGTGTGCAGACCTTCCCATCGGACAGCGGAAGCCCGGGTTAGGTTGGAGGTCAGCAAGCAGCTCGGGAAGCCGCCGGAGGGATGAGCTGGCGTGGGGCTCACTGGATACGCCCCTCAGCACGCAGCATCAGGTAGTCCCTGAGGACCGGGGGCAGTGGGAGGCTGGCGACGGCCTGGCGGCAGCGGCCACCCAACTGGGCCCGCACAGCCAGCCGGGCCAGGTGCTGCAACCGCCTGGGCTGGTTCACCATGCTCAGGGCCGAGGTGTAGAAGGCTTCGTGCTCCTAGGCCAGGAGTGGAACGGGATCAGATGGCCCAGTACCCTTGACTCTGACCTCTCGGGATGACCTAGAGCTGGGGGCCCCGGGGGCATTTGCAACATGCACCCCCCACCCCAGGTGTTTGGTGCATCTTGAAAGACTCAGATTCAGAGCCCAGAGGCTCGGCAGGGGTCACGGGAGATGGGGCCGCGCTGTAGGGCAGGGTCTCAGCCATGACTGCACCCACGCCCAACTCCAAAGATGCCAACACAGCCCGATGATAAATGCCCGTGCTGGCACAAGTGACAGAGGCAGGAGAGGTGTGTGGGATTAGAGGTTGTTCTGAGGTGCCAGGGGGAGGGGGGCCCTGGGAAGCCCATCCCGGACGGATAAGGCCTGGGGCTCATCCTTCCTCTCCATCTCCCCCAGAGCCCAGGAAGGAGCTGTGCCCCTGGGGTGGACATGCTTACCTGCCACAGCTCTGGGAGCACTGCCTCCACCCAGGTATCACAGGATGGGACATAAGGGTAGGCATTAAGCAGGACTTCCAGGGCCCGAGGGAAGTTGGCACAGTGTTTCAGCATCTAGGAATCAAAAGAGGGTCTTAGGGTCACCATGGCTCTCCCAGCCAAGGGCAGACCCAAGCCCAGCCGAAGCCGAAGCCCCATTCACACCCAAATTTGGGAGGCTAAAGTCTGAGTCTCTCCCCACTCTTTCCCATGCCTCGGTTTACCCCACCTTCAAGTGGGCTGCAACCTGTTGGCCCCAACCAGTGTCCTTGGGAGCTCTCTTCTCCTTAGACACGCTCCCCTATAGCCCTCAGTGGTCCTTTCCAAGGTGGGGACAGACGACCACAGAGCCGGGCTCTCAGTCTCTCGGTCCCCCTCTTCCCGGGGGCGGGGGGGGGGGGGGGGATTCCAGCTGTGAGCTCCCCACCCAACTCCGGCCTCCTTGCACAGGCCCTCCCTGCACACCTCAGGGCGCACAGGCTCGGCCCCGTAGTCAAGCAGCGCTGAGAAGAGGACCTCGGGCTCCCAGTTGGGGGCGTCCTGGACGGCCTGCAGCGCGCAGTCCATGGGCGTGTGGCCCGCCCCGTTGGGCACTCCAGCGCAGGCCCCGTGGCGCAGCAGCAGCTCGGCCAGGCCCCCGCAGCCATTGGCACAGGCGTTGTGCAGCGGCGTGTGGCGCTTGCGCCCGGCGGCGCGGGCATCTGCCCCGGCCGCCAGGAGCCGGCGCGCTGCCGCCTGGTGACGTCGGCAGCTGCCTGGGCCCTCGGCCCCCGCGCACGCCGCGTTCAGGGCCGTCTCGCCCTGGCTGGTGCGCAGGTGCACGTTGGCGCCGTGCTCCAGGTAGAGGGCCACGTGCTCCTCCAGGCCGCGAGCCGCCGCCACGTGCAGGGGTGTCATCGCGCTGTCCTGCGCCGCCAGGTTCACAGTCGCGCCCGCTTCCAGCAGCAGCTTGGCGCACCTGGGGGCAAGGCGCAAGGCCCAGAGGCCAATGCTGAGGGACCAAGGCCTGGCCTGCGGTCATCCCCTTCCCCCTTGCTTCCCATCCCGCTCGCCTAGAGGCTGGAAGCGAGCGTGGTGTGCACCATCACACTCACAGAAGCCCCAGGACAGACGGCAGAGCTTCAAGGCCTATCGATGTCACCAGGAACATCTCCAGGTTTCAGATAAAACCTCAGCCAAGAAAGGGCTCAGCACGGCCAAGGACCCACAGCAAGTTAGAGGCAGCGTCAGAATTAGTACTCACTGCTTCAGACAGTTCCTCCCAGAATCTATTTCCTCAGTAAATTCTAATCATGGGCTAATTTTTGTTTCTGAAACCTGACTCCCCAAGCGGATTGGGACCCCGCCCGCCGCCCCCCCCCCCCTAGGGCCTGGTTCTGATCCCCTTGCCAGTGGTCTCCTAACATTTTGATAGCACAAAATGTTTTGAAAACCCACTACTGTGTCCGTGATGAATGTTACGCATAGAAAATTAGAGTATGAGATGGAAAGAAAAAGAAATAGAAGTCCTAATATTTTCTTCATGCCTCCAACCTGGAAGACCACCCTTCTGGACCAGTGATATCCACTCAAGCGGAGGAAGGCACCTGAAGACCCACCCGCTCCCCTTTCCCCTAGAGAAAACAACAAAACCCAGATTTTAGGGAGCACATGTTTCACGGTCTTCCAGTCCCTGGAAAAATTATAGGCCAGAACACTGTTGAGGCAAACATACATCATTAACCACCACGGGGTAAAACAAACACGAAACAAACTCCATTAATGATGCAATTAAACTAACAGTAATTTATAATTAAAAAGCCAGAATGGGAGCCACCGGAAGCCCAGGAGCAGATCCGGCATCCCCAGCAAAACCCTGATGACCAGGTGTCAGTGTCCCTCCCCCAAATGGCCAGTATTCCAGCACCACCCCCCTCAGTTCACAGATGCAGGAGGCTCCATGCTCCGTGGCCAAGAATGGAGTAGCAGCCCAGTCATCCGTAAACTTTATTTCCTCGGTCAGTTCTAATCATGGGCTAATTTTTGTCTCTAAATACTACACTTAAGTAACACTGAAGAGGGGTGCCTGAGTGGCTCAGTGTTGGTAAAGCATCTGACTTCGGCTCAGGTCATGATCTCGTGGTTGGGGCGTTGGAGCCCCACGTTGGGCTCTGTGCTGACAGCTCGGAGCCTGGAGCCTGCTTTGGATTCTGGGTCTCCCTCTCTCTCTGCCCCTCCCCCACTCACGCTCTGTCTCTCAAAAAAAAAATGAATAAAGATTAAAAAAAATTTTAATGAAAAATAAATAAATAGCACTGGAGAGCTCACTCAGGAGGGTTTCGGTAAGTTTCACTTAAAAGGATAAAGTCGGTTGGAAAGTGCACCGTGTGCTGGTAAGAATTCAAGAAAGGAATGGAAACTTAGAATCACTTGGGTCCATCGCTGATCTAGATCCAGCTGGGGAGAGGTCCCCAGCATGTGGGCTGTGGAGTGTCTCCCAGAAGCCCTTGACTCCCTACCACTGCCAGCCCTGGCTGGGGACCTGATTTGGAAAAGTACGAATACTCTCATGTAGGGGGGGCCAAAACTCTGTTAATCTTTTTTTTTTAAGTTTTGTTTTGTTTTGTTTTGTTTTGTTTTTTAGTATAGTTGACACACAATGTTACATTAATTTCAAGTGTACAACTTAGTGATTTGACAAGTTTATACATTATTCTATGTTCACAAGTGTAGCTACCGTCTGTCCTGTTACATCGCTATAACAATGTTCCTTATGCTGTGCCTTTTATTCCCCTGCCTTATCCATTCCGTAACTGGAGACCTATATCTCCCCCTCCCCTTCACCCATTTGGCACAACCCTCGACCCCTGGAAAAACTTGTCGATCTTAAAATTTGGGAGGAGGAGGTGTGTGTGTGGCCAGGGCTTGTACTAAGGTTGGGAAACACTGGGCTACATCTTTCTTGATGCCTGCCTTAAAACAGGTAGGAATTTGGCTACAGAGGATGCATAGAGGCTAAGAGACTGTGGTTGGGATAGGTTTTCCAAAAAAGCAACAAGGCTTCTGCCCCCTGGGCTTAGCTCACATGATGGACAAGTTACTAAAACTTTTTGAGCCTCAGTTTTCTCACCCATAGGATGACACCTGTCTCCCAGGTTTTTGTGAGGACATGTGTATGTGAGGTGTTTCCCCTTCTTCCGGCTATGTGAGCTGGACACACACACACACACACACACACACACACACCCCTCCCCTGGGCACCTACTGCAAGGACTCAGGGACTGTGCAGAGGTGCAAGGGGGTCGTGCCCTCCTCGGACAACACGTTGGCCTTGGCACCGAAGGTCAGCAGCAGCTGCACACAGTCAGACTGGGCCCGGGCACAGGCCTCATGCAAGGCTGCCCGGCCTCCGACCCGGGCGTCCAGCTCAGCTCCCTGCCGGATCAGGTGGCGAGCACAGTCAGTGTAGCCTCGGGCAGCAGCGATGGTGAGGGGTGCCGTCTGCTTCGTCTTAGGCGTCAGCACCCAGAACCCTGGGGAGAGGAGGCAGTGTTGGGGGCGGGGTATGTGATATCCGCAGGGCAGGTTGTGGCATGCAATTGACCCTGGCCTTCCCTCTGCACCCTTGGCTGAGCACGAACGCTGTGCCGGGCTGTACCTATGGGGAGGGGCTCACTCAATATAAATTGGGACAGCCTTTTATTTTATTTTACTTAAATTTTTAAATTTTTATTTGAGAGAGAGAGAGAGAGCACACACACGAGAGTGGGGGAAGGGGGCAGAGAGAAAGAGGGAGAGACAGAGACAGAGAGAATCCCAAGCAGGCTCTATGCTCAGTGTGGAACCTGACTCGATGCTTGATCCTAGGTGAGATCATGACCTGAGCTGAAATCAAGAGTCAGACATTCTCAACCGACTGAGCCAACCAGGCACCCCCAAGGGCTTAGGACGCAGATGCCTAATATCCAACTGTAAGTTGTTTGCATTACGGTGAAGGAGATTCCTGGGTTTGCCAAATTTGGGGTAAAGCATGCTTTGTTTTTTATTAGGATTGAAATTAAGGCCGACTTCCATTTGGGGATAGATATGCTGCAGGATGAGACCAGGATACCCTGGGTCGGGTCACATCTCTAACAGTTAAGGCCAAGCAGGAGTCTGACGCTGGCAGTGACTGTGAGAACATAAGCTCTCCGAGGATTTTGAGCCCCCAGATCCATGTGTGGGATTTGAGGCAATCTCTGTCGGTCTTAAGAGCAGGGCGATCTCAATTGAGGTATTTGGTTTACACGGACAAACCCACGGGTCAGAATAGCACCTAAGGAAATTCTCTGGCAAGTACACAAAGATGTTCATCATATTGCTATTTAAAATAATTTTCTAAAAAGGGAACCCTATCTACCCAGTCTATTTGGGGGCTGGTTATATAAATCATGGCACACTCATACAATATAATTTATGCATCTATTTAAAATATTATGTGGAGGCGCCTGGCTGGCTCAGTTAGTGAAGTGCGTGACTCTTGATCTTGGGGTTGTGAGTTTGAGCCCCACATAGGGTGTACAGATCACTTAAAAATAAAATCTTACTTATTTTATTTAAAAAATCTTAAAGTGTTTATTCATTTTAGAGAGAGAGAGAGAGAGAGAGAGTGAGTGGGTGCATGTGCGCGCATGCACGGGGATGGGGGGGCAGAGAGAGGGGGAGATGGAGAATCCCAAGCAGGCTCAGCACTGTCAGCACAAAGCCAGACACGGGGCTCAAACTCACAAACCATGAGATCATGACCTGAGCAGAAATCCTTAAAAATAAAATCTTAGGCGTGCCTGGGTGGCTCAGTCGGTTAAGCGTCCAACTCCTGCTTTCGGCTCAGGTCATGATCCCACGTTTGTGAGATTGAACCCTGCGTCACCTGCTTGGGATTCTCTCCTTCCCTCTCTCTCTGCCCCTCCCCTGCCTGCGATCGTGTTTACATGACTCTCTCTCTCTCTCAAAATAAAAAAACTTAAAAAAAAACCTTAAATGTGTGTGTGTGTGTGTGTGTGTATATGTATTCAGAGAAAAAATTGCATTAGAATAACTGTTCCCATGTAATTGATATGTTAATATAACTTTAACTCTGAAAAGACATACAAACCACTAACTACGCTTCATCTCTGCTTAGGAGGGAGCTAGAATGGGCTGTAGGAAGGAATGGTCAAGGCTGTGGTCGGGAGGGAGGCGGCGAGGCCAAGGCTGTCCTCTTCCCCACCCCCACCCCCACCCCCTTACCCTCCCTCATCTTCTGCCCCACTGGGTGCTCCCTACCCTGTTCAGCTGACCAGGCCAGCTGGTTGCTCACAGTCTCCACAATCATGTTGGCAGCGTCTTCATCTTGGAACAGGGCTTGGACCTGTGGCAGGTCACCGGAGAACAGAGCATTGTGCACGGCCGGGTCTCGGCAGCAGCGGCGTGGCCTGGTGAGTCGGGCCCGGGTGCTGGGCGGGCACCTTTGGCTTCGGCACTGCTGGGCCGCAGCCCGCCGCCGGTCCTCCCACTCCAGCCACTCCCGCTGCAGGCGGAGCGCGCGCAGCGTGGAGGAGGTGAAGGGGAAGGTCTCCTCTGCCATGTGGAGGGGCCCAGGGGTCTGGGCAGTGGCAGCTGGGCACAGCCCGGTTCCCTCGGCCGACTGCCTCCCTCGCTCTGAGCAGCCACCCTGCCCCTCACTCGTGACCCAGCAAGAAGAGCAGCTGAGGCTATAAATAGGTCCTTCGCTGGTTTAGTAAACACCGTTTGCCCAGAGTCGTGATCCTGGTGCAGAGAAGGTGTTGGGCCAACGCCTGCCCCGGCTGACAGCCTCCCAATGGGGCAGTAGCCCTCAGCTGAGGCCATCCGGGACGGAACTTCATGGTCAGCATCCCCTACTTCTCTGGAGAGAGCATCTTGGGTTGGCAAGGGCCGAGGGGAGTGAAACAGTCAATCTGGGAGACGGGGAGGACAGGGAGGAAGAGCCTGAGTGCTCCCGCCTCTCAGCTGTTGGCTGGAGGGCGGAGCCCAGCCCAGGAGATACGGGCAGGTGGAGACAGGATGCAGCCAGGTCTTCCAGCGTCTGCCGTGGTAGGGATAACTCTGCACACATATGCACAGGGCTTTGCAAGTAATTACATTACCTTTACGTTCATCTTCTTTTTTTTTTGATGTTTATTTATTTATTTTGAGAGAGAATGTGCAAGCAGGGAGGAGCAGAGGGCGGGGGGGGGGGGGGGGGGGGGCGGGGGAGAGAATCTCAAGCAGGTGCCTCGCTGTCAGCGCAGAGCCTGATTCAGAGCTCAAACCCACGAACCATGAAGTCATGACCTGAACCGAAATTAAGAGGTGGATGTTTAGCCAACTGAGCCACCCAGGCACCCCAACTTTTACACCCATCTTCACTCCAAGGGCCATACTTCCTGGCTCACGGAGGTAAAAAGCTTGGTTTTGACAATAAATTATACAATCAAGCCACTGATCACACTTGAGCACCTCTGAGGTGGGTGGTTTTATGTCGGTTTTAACGATGAGGAACTTAAGGGGAAATTAACAAGGGGAAATTACTGGCTCCAAGGTCACCGCTTGGAGCGGAGCCAGGACTAGGACCCCAGGTGGCCAGACTGCATAGATGGTGCACTTTGGCTCCAGCTGCTGTGGCCACATGAGGGCGGACAGTGGTGAGAGCCTCTCCCCACCCTCCCAGCAGGCCAGCATGATCTCTAGAAACTGCCTGCAATGAATTTTGTGTCCCCGCCCCCCCCCCATCCCCCGGCACCTGAAAGGGCTCACCTGCCTGCCAGGCAAGGGGTCCACCTGGCAAATGGGCACTAGGACCAAAGACACCTACAAACCACAAACTCATTCACCAAGAGAAAGCAGCTGTCCTTCCAGGAGCCTCTAGGGGGAGGAACGAGGCCGTGAAATAGCACTGGCTGGTGCTGCGGCCAAGCCGGGGGGAAGGGGAGGGTACAAGGGATGCCCCAGCCTCGGCTGTCCTAATCCCCAACCTCTCCCAGTGTGCTGGCAGGAGGCCCCTCGGCCCCTCAGGGCCAGCTGAGCCCCACGGTGGCCCGGTCCATCTGCGCCAGCGCTGCGGGCTCTCCTGGCCCCTCAGCCCGCAGCGCCTCCTCCCCTCCCTGGCACCGCAGCAGCCCCTGCTCCCTTACCTCCGACTACTTCCTCCCCCTGATCCCTCACACAAAGTCCCAGCGCTGCTTCTCGCACTGTCAGTCACCATCTCAGTGCCCTTAACTCAGACGGGCCCAGCCTCCTGCTGTTCCTTTCTCTGGCCACAATCCCTCTGCTCTGCCACCCAAGTGGAGGGATCTAAAATGGTTCATTTCCTAGCTTGACGGTGTCTGCTGGCTTCCAACAGCTGCCCTCTCCAAAGTGAAGCCCAGTTCCTCGGGCCCGAAGCATCCTCATTGAGGCTCCTCACCCTTCCCTGCCACTCCCCTGCCCCGCGCTCCAGGAGGACTTCACACGGACTTTGCGAAGGACCTAGCCCAGTGTCCCGTGGACAGAAGTCGGCCATGCTGGGCCAGGGCAGGGCCAGGATTTATTCAGCTGGGTCTCTGCGGCCCAGCAAGGGCCTGGCACACAATAGGTCTGGATGTGGTGTTTAGAAGCGCTTGGCTGGCAGCAGGCTGGCCCCTTATGTGTAGTGCATTGACTGAGGGCCCTTGTTCTCTGCCAGCCCGAACACTCATCTGCCTGCCCAAGTGGGTGGCAGCAGCCTGGGCTGTTTCCGGCACTGCCCTTACCCTGCTGTTCACCCACTCTGGCCCCAGCTTCTTGGTGGTATTCCAGGGTGGGGGATCCCAGAGGAGGAATGACATCATGCGCAGCGAGGTCTTTGGAGATCCTCAGAGAAAGGCGCCTCTATAAATGCGGCTGTGATTAACCCTGTTGGAACCCATTTGGTGTTTTAATTGCCCCGCCAACGGCCTAGCTCAGCACCCACAGCTGGGTTCCCAGGGTTGGGAGCCGATGGGCCGGGTGGGGCCAAGAGGGGCCAAGCTGGGGTGGGTGTCCCTGTCCTTCTGAGGCACACAGTGGTCATGATGTGTAGGGTGAAGGGCTGCGTTGACCTCCTCAGCCCCTCCGCAGCCTTCTTGTCTGTCACGCAGGCCTGAAGGTGCTCTGACTACAACCCAGTCCTCAGAGATACCGTGTGTTGTCTCCTGTCTTTAGCCTTAGCTTCCTGAGGGCAGAAAATGGAGGCTTTTACTCCAACCCCCACACAAACCCCCAGGGAGCCCGTTCGAGTGGTGGGAACAGTGCCAGGTGACTGGATACCCACCCTGCCCTCTGGGAGCTGAGCCTGTAGGGTAAGGAAGGACACAAGATTCCAGGATGCCGGTCAGGACTGTGAGTGGTAGAGAGCGGGGCTCAAGGGGACTGAGTGGGGAGTGGTATTGCAGGCCAAGGGGCACAGAGCGGTTTTAGGTACCGGACGACCCCCCAGCACAGGTGGGCCGTGTCCCAGATCTGAGCTGCGTCAGCAGGGCTGGGGAATTCACAGTGGCTAGAAGAGGGAGAAGTGCAGGATCTGTTCAGGTAGGAAGGATGCTAGCAAATTAGCCCCTTCTTGCTCCTGGGCTTGGAACACAAAAGCCTTTCAGAGCAGGGCCCCACGGCAACCAGAAGCCAGCTGAACATGGCGTTCTTAAAGCACTCGCTCACTTCAGCCTTGAGACAGGGAGCCAGGGGATCAGCCTTTCTTCGGGAAGAAAGAGATTAGCGCCTTCCCCCAGAGCGGCACCAGACCCACTGGAGGCCTCACGCACAGCAGCTTAGGGAAGGCTGAGGCCGACACAGGGGAGGCTGGCAGTCAGACTAGGGTCTTTAACCCACACCCCCTCAACCAGGAGCTGGGGGATAATTCCTTTCTTCCCTTCATTCCAGAGAGGAAAACAAGGTTGACAACTTGGTATAATCACACCTTGTACACATGCCCCTTGTCCAACTCTGGTCTGAAAGGTAGCACAGCAAAGCTACAGGACAAGGAACTGTTGGACAACACGATAAAGTAGCGTTGGGTTATGACCCGACACATAAAACAAATACCCATGAGCCCACACTGATATAAATGTAGGACTGAGTAAGAAATGAGGGAGAATCCCCAATAATCTATACAGACATCCTGCCCTTAGAGAGGGTAGAACAGGACTCCTCATTCCTCAGCATGGGCAACACCTAGTGACTTTCTGCCAAAGAGGACAGTATGAAAAGAGAGAAGAAGAAAATTTACAGTGGAGAACCCTGACAAACGCCTCCTTCAGCCAGGTGGTCAAGGTCAACATCAACCCTTGATGTGTGGTCTTACTTCTGTGGTCTTCCTCCACAAGACACGTAGCCCTAGTCTCTTTTTTTTTTTTTTTTTTTTTTAATGAGACAAATTCCAATGGGGGCCTCCTGGAATATGCTGGACCCATACTCTTCCAAGCTGTCAAACTCATAAAAAACAAGGAGGGTCTGCCAGAGCCAGGAGGAGCCTGAGGAGACAGGACAACTGAATGGAATGTGGGGTCCTGGACCAGAAAAAGGACAGCAGGGAAACTGTAAATCTGAAGCAAGCACGAAGTCCAGTTAATAATCATCATGTACGGATACCGGTTCTTTGGTTGTAAGAAGTGTCCATGCTAACGTAAGATGCCGACAGGGAAACTGGGTGTGGGATACACAGGAACTCCCTGTATTATCTTTGCGATAATTCTGTAAATCTCAAACTGTCCAGAAGAAAAGTTTATGAAGAAAGAGACAGAGAGAGACAGAGAGAGAAGGAAAATGAGCGGCCTGGCTCCGCCCTGGCCAAAGCCCCGCTGGCAGGACAGACAGGACCAGGAGCAGCGAGGGTGGAGGGGAGAGGGAGGCGGGCGGAACAGGCAGCTGCTTTATTTCAGAACAAGACACCACAGCCACACCCCTGCCCCCCACACCTGGGAACCTTGGGCACGGGTGAGCTGGGCAGCCACAGGCCTCAAGAGACAAAGCAGAGGGAAGTCTGAGTGTGTTCCTTCCCCGACCGGAGGGACGGCCGCCACTGCTGTGGTGTGGCTCCTCAGGTGTTCAGGGGATAGGGAGTAAGGAGCTCAGGGGCCCCCAAAGTCAAGGTGAGGCAGGAGAGTGCCACACCTTCCCTGATGGCAGAAGGAACGGATGCACCCAAGGGCTTGGAGGACAGAGGAGCAGAAGGGCCACCCCTGGGCTGAGTTCCGGTATGAGTGACAGCAGCGGAGAGTCCGAGGGACAAGGGCGTTCCCAGGGAAAGCATCCAGGGTGGGGGTGGCCATAAAAGTCCTCAGCTGTGTTTATTCCCCAGTCGTGCCAGGCCTCCTCTCTCCCGGGGACCCGATCAGACACAACCGGGGCCTTGCTCGGGTGCTGAGAGGCTGCCTGCTCACGGTGGGTGCCTTGCCTCGGGGCAGTCCCAACTGCTGGTCCCACAGAAAAAGTCCTCAGGGAGCTCACTCAGGAGTCCATCTAGGTCATCTGCAGGGGGAGATGGAGAGGGTAGGCAGACTTAGTGTCAGCGTTAGGGTTCCACGTGACTCAGGTCCAAAGCTCCTGCCCTTCAGGGAGGCCTGGACCAGGCCACACAGTTGGGCAGTGGTGACCGCACTAATGGGCCCGAGGCCGGCCTGACTCCCACCTTCCCTCTGCTTCCCACACACACACACACACACACACAAGGGGTACGGACAAAATGCCTGGGCCGTTCTGTCAAGAAAGACGCTTTGCCTGGGCCTCAGTGGTTCCTCTCTTTCCATCCAGAGTGCTTGAGCAGACAGACGTTCTCTAGTGCTACCCTCTCATTGGCCAGAGGGAGAAAAAAGGCGGGGAAAGCCATTTGAGGTGTTCAGAATCACGGCATTCCCTAATCTGGTTTCTCACCTCAAGAGCGTGAGACGACATCATCCCTTTCCCCAAAGGGCATTCAGGGGCGTTTGGAATGAAAGTAACTGGCCCTGACTGTAGTTCTCAGACGGGCGCTCGTGTCTGAGAACTTGGAAATGGAGCTTGGTACTGTTACTGCTGACACAGCAGCTAACACATACTGAGCGTGTGCTGTACCGGGTGCGGGGCCGCACCCGCCGTACTCACCCCTTCCTTCCAGTCCTCACAGTATACTTCACGGGGCAGTTCATGGTGCTTCCTGTTAGAATGCCCCCTTTATTTGAGAGAACCGAGTTCAAAGCGGTCAAACGGCCTGCCCGTGGTGAGCCTACTCAAGCTCCATCCCATGCCAGAGCCACGGCTTCCAGCTAGAAAACTCCCGCACCACGGACGGGATCAGGCCGCCCGCGGAGTAAGTCGGGCTGGAAACTACCCCTGCAGAGGCGAGTCTGGTCTGGCTCAGGGCACGTGATAAACATGGCTGCTGGAAGGATAGAAGCCTGTTTGGGGGCATTCAGAATTTGATTAAGGTGACCAGCCCTGTACTCGGGGAAGTGGGACTGAAATTTGTAACAAAAAAAGGTGCCCCTCACTAGCTACATTAGGACGGTTCGGGGAAACTCTATATTTAATGAAGGGGAATGAGCAATCAGTGAGGGCCTAGGAAACTGGGAATCAGAGTAAGAACGAGTATTGGCGTCTCCAGGCCCTGTCCAGCCACCACGAGTAGTTGTCCGCTCGGCATGTCTGTCCCTACAGCAGAGACGTGACACTAGCCACAATATCGTACAGGCAAGTCTCCTCAGTCTCCCTCCCTGACCACCGGCGACCTTCTGAGGATGGTTTGGCTTGTCAGCAAGCTTACTTACAAGGACAATGCAGAGAAGATTCCAGCATAAGGAGTACTTTCTCATAGGCTATAAGTAAATGGGCTCTGTGGTTTATCCGTTGGCCTAATGCGAAATTGGTTCATGTGAGACACTTAAAGATTTATTTATTTATTTAAGTAACCTCTACACCCGGTGTGGGGCTTGAACTCACAACCCTGAGATCAAGAGTCGTACACTGTTCCGACTGAGCTAGTCAGGCGCCCCTAACGCGAGACACTTACCCATAATGAACTGTGAGGCCAGACAGGGTTGAATTTATGGAATCGAAAAGCTAAGGCGCAGACTTGGATTGTGCTAGCTTCATCTGGGGGATGCTGCCCCCCGAGGAACAAGCTGGCTGTACCCTAACCCAGTATTTGGGCCTCTCGGGTCTGGGTCCTGGTCCCACACGGACGTGTGAGTCCTCAGCACCGCCTGCAGGGCCTCTGAGCTTGGTCAGGATACGGAAATCTGCCTCTGGGGCCTGGCCATCAGCCCACAGAAGACTCAAGCTGTGGCAGAAGGACGGTGCCGGTTCATCTCCTCCTTGTGGCTAAAAGCACACGGCCTGGAAATGGGGGAGACCTGTGGCTCACGCTGTATCTGCTTCATGTGGCCCCTATCACACCGGTAGTTAGTTCGGGGCCTTGCAGCCTGGCCAGAAAAGACACCACATCCGATTTCTGTAAGGTTGTGTAAGACCCAAAGATTCACAGGAGGAGGAGAAAGATGCAGCCAGGTTCTTCTGGCTGTGCTATTCAAGAGGAAATAGAAGGAGAACCTCTTTTGCTCCTGGGGAGCTGACTGCCTTACCTGCTTCTGGGAGTTCTTCCTCAGGGGATGCCCCTGCTTCTGCATCGTGCGCTGTTCTGAGGCCTCTTCCAGACTTCGCAGTCTCATGGTGGAGGCTGCCAGGGAAGCTCCCTGGGTCCTGGGGACAGACGGCCTGGTTACCAAAGCCTGTGTTCTGGATACCCCTCTGGACAATTCCACATCCACCCAGATGACCTCAATGGAATAGGTGGGGGTTCAGGAAAGACAATACAGAGGAGTGTGGCAGGGGCCAGTCACCCAGGGGAGGGAGATAAAAATACCCAACACCCAAAACATCAGGTAATTAAAAAAACAAAACGATTTTTGGGCACTCTTCTTTCCTAATTTTGTTGGCATCTGGTGCTTTAGGAAATCTATATATAGTTGGAGCAGAGAGTGAAGAAGCCATTCAAAAATATGCTGAGGAGTTAGCCTGGGATTAAAAAGCTTTTAATAATCCCCACACTAGCTGATATATGAGCAGGTAGTGGAAATTGGTAATTAAACTGTTAACTATGGTTAGCCCTAGGGGATGGCAGCGGAGAAGAGTAAGTTACAAGCTTTGCTTTATTCTCTGTACCATTTCGATTTTTGTCAAGGGGTATGGATATCTTGAAACTTAAAAGAAAAAGAAAGATGATCTTTTGGAAGCAGGGTGATTTTGAGAAAATGTGGAAGGTTAAGGGGAAAGATAAGAGAAATGGAAGTAGGCCATTAGAGCCAAGGGTGGAGCGTGAACAGAAGTCATCAGGTCTAACCCGTTCATTTCAGAGATGAAGCAACAGCAGGGGCAGGGACGGGACTTGCCCAAGGTCACGTTACAAATTACCAGCAGAGTGGGGACATGACCCAGGTCTCCTGACCTCCAGGCTGGGCCATGATAACAACCCAGGATCCCGGGAAGTGTGGAAGTGGCCACAGAGGGGACACTGTGTGCCAAGTCAAGGCCAGGCTCTGCACTCTTAGCCTGGAGTGGAGCTGCCTGGAACCCCGGGCTCCTTTAGTTCCCAAGGGGGGTGTCCCCACCTGGCTTCTGTGTGGGTGCCGCCTCACCGAGCGTAGGTGGGGGCCAGGAGGAAAGATGCAGACTAAGTGCCGGCTCACCCGACAGTCTGTATGTAGCTCACTGTTCTCTGCCACCTGCAGCAGATCTGAGCCTCCGTCACTTACTGAGGGCCACACCCTCTGGGGGACGCACAACTTGCTTAGTTCTCAAGTGACTCCTATCCTCTCCAGTGCTCAAGCCTGCCATCAGATCACGATCCCCAAGAAGCCAGCTGCTCTAGGTCCTGTTACTGTGCCATCTGGCAGGCGGCTGGACCAGGAACAGAAGGAGATGACCCTGTCCCCAGAGGCATCTCTTCACCTCAGGGCAACTGCCCCCTTCACACCTCTGCTCCCCAGGGTGAAGGAGGGGAAGACACCAGAATATACAGGCAGAAAGCGGATCTCCCGGGCCCCGTTCCATCCCGCTCCTCTTACCTTAGGGAAGGGCGGAGATGGCTTGAGGAAGTTCCCATCCCCAGAATCTGGGCCGTAAATATGGACCAGGTTGTTGGGCGTCACGTTGAGGTAGTGATTTCGGAGCGAAGGAGAAAACACTCCAACCTGGGGTCGAGGAAGGGGAAGGTCAGTGCCCTGACGGGGCGCTAAGATGCTGTCCCATGCCACCTGGTCCCCGCCTGCCTCTCCCTCTCTGGCTTCTGCACCAGGCTCACCCAAACCGCTCCTGCCCCCGCCCTGTAGAAGCACATACCACACCCTCCTCCCCACACAACACAACCCCCCACCCCATCCCCATCCGCCCCACAGAATAGGAGGCGGGGTCTAGCACCAGCCCAACCATTCCTGGCCTGGGGACCGGGGAGGGAAGGGAGCCAGACGGACAACTCAGGGGCCTTCTCCAGGGTTGGGAGGGTTGGAGAGGAGGTCCCCATTTGGAGCCCCCCATACCTGCTTCAGCAGCAGCACTGAGCCAGGCTTCAGCTCACTCTGCCGGGCCTCGAGCAGCAACCTGTGCACCGTGCCCTGCATCTCTCCTGCAAATACCGCGCGGCCCATCAGTCTGGGTCAAGGACAGCGCAGTGACTGGTTTGGGCCCTGGCTGGGAAGTGGGCTGCTCACTGCCTCAATTTTCCCATCTGCAAATGAAGAGGGTGACTCCTCCTCATCTCCTGAACTCCACGAAGGCCACTCATCAGACACCCCCAGGACCTAACTTCTCACCCGTGGGGTCCTTGAAAACCACACTGGCGTCCATCGTGCTCCGACTCAGGGACTTGATCATCACTGCCATGTTGGGGACCTTGTTCCTGGGAAGCTGCCTCAGGGCTGCCTGGTTACAAGGAGAGGCATTTGCTGAGCAAGCCACATCCCACCTGTAAGGTTCCCAAGTGCACCAGGGCAACCGGAGGGGAGGAGGAGGGGAGGAGAGTACAGGTGTGGTGATGCTCTTTTTGTGGGGGGCAAAAGGGCCGTCTGAAGGACCCATCCTGTCTCTCTCTAGCAGACCCGAAGCTGGCAGGTCCTTTCTGCCCCCTGCTTCCTTTCTCCAGCATATATGTATTTATAGAGAGCTACATCACAGCAGGCCACGAGAATGTGTCTGCATATGACCCTTGACCTCTAGGGAGCTCGAAGGGTAACCGTGTGCTTACCCCCGCCTCATCCAGGGCCTGGACGTGCAGAGACATAGCCATAACCCACTTTCTGCTTCCACCTGTGCCTGATACTGTCGATGCTAGTGAAATGCTAGGTGAGCGGAAGATGATACAACCAAAAGGGACCCCGTGCTGCTGCTCAGAGACAGGCCTGGGGTAAGAGGGAGCAAACGGACAGCCCCTTTCCTAAGGTGGAGTAGGACAGCAGGTTGGTAGGAAGGGTAAAAACGGTCTTTCTTGCACATCTCAGCACCCAGGACCCTTACCTTCCGCAGCACCATGACGATGCTATAGGTACAGAGAAAGCAGGTGGGGTCTCTCTCCTCCAGGCCCAGAGCAGATTTCATGGCCAGCCAGGGCCCTCGCCCAAAATCCTCCTCCACCGACGCCTGGGAACTAGTAACAATCTGGCACCACAGAGCAGAGGGGGAGCCTGTGTTAATGGACCCACCTTGCTACAGACCTTGACCGAGACAGGATGGAGGGGTGGGAGGGAAGGGCACATTCCCTGCAACACGGTAGCCACAGTCTCTGCTTTCGTTTATCCCCTAGGTCTCAGAATGGTACGTGAGATCTGGTTGCACAGCACATCTTTCATTTAACAGCAATAGCAAAGGTGCTCCTTGTTTATTTTATTTCATTTTAGGGCACCTGGGTGGCTCAGTCGTTAAGCATCTGACTTCGACTCAGCTCGTGATCTCACAGTTCATGAGTTCGAGTCCCACATTGGGTGAGCACAAGCCCCGCTTCGGGTGAGCCCCACTCTCTCTCTCACCCCTCTTTCTCTCTCTCCCTCTGCCCCTCCTGGGATCCTCTCTCTCTCTCTCTTTGTCCCTCACTCACTTGCACCCTCTCTCTCAAAAATTTTTTTTTAATTTTAAATCAGTTCCTGACTTTAGTTTTCCCGAAGCAAAAGACGGTCTATCCATGCTTGTCTCTTGTGTAACAGCCTTGAAAAGTCTTAGGGCCGGGGAGCCCCCACTTACATTGATAGGCTTTCACAGTGCCTTAAGTCATTTCGAAACAGTCATATTTTATTTGGGATGCCTCTGGCTTAACTATTAACCTTCTTATATTAAAAAATGCTCATATTAAAAAAACGCCTGGGGGGGCGCCTGGGTGGCGCAGTCGGTTAAGCGTCTGACTTCAGCCAGGTCACGACCTCGCGGTCCGTGAGTTCGAGCCCCGCGTCAGGCTCTGGGCTGATGGCTCGGAGCCTGGAGCCTGTTTCCGATTCTGTGTCTCCCTCTCTCTCTGCCCCTCCCCCGTTCATGCTCTGTCTCTCTCTGTCCCCAAAAAAAAAAAAACAAAAAAAACAAAAAAAAAAACAAAAAAAAACCCCAAAAACAACAACAACAAAAAAAAACGCCTGGGTGGCTCAGTCGGTTAAGCATCTGGCTTCGGCTCAGGTCATGATCTCGTGGTTCGTGGGTTCGAGCCCCGGGTTGGGCTCTGCGCTGACAGCTCGGAGCCTGGAGCCTGCTTCAGATTCTGTGTCTCCCTCTCTCTTTACCCTCCCCTGCCCGCACTCTGTGTCCTCTCTGAAAAATAAATGTTAAAAAGAAAAAAAAAAAATGCTTTGAACCCAGAGGAGTATTTGCTGCTTTGGACCTGAAGCGGACTGATAGATCTGTGGAACTACAGCAAAGAGAAAAACTGCTAGAGAATTAAAAGCAAAAGTGGGTGTGAGGGCAGAGTAGGTCAACGAGAATCCCAGTGAGGAGGAAGGATGGGTCTCCCCCACCAAAAAGGAATCCACTGGAGGCAAGATGAAGGCAGATCGTTCCCCACTCAATTCTCAGAAACCTGAGAGGAGGGGTTCCTGAGATACAATTTCCTAATACCTATTACGCTCCCCTCCCCTGAGGAAAGACGGGAGTTAGCTGGGCCTTTCTTTCTTAGAGGAGTAGGGAAGACTGGACCCCTGGCCTCGGTCAGCATCAGGACGGGCTTCACTTTGTGCCAGGAGAATCGCCACTTCCCCAAAGGGCCTTCGCCACGTGCCCTTTGGTGCGTCACCACGGGGAGGCCTAGCAGCATAGACTCTGCTTCTCAACTCCTAAAACGTGCAGGGATGTCCCTCACTCTTAAGTGATGCCCAGGAAGTGAACATCCGCAGGGAACCAGTTACCTCGGCCCGGAATTTAGCCAGGGCACCATGAGTCGGAGTCTGGGGTGTGGAAACCATGATCTCCTCCAGATTTTTCCCACTGTGCTGCAAGGGGAGAGAGAAGAAGAAGGCGAGAGCGAGCTCAGCAGCTGTTATTTACAAATTGCAGCTTCTTGTCTGGGTTACATAATGAGTTCAGGAAACTATCAGGGACAATTAACACATATTACGTCTCTCCTAACGAAGTCTCAGGAGCCTCGTTGGCAGCTCAAAAAAAGATACTTTGGGGACTGTTTTGGGAATGTGAGGGAGCTGGAGCTGGCCCAGGAACAAAACCCAGGGCTTCCTGAAGGAGGCAATGACCCGGATAGAGAGGCCTGGGCTAGGCAAAGGGGCAGCTTTCCCCAAATCCCTTCTCAGGGACCGAACCCTTCCCTGCAGAGATCTAGCCCAGGAGGAAGGTAGATGGCCTCCTTGGATTTCCCTTAAAGTGCCAGCGAAGAGCAAGGAACAGGTAGAAATTATCTGAACCGCCCTAAAACGTGAGAAAAGGAGCACACCAATCACCACCAGACCAGACCCGCAGAATCCCGTTATCTGGGATCTGATCCAAGATGGTTTGACGGATACTGTCCCTCCACCACCGCTGAAATTCAAACTCTCAGCACAGCCCGGCTTCCCCACGCCGACCCCGCACACCAGCCACAGCGAGCTGTGCTCTGCGCCTCTGATGGCATCTTGCTCTTACGCCGCTGTGCCTTCGCACACGTTCTTCCCGGTGTTGCCACCGCTGACATGCCTCCCGGAGCACAGCCTTCCTACACACACCTGTTAACGTCCTAGCCCTCCCTCCAAAGCCCACTCGGTAAGCATAAGGAGTCCAGTGTCTCCCCTGCACCTAGGGAATGACCTCTACTCACACTATGCATTTTATGCCTAATCGCTCGTTCGCGTCTGCTTCTTCTACTGCACTGGAACTACTTCTGTTTTAACCTCTGCATTCCCAGTTCCAAGCGAACTGACCAACACATACAAGTCCTTAGGAAACAGACGTGAATGAATTTGCCTTGCCTTAGTGCTAGCAAACAGGAGGTGCTCAACAGAAGAATAAAGGTTGTGAGGTTCTCAGAGCCAAAGCACCTCTCTCGCCTGTGGTTTTTCAAGCACTTGATTTCTTTCTTCCCACTTTTTTTGACTTCTTCTACCACTTGGAAAGCCCCCCTCTCTGGGGTGCCTGCGTGGCTCGGTTGGTTAAATACCGACTTCGGATCAGGTCATAATCTCGCGGTTTGTGGATTCGAGGCCCGCGTCAGGCTCTGTGCTGACAGATCCGAGCCAGGATCCTGCTTCGGATTCTGTGTCTCCCTCTCTCTCAAATAATATAACCTTAAAAAAAACAAAACAGCCCTCTCTCTGCACTTTCTCCTTCCCTCCCTCCCCCAGGAGTGAAGATATTCTGGGACCAGATTCTCCCCCTTGTCCCCGCAATGTCCTGGACCCCTTCTGCCAACGAGAAGCCGTCACTCACCTGGTGGGGCAGGATCCCTGCGGGGCCGGGGAAGCGGCGGGTTTTGGTGCGGGCGGGTCGCTGGGGTGTCCGGTTGGCAGCAGTGACCAGCTGCACCAGGTGGTTGGTGACTATGGGTGGCTGGAGAACTGCTTGGGGAACCAGGGAGGAATGGGGGCTCTTTGGGGTGCCGGCAGGACACTTGACGGAAGCCGCTGGAGCTCGGGGTTGTAAGGGGCTCCGAGGAAATAACGCAGAGATAGTCCTCGAGGGAGTAGAACAGATCGAGTTGGGAGTTCGTGGTCCAGGAAGGTGAGATTTGCCACGTAAGCAGGCATTTGGACGCTGGAATGACTGACCAGGGAAAGGACTTTGCGGGCTGCTCTGAACAGGCCGGCCAGCAGCTTGGAGAGGCTGTGCCGCTCGAAGAGCGGGCCCCTGAGGGCAGGCTTCCGAGTGGGGTTGCTGAGCAGGAACTGTTGAGGCAGTTGGGGTAGGAAGGTTGCTCACGGCACCGGGTCTCAGGTGGGGCTGTGCAGTCCTACAGTGGACCCCAGGTGCTGGGGGCTCATCGTCGGCTGACATGACACTCGTTATGTGGGAGGCAGGCGTGGGCCCCTTTTGGCAAGACCTGCTCAGCTCAGCTACGCGAGCCTTTTTAGCCAAAGCTAAGTCCTCCTGCTGCCAGGTGGGCGGGATTCCCGTGGCCTCACTGCTGATTCCAAGTTCCAGCTCCACGCCAGGCCCCTCCAGCTCCATGCTTGCCAGGACCTTATCAAATTCATCTTGTTCAGGCCCCTCAAAGCCACTAATCACCTGCTGTTGGCTCTCAAAGGTGAGCAAGGGGCGGGAGGCTGATGTCTGGGGTCTCGCTGGCTCTTTGAGCACTTCTGGCAGGGTCACTCGTCTCTGATGGCCAGTCCAGTTGCTAGAAGTCGAGACAGGCCTTAGGGGGGCTGTTCCTATGGAAGGTGGGTCCCTGATGGCCCTGGGCATGCTGGAGGTAGGAAGGCGGAGTCCCAGGGCTGATGGGCCCAAAGCCTCTGAAGGAGCAGTGGGGCATGACGGCAGCTGCCCAGAAGACTGTGCCGACACGGTCTCCTGTGGCCTAGAAGAGACAGGTCTCAGGCATCCAGCATTCAAAGGCCGTGAGCCAGCAAACTCGTTCTCTGCATCCTCCACAGCAGATAAAAAATCCTACAAAGAAGCAGAGATAGTGGGTCTTGGCATCTGGAAATCAAGAAACACACTCTGTCTCTCCGTTTATTTATTTATTTTTGAGAGAGAGAGAGAGAGAGAGAGAGAGCACACACCCACACATACAAGTGGGGGGTGGGGCAGACAGAGAGGGAGACAAGAGAATCCCAAGCAGGCTCCGTGCTGTCAGCACAGAGCCCAACACAGGGCTTGAACTCATGAACTGTGAAACTGAGCCAAAAATATGAGCTGGACACTCAACCGACTGAGCCACCCAGGTGCCCCAAAGGAACACTCTTGCTCTTACTGTTTCATGTATGTGGCGTGTATATAAGCACAGATATATGCAAGTGAGAAACCAAGCCATGAAAGGCAACGGTGGAGTCTCTCACCATCTTTGACCTTGTCTATGAGCCCACCTCCAGACTTTTTTTTTTTTTAAAGATTTTATTTCTAAGTAGTATCTATATCCAACGTGGGGCTCGAATTTACAACCTAGAGATCGAGTCCCATGCTCCACAGGGGCGCCTCGTGGCTCAGTCGGTTAAGCATCTGACTTCAGCCCAGGTCATGATCTCACAGGTTGTGAGTTTGAGCCCCGTGTCAGGCTCTGTGCTGACAGCTCAGAGCCTGGAGCCTGCTTCAGATTCTAGGTCTTCCTCTCTCTCTCTGCCCCTCCCCTGCTCATGCTCTGTCTCTCTCTCCTTCAAAAATAAATAAATGTTAAAAAAAAAAAAAAAGTCTCATGTTCCACCCACTGAGCCAGCCAGGTGCCCCAGAATGTTTCTGGTAGAAGCCTGGAGGTGGTGGGATGCCTGGCTAGCTCAGTCGGTGGAGCATGGGACTCTAGATCTCAGGGTTGTAAGTTTGAGCCCACGTTGGGTATAGAGATTAGTTAAAAATAAAATCTTTAAAAAAAAAAAAAAAAGGAAATAAGGAATGAAAGAAACATTCTTTAAAAAAAAAATTTTTTTTAACGTTTATTTATTTTGAGACAGACAGAGCATGTATGGGGGAGGGTCAAAGAGAGGGACACACAGAATCTGAAACAGGCTCCAGGCTCCGAGCTGTCAGCACAGAGCCCGACGCGGGGCTCGAACTCACAGACCGAGAAATCATGACCTGAGCTGAAGTCGGCCGCTTAACCGACTGAGCCACCCAGGTGCCCCAAGAAAGAAACATTCTAAGGCTAAGTCTTCAGGTAGCTTCTCTCGGGGGACAGGGAAGCGGTGGCAGTCAGGGGAGTGGCAGGAGAAGCAAACATACCAGGGCACAAAGGAATCCAATCACCCAAGGCCACACACCCATCTCAAGAAAACAAGCTTTCTGGTGTCCAGCCTGTGCAACAGGGGTCTATCCAGCTGGTCATGCTGCCTGTTCTCAACGCACTCCTCCCCCCTCCTCCACCACACACACACACACACACACACACACACACACACACACACACACACACAGCCTTCACTAAGCCAGAGGCCTTGGATCCAGCAAAATAGGCAGAAGTTAAATATAGCTTTTCAGGCAAGTTAAATTAAGTATGGATTCCAGTTGGGAAGCAAGGTGAGATTGACACCTTCGAGAGCAACAGACCTGTTCTGAGGGTGTTTTTGAGTTAGAACTGCTGATTTAACTGACAGGAAGGTCCCCTCCACCCCCAACCCGTGCTGCTGCATTGGAGTGTCTGGGCCAGAGAAAGGTTTTTTCTGGCTTTGTGTATTATCGGGGGTGTAGCATACTCTAGCAGGACTATCATGGGATTTAGCAATAATAACAATATTAGAATTACAGCAGCAATAAAATCCTGATGATCCTGGAGGTTGACAGATCCCTTTTCTCCTAAAGAGCTCACTCATAGGGGTGCCTGGGTGGCTCAGTCGGCTGAGTTTCCGACTCTGGCTGAGGTCATGATCTCGCGTCTGTGAGTTTGAGCCCCGCGTCGGGCTCTGTGCTGACAGCTCTGAGCCTGGAACCCACTTTGGATTCTGTGTCTCTCCCTCTGTCCCACCCCACCCTCAGGCTCTGTCTCTCTCTCTCTCTCAAAATAAATAAATAAACATTAAAAAAAAAGAAAAGAGCTCACTCTTAGATATGATGTCATCTGCCTTGGGAAGGGGGAAACGGACTGGCCATGGAACAGAAACTTGAACTGTCAGAGTCCTTCACTCTTCTTTTTTTTTTTTTTAAAGTAATCTCTATGCCCAATGTAGGACTTGAACTCACGACCCCAAGATCAAGAGTCAATGTGCTCTACCCACTGAGCTGGCCAGGCACCCCACAGACCTTCATTCTTTTTTAAAAAAAACTTTTTTTAATGTTTATTTATTTCTGAGGCAGAGAGAGACAGAGCATGAGTGGGAGAGGGGTGGAGAGGGAGGGAGACACAGAATCAGAATCAGAAGCAGGCTCCAGGCTCTGAGCTGTCAGCACGGAGCCTGATGTGGGCTCGAACTCATGGACCGTGAGTCATGAGACCTGAACCGAAGTCAGTCGCTCAACTGACTGAGCCACCCAGGTGTCCCGAGACCTTCATCCTTAATCCCATTGCTGGCCCAGCCGTCTTACCATCACCTGGTAAGAACCAAGTGGGGCACTTAGCCACTTTTGCAGCCTGTAAATACACATCTACAAAGCTGAAAGACAAGGACACATCTCCTTGACAAAGCTGGCAATTTTGAATTTTTTTAAAAACCGAATTAAAGTCCCCAAGTGATAACAAAAACATGTAACAATCTGAAACCATGCCGGGTGCCAGGGACCATGTAAACATTTTACCAGAATTCTCGCAATGAATTTTCACAATGGCCCTAATAGATATTATTATTCCTGTTTTATGGATTCAGAAATGGAGACTCAAAGAAGTTAAGTACCTTCACAGAATCAGGATTAGAACTCCTATGTGCCCCTGTCACTATGTCTTAGGGCTTCTGTGAATGAGCAAAGCCAGAGACTGATTTTTTTTTTTTAATGTTTTTTTTTTTTTTTTTAACGTTTATTTATTTTTGAGACAGAGAGAGACAGAGCATGAACAGGGGAGGGGCAGAGAGACAGGGAGACACAGAATCTGAAACAGGCTCCAGGCTCTGAGCTGTCAGCACAGAGCCTGACGCGGGGCTCGAACTCACAGACCGTGAGATCATGACCTGAGCTGAAGTCGGACGCTTAACCGACTGAGCCACCCAGGCGCCCCCAGAGACTGATTTTTAAGGGATCTGAGGAAGTTCTGTTTTCCCTTTCAAACCTCAGGTTCCAAAAGCCTCAAAAGAACTGTGAAAAGGACTGTGGGGCCCCGGTGCAGCATTCATCACCATACTAGGTACAAACTGGGCATCTGGACAAATTCTAAATGTGATTTTTATGTTATTTACTAAACATGATTTAAGAAAATTTTTTTAATGTTTATTTTTGAGAGAGAGAGGCAGAGCATGAGCAGGGGAGGGGCAGAGAGAGAGAGACACAGAATCTGAAGCAGGCTCCAGGCTCTGAGCTGTCAGCACAGAGCCTGATGTGGGGCTTGAACCCACGAACCATGTAAGATCATGACCTGAGCTGGAGTCAGATGCTTAACTGACTGAGCGCCCCATTCCTAAACATGATTTTTAAAGCACAGAGCTGGGAGACAAAAAATAGGCTGGAATGGCTTGTCGCCGATAAAGTAAAGCAATTCTACTCTATAAATGCAGCTTAATAGTTTCCATATATGTAGACTGGAATCAGGAGGCGAGGACCTCACCCGGATTGTTGGTGCTGTATTCTTAAGCAGGTTAATTTACCTATTTGGGTTTTACTCACTTCAATCCTACCTCTTTCTGAAAAGGATTTCAGGTAGCAATTTTGGGCCTCCCAGATGAAACTATATCCATTGGATCTGAGCAGAAAGAGAGCTGTGGGGATGGCTAGCTTGTTCAGTGATCTCTGACTATACCCCCAGATTAGAAATAGCCCTGCCTGGGCCCATCCCTAGAAGTCCTGGTTTAATTGGTACGTGTTAGGGCCTCAGCAGGGGTGATTCTAATGTGCTGGCTTCCGATCCAGTCTAATCCCTCATCTTCTGAGAAAGAGGGAAGGGAAGAGCCTTTGGAGCAAAAGAATCTCTCTCATACTGTAGAAAACAGAAGGCCAGAGAATGAAGTAATTTTCCCTGGCTCACATAGCCACTTGGCGACTGACCTCAGGCCTCCCGTCATCCAGTCACTGTGTTGTCTCTGGCTCTCCATAAACTTTCTTTCCCACCTCAAGTATGTCATCATAAAGGTGAATCGCATCATCCACATAATATCGCTTCCAGACCAGGGCCCTTACCATTTAGGCACCTCACGTCTCTGGCTTTGTGTTTCTAAAACGGTTAAGTAGGCTGTTTACATGTCTCATGTTTTCTCAGCCTCTCACAGACAAAAAAGCTATACATGTCAAAAGAAAGGAGGCTGGGGCAGGCTGCTTCGAAATGTTCTGAGTCTGGGTGTTTACAACTCAAGACCTCCTCTGCTATCTCTGATCACCAACACTTCCTTACCTCATCTTCAAACTCCTCTTCCACAGTAAACAGCTTCTGCAAACTGCATGCCTGAGAGGAAAACAAAGCAATTGAGGTTGGAGGAGAAATTCTGCTTGCAAGTACATTCTGTCCTCACTACGCTTCTTTCCAATTCTAACACGACCACCAGGTGTACTGTTTTTTATTTTTATTTTTTTGCTAGTGCTGAGGGAGGAATAAGGGATGAGGAGGGGAGAGATGGGATTTACTTAAAGGCTTGGATGATTTAGAATCCCTTCTTGTAAAATAATCCACGCAGATCCAGCTGCATTAGCCCTGGGAGAGGGGGGAGGAGGCAACAGGAAGGCTGCCAGAGGGAACCTGGGTCATTCTTTGGACTCCGCGCCGTGCACATGGGCCTAAGGATTTTGCAACATCCCAAAGACCCCGCCTGGGGAACCCATGTCAAACAAGAGAGAGGCCACCATAAATCCAAGCATGCCCAGCAGTGCTAGTGGCCTTGTTTCTGAAAGCCAAACCAGTGGTTTCCTTCTATCTAATCCCATGCCCCAAAGCCAGCGTCCCAGGAGGGTAGGATGTCCCAGTCCACGGTTCCTTCTTTCTAGGCAGCAGGGCTACTGTGGCCAGCTCTTAGACTGGCGTCAAACTCAAGAGCAGCGGGCTGTGCCTAAACCCCGGTTGCCAAAAGAGCAAGAGCTACAGTTAGGCACCCCCACCCCCAAGCGTCCAAGGATCAGAGTGTCCGGGTTAGGTGGAGGGGGTGGGGGCTCCGGAGGCGTGACGTTTGAGCCCACCGGGGAGGATGACCAGGAGTTCTCCAAGAAGAGATGGAAGGCAACAGGAGGGAAACTGAGGCCCAGAGGGAGGGAGGTGTGTGGCGAGGACCTTCCCAAGGGTCTCCGGGCAAGCACTGACTAGAACCTAGGTCTCCCGAAGCCACCAAGCTCTGACCCAAACCCTAGCCGGCCTTGCAGCTAGCACGAGAGAAGGGCTGGAAGCCGGAAGGCAGTTCTGCGGCCTCGGGCGCGGCATTACCATGGCGACGGCCGGCGGGCTCCGGCGAGGGGGGGTGGCCGGGAAGCCCCCGACTCGAGGGGTCGCCGGGGCCTCGGTCTTGGTTGCGGTGGGAGCGTCGGAGTCCGGGCCGCACGGTCTCTGAGGCGAGGTCGGAGAAAGGCTACTCAGCGACCCTGGCGGGGGCCGACAAACCCGGGAAGCCGAGCACCAGCGCCCGAGGCCACTTTCGAAGTGGCCGCGACTCCCGAGTCTCCGCCCTCTTAAAGGGGCTGGCCTATTTCTATCCCGCCGACACAAAGGCCCTTCCTCCGTCAGTCTTCCGCCTCGGCCTTAAAGGGAAATGAACGGGCTCTCGGTCGCCCCCCAGCGGCCCCTCGGGTCAGGTCGGCGGCTTCAACAGGAGTTCTGGGAGAGCAGGCTGGGAATCCTGGGTCCCCAGTGCCGCCCACACCCTCCTCTCTAGAGTTAAGCACACCAGGGACCTGGCACTAGAGTGTGAGTCTCATTCACATCAGAATCTGCCCCATTGGTCTGTCTATCCATTCATCTGTCCATCCATCCTTGCAACACGTAGGTATTAAGCAAAGATGTTCTTGGTCTTGCTCTTTTATCCTTCATATTTCAGCTTAGATCTCAGATCTTCCCTGTCACTGGTCTCTCAGGTAACATCCCTCCGCCCATGGTTTACATCTTTATTGTGTGTCTTCCTCACTAAAATATGAGCTCCCGGGTTTCAGTACCAAAACCAAAACAAACCAATCAAACAACAAACAAGCAAAAAATATGAGTTCCATGGGGGCAGGGACTTTGGCTTGTTCAACTTTGTATCTCCAGCACTTAGCACAACGCTCAATAGAATTATTGAATGAATGACACAATGACTACCGTGTATCTGGCACAATGCTTAACACTGGGGATAGAGACGTTAAGAAGAGTCCTTGTCCCTCAAGTTCACAAGTCAAGGAGATATAGGTCAAAAAATAGTCTAGGATAGTTGTGCAGAGAGATGCACAGGGTCCCAGTGAGCTGGCATAGCTAGTTAGCTCTTATCACTGAGCCAGTCCTCAGTCCTCCTGTTTTCCTTCTTGCTTGTCACTATAGGGAGTGACATGAGAGCCGCATAGTCATTTATTTATTTATTTATTTATTTATTTATTTATTTATTTATTTATTTATTTATAAGTAGGCTTCCCACCCAGCTTGGAGCCCAACATGGGGCCCGAACTCATGACCCTGGGATCAAGACCTGAGCTGAGATCAAGAGTCTGAGGCAAGGGGCGCCTGGGTGGCTCGGTCAGTTAAGCGTCCGACTTCGGCTCAGGTCATGATCTCACGGTCCGTGAGTTTGAGCCCCGCATCGGGCTCTGTGCTGACAGCTCGAAGCCTGGAGCCTGTTTCAGATTCTGTGTCTCCCTCTCTCTCTGCCCCTCCCCTGTTCATGCTCTGCCTCTCTCTGTCTCAAAAATAAATAAACGTTTAAAAAAAATTAAAAAAAAAAAAAAGAGTCTGAGGCTTAACCAACAGTGCTACCCAGGTGCCCCTAGAGCTGCATAGTTTTGAGGACTCAAAAGGCAGGAGGAAGGTAGCTGATTCAAGTTCTTAATGATGTGATCTGATCTGAGCCAGCCTTGGATCTTCTCTAGGGTGGCCTGGACTGGCCTCACCTCTGGACAGCCGTCCTAGCTTCATGTGGACCAGTTTACCCATCACATGTCAGAATGGAAGCCAAAATGGCAATGGGAGGTGAAAAGCTGGACTCCTCTCATCCAAGCTGGGAATTCCTTCATAGCCTCTGTGCTTCGTCTGACCTGGGACCTCCTCTCCTTACTGGAATCCTGGGCACAGCTCTTCCTGCTCAGCTATGGATGATCCTGGAGACCCAGTCTCAGGGCCCCTCAGGCATCCGGGCTCTGTCAGCTCCAGCTGAAGGGGGATCACAGACCCCAAAAGGCCAAGAGGACTAATAGCAATTCCTATCCACACTGGAGTCTGAGGCTTCCAGTATTAATCACGAGCTCATTTTGTCTCCACAAAGATCCTGTGAAGAGTGAGGGGCCAGTATTATTTTACAGGTTAGGAAACTGAGGTCCAGGGGATAAGAGACCCCCTGAGGGTCACACAGTCACTTAGTGGTGATCTTCTGATGGGAAATCCTATTTTCTCCTCCATCACTTTTCTAAGTTAAATGAACTTGGCCATCTACTGCCCCACCTCTTGTTAGAACCTGGATGGAGTTGGGGATAGGTGTTTGGAGCAAAGGGAAAATGTGGACCTGCGACATTTTAGAGAGGAGATGGCAGGACACAGTGAGGAGGTGGTCTGCGATTTTACAGTTGGGAAGGACCCCCGTACTGAAGGGTCTCCCTTCCCCCAAATCAAATGTCATCTTAAGGGAAAAGCAAGGATTGGGTCTCCATGGTGATGGGACCTCGATCCTTTTCTCCCTCGTCCTAGAAGAGAGGTTAGTGTTCACTCTAAGAACCAGCCTTGAGGATAATGGAGACTCAGGCCAAAAAGGAAGGGGTGGGTTCTGGGAAAGGGCAAAGTGGGCTGCCCGGACTTGGGCTAGAGGGCCACACGAGAAGACACCAGCCCCCCAGCTATGAAGTGGGGTACAAAAAGGAGTGAGTGTAGTGAGAGGGTCTTAATAGCACTCTGATGTAACCCGTTATAACAGCCGGTAATTCCTGAGCACTGTTCTGGAACTTTCCATGTATTGGCTCACTTGATCATCGTAACAAGCCTCGACATAGGTGCTAGGACTACTTCTGCCTTACAGAGGAGGAAAAGGTCAATGTCTTGCCCAAGCTCCTATAGTTAATAGGTGGTGGAGCTGAGATGAGGAGGCAGGCAGTCTGATTCCACACAGGTTTAACCACTATGTCGTTCTGCCTGTTAGAATTCCAAGGAACGGGGTTCTTAACCTAGGGCTTCAGGGAATATAAGCCCCCTATAATTTTAATTATGCACAAAAACTGTGCACCTATGCCTATATGCCCTGTTCTGAGTGAGAAGCCATGGCTTTGATCACATTTTCAGGGGTCAGAAACCTGTTGCCTTGCTCTTTCTTGGGACTAGGATACACCCCAACTCCCCCATCCCCATCTATCCCTCACCTTGTCCAGATGCCTTCCAACTGTATGTACATCAGGGCTTACAAACTCCCACCTGAGCTATGGTGGTAGCTTCCTGCATGGTCTCCCTAGTCCAAGCTCTCTTCCCTCTGTCCATTCTTTCTAACATGCCAACGGGATACTAGTTTCCATCATAAAAAAATTTCAGTCCTCTCAGTTGCTGAGGGATGACATATAAAATCCCCAGGGCCTGCAATGGCCTGGTGTGTGCCTCCCTGCCCTAGCTCATCTCTCAACCAATCTCCTAATCAATACCAATCCTTCTCCACCCCACTCGTTCTTCATGCCCTGGCTCACAGGCTGCCTCCTCTAAGAAGCCTTCCTTACTGCCCCAGGAGATCTTACCCAGAAGGTAAGAGAGCTTACCTTCTCTTTGGTCCCCTGCAATTTTGGCCTACTTCCATTATGACTTGGGTCTCTTATATACCTTGTATTGTCTTTAGGCTTCCCTCACACCTCTCTGCTGGATTTCAAACTCCTTCAGGGCGACAACTGTGGCGTTCCTTTTGTGAACTGGTACTTGGAATAGGACTTGAACACCGAAGACACTTAGCAAGCGTTTGTTGAATGACTTAATGCCATTTGTCAAGAGGGAGTATAAATGAATCTGCTTACTTCCCCAAATCCTGCAGTTGCTGGATGAGGAGACTCACCTTCTTAGGTACAAAGGAGGACGCACCTTGAGTGTGTGTGTGTGTGTGTGTGTGTGTGCGCGTGTGTGTGTGCACGTGCACCAATGCCAGTGCATGTGTGTTTGGAGACAGCATGCTGCATTGACCAAGAAGTTAAACAAATCTTGGTTTGTATTTGACCCTGTTGCTAACTGGCTGTGTGACGGTTTGCGTTAAGTTACTTTTCTTCTCTGAAACTTAGCTGCCTCATCTATAGAAATGGGACAATATACCTTCCTTGCAAAGTTGCTATGAGATTAACTGAATTAACGCATTGAAATGGCTAACTCCATGCCTGGCACGTTGGCAGGGACTCAACAATGTGGGTTCCCTTCCCCCCTACTTGAGTTGGCAAACATGTGCTGAGATTTGTTATGAGAACCACATGGTTTGAGTTTGTATCTATTTCAGCATGTTTGCAAATGCATTTTCCCCTAACTTGTATTTTTATTGTGCCAACAGTTGTATGTGAATCGGTGTGCTGATGTGTGCATTTGTGTGTTTGTGTTTAGATTTTCCTTGGTATGGACATTGTGAGTCTCGCGTGGCCACGTTGGCAGTTGGGTGCTGTGTGAGCGTGTGTATGGAATGAAATGACTGTTGCGTGCTGCATAGTGGGTGGGGGTGCTGAGCGTCTGGGCTGGGGGAGGGCTGATCTGTTTGTGTGGTTTTGTGTGCGTGAAGGTTGTGCAGACCAGCGCTACTGATAGACCATTCTGTGTTGATGGAGGTGTTTTCTATCCACTGTGCGATGGAGTAGCCACTAGTAACCTGAGGCTTTGAGCACTTGGAATGTGGCTAGTGAAACTGAGGAACTGAAGTTTTTTGTATTTAATTTTAATTAATTTGAATGTAAATAGCCATGGGTAGACTAGACAGAAACCTCAAGACTTGTTCTCCACAGACCAAGTGGTGTGCAACCCCCTCCGTCTTATCCCAGAAACCCATCTATGGGGCACTGACCCCCGCAGGTAAGTGGACCCGCTGGAGCCCCGCCCCCGCGCGCGCGCGCGTGTGCGCCCGTGTGCGCGCCCGTGTGCGTGTGTGTGCGACAGTCTGAGTCGTACAGAGGGGGCTGCTGCAGCCTCCCCCCGCCCTCCAAGTCCCCAGGAGAGCAGTGAATCAGCCTGACAATGAGGTGAGTCATTCATGAACTGCTCGGCCGACCCAGCAGGCGGGAAGCAAACGTCAGCCAGCCTCCCAGCCCTACCCCCTACAACCCCCCAGTGGGATCGCTCAACCCCACGCACTGCAGATGTTGAAGAAACTGACGCGGGCGAATCAAGTCACCAAAGCTCATCTCCTCAGCCCCTCCCTCTGGTTTGCAATCCATTCATCCCCCAGCCCCTTTCTCCCGTCGGGTGGCGGGTGGCCTTATGAGTCATCTCAAGATCTACGCCCCCAATCCGACACCCACCTGCTCTAGCCTCTCCCAGTTGGTCTTCCTCCAAGGTTGGGGGAGGGGGAGGGGAAAGGAGGCTGGACCCCTGGTGGGGTGCCAGGGTCCGCCTTTGGAAGCCAGACTGACCCACTCAGAGCTGTGGGGGTGGGCAGGACTCTGGGCAGGCTGCAGCTGGCTGGATCTTGGAGAGCTGGCATCCAGCTTGCTTGGAGGAGCTTCAAGAGGAACAGGGGGTGGCAGGGAAGGAGTTCCCGAAGTGTGCTGCCTCGAGCACCTGTGGCTGGTGGGGGGAAGGGGGGGCAAGAGTATTCCTCTGGTTTCCAAGGAAGTCCTACATGGTGTCTCCCCAGTATCCCCAGTACCTGACAGTCTTCAATGCCTTGTAGCTTCTCTCCTCTGCACTCCCCCCCCCCCCCCCCCGCTTGTTCCCCCTGTCACCTATACACCGCCACTCCCACGTCAGCCTTCAGCCATCAGTCGTCTTCTCTTGTACTGAACCCCCTACCTGAGGCTTCTGACTTGGACAACGGGTCCCATGGTAGTGTCACTTACTGGGTCGGAAAATACTATCCAAAGCCTTAAAAATGTGTAGACCCTTTGACAAAACAACTCCACTTCTAAGAATTTATCCTAAGAAAATAATAATTGAAGGGCGCTTGGGTGGCTCTGTTGGTGAAGCGTGGGACCCTTGATTTCAGCTCTGTGCTGACAGTGAGAAGCCTGCTTGGGATTCTCTCTTTCTGCCTCTCTCTCTGTCCCTCCCCTGCTCACACTCTGTCTCTCCCAAAATAAATTTTAAAAACTTAAAAAAAAAAAAAAAAGAAATTGTGGCTTTATACAGGAGAAAAAACGATTTATTAAATGTTTAAAAAAGCAATTTGTGGGCACAGTCATGGGAATTAATTGTAAGTGGGTACTTATTGGGGTGATGACAATGTTTTAAAGCTGGATTTTTGTGATGGTTGTACAACGTGGTAAATTTACTAACAAATATTGACTTGTACACCGAACATGGGTAACTGTTATGTTATGCAAATTGTACTTAAAAGTGCTTAAAAACTCCTGATAAAAGCCATTTCCTGGGCTGTCTGCCATTAAGGTCAGTCTTCCAAGGGGATCTGGGGCGTGGATGCCAGATAAAATAAAGGACACCCACTTAAATTTGAATTTCAGATAAGGAATAATCTTTTAATATAAGTATAAAAATAAATAAGTTAAAAAGTTATGAACTTAATATAATAAGTATACAAAATTATTCTTTCTTTATCTGAAATTCAAATATAACTGGGCATCCTGTATGTATTTTTATTTGCTAATTCTGTCTACCCTCGCCTGGAGTCCTTGCTCCTGCAGGTTTCCTGGAGCAGGGAAACAGACTTGGGGGTGGATATCTGGGCTTGCACCCCCACCCATCCCCAGGGCAATTCTATAAAGCCTGGGAGTGTGAAATGGGGAGCTCAGGAGCCAGAAACAGCAAGGTGAGAGAGGGTGGGGAAGGAGTCATTTCCGGTGAGGAAGGTGAGTACTTTGCCCAGGGAATGGGAGTGGCCAGTAGCCTATCAACCACCTCAGAACCCTGGAGTGGTAACACCGAGGTTGCAGGGGGAGGAGGGGCTTACCTGGAGCCTAGCCGGCCAGCCTTTCACACAAGTACTGGGTGTCAGGCCCCAACAACGCAGTGAGGAGGATGTTGTCCGTCTAAAACAGATTCGAAGAGTTTTAAGTACGTTTCCAAGTTCATGGCTAGGAAGTGGCCAACTGGGTCTTTATACTCCATCTTTGGGGTGGAATCCAATGGTTAAAACAAGCAAGCTCTGGGTTCCACAAACCTGGGCAATAGCTGCACCCAGAATAGCCTTTGTTTTTACTTTATTTTATTTTTTTAAGTTTATTTATTTATTTTTAGAGAGAGAGCACGAGCAAGCGAGGGAGGGGCAGAGAGAGGGAGAAACATAATCCCAGCACTGTCCCTGCAGGCCAAGCAGGCTCCCTACTGTCAGATCACACATGACCTGAGCCAAGATCAAGTGAGATCATGACCTGAGTGATCATGACCTGAGTGAGATGACCTGAGCCAAGATCAAGACCCAGACATTTAACCAACTGAGCTACCCAGGCGCCCCAGAATAGTCTTTGTTTTTAAACAAATGCCTAGCTTGTCGTAGGAGCCATGACGCTAGCTTTCCCCAGGCATGGCTGTTGCTGAGTGTGGAGACAGGGGTCTGGGCCAGGGAGGCATCTTCACTTACTGGGTTTGTGGCTTTTGGCAGGTTTGTTAAGTCTCTTGAACATCATCTTTTTTTTTTTTTTTTTAGATAGAGAGCAGGTGAGAGTGAGAGAGACTCTTAAGCGGGCTCCACGCTCAGCATGGAGCCCGATGCGGGGCTTGATCCCAGGAGCCTTGAGATCATGCCCTGCACCGAAACCAAGAGTCGGATGCTCAACCAACTTAGCCACTCAGGCGCCCCTCCTGAACCTCATCTTAAAAGTGAGCTAATAACAATCACACCCACCTATGGGTCAGAGGATGACACCGAATGGTACAGGGAAAGTCTGTTGTCTGCTGCTCTGTCTGCCAGGCAGAATGGACGTGCCAGAGACCCTGCTGCTTAAGGATGATGGAATGTGCCTTCCAGACATATGAATCAAGGATTTCCTGCGGAGGTCCTGGGTCCTCAAGGAGTTTCCTGGAGAAAGATGACAGAGCTGTCTCCGCCCGTTTGGGGAAGACCCCCTCAAAGCTGGGGAGACCTCACCTGGTGCTGTACCCAGAGAGCCTGGGTTGTGCCCTGGCCTGCCACATACTGGTTGCTCAACCTCCCTGGTCCTCCTCTCCTTGTCTACAAGATGGAGTTCATAATATCGGCCTTGTAGAGTTGTGAGAACAAGAACATAGGAGACAAGGCCCTTCAAAAAGGAAGTCGCTCGACAAATATTTACAAAAAGGGGGGGCGAAACGTATGTCACCTGAAGACTGTTTGCTGGAGGGAAGGCAATTAGGCCGGGTTTTGAGTGGTGATAGTCCTTGCCCCTCCACATAGCATGTAAGTCCATGTCTTGTTCTCTTTTGTTTTATGACCTTTGGGCCAAGAGGGTCTTCCAGAATCAGAGGGTCCAAACCTCCAATCACAGAGGGGAAACTGAGGCTCAGAGAGAGCAGATGATGTGCGTGAGCTTCTAGGCCAACCTGACCTGTGTCTCCCGGACTCCCTCCTTCCCCACTGCTCCATCTTGTTTTCTGGGGCTCTGTTGTTTCCAAAGGATCATAAAGTTCTGAGAGGGCAGGCACATTTGCATTCTCTGTTCCCTCCCAAACACCCATGCTCTGCCCAGAGAAGAGCTTCTGGAGGAACCTGCGGACATGTGGGATGTGACTGACCACAGCTGTCACTTCCAGTCTTGTGTTCATGTGGCCTCGACTCTTGAGCAGGCAGAGAGGAGCCCTGTATAGTCCAGGAAATCCCGGGCCTCATCTCCAGGTCCCCGCAGTGATGTGGGGGAGAGGATAGGCTTCCTTTTCAGCCATCCCCCTGGACCTCCTACTCTTCTTGCTGTTAGAGGGGTAAGAAGGTTCTGTGTGAACTGCTCCAGGCTCGTGGGGGGACCTGGGCTAAGAAGCATTGTCTTCTGTGCTAGGCCTTCCGGTCACCTGCTGTCCCTTAGCAGGTACCTACCTGGCTGCTGTGGGAGGCTCTTGGTAGATGTGACCAGAGGTCTGGCAGAGAAGCTGCTCTCTCCACCCCCCCCCCACTCTTTTTAAGTTTATTTATTTTGAGAGAGAGACAGAGAGACAGAGAGAGGCAGAGAGAGAATCCGAAGCAGGCTCTGTGCTGTGAGCACAGAGCCCGACACAGAACTTGATCTCACAAACCATGAGATCATGACCTGAGCAGAGATCGAGTCAAACGCTTAACCCACTGAGCCACCCAGGTGCCCCTCTGCTCGTTCTTTTTGTGTGTGTGTGTGTGTGTGTGTGTGTGTGTGTGTGTGTGTGTGTGAATGCACCATGACAAATTGTGGTAGCTGCGCCCAGAGCAGTCTATTTTTTTTTTAATGTTTATTCATTTTTGAGAGGGGTTAGCGGCAGAAAGGGGAGACACAGGATCTGAAGTGGACTCTGTGCTGACAGGAGAGAGCCCAATGCCAGGCTTGAACTCATGAACCACGAGATCATGACCTGAGCTGAAGTTGGAGGATTGACCGAGCCACCCACGCGCCCCCAGAACAGTCTATTTTAAGCAAATTCATGGGGCCTGAGTGGCTCAGTCAGCTAAGTGTCTGACTCTTGATTTCGGCTCAGGTCATGATCTTGTGGTTTTGTGAGTTTGAGTCCCACGTCAGCCTCTGCGTGCTGACCATGCTGAGTCTGCTTGGGATTCTCCCTCTCTCGCTCTCTCTCTGCCCCTCACCCACTCACGCTGTCTTTGTCTCTCTCACAATAAATAAATAAGCTTAAAAAAAAAAACAACAACAAATTCATAACTTAATCTATGAGCCATGATGCTGGCTGGCTTTCCCCAGGCTTGGTCATTACTGAGTATAGAGACAGGGACCTGCTCCTGATCTCTGGTCCAGGAAGGCAGGAGCTGGGTGGCGTAGGAAGGGACAGAAAGTGTTGAGGGCCAGGTAACACTCAAGTGAATGACTGAGGCTCTCACCTCCAGCCAGGCCTTCTTGGTTTTGGTTTTGTTTTTGTGAGCTACAACTGTAGAATTGTTGGCTCGCAGAGCTGGAAAAATCCTCGGAAGTTAGCCATCCAATCATACCATTTTACCGATGAGGAAACTGGCAGAGGAATGGCAGCTTGCCAGGCACCTGTCACTCTTCCCCCAAAACATCTCAGTCAAGATGACTCTTCCTGGATGCTGGCCTGAAAGCAGTTCCCTTCAGCCCTAAGCCCAGAGAAGAGGGCCCTAGGGGAGAGGAAGGAAGGGCAGGAAGAAGGAACTCCTTTTCCATCCTTCCTTCTCAACTTCACCTTGTTGGACCATCCAGAAAAGTCTCTAGCTGGAAGGAAGGGAATCCAGTCCAACCCTCTAATCCTACAGATACACAAGCAGAGGCCCAGAGAGAGGAAGGGACTTATTCAGGGTCACATAGAGAGACCTGAGCCAAACTCAGGCATCCTGGGGGCAGTTTTCATTATATTCTGCACAACTCAGTCCTCAGTGACGCCTTTGCTTTGTGCCTCAGGGCACATGAATTGTTTGCCCTGAAATAAACTCTTCTGCCCCTAGAACACATTGTAAACAGCCCAAGGGCAGGACTTAAAGCATCTCAGGGAATGAAGGTCCAGCCCAAACTTTGAAGTCCAGCTTTATGCTGGATGTGGTCACATCTGCCATCACATCTAATTTGGAATTCACAGAATGTCAGAACTGAAAGAGACCTTAGAGAACAGAAGTCCAAGTCCTGTTTCCCAGATAAGGACACGAAGGTCCAGAGGGAAAATGACTCATCCAACAACACACCGGGATAGAGCTGATCGTAGGACCCAGATTGTCTCACTTCCTGTCCTGTTTTCTTATTTTTTTGTGCAGTCCCCACAGTACCTTGCACTGTGTTAGCCTCATAACCTTTCAATATGCTCAATAAGTTCTTGCTGGATGGAATAGAAACAAGGTGCCTTATGTACAAATCACCCTTGGTAATTGACAAAAGACTTAAAGAATGTACGTTTCCTTTGATAAATATCTAGTAAATATCTATTGCTTGGGCTTATCAGCTCACTTTTCCCTTGTTCTATATTATTTTCTGCCGGAGGCTATATTTAGGCACAATTGGACTATTTCCACCCCAGGCACTCTTTGGAGGCCAGCAAGACCACTTAAGCGCTCCTCCACCATAGACTGGAACTGACCAGAGCCTCTGGAATCCTGTCTGTGGATCTGAGGATTTCTACTGCATAAGAAATTCTGGGTGAGAGTTTGGAAGTAAGGGTGCCCTGTCTGTTCCCCAGGAATGCTAACCTTATCTTTTTAAATTTGTATTCGTTTTTTTTAAATTTATTTTTAAGTAATCCCAACACCCAACATGGGGCTTGAACTCACAACCCTGAGATCAAAAGTCATCTGCTTTACTGACTGAGCAGCCGACCAGGTGCCCCTAGGCTATGCTAACTTTGGAGGGCCTAGGCCTGGGTGAGCCAGAGGGGTGTGGCAGCAGCGGGTGCTATCAGTTCAGGAGTGTCCACTGATCAGGGAGGAAGCTTGTTCTGTCTCCTGGTCCAGGTACTGGCCAGGGCGTTTCTCATGATTCCAAATGGGAGTTGCAACTCCCATAGCCCTTAGCAACGTTGTTCTCCATCCTTATTCTTCTCCCCTGATGCTTCTTCTTCTTTTTTTTTTTTAATTTTTTTAACGTTTATTTATTTTTGAGACAGAGAGAGACAGAGCATAAACGGGGGAGGGTCAGAGAGAGGGAGACACAGAATCCGAAACAGGCTCCAGGCTGTCAGCACAGAGCCCGACGCGGGGCTCGAACTCACAGAGTGCAAGATCGTGACCTGAGCCGAAGTCGGCCGCTCAACCCGACTGAGCCACCCAGGTGCCCCTGATGCTTCTTCTTAAAGTCCAGTAGCGCTGCCAACCTGTCAGGCTAATAGGTTAAATGTCCAGCTCTCCTCCAAGATTGATTTCCTTCCTACCAAGGGGCCAAATTCACTATTGGATCCCAGGGACAGAAGTTCCCTAATCATCTACTAGGTTCTATCTGCAGGCTCATTCTACATTGGGAAACTGAGGCAGCATTTGAGACAGACCCCTGATCCCTGTTTCCATGGTGAATGGTCTTAGCAAGGGCCTACTCTAGGGACTCATAACAAAAGACAGTTTTATTTTCTGTGAGGAACTCTAAGTTCCTTAAAGGCAGATTCGTTTCTGTATCCCCAGCACCTACCACAGGTACTCAAAAACATAATGTAGAGTGAGTGCAGGATTATTTAACCCCTGCTTACCTGAGAAGGGGAAATCTGAGGGCTCCTCAGATTCTTATAACCCCTGGGGCATTTGGCCCCTGGGGAACCGAGGTGATAATCTCAGGGGCATCTGGAGGAGACACCTACAGTGCTGGGAGCCCAGCCCCTTCGGGCCTTGTCCCTTGTATTTGGGAGACAGACGGACCTGAGTTTGAATCCCAGTTCTTGCCTGCGTGAACTCTGTGACGTTGGGCGAGTCAGCTCAGCTTTGCTGCGCCTCAGTCCCCTCGTCTCTGGAATGGGAAGGGCCTAGCCAAGGTGCTCTGTGACAGTTATTGACATCTATGATCCCACATGGGGAGATTCTTTCCCCGTGTTCTGAGATCTTGAGAGAAGAAATTCTAGAGTCTTCAGTATCCCGAGGCCTTGACTGAGTACCTGCTATGTGCAGGGTGCAGTGCTAGGTACTGGGAAAGCACAAAGAAATATGATCTTATCTCCTTTCTCAAGTGGCTTATACTCTTTTTGGGTAGGCAAAACATGCACTGGGAAAGCAAAATCCCAACCCAATCCAACCCAACCCAACCGCCCTAGAGACAACATAAGGTTGATCAAGAGTAACAGTAATTGGGTGGCACCATCTTTATGGGGTGGAGGCAAGAGGATCCCTGTCTTGGAGCGACAGGGGATGACCTGGGTCGGGGGGGGGGGGGGGGTTGGTCTTTCTGCCTAGAGCTCATTGTCTAGTCAGAATGTGCTTCCTTTGGCTTAATTTTTTTTTTTTAATTTTTGTAACATTTATTGATTGAGAGATCGAGTGGGGGAGGGGAGTGAGAGGGGGAGACACAGAATCTGAAGCAGGCTTTGTGCTCTGAGCTGTCAGCACAGAGCCTGATGTGGGGCTCGAACTCACGGAGTGCAAGATCATGCCCTGAGCTGAAGTCCAACACAATGGACTGAGCCACCCCGGTGCCCCAATTTTTTTTATGTTTATTTACTTTGAGAGGGAGAGAGAGAATCCCAAGCAGGCTCCAAGCTGTCAGTGCAGAGCTCCATGTGGGGCTCAGTCTCATGAACCGTGAGATCGTGACCTGAGCAGAGATCAAGAATCTGATGGCTTAGCTGACTGAGCACCCAGCCACCCCAGCTTAATCTTTTAATACTCATTCATTTCACTCAACAAATATTCATTAAGTCTTTTTGTTGTTGTTCCAGGCACTGTGCTGAGAGGAAATGTAGGGTTTCTGCACTCAAGAAACTTACAGTTTAGGGGAAGACACGGACACTGAACCAATAATGCCATAAATAGGTGCATATTTGCAAGTTGCTATCAGGGTCAGTTAAAGCATATAGAACAAGGGGAATTAATTTAGCTTAAGAACCAAAGAAGGCCACTTTCAGGAAGTGATATTTTATTGAGTTCTATGGATGAGTAAGAGTTAGCCAGGCAAAGAGAAGAAGGGAGTGGAGCATTCCACAAATTAAAAAAAAAAAAAAAGCGTATGCAAAGGCCCTGAGGAGCAAGGGGCACACAGTTCAAGAACATAAGAGAAAGCCAGCTAAAGGAAGAAAGGTGAGGTGCGTAGGGACCAGATCATGTAGAAGCTTCTAGGCTGTTTGCTTTTTTCTCCAAGTATGAAGAAAGGGCTGGCTGCAGCAAAATCCCCTGGGGTACTTATAATATTTGTGGTCCCATCCCCACTGAAAAAGGTAATTTGTAGGTACCCCAAAGTTTGGAAACCACTTTTCTGGGCCAGATACAGATTTCAGTGACAAAAATGGAAAGGTTTTAAGCCCTCCCTCTATTAGATGTGTGTTCTGAAGGGGTCACCCTGGCTTTGGAAGAACACTGGGATGGAGGCAGGGAATGGACCTGTCATGGAGGCAGCTAGTATTTCAGGTGAGGTACGATTTGTTTTAGACCAAGGGGTGGGGTTAGAGATGGGTCAGAGTGGACTGATTCCTGAGACACTTTGTAGGAAGAACCTTTATCATTCATTACAGAAACATTTATTTCGGTCATTTACTTTTTCTGATTAAGCAAATCAGATATACAGAAAAACTTCAGCTATACAGAAAAAGATGAAGAAAGCAAAGGTAAATATTTAGGTATATATTATTTTAGGCTTTTTTATACGCATACGTATTCAGACATATGGATCTAGTTTGTCGTGTACAATAATGAAACAGTTCTGTAATGCTGGATCAATGATTTTCTTTTTTTTTTCTTTTTAAAAAATTTTTAACGTTTATTTATTATTGAGAGACAGAGAGACAGAGCATGAGCAGGGGAGGGGCAGAGAGAGGAGAAGACACAGAATCCGAAGCAGGCTCCAGGCCAGAGCTGTCAGCACAGAGCCCCACGGCGGGGGGGGGGGGGGGTGTCGAACTCACAAACCAGGAGATCATGACCCGAGCCGAAGTCAGACGCCCAACCCACTGAGCCACCCAGGCATCCCCGGATCAATCATTTTCAAGAGAACAGTGTGTATCGTGTGCATCTTTCAGGTCAACAGAGACGTGCATAATTTTTAATGGCTGGATGGTATGCTGCTTAGTGGGTGTATGCCAGTTCCCTACTGATGACTAGTTAGGTTGTTTCCAACTTTTCACATTATTATAAAGAACCTTCTTACCTCTGTACATATTTTTGAACGCAATTCCCATTTCCTCAGAAAAAACTTTTGTTAGTGAAATTACCGGTCATTGACAAACTGTCCAGGTTTAATTACACATACTCATAGAGTGTCCTAAGGGGAGTTGTAGAGGAGCAGGGCATCAAAGTCGGGAACCGGAAGTCTTCCTTTTGAAGGCCTTGAACTGTTACAGCCATACTCTGCCCTTTCTCAGTTTCTCCTTTCCCTGGCAAGGATGCAGTGTGGGCGGTGGGATCTGGCGGATTCGGGACCTGTGCCAGCCCTCCGCCTCCAGCCTAGCCCCCTAGGTGGGGTCTCGGCGGCTCTCCCAGTCGCTAGGAACCCATCTCCAGTTGCCCTCCCCCACCGCGGGAGGACGGGTCAGGGAGAAGCTTAGGCAGGCAGCGATTGCACCATCCACGGTTTGAAAAGGAAGTCGAGGGAGCGCAGGGAGGAAAGTCGAGCGTCCCAAAGGCCGGGGCCCAGGAGTCAGACCGGGTCCCCTGCAGCGCTCCTTCCACCCCTTCTCGCAGGGCTCGGATCCCTTGCCTTCCACCCCCTCCCCAGCCCAACCCTTTGCTGGGTGTCGGCCCTTTAAGAACCTATCCCGGTGGCGCTGCTGGCCCCGCCCGGCGGGGAGGGCCGAGAGGGAGGGGAGGAGTTGGTGGTGGCTGAAGCTAGGGTGTTGGGGGGGGGGGGGGGGGTCTGGGTCTATTTTTAGCTCTGGGTCGGGTCACGTGACGGGAGTGACGTCTCCGAATGTTGTTGTTGGTGGCGGCGGCGAGCGGAGCCGGAGGAGCCGCCGCAAAGATGGAGGAGCCGTCGAGGAGGCGCTGCCGCTGCTGCCGCCGCCGCTGCTGCCGCCGCCGCCCGCGAAGCCGGAGCTCGAGCCGCAGGGGGTGAGCCCGCCGAACCACCCCGGATCCCATCTCCCCCGGGTGCCCGCGACGCGAGGCGGCGCCCCCTCCTCCTGCCGTCGCTGCCCGCGGGCTCCCCGCGCGCGCGCCGAGCTCCGCGCCCCCCTTCCTTCCTCCCGGCTCCCGGTGCCCGGCGGCGCCCCCCGGGAGCATCGCCAGCCCGGGAGCCGGGCCTCGGGGTTATTGCGCGCGCCCCTCCCCGCCACTCCCGTGCAGGGGCGCGTTCCCTGCAGGTGAGGGAGGGGCCCGCCTCCCCGCGACCCGCACCCCCAAATGGCCCGGAGACCAGCCGGGGCTTCCTGATTTGCCCCTTCCCAGGCGGCGCATGTTGCGTTGCAGAGCGATTTGAGCCCTGCACCCGGATTCTATGCAGACCCCTCTACGCTGGACACTCCTTTCTTGGTACTCTGAGGTGAGGGGCGCTGCCCACCCCGCAGCGCTTCCACCCAGACCTAAGAACGCATCCTTGATTTTGTGTCCTTGACTTCCGTGCGTGAGGAGGGGGCCTGTGGGCCCACCTTACTTCTCTCTCCCATTATTCTCACCCCCTCCCCCGTGAGGCGTTATTGCGTTTGTTCCCACCCTCTCCACCGTCTGACACCCTGGGGCCAGAGAGAGATGAAAGCTACCCTCCTTCCTGTCTGGGGTGGATGTCCCCCGTTTTTAATCCTGGATCTGTATCTCATAGAGGCAGGGTCTGCTCTTGCCTTTTAACTTGAGGGAGGCTGCCTCCCTACCCCACCCTTCTCTGGGGCCCTGGGGAAGATGAGAACTGGCTGGGTGATAAGGAATTGATTTGGGAGTCTGGTTGTTGGGGGGAGAAGAGGGGAAGGTGGGGGTGCCTCATTTGGGGGAAGAGGTGACCATCTGATACCTCCACTGTTGGCCTTCTGAGATGAGGTGTGTCCCCAAAGAGGAAGAGTAGCTGCAGTTACTTTTGGGGGGGGGGTGCTCAAGAGACCCACCACCCTGACAGTGATCCCTGTGCTTCTGGGGCCTGGAATTAGTTTTGGCAATTTGGGGTGATGATGGTGATGATTGGGTTCACCTGAGAAGGGAGGATGATGCCAGATCTGAGGAACAAAAGGAGGCAGGGGATGGGAGATCCAGGAGGCTTGGCCAGAGGGACTCCTGGCCAGACTGCCCTGCAGGACTGGAGCTGGAGACTGGGTCTTGCCCCGGGCCTCTTCAGGTTCCGAGGACTTAGGCAGAAAGGATCCTCAGTCCGAGTTCAGGTGCGAGGGCCCCAGAGTCTGTGCTGGCTGTTGAGATGCTGGGCTGGGCTGGGCTGGGCTGGGCTGGGGCTGGTGGGTGAGCCATGTTGGGGGCTGCCTGCTTCTTCCTTCCAGTCTTCTCTCCTTCCTAAAACACAAAGCTTGGGACATCTTGGTTTGCCCCCTGCCCCTTTTGAATCGTCTCTTTGCTCTGTCTCCCCTTGGACTTAAATGTGGACTCTGTCTTGATAAGGCAGGCGGAGGTCTTTCTGAGTTAGAGGGGTGGGCCCCCAGTATCCCCACTCTGTCCTGTATATGCATGTCAGGGGCCAGAGAGGCAGAGATCAGGTGTAAGTTACTTGGGGGGCAAGGCTGGAGGACAGGTTAACTCTGTGCCAGCCTTCCCTTCCTCCCCAGTATATCCTCCCCAGTAGCTGGACCTAGTAATGGAGGTGGGGGGCAGCGGTATCACATGCCCCACCCACTCCAAGTAGCAGCAGAGACAAAGGTTTGCTTTCCTTTCCCTAGGGGTGGCATCTTAGCTATGTGTTTAGAAATGGGGCCTGGGGATGGGGGGTGGTGTAGTTTGTGTTTCTGCCTAAGGGGGAGGGGGATCAGCTATAGGAGCTGGGGGGAGTGCAGTCGGTGCCGAAATACCAGCTGCTCTTTAATAATTAATTCTTCCTACTCACATCCCTTTGAGGAGGGATGTCTGGAACACGGCATCAGGCTCAGCCAGCCTGCTAGAGGACGCACTCCTGTTGGGGGGGGGGTGGGGGAGAGACTGCGAGGGGGGGCGGTTCTTGGCATTTTTGGAGCACTGTCGCTTGCTCATGAATGAAAACCTGATGCAGCCCATGAGGGGGCCTATTGTAGTCGACTTTGGCTAATTAAACTTTCTCTGCCTTTCTTCTCCCCTACCCCACCTCACCCCAGCCCCCGCCTCAGCCCTTTCTTGAATGAGGACCCTGTCTGGTAGTGCTGGGGAGGGGGGTATCGGTCTGCCTGAGGTTTTAGGGCAAACAGACCCGGTCTTCTGCCCTCTGCCTCCACCTCCTCCCTCCCTCCCCTCTCATCCCCCCCCCCTTTTTTTTTTCTAGAAATAGCAGCCTCCTCCATCTGGCTTGTGCAGATGCCTGGAGCTGCGTCTGAGCAGACAAACAGAAATGGGCCGATTGCAAAAATGAATTTGTCAGCCTGGTGCCTTTTTTCCTTTCCTGTTCTCTCCCCCTTCCCTTAGTTTGGGGCCTAGAGATCCAAGTCAGCCACCCCTCCTGGCTCTGATAATCCTGGGCTTCTGGTGGCCCAGCTTGGGGGAGGCACAAGGTGGAGGGAGCTCTTGGAGGCTGGGGAAAGTGATCTGCTAGGGCCACAGTCAGCAGGGGTCAAGATCATAGGTCTTTTGTGCCCGTGGGATGGGATGTCTGGGCTTGCAGCTTTCTGATGAGGTCTTTGCAACTGATCTCAGATTCTGGGTAATCTCAGGTTCACAGGGTTTGGTTCAGACAGCTCCACCCAACTGTCTGTGACCTGGGGAGGGGACCCCAGGCTGCAGTGCTCAGGACCTGGGAGAAGGAATTCCCCAGGAATTCTGAGGGAGTTGTTTGAGGGACAGATCCCTGCAGGGCAGCCCTGTGAACTTGTGGCCTTGGGGTCATTACATTGTTCCATGCCTCCCTTATTTGTCTGCCCTTCTCCTCCCACCCTCTGCCAGAGTTTTTATTACTCATGAATGGGGTGGGGGAGTCTTTGCCCTACCTCCCTTGGTCTAGCCATGAGCTTGTGGGGTGAGGCGGGGCCGGTTTCCCTCATTCCACGCCCTGCCATCCTGGCTGGAGGTGGGAGGTGGGTTTGGATCCTGGAGTGGGACAGAGGTCTCACTACAAGAGAGAGTTGATGGGTTGGAGACTGGGCTCTGGGGGTCTGCCTGCTGATGATGTCACGGAAGCCAGGCTGCTCACTGGTCAGGCATCAAAGTGTTCTGTTACCCAGAAGTGACACCTCTGTCAGTCCCTCACTGCTCACCGAGACCCTCGTATAACTATAGCCAACAGTGGAGTTTTTGCAGCAGAGGAAGGACCAAAGAGCCAGGTTTTAACCATTCCCCTGTCCTTTTTCCCTTTCATGCCCCACCCCAGACAAGAATCTTTGCCTGTCCAGATCAGGCAGTGAACTCTGCTTTGTTTCCCAGGGAGGCCCCTGTTCACTCAGGAGGCTTGTCAGAGGGATGGGGGCGGGGGCGGGGGGGGGGGGGGACTCAAAGTTGATCTTAACTTAGGTTTTGTACCGTTGAGGTCCTGCCCCTTCTGAGTGTGCCCTGCTATGGAGGTGCCGAGATGAGCTGGGCCACTCGGGCTGCTGGGAATCGTGGGAATTTCTTAACGTGTGTTCCCCAGCCCACGGGAAAGGGTGTGAACAGGACTGGGCGCCAGCCCTGGGGTGGGCACGGGCTGAGCTGCCTGCCCACGCGGGCCCGGCCAGGGCACCAACAGCCCCACCTGCTACATTCCTGAGCTTGGCCTGAGCCCTGTGCAGCCTCTTTTGTCCTTGCCCCACATCTGTGCCTGCTGGGAACAATTCAACCCCTTTACTCTGCCTCATCCTAACTCCCCATCTGAGTGCACCTTTCCCCAGCTATAGAGTGCAAACCTTGTGGATGAAAGCAGGGGACAGCAGGCTTAGGAAGACTTGAGGTCTTCTGTGTGTGTGTGTGTGTGTGTGTGTGTGTGTGTGTGTGTGTGTTTCCTGTGTCCGGGCCATGCCTGACTCCCTGGCTACTGGCTCCAAATGGACCCCACTCCTGGAATCCTTGATGACAGTGCAGGGCTTACTGAGAATTAATCCTGCCAGGAGGTGGGGCTGTCCAGGGGGGAGAGCTGGTTGCTTGTCCCTGGCTGGGGAACCAGGTGAGGGCTTAAACATATACCTCCTTTCAGCCTCACTGGATCACTCAGCTACCTAGTTTTCACTGGGTATTGGAAGACCTGCCTTCATTTGGATCAGATGAATGAGATCATGTCTGGGGTGGATCATGGGCTGTTTAGGGATGGGCCCCGGTGGGTGCCTGTGTAGCGTCTGAGGCTTGAAGAGTACCTGTGGGGCTGGAGGGGAGGGGGGCGAGTTGCTGAAGGAGTGAGGCCAGGTTGGAAAACTCACGGTCCTGTAATACTGGGCTATCCTCCATTATTGTATTGGTCTGGGCATACCTGTTATTGGGGTCTTTGGTGCCTTGGTACAAACTGGAAAGAAGGTGTCCCTTATTCTGGGTGGTCTCAGCCTGGCTGACTCATTGCTTGGCAGGCAGAGAACAGGTTGGTCTTCAGACCTCCTTGCACAGGGAGGTTGTACAACCTGTACAACACACGCAAAGCCCTGGGTTTGGGCCCTGGACCCTAGTCCGGGGAGTGCTAGATGTGGGGTGCGTGTGTCTGCTTTTCCAAATCCCTGGAAACAGCATGGGTTATGGGTAGAAGAGGCGGCTACCCTCTTTCCTGGACCTGTTGTTGAATGGGGGAGACCAAGACAGAAACCCTTCACGATTCCAGAGTCGGGTGACACGAGGATCAGAGAGGAGGGAGAAAGTGACTGCGTTCCGATCCCAGCTCCGGCTTCTGGGGCTGGGGTACCAGTTTCTCCCGTAACTTTTGCCAGAGACTCCAGATCAGCCTGCCTCGCCCCACTGCCGTAGACGGTTCAAAGCCTCCCTGCACTTTTTCCCTTCGTGTACGCCCAGTCCCACATCAGGGACCCGAGCGAACGAGTCTGTAAGGTCTCCGCACCTGGTAGTGGACACTGTCACCTGAAAAGGAGTTTGGGCGTGGCTTCTGTAGCCATTTCCCTTTCCTCGAGTGCTGGCAGCCTCACCAGTTAGAGAAGAAGCGAGGGTCTGGCTGTTTTTGCTGATTTCCTCTGGGCCCCTGGGGCAGATGTCCCTCCTTCTCTTCCCCAGGTGTAAACTCACAAGCCCTGAGGTCTCCTTCAACTCTCATTCCTGAGTTGGGGGCCTCTAACCCTGCTCCGTCTCTCCCTAGGGATGCCGTTCTGAGTGCCTGACTGCCTCGCCCCGAAGGATGGCCTCTGATGGGCATTAGAGGCACAGCTGCCCCGGGCTCCTGTCCCGTCCGTCTGTCTGTTTTCGTCTGTCTCTCTTGACATCACCGCAGCTCCACCCCCTCCCGTCCCAGCCCCCAACGCCAGCTTCCTGTGGGCCCAGAGCCGGCATGAACTCTCCCACCGAGTCGGGTAAGAGCTGGGAGGCCAGAGAAGGGCACCCTGGGGTGGTTTTGGCTAAATGAGCTTGTGTGAGTTTCCAGCCAAGGCCAGCTGACCTTTGGGGTCTGAGCTGTAAAGGAACAAGGGGGGTCAGGAATGGAGAAACCTTTGGAGAAAAAGACCAAGGCAAACATGAAGTTATTGACCATGGGGTAGAGCTGGAAATTGATGAGCTGACAGTACAGCCTGGCCCTGGGAGGACATGGGTCCAACTCTGTCCCCATGCTTACCTTCTCAACTAGGGAGCCTCCAGTCCCCCTTCTGCCCTGCCCTGTTTGCCAAGACAGGCAGGCCTGAGAAGGGGACATGTATCTCTGAATGTCTCTGGGCCATCTGAGGATGATACTGGAAGATTTCCTACAGCAGCCGAATGCAGCTTCCTTTTTTGTGGTGGTGTTTCTCCTCCTGGTGGAGAGTTTCCCTGTGTTCCATGTTTTTTTCTTAGTGGAGGTTCGCAGGGCCTTTGGCCTTAGCCTTTGCTGGGATGTGTGGTACCGGGATGGAGGGGTGCAGTGATGTGTTGGTAGAGGAGTCTTGGCTTTCTCCTTAGAGTCTGGGTACCCCCTCTCTTCTTGGGCCCTGGACATGGTGGGTTCCTAATTTGGGGTCTTTGGCCCTGCAATTTCCTAGTCCCCTTTGCTCCTAGGAGGCTGCCTAGTACTGCCAGAAATAGTCTATGGGTGAGTCTCCAGGCAGATTTATGGATGGGTGGGTCTGGGTGTATGCCCATGAGGATGTGTCCAAGTGGCCCGAGCTGGACCCTCAGGAGTTTCACAGGAGGGTCATGGGTCAGTGTGGTCAGAGTAATAACTACCTTCTTTCCCTGGCTGTCTCCTTCGGCACAGTCTTAGAGGGTCAGAGTCTATCATGTTCCATTTTACCCGCCCCCCCACCCCAGCCCAGCCTGTCCCCCACATCTTTTTCCGTAGGGGTAGAGGGATATTTCCCCATCTTGTAGAGGCAAGAGAACTAGGGCCTAGAGATGAAAACCCATTTGCAGGATGGAAGCAGCATCAGGATCCAAGGCTTCTCCCATCTCATTGCTGATCATGGATTTGCTGGACCTGATGCTTTCTTAAAAAAATTTTTTTTTTATTATGTTTATTTTGTTTATTTGTTTCTGAGAGAGAGAGAGAGAGAGAGAGAGAGCGTGAGCGCACACAAGCGGGGAAGAGGCAGAGAGAGAGAGGGAGACACAGAGTCCAAAGGAGCCTCTAGGCTCTGAGCTCTCAGCACGGAGCCCGATGAGGGGCTTGAACCCATGAATCGTGAGATCATGACCTGAGCCAAGGTTGGGTGCTCAACCTACTGAGCCACCCAGGCACCCCTAAAAAGATGGTTTTTTTAATGTTTATTTTTGAGAGAGAGACATAGTACAAGTGGGGGAGGGGCAGAGAGAGAGGGAGACAGAATCCGAAGCAGGCTCCAGGCTCTGAGCTGTCTGCACAGACCCTGATGCAGGACTCGAACTCACAAACCGTGAGATCATGACCTGAGCCAAAGTTGGATGCTTAACCAGCTGAGCCACCCAGGCGCCCTGGACCTGATGCTTTCTGTTGTGGGGACCCAGTGCTGGCGCTCTGTGGCAGAGGTCCTGACCAGGGTCCTGGGGGTTCTGTAGACTCAGGGAAGCTGGCAGCTGGGGGGATTGTTTGGCTTTGCGCCGTTTGTTTTGGTCAAGGTTGTGCCCCTTCCCCTTTCCGGCATGACATACTCAGGGCATGGGCCGCTGGCAGAGTAGGGCCCCGGCTGGTGAGGGCTGTACTCCTAAGACTCCCCACATCAGCTTTGCCTGCTGAGCCCCCTCCTGCAGGGTTTTTGTTTCCCCTTTGGAGCCTCTAGTCTCTGTCTTTGCCTTCATTCAACCTTTGGGGGCTGTGGCGGGAGTTAGAGTGGAGAGGTCTGGGTGACTCCCGTGCTGGGGGAGGCTCTGACTTCCTGCTTCCTCCTCTGAGGCGGGGCTGGCCAAGGGAAGGGAGAGGCCTGGTGGGTTCTCCGCAGTCCCGGGCCCACCTCAGCTGGGCCCTGCTGCGGCATGGTCGCTTGTGCCCTGGTCGCTTGTGCCCAGCAGCAGGGCCCAGCTGCTCCTTTCCTCTGAGCTACTGTGCTGACCTATCTAGGCGCCACCTGCAGTCACACTGAGCCTGGGTCAAACCCTTGGTCAAGGGAACAGAAACTGCCCGGAGGCATCTGGCTGTGGCTTGGGAAGGACATTTCCCGGCTTTGGGATTTTATTCCCTTACAGCGAAAGGCTAAAAAACATCACCCTTGGCTAGATGCGGTCACTAGGTTGCCTTGCCAGATGCTGGTGGCCCAGGTTCCCCTGGCAGCTGGTTCTGCCAGAGCTGGTAGGAGTGTGGTGGTAGATGGAGGTGTCCACCAGCTCGGGAGGCAGGCAGCCTGGGAGTGGCTGCTGAGCCTGGCCAGGAGGGGCCTCTGGGGCCTGGAGAGCTGGCCTCACCTCCTGGCTGGTTTTCCAGATCCCCCCAGCAGGGGGAGATGCTGTCTTCTCACGTTTGGGAAGGAGTTAGAGGAGGAGGGGGCCAAGAGACTGGGAACCACATTTCAGGACTGTGGAGAGGCCTCAGAGCTGGGGATCGTCGCCCGGAGGCTCTTCCCGTCCAGTTTTCCTGGGGCTCCGGGGCTGCCTCTCCTTGCGGAGGCAGAGCTGCTCCGGGGGGGGGGGGGGGGATGGCTGGCCTCCACACAGCTCTTCCTTTTTGAGGGGCCCCCGCGTCTCCTGTTCCCAGGGCTCAGAGTGGTATCTGGGCTGGGGCTTCTGGTGCCTGTGCCTCGCACGGGCCTGGAAAGCACGTGCCTTTGGCTCCGCAGAAGTAAAATGAAACTGTAGCTGGGCGGGTGGGTGTCCACTTGGCCCGTGGACACTCTGAAGGGAGCCCCAGAAAGAGCGTGGGGCCCTGGGGCTGGGGACAGAGGTAGGAATGATGAGAACGGGTAGTGCCCGGGACCTGGGTGCCCTGGCCCCTGAGCACCCCTCTCCCTCTCCTGAATCCCCGAAGACTCCCTCCTCTCTCCTTAGGGCACAGAACAGCACTGTTCCTTGGTTCCCTCCACTCTCTCAGGGTGGGAGCTTTCCTATTTGGCCAGTGCTTGCTGAGTATCCCCAGCGTGCCCAACCCTGAGCTCAGCCTATGGAGGGGACACAGAAGGAAAATAGAAGATGGTCCATCCCTGCCCTCCTAACAAACGAGTTAGTGGGAGAGAGTCTCCTGGGTGAGGGGCGGCAGGCAGAGGGAGCAGTTTGCTTCTGGGGCTCACCCCTCCTCCCCCGGGGGTAGGAGCTGATTGACTTACCTCTGGGCTGGGCTGAATGCCAGCATTTGACCTGATTTGCCTCTTTTGCCATCTTGGGAGTACAGGCAGAGGCCATTGATGGGGCCGCCTGCTTCCCTGAGGAGGCCACTCCCTGGTGTCTGGCTTCTCTTCGAGCCAAAGGGGGCTCAAGGATCGAGGCTTTCTTTATTTTTCTGGAACTGGTCGTTTCTGCTCCCCTCAGTGGGGTTGAAGGACTGACAGAACCTGCCGCCTGTCTGGGCTCAAACAGGCCAGGTTGGAGGAGATGCCCTGGCACCTGGGACCTGGGACCGAGGCCTGCGCTGGTCCCTGCCCCGTCCTCTGTGCTGTTGCCCAGAAGGGAGGGCAAGAGTGAGGCCCGCCGTGGGAGCCAGTCTGGATGGCGGCAGGGCCCCAGGAGGAGGCGGCCAGGTTCCTTATCCCCAGCGTGGGAGGGGAGACAAGCTTCATGACAACACCTGCCTGGCCAGCACCTCCCAACACACTCCACACTTTCTCTCCTTCCCTTTCCCAGGAAGGAGGGAGGGAAGGCAGCTGCCCCCTCCGGGTGACCAGAGAAACTGGGGCATGGGTGTGGGGTGGAGCCAGGAACCTCGGCGTCCTGCCTCCCAGCCTTGGGCCCAGGCTCTGCCTCTGACGCCCCCCCCCCCCCCATCAGGGGAGGCAGGCACCCAGCCCCGAGAAGGAGAAAGTGGGTCAGTATGGGCGTGGGCCTGGGGTCTGGGAAGTGGACTCTCTACTTAGATGCCCCCTGGCACGCCTGTGCTTACTGTAGATTGGGATCTGCTCCGCCCTCCTCTTCCCTGCTTCATGAGTCGAAAGGGATTGAAGGCTCAGATGGGATGGCAGGGTCAACCCTGAGGGGATGTGAAAGCTGCCAAAGTAGGTGTTCACGTTTTTCCGGGACTTGGTTTCAAATGGGAGGCTTCAGCCAGCACCTAGCGTGGAACCTGGCACACGGCAGCTCTGTCTGGTGCCATGGGGCTGACGGGCTCCAGCATGATGGGGGCTCAAAGGGCAGGAGAAAGCTGGAGGGCAGGCAGGCCTGATGTCCCCAGGGCCGCAGGGCACCTGGTACCCTCCCTCGATCCAGGGTGCTCCTGAGCCAGCCCTCGGGTTTTCACTGTGCACGAGTAAGATTTGCTTTCTTCTCTTAGGTCAGGGCGCTACCCCAACCTTTTGTGCCCAGGAAATGGGAGCCTGGAGGAACTCAAGGAGCCAGCAATGGCCTCTTCCCCTCCTCTAGATTTGGAAGGTTAGGAGGCCTGAGGCCGGCCTCTGAGGGAGGGAATGAGATCATTGTGGTCTGGAGGGGATGGTGCCAGCTGCCAATGGCGTTCACGCACCCTAGGCTTGGTGGGTGCTCTGTGAGGTTTGTGGGATGACACATGGGGGGGGGCTGGATGCCTGGAGACAGGGAAATGAACCACGAGGAGAGGGGCTATAGAGTGGGAAACGTTGAGGGTTGGACATGAGGAAGACCTTATCGCATCACCTGAATCTCAGAAGGAGAAAAGCCACTTGTTCTCACCCCAGGCCTCGTCTCCAGCTCCCCTGGAGGATTCTGGGAAGTGCGTTGAGGATTGTCTGGTTGTCTGACGCTTTGCTTCCCACTTCGTGCTGTTACAGGAAGTCCTAACAGTGCTGGGAACTGCCCCGAGCCCCAGGCTGTGGCCACCTCTGGTTGCCCAGTCTCCTGGGTGCTCCTATCTTTCCCATGCAAGGAGTTCTCTTTCCTTATGTTTCTGGCTGCTCCAGGTTCTGGGGGCTCTGCTTTTGAGGACCTCCTTTCCTCCAGAACAGGGCTCCCCGACCATATTCTCCCGTGCCTGGGGCAGGCAGAGAGAGCCAGGACAGGGCTAGCCAGCCCTTCTGGTTGCTCCCAGCGTGGGTGGGTGGAGTCCTGAGCTGGGAGGGGCTCCTGCCCCTGGCTCTCTGGGCTGCCTTGAGTCTCCTGCCCATCCCCTCACTGAGGGGACTTTGGGTCTTTGCTTCCCTTCCTCTTTAGAGAGTCTGGTTGGCCAGGATGAGGTTGGGGCAGGAGGTGGTGAATGAGGTCCCCAGACCCACCCTGAGATGTCTGCCAACGCCAAACCCCTGCGGGGAGCACTGCCGCATCACCATTTTTTTAGAGTCTGCCTCGGCAGAGAAGCTGAAGCTCCAGATCTTTGTTCGGGTCCTGTTTCCCGCCCTCCACCCCAGTGTCTGTCTTATTGTGTAAGATCAGCTCGTCTAGCGCCTGGGAAAGCCCATTTCTGCCACCTCCCTGTCTATATGGTCCCCCACCTGAGGGCAGGAGGCCCCTCTGCTGTCATCCCTGCTTGGCAGAAGCTGGCTAGAATACCGGGCTGCAGGAGCCACGGCTACCATGTCCTTGGTTGGCCAGCTCCTTCAGGGCTCCTGACAGGAGGGTGAGGTCATCCAGTCCAGGGAGAGGACAGGTGTCCCTGGCTCCGTGCCTGGAGTTGGGGGCAAGGAGGGGCCAGGAGGGGGCTCCAAAATAGCAACCGTGACATCAGGAAGGGGGAGGGGGACCGAGACCCAGGAATAACCAGGCTATTAAAAGGCTCCAGTGAGGTCAGGGGGCCAAGTGGGATCTCTGTACCAGTGGGAGGTATAACCCGAGGAGAAGGGACGAGCCAGCAGTGAGCAGGGTAGGCGGGTGTCACAGGTCCTCGTGTGCACTAGCCCTAGGTCCCAGTAAGGCCCCAGGAGCATGGGCTGCCGTGCCAGGCCTGGAGCCGGTCAGGAAGGGCTGGATCCTGGCAGCCTCTGGAGTCTTCTTAGAGGGGCTCTGTCCTCACGTGTCTTCCTCCCTGGGTACTGGGGGTCATCGTACCTGTGAATGGAAACCCTGGGGCAGCTTCATGTGTTCCTTTGTGTAGGAGGCAGTGGGCTGTGGTGGTTAGCACTCAGACTGGAGCCTCAGACATCCCGGCCTTACCATTTAAGCAGCTGTATGACCTAGAGTGAGTGACTTCATCTCTGCCTCAGTTTCCCCATCTGCACCTATCTCCTGAGGTCATCGTGCAGAGTAAACGAGGTGATGTATGTGCTGCCGTTAGCATCGCACCTGGTACATAGCCAGGGAGGAGCTCCGTGTGCCCAGAGTGGGCAGGTGCCCCCGCCCCCCGCCCCGCCCCCCCCACCCGCTCCCTTCCATGGATGCCGCAAGGCCTATCGAGGAACTCTCCCTGCCCCCTGGAAGGAAGTGGAGCAGCCCATGGAGGCGACACCCCTAGTGGGTAGGAGGGAGCTGCCATTTAGCTGCTGCTCAGGGGTCTCCCTGCTGGTTGAGGGGGTGGGGAGGCACCTTCCAGCTCCGAGGGAGGGCGGAAGTTAAATCAACTCCCATCTGGCTGTTAGAAGGACTCCAGGGAAGATGTGAGGTTAGGCCAGGTGGCCCTGTCTGCCACCCTCTCCCAGACCCTTCTGGTTTCTTTACCTGCTCTGATGGCGAGAGGGAACATAGAGATGGAATCTGGCTTTTTGGTCTCCAGCCCCTCGCCTGCCAAGAATAGTGCCAGAGCGGCTCCTGAACACATGGGTCCTCTGGCCTGTGCCCTTCTCCAGCTCAGCCTCTGGCCACCCGCTTCTGTGGCCTTGGCCCTGAGTGCAGGCCCTCCCCTGTTCCCATCCCCCTGCCTGGCGCTTCCTCCTGGGGTGGAACGCGCCTCCCCCCCCCCCCCCCCCCATGGGGCCTCCGCCAGGCCCGGGCTCCTGGCAGCCGGCCGGCGGCTCCCTGAGCATGCTCCACCTATTTATAGACAGGGCCCTCCCCCAACTGCTATTTCAGTCTCCTGCCAGCTGCCGGCGGCTCATTCGGGAAGGAGGAGCAGGGAGCCAGGCCCAGAGCTGTCACCCAGGGCTGGGAGGGAACACAGAGAGCCCGCCTGCCTGCTGAGCTCCCCTTCCTGTCCCCTGAGCGCCCAGCCATACCCCGGCTCCTGGGAGCTGGGGAAAGGCCAGTGGTCCCATGCCCCTCTAGAGGAGAACCGGGCCTGTAGCTCCAGAGCCTCCTGGCTCCTCCTGCCGCCAGGAGTGCCCGGGCCGGATGAGGCACCTCCCCACAGCACGGGTCCCAGCAGCAGTGGCCTAGGGGAGCCCCTGAGCAGTGAGGGCCCCGCCCGACCACCTTCCCTCTGGCCGCCTCCCGCCTCTGGCGGCCCCCTCCCTGGCATGCTGCTGGTGCCCAAGGCTCAGGGGCTCGTGGAGATGCTGCAGACCATCTATGAGACGGAATCCTGTTTCTCAGCAGATGGGATGTCAGGCCGGGAACCATCCTTGGAAATCCTGCCTCGGACCCCTCTACACGGCATCCCTGTGGCAGGTAAGTGCTTTGCTTGTCCCCGCCTGCCCTCTGCCATTGGGCATCCTTGTCCCTGGGGCTGAGCACCTGGCTCCGAGCATCGCCCCGATGGGGTCCTGCTTAGATGTTTTTGGAGGGCTTTGTTGAGAATGTGTGGTCAGGGGAGCCGTGCTCACTGAAGTCGACTCCCCTGCCCTCCCTGGCCCAAACCTGCCTTCCCGCCGTGCCCTCCAGCTGCACTCTGCTGCATTCTGGAGTCTCTTTGGCCTCCGGCAGGGTGGCAGGGTCGGCGTAAGCTGCTGGGGGCTGTGGAGTACTGGAGGATCCTGGCCTAGTTGGCACTGTGGTCAGAGGGGAGGAAGTGGGTCAGTGACCTGCCTCCCAGCGGCCTGCTCCCCAGGTCTGGACAGGGGCATGAGCCATTGCTGAGTGTTCACAAGAGTAAAGGCCACCCCAGCTCCTGTGACTGAGTTCTTGGGGGCAGTGACTTCTGCAAGTCCCCAGTCAGGAGTTCCCCAGACGCGAGGCAGTTGTGGTAGGGTTGGGTAGAGGCTGGCAGCTTTGGGGTGTCGGGGGTCTTGACTTCCTTAGCTCCCCATCTCTCCTTCTGTCTGGCCTTGATTTTATCCCATCTCATGACGGCGAAGGCATGTCACTCTGATTCTTATGGGCTTGAGGACCCCCTAGGACTGCCACTTTATCAGCAGGGACATTTTTGGCTCTTGCCGGGGGGTGGGGTCCCCCAGAGCTGGGCCACTCCCTCCCTCCTCTCAGGAACCTGTTGGCAGCATGAGGCCTTTCTGGCACAGCCTTCCCACCAGGCCGGCACCACAAGATGCTTCTTCTAGGGAGGGGCCTGCTGGCCCCATGCCCGCTTGGCCCCTCCTGGCAGTGCCTTGGTGCTTGGGTGTGGGTGTCTGTGTGCATATGTATCAGGAGTCTTTGCCTTTGGATAGTGGGTGTGGGTCCCAGGCTTTGAATTGGAAGGTGGGAGCTGTGTGCCTCCGTGGGTACCTGTGATTTGGCTCTAAGCTGTCCAAGGATGAGGTTGCAGCTGAACTAGGATACGTGAGAGGATGAATGTTTTGGGAAGTTTTGGAAAATCTTTGGGATAAGGCCTGCCATCTGCCTGGGCAGTGATGCCCGCAGTGTTTCTTAGGGAAGGGGCATAACCCTGGGAACCAGCCCTGCAGGGTGCCCACGCAGGCCCCTGTGTTGGGGGCATGACCCTGGGGGCTGGCCGTGCAGAGGACCTACACTGGGAGGGAGTATAAACACAGGAGCGCTCTAACTAGACCTGGTCTGGTTGAGCCAGCGGCTCTAACTGAAGACCCGGCCTGAAGCCCCTGGGAGTCGAGCTGGTCTCTTAGAGAGCAGAGGACTGACTGTGTAGAGCATTGCTTGCAGGCAGATGCCATATCGGTCCACCCATCCTGCCCTTCTCCCCGCTGTCCCTTGCTTCCCAGCAGCAGCTGGCGGTTGGCCTGAAGTTTCCTCCTCAGCATGTTCTCTTACCTTCTTTCAAGTTAGACCTCAGAATCCTTGCGGGCTGGAACCCTGCTACTCTTATCCCTTCCCTGAGCCTCCTGTCCTTGCATAGACCCCCCCACCCCCTGCCAGCATCTCTCTCTAGATCCCTGTGCCCCCGCCACACGCGCACTGCCTAGCCTTCTGATCGGTGGTGTGGTCCATGCTGGCAGGAGGGAGGTGTGAGTCACCTCAGCGGCTCGGGGAGAGGGCTAAGAATGTTCCCCCTGCGCAGCTCTGATGCTGTGTCTGTGACGCGGCTGGGGACAGATATAGGCCTGGAGCTCGGCTGCCTTGTTTTTTTTTTTTGGACTCTGGAATGTAAATAGATGTTTCAAATAGAAACGCTTTAACCTTTGGGTTAAAAAAAATCCACCCCGGATAAACACGGCCATGAGGGCCCAGGCAGCCTGGTGTTCCCCCACCCCCACCCCCTCCCGCCTCCTCTCCCCATCTCTTGATCAGTCTCCAGACAGGATGCAAAAGCCTGTGGCTAAAAAAGCAGGTGTCCAGGGACGCTTCTTGGGCAGTGTGTGTCGCCAGGCCTCCCCAGCCCGAGGGATTGGGGAAGAGGACTTTCCGGGGTGGCTGTCTACCCTGGACTCTGCCTACTCCAGTGGCAAATCTTGGGAACCCTATTTTAGGGCTATCCTTCGCTCCGTGGGCTGTCTTGTTCCCCGTCACTTAGCACAGTGCCTGGCACATGGGTGAATGAATGTTGCTTGAAGGGCTGGCGTCCAGAGCTGACGTCAGGATTCCTGGGTTCTATTCTGGGGCTTGGCCCTCTGGGTGAGTAGACAGATACGGTGAGTTGCCCCCATGGGAGAGCCAGAGCCTTGGCAGGGGGTGCTCCCAGGGGATGCAGGGCACTCTTTGCTGTTGCTGCTTGATGAGGGGCACAGATTGCAGCTGCCAATGGTGCCATCAGAGGTCTTCCTTGACGGGTGCGGTCTCTGCCTGGCCCTCTACAACAGCCCAGCCCACAGTGGGCACTCCCCTCACTCAGGCCTGGTTGCAGCTTGGGGAGCCTCGGAGCTTGCACCCCTGTGTGGGATTCCCAAAGATGCGGTTCTGGGGGATCCCCCGTCACCCTTCTGTGGGCTCTGGATTCCCCTGTGGCCTGGACTGGACAGAGCTGATGCTTGGGCATCGTGCCGGATTTTCTGAGCAGGCATGGAAGAGGAATCTCCTTTACCCAGTGAGGGAGGGTGTGAATCCTGCCTGTGCCAGGAAGGGATGCTCTGAATGCTGGGAAGTGCCATGGGGTTGGGGTTTGGTATTGGGGTTTCCCCTGGATATTCTTATGCATGTTCTTCAGGCCATTCCCAGCTTGGCTGGGTGTGTGGGTGTGTAGGTGTAGGGGTGCGGGGAAGGTAGGAAGGGCGAGGCTCAGGTGGGAAGGGAACTAATATTATAATGCACTAAGTGACAAGAGTATCAGGTGCTTTCCTTACCTCGTCTCTTTTAGGAAGATATTATTAGCCATGTTGTACGATTGAGAAAGATCAGAGAGGTTAAGGAACTCGCCCAAGGTCGCAGAGTAAGTGACAGCTGGGATTCAGATTCAGGTCTCTGTGAAGGGCTGCGGCCAACCCACACAAGCGTTCCTTTGTGCACCTTTTTTAGAGGGGGCCCTTCTTCCAGGTGGATACATCTTCACGCCAGGCCACGTGGCTTAGCAATTGGAGCGTGGGCTAGATTTCAGCCCCAACTTGCCCCTTTAAGTTGGTTGCTCTTTGTATACACAGCATGTATCCACAACCTGCCTTTGTGCCTCTCCAGTTTGTGTTCCTGGAGAGTAGAGACCAGTCTGGCTTTGGGGGGACTTCTGAGGTTTCTGAGAGGAGACTTTGTTCTCTATGAGTAGTGGGGAGCCACTTGGTCAGCTCTCCCCCTCCCTGCAGGGATTTCAGGAGAGAAGCGGGCTCAGGAACAAAGTTGAACACTCCATCGCATTCAGACAGCCTCCCCTCCCCCGTCCCCCCCCCCCCCAGCCCCTCCGACTTCATCACCTCTTCTTGTTTTTGAGACCCTCAGCTGTCCCTTCCCTGCTGCACAGCTGCCAGACAGGAAATCAGATTAACTGTGTCCACACACACAGCTGTAACAGCTGTCAGGTTGGCAGCAGAAATGAGTGCAGCCGGACCGGGGACACGGTGAGAAAAAGTAGTTCTCCAACTTTCAGTCGTATCCAAAATACCAAGGGAATATATTAAAATGCAGAGCTCCAAGGCTTCGCCCCTGCCCTCCCCCACTGAAGGGTTTGGATTCTGTAGGGCAACCCAGGAACCAGGATTTGGGACGCATGTCAAATGGTTCTGATGTGTGTAGACCCGGCCTACGCTTGGAATAAGGGCTGTGTGGACAGGAATCATGTGGACGGGGTCGTGGGGCCCGGCAGCCTGCCTGTGGTTGTCACCAGCATCCCCGGAAGCCCTCAGTGGGCTCTGGGACTCCTCAGAGAAGGGTTGACCGCACCGGGAGGAAGGCTGTGGCCCCGGTCAGAGTCAAACACAGCCCCCGGCAGCCTGGCGGTCTGCAGAGGGGGGGTGTCTTGAGACGCTGGGCAGCAGGTGTGTGAACCCCAGCTGGGGTGGAGGATTATGGCAAGTGGCCAGGTGGGCAGGGCACCCCGCTGGATGCTCAGGGCTGCGTTGTACTTGCGGCGGGCGGGGGGGGGGGGGGTGGAGGGGGAGTGGAGGCAGAGCCCCTGCCCTGGGGCCCCTGCTGTCTACCCCAGGTGTGGAGTGAGCAGTCCCAGCGACAGCTGCAGGCTTTGCGATTAATGCGCCTTTTAACTGCTTCTCGCTTGGTGCCCCAGTGTTTCCTGGAAATGGTGGGGCTGGGAGAAGTGAGTCTGTTTCTCTTCCAGATAGCTGTCTGAGATGAGCGAGTAACTCTCTCTTCACCAGTGAGAGATGCTCGTGCCTCGCACCAGGACTCTCTGCACCCCCTAGGCTTAAGGTCCATCAGAGGCCCGGTCTGCCTCAAGATTTCTGGGGGTTCCAACCACTCAGCCCCCTTCTCACTGGTGCTCCTGGACTCTGGTGTTCTGGAGGCCAACGGGGTGCCCCGTCTAGATCCCTGCATCCTTAATGCAAAGTTTGGCTCCTTGCCCCATCTCTCATTAAATGCAGGAGCAGCCCTCAAGGTTTCTCCTGTTTGTTTGTTTGTTTGTTTGTTTGTTTTTTCTTCTTTTTTAGTGGGAGGCAGATGGAGAGCCAGAAGACCTGAGCTAAGCCTTAGCTCCCCTGCCTCCCTTCCAGATGATGTTGGACAGATCTCTTTGATCTGTGGCCTCACTGTCCTCTGTCACTTTGGGAAGTTGAGTTGCTGATCTGCGAGCCCATCCTGCACTGATATTCTGAGAGTCTCTGAAGTCAATTGCACGTTGCTTCTGCCTTTCCAGAAGAGGGGCCCAGGAAGATGTGGGATGGTACTGGGGAGACAGTTGGAGCCTGCGGTGGAGTGAGGTTAGATACCAGAGAAGGCTTTCTGACTGCTTGGAGTCGGGACCCCCAGAGCAGGGATCGAAACCTTTGCTCCTCTGGGCTAAGCAATGCTTTTGAGGGACCAGAGGGATGCCACGGCCGTGGGCTGAGCCGCAGAGGACAGAGCGGCCCTTCTTGGAGGTAGCAAAGCAGCAGAAACAGCCTGGATGTGCTGTGGTTGGGAGGAGGCCGTTCTCAGGATTCCTTCTCTGGCTCTGGGATCTCTCGCCGCTGGCCGGTCCAGTTCATGTTGTGCCCCACAGGCAGGGCTTTGATCGGGACAGGACCACAGAGTGACCTTGCAGCAGTCTGAAATGAGAGAGCTGAGGCCTCGCTCTGGCGGGGGTCTGAGCTTGGCGTAGTGCTAAGTATTTTGTATCATGCACTTTAGAAACATTCTGAGAAGTGGTCCCGAAATCTTCACCTAGACTGCCAGAGGGGTCGAGGATAGAAACAGATACCAGGAGCCATTAGTAACAGCCCTGACTAGCATCTCCTGAGATCTTCCCGGGCACAGCGCCAAGCTCCCCGGCGTGTCCTCCCCTGAGCCTAAGCGCTCTGGGGGGAAGGTACTAGTCTTACTCCCATTTCACAGATGCCCGCACGGAGCACAGAGAAGGTGCTCGGTGCCTTGCCCTGGGAAGTGGCGGAGCCTGACTTGAACCCTGGCATTCTCTTGCTCCAGAGCCCTGGCTCTTAACCATTATGTGATGTGTCTGCTTGCGTTACGTGAGGAGCTGTGACGATTGCTAGGTGAGAGTCTTCCCCAGCTCGCACATGTGGAAATACCGTCTGAATTGTGGTAGAACCTGTTGAGCCTAAATTGGCCTCACTAGTCACGTAAGAGCACAGAAATAGATCCTGGGAAACCGTCCTTGGTGGGGAGGAGTCATCGGCATCACGGGGAGGAGTGTGAAAGGCTGTTCCCTGCCTCCTTCCCAAAGGCCGAGGAAAGGACAAACCCCTTTTCCCATTCTCCGGAGGGACAGAACGAGGTCATTGGCCATTTAAGGAAGCTGCTGACTGCCCCGCGTGGAGAGGGAGCTCTTGAGGGTACGGGGTGCTGGTGGAAGGTGCCGCCCACGCGTTGCTCTCCAGTGGGGCCAGTTATCCAGGCTGGCGGGTGTGGAGGGCCCGGGATGCCCCGCATTGGAGCCAGGCTGTTTAGGTTAGTGTTCAGAGGGTGTGATTCCCTGCTACTTAGCCGGTGGAATCTTCTACACAGAGGCCTAAGAGGTTTGTGCAAAAGAGGGGGCCGAAACAATGATCTCAAAGGCCTTTTTCCCCCCTTCCCCTCTTTTGATAGGGTAGCTCCTTAGATCCAGGGAGTATCTGCAGAGGCCTCATTCTTTTTTTTTTTTTTTTTTTTTTTTTTTGGTCCTGTTTGTCCCAAACAGCTCAGCTCACCCCTCTCTCACACTCTGTGTACCCTGGGTCCCTTCCTTCCCCCCTAGCCTTCTGTGGCTGGTGGCTCCTGGGAGCAGGGTCTTTTTAGAACCCAGCGTTAAGCTTTTTAGGTCTGTTGGACGGGTCCACTCGCTGTGCTGGCCCCTTCCATCTACGTCTTCTCCAGGGGGAATGAAAGGTGCCATCTATCCGCTGCCAGGGTTTGGGTGACAGGTATTCTGGAGTTGGTGATTTCTCCATTTGAGGGCTTGGAGCTGGGGCATGGCTTGCAGTATGCTTAGAGCAGGAGGACAGCTTGGCCGTGCCCTGGAGCAACCAGATTTGTTTTTCGTTTTGAACCCTTGTTCCCAAAGTACCGCGAAAACCTGCTCCTCCTGTCCCAGAGCTCCTGCCCGCTCTGTCCCTCTTTGTCCGGACACTCCTTTTGGTCTAAGGCTGTGCTGGTGGCCGTCCCAGAAGTTGTCCCGTCAGCACCTGTACTATCTCCCCCTGAGGAGCCAGGCTATCTCTGCTTGCGCCGCCCGAACCATCTGCCGTGGGAGCCCCGACTGGGCTGCTGGGGTTCATGGAGAGGCGGGAGGCCCAGATGGATGGGAGAGAAGTGTCATTGTTAAGATTTCGCCACTGCCCAGGTGTGCCTGTGAGCTAGGCAGGGTGGCCCCTTCTGAGCCAGCGCCTGGTATGCGTGGGGCCACTCGGATGGCTAGAAATACGCAGCCCTGTCCACTCACCTACCTGGGCTGGGGCTTCTCCACGGAGGCAGTGTGAGTCAGTCTTGCAGAAGGCCGAGGACAGGATGGTATTGCCACTTTTTCCTAAGGCCACCACTCCCAGGCAGAGGGGGCAGAGTCCTTCAGGAGTAGAGTATGGAGCAGGGTAGACCTGGACCCTTCTAGCTTCCCTCTGTAGGAGAGATTACTGTGTGGGCTGTCTGGCTTCCACTCTGTTCTCTACAGCTCTCTGTCAGAAGGAGGCATGGGGGCTGGGGGAAGGACCCAGGGCCTTGCCCTCCCAACTGATCCCTCTCCTGGCCTTTCAGGGGGCTCTTTGCTAGCCAGAGTTCCCAGCCTTTCCTCTTAGGGAAAATTCCACCCCACCCCCCTCTCTTCCCTTTCCAACGTCCTCCCACTTTCTTGGTCCACCAGGAGGCGGTCGAGAGCCTTCTCCTATCTTGACACACCCATTTCTCCTGCCAGGTGCTTGGTTCTAATGGCAGCCACTGCCACCTGCTCCACTCATGCCAAGCTGGCAGAGGGCACAAATCCTCTAGGGGGTGCAAGGCCAGCCGGGCTCTAGGTTTTGTGCCCAGCAGACTTCATCCAGGAAGTTCTGTGCCTCCCCCACATCCTTTCCCTGACTCCAGCTGCCCAGCCGTCACCCCTTCCATCATAGATGGAGCCAGGTTATGGCCCGGCAGAGCCCTGGGGTGCTGCATTTTGTCAAGGCCCTCCCAAGGCCTGCAGGTTAACATTCTCTAGTTGGCTGTGCTTCCTGCTTGCATGGGAACAAGGCTGTTCCCGGAGCCCGTTGGCCGTCCTGCCACCTGCATACCAATGGGGCTGTGGCTCCCATTGCATTGGGGCCTAGCATCTCTGCTGTGGCGGCGGCTGCGTGGGAGCCCTGGTGGGAGATTCCCCTTGCCTGAGCCCGTGCCCTCTCTGCAGGGCTCCTGCAAGGGAAGCCAGCACTGCTGGCTGTAGTTCCATCCCTAGCAGGGTTATCTGCTGGGAGCCAGGAGTGCTTGGACCCCTGCCCTTCCCTGGGCGGGCAGGCTGGCAGGCATCCGGCTCCTGCAGCCCCAGCAGCCCCAGCACCGCCGGGAGCAGCAGGTTGAAGCCTGTCCTCCTCTTGGCTGAGTGGTCAGAGTGCCACGGGCCAAGCCAGCCTCACTGAGGAATAGATAACTCTCCAGCCGGCTTGGGGCTTTGTTGAGCACTTCTAGCACTGAGGAGACCTGAGGCTGGCTGCTGGTTCCTTGCTGTCACCCTGCTTTGCACCCTGGGTGGGGTCGGCCACCTCCAGAAAAGCCCTTTGCAGGGCCTTTCCGAGGGCGCTTCCTCCCGGTGCTGGGGCAGGACGTGGGTTGGGAGGGAAAGTGAGCGAGTGTGTGTGTGTCTGTGTATGGAACCCCACCCTCCTGGCCACATCTGGCCACTCCTGCACATGTGGCTCTGGCCTCGTGGCCACAGAGTCGTCAGTGTGGCTGGCGGGCAAACCGCAGAGGAATGTGCCTAGCAGTGCTGGGCGGAGAAGGGGCTGGTGGGGACCGAGATGCTCTGCTCAGGCTTTACCGTCCCATCCCCACCTCCACTGGGTCCCAGGGGCCATATTCAGGCATAAGGGTGGTAGCGGGGCCTTAGCCTTCAGCAGGCTTTGCCCCTGCCTGGGTGACACTCATTCAGTATGGGTTCCCTGGAGAGATCCAGGCCCATGAGTTGCACAGGGTCTAGAAGCCTCTCTTAGATCAGCCCTTAGTCCTCTCCCAGCTCCCTCTCCACTCCCGATGAGGATCGATGATGGGGGCCTGGGCAGACCCCTGCTTATGAGGGGAGGAGACACTGGTAGCCACCAAGATGTTGGGGTCCTTCCATCTCCAGGCCCTTCCTTGCCACAGGAAGGTCTTCCCAGCTCCCTGTGGCCTCCCTGGGCTAGAGTGAGAAAAGTGAGGGCTTTCTTTGGAGAATGAAATGGAAAAGAAACAAGGTGGGTCGGCCCTGCCTCTCTCACTTCCTCCTTCCTAGGCAGTGGGTAGCCTGCCTTCCCCTTCCTGCTGGAGGCTCTGTGGAGTGTGGGTTGGGCTTGGGGCTCCCTGCTGGTGTGGTGTTTGCCCAGTTGCCCTGGCAACCACGGGGCAGTGGTGGGGAGTGACATTCAGTGACCAGAGGACAGTGTACAGGGATCAAGAGGTCGAGACCCATGCTTCCCATAAGCCCATTGGAACATTTGCCTCTCCCTGGGGCCCCCTCAGCCCATTGCCCGCATGGGGGCCTGGACCCGAAGTCTTGGGACCCAGCAGACCGCTCCACCCCTTTCCCCTCCCCAGCGGGTTCTCCCTGAGACCAGAGTTCTGAGATCTCTGCCTGAGCTCCAGCCTCCGCCCCCCTTGCCATTACCCTTCTTCCTGTCTGATTCCCTTTCCTTTCCTGTCTCCTCCTCCCACCTCCTCCCTGCTCCTGCCCGCCCATTCTCTCATTCCCCCTCCCCCCAGGCACAGCTGCTGTTTGGCTCACTCTATATATAGCGGCATTTTCAGGGTAATTACAATAAAACTGTTGAAAGGAGATAATCCAGCAAAGGAAGCAGAGTCTGACTCCCAGCCCCCTCCTGTCCCTGGTTTGGTGCAGCCCTGCACCCCCTTTCCCTGAGTCCTGCTCCAACCCCCCCCCCCCCCCCCCCCCCCCCGCGCCATTCTTACAGCCTCTCCCTTGGGCCCCATCTTCCCTAGCTGGGTGTGGGGCAGAGAAAAGGGGAAAGGGTACGGGTGTCCTGAGGGTCCCCACAGGCTTCTCCTGGGTTTCCCAAGGGCCCTGGCTGCCAGCCCCATCAGTTCTAGAACCAGCCTCTGTGCTTCAGTTTCTTTAGGTTTCTTGGCAGGGAATGTGTGATGCTGAGAGGTGGGGAGGCGGCATGGGAAGGATAGTGGTTAAAAGCATAGGGTTTGGATTCACATTCTGGTTCTTTGATCACCTGGCTGTGTGTGTTTGGTCATGTACTTAAACCTTTTTTTCTTTCGGGGCGCCCGGGTGGCTCGGTTGGTTGAGCGGCCAGCTTAGGCTCAGGTCACGATTTCACAGTTTGTGAGTTCGAGCCCCACGTCAGGCTCTGTGCTGACAGCTCCGAGCCTGGAGCCTGCTTCGGATTCTGTGTCTCCCTCTCTCTCTGACCCTTCCCTGCTCATGCTCTGTGTCTCTCTCTCTCTCTCAAAACTAAATAAATATTAAAAAAACTTTTAAAAACACAACAACCTATTTTCTTTCTCTTTTTAACTTTATTTATTTATTTTGGGGGGTGGGGAGACAGAGACAGAGGGAGAATCCCAAGCAGGTTCCACACTCAGCGTGGAGCTTGAGTCAGGGCTTGATCTCACGAACGGCGGGATCACGATCTGAGCTGAAATCAAGGGTCAGGCGCTTAACCTAACCGACTGAGCCACCCAGGTGTCCCTGTACTTGAACCTTTCTAAAGCCCGGCTTTCTCGTTAGGAAGGTAACTCGTGTAAGATGCCCAGTGGTGTTAACAAGACAATTTATTACGCGTTGAGCACTCACAATCTTCCCGGTGCCGTGCTTCACGCTTTTGCGTATTTTCTTATTGAAGTTCATGGCTTGGACCTCAATTAAGGAAGAACACTGATTCTGTGGAGCAGAGGGCTTTGACTGCCTCCACCCCCCACCCCGCCTGCCATCTATTCTCTTGGATCTAGTGGGCCTGCCGGGGAGCTTTCTGGGCCCCCAGCATGGCTACCACGGCCTAGTAGCGGTAGGATGGGCTCACTGACGCCTGTCTCTTCTCCCTGCAGTGGAGGTGAAGCCGGTGCTGCCGGGAGCCATGCCCAGCTCCATGGGGGGCGGGGGTGGAGGCAGCCCCAGCCCCGCGGAGCTGCGGGGTGCCCTGGCGGGCCCTGTGGACCCCTCACTGAGGGAGCAGCAGCTGCAGCAGGAGCTCCTGGCGCTCAAGCAGCAGCAGCAGCTGCAGAAGCAGCTCCTGTTCGCCGAGTTCCAGAAACAGCACGACCACCTGACGCGGCAGCATGAGGTCCAGCTGCAGAAGCACCTCAAGGTGAGCGAGGGGGGCGCGGGGGGGCTGCCCAGACCTCCGACCCCCGCCCGGACCTGGCTCACCCCATCCCTCCTTCCCCCTGCCCCCCTCCCTGTGCCTCTGCAGCAGCAGCAGGAGATGCTGGCGGCCAAGAGGCAGCAGGAGCTGGAGCAGCAGCGGCAGCGGGAGCAGCAGCGGCAGGAAGAGCTGGAGAAGCAGCGGCTGGAGCAGCAGCTGCTCATCCTGCGAAACAAGGAGAAGAGCAAAGAGAGTAAGGCCTGGGGCCTCCCGCTCCTGCCGCCCCCCCCCCCACCCCCAAGCTGTGGGCTCCTGGCCCTGAGCACCCAGGTCAGCGGCGCCCTGTCCTGCAGGTGCCATCGCCAGCACTGAGGTGAAGCTGAGGCTCCAGGAATTCCTCTTGTCGAAGTCAAAGGAGCCCACACCAGGCGGCCTCAACCATTCCCTCCCACAGCATCCCAAATGCTGGTAATGGCCCTGGGCGGGCATGGGTCACAGAGGTGCGTCCCCCCCCTCCCCCCCATCAGGGGCTGCCCAGTTGCAGGATGGCAGGGGGCTCCTGGCCGGAAGCCAGATACAGGCCCTGCGATCTCTCTCAGGAGACGAGATTGCCACCCCTGGCTTCCCTCCTTGTTCCCCTCCCCAGATTCACTTCCTGTCCCTTTATGCAGTGGGTATTTCCTAAATGTGACTGCCACTAGGTGGCAGGCCCAGCTGGCTGGGTAATAATCTAGGTCTGTTTCCATCCCCACCCCACACCCCCCAGGGGAGCCCACCATGCTTCTTTGGACCAGAGTTCCCCTCCCCAGAGTGGCCCCCCTGGGACGCCTCCCTCCTACAAACTGCCTTTGCTTGGGCCCTATGACAGCCGCGATGACTTCCCCCTCCGCAAAACAGGTGAGCAGTGCCCAACCTGGCCTCCCAGAGTATGGCTCCTTGGAGGTAGGGGTGGGAGTGTGAAGGGGCCAGGCTGCAGGCGTGTGCGCATCCGTGTAGCTGTATCTGAGCCCTGCCTACCTTCTCCCTAGCCTCTGAACCCAACTTGAAAGTGCGTTCGAGGCTAAAGCAGAAGGTGGCTGAGCGGAGAAGCAGTCCCCTCCTGCGTCGCAAGGACGGGACAGTCATTAGCACCTTTAAGAAGAGAGCTGTTGAGATCACTGGTGCCGGGCCTGGAGGTAAGGCCTCCTCTTTTGTTCCTGTTCTGAGGTCCTGGGAGTGGGGGGTGGCTCTGAGCAAGCCCAGGTGACAGCCAGTTCTCCCATAGTGTCGTCCGTGTGTAACAGCGCACCAGGCTCCGGCCCCAGCTCTCCCAACAGCTCCCACAGCACCATTGCTGAGAATGGCTTTACTGGCTCAGTCCCCAACATCCCCACTGAGGTACAGGCCTGCTGAGGGCTGGGCGGGCGGGCCAGAGCTGCTCTGTTTCCCTTGGAAGAAGGAAGGCAGCTCCTTCCTGTCTGTCTTGCTGAGAGTACCCGGCAGGGACCTCTCCGCCCACGTGGACAGGCTAGAGGGACCTGTTGCCTCTAAGTGGGATTTGTCCCATGGGCCTCTGAAGGACTATGATCTCTCAGTACTGCCCAGGTGGGGCTTGGTGTGGGGAGCGGGGAGCGAGGCACCATTCAGAGCCCTCGGCCCCAGGTGGCCCCCCCTTTGCCTGCTCTCATGCCTGTCTCTCCCGACTGCTCCCTAGATGCTCCCCCAGCACCGGGCCCTCCCTCTGGACAGCTCCCCCAACCAGTTCAGCCTCTACACGTCTCCCTCTCTGCCCAACATCTCCCTAGGGCTGCAGGCCACAGTCACTGTCACCAACTCGCACCTCACGGTAAGTGTGAGGCACACGCCCCATCCTCCCTCTGGTGTCTGGGTTTGTGGTCCTGGGTGCCCCCAGCTGGGGTTTTTGTCCTCACAAGGCCCCGAAGGAGATCAGATGGCCTTCCTCAGAGTTGGGCGGTGGGAGGTGGGTGGGTGAGGGATGCCGATCCAAAGTTGGCGGGACTGGGCATGGTATGTGCCTCTCCTTCATTTCCGTCTCTCTTTCCCTCCCCCAGGCCTCCCCGAAGCTGTCAACGCAGCAGGAGGCCGAGAGGCAGGCCCTCCAGTCCCTGCGGCAGGGTGGCGCGCTGACGGGCAAGTTCATGAGCACATCCTCCATCCCCGGCTGCCTGCTGGGCGTGGCGCTGGAGGGTGACACCAGCCCCCACGGGCATGCCTCCCTGCTGCAGCACGTGCTGCTGCTGGAGCAGGCTCGGCAGCAAAGCACCCTCATCGCTGGTGAGTGGGGGCGGCAGCTGTGCGAGGGAGTGGGTGTCAGGCTCCTCCTCCGAGGGCGCGAGGCAACCACCAGGGAGTAGCCGGGGACACTCTTCAGCTCTACCACAGCTCCCCTCCATGGCATCGTTGATTTCTTCTGTATCGCGTTGCTCGGACATTATCGAGCACCTCCAGCCCTCCAGGTGCTGTTCTCGACGACATCGATTGCTGCGATGTGCTCAGGTTCCAGAGCAGTGCCGTCCAGTAGAAATACAACGCAAGCCACATATGCAACTTAAAGTTTTCTAGGACCGCGTTAAAAATATATATAAAAAGAGGGGCGCCTGGCTGGCTCGATCAGCCGAGCATGTGACTCTTGATCTCGGGATTGTAAGTCTGAGTCCCGTGTTGGGTGTAGAGCTTACTTAAAATCTTTTTTTAATTTGAATTTCATTTCATTTCATTTCATTGTTTTAAAGTTTGAGAGAGAGAGAGAGAGAGGGAGAGAGCACGCACACATGCACAGGTGTGCACGTGAGCTCGTGAGCAAGGGAGGGAGAAGGAGAGAGAGGGGGGGAGAGAGAATCCCAAGCAGGCTCCATGTTGTCAGTGCAGAGCCTAGTGAAGGGCTTGATCTCCCGAACCGTGAGATCGTGACCTGAGCCGAGATCAGGAGTTGGACACTTAACCAACTGAGCCATCCAGGTGCCCCAGAATCTTTTTATTTTTATTTTTCATTTATTTTTTATTTTAGAGAGCACACAAGTGGGGCAGAGGGGGAAAGAGAGAGAGAGAGAGAGAGAGAGAGAGAGAGAGAATATCTTTAAGCAGGCTTCATGCTTAGTGTAGAGCCTGACATGGGGCTTGATCCCATGACCCTGGGATCATGACCTGAGCTGACATCAAGAGTTAGACCCTCAACCGACTGAGCCACCCAGGCACCCCAAAAATAAAAGCTTTAAAAAAATTGTGAAAGGAAACAGGTGAAATTAACTTTAATATATATACACGTACACATACATATTTTTAAGATTTTATTTATTTAGTTATTGTGCACACCCAGCGAAGGGCTTGAACTCACAACCCTGAGATCAAGAGTCTCACGCTCCTCCGACTGAACCAGCTGGGTGCCCCAACTTTGATATACGTTTAATTCGCCAGGTCTGGAATATTACCATGTCAACATATAATCAATATAAAGGGTTACCGATGAGACCATTTACTTTGTGCTTCATACTGTCTTGGAAATCCAGTGTGTATTTCATGTTTAGAGCACATCTCAACTCAGGCCACGTCTTAAGTGCTCAGGAGTCACATGTGGCTGCAACTGTGGGATTGGATGGCACAGCTTTGGGCAGTCAGACCATAAGCAGCTGGTGGCATCAGAAGAGGTTCTGCTTAAAAGACAAGTGATCCTTGGGGTGCCTGGGTGGCTTGGTCGGTTAAGCGTCCGACTTCGGGACTTCGGCTCGGGTCATGATCTCGCGGCCCGTGAGTTCGAGCCCCGTGTTGGGCTCTGTGCTGACTGCTCAGAGCCTGCAGCTTGTTTCAGATTCTGTGTCTCCCTCTGTCTCTGCCCCTCTCCTGTTCATGCTCTGTCTCTCTCTGTCTCAAAAATAAATAAACGTTGAAAAAAAAATTAAAAAAAAAAAAGACAAGTGATCCTGGCCCCCAGACTTCCCCACCTGATGGGATCCTTGTCTATGATCAGGGGGGTCTCGTTGCCGTTGGGGAAAGCTAGTCCTTGTTCAGCCATACTGAGGGCCTAAGACCGTATGTGCAGTCATAAGGGAATCAAAGAGAGAGAGTGGTGAGTCCAGGATGGCTTACAGGAGGCAGTGGCTCTGAGCCACAAAACTGTTGCATTGTGGGGAGGAGGAAGAAGGGGGCTCAGGTTTGGGGGCAGGGTGCCCCAGGCCCCTCCAAGGTTTCTCCTGATCATGTCGGTGGTGGTGTTCCAGGAGGGGGAGAGCCTCGGGGTAGAGGGGGGGCAGCCCGGAGCCCCGACAGTGATGGTTACTCGCCTTTCCCCACTGCACAGTGCCACTCCACGGGCAGTCCCCGCTGGTGACAGGTGAACGTGTGGCCACCAGCATGCGGACAGTGGGCAAGCTCCCGCGGCACCGGCCCTTGAGCCGCACTCAGTCCTCCCCGCTACCCCAGAGCCCCCAGGCCCTGCAGCAGCTGGTCATGCAGCAGCAGCACCAGCAGTTCCTGGAGAAACAGAAGCAACAGCAGCTGCAGCTGGGCAAGGTGAGCTGGGGGAGGCGAATGGCCAGGGCTGTGCTGGGGGCAGGACACCGGACGGCACCGGGCCGGCAGGCAGGGAGCGGGGGCTGACGCCCGGGGCCACTCCCCATGCCGTATCTGCTCCGAGTTGCCACCTTGCCTCACGCAGAAGCTCTGTACGGGCAGGGCGGCTACCAGGGAGAGGCAAGGGGAGGACGGACCCTCCTGGGCCACGGGCCGCACGGTCGCTCCCCCTCCCAGCTGGCGTGTCCCTTTGCTCTGCTCCCAGATCCTCACCAAGACTGGGGAGCTGCCACGGCAGCCCACCACCCACCCCGAGGAGACAGAGGAGGAGCTGACTGAGCAGCAGGAGGCCTTGCTTGGGGAGGGGGCCCTGACCATCCCCCGGGAAGGCTCCACGGAGAGTGAGAGTACGCAGGAAGACCTGGAGGAGGAGGAAGAGGAGGAGGAGGAGGAGGAGGAAGAGGAGGAGGAGGACTGCATCCAGGTCAAGGACGAGGAGGGCGAGAGCGGCACCGAGGAGGGGCCCGACTCGGAGGAGTCCAGTGCTGGTTACAAGAAGGTGCTCCCTCCACCCCGGCCCTTGATCGCCACCCCTCTGTCCCCTGCAGCCCCTTCCCATCTTTGCCTTTCCCTCTCCCTGGTCTGCGCTTCCCAGGCTTTCTGAAGAGAGCCAAAGCAGAGTGGGAAAGAGACAAGGGGCTATGGAAGGGGGCGCTGCTTGTGTTGGTCTCAGAGCCATCTGTGCCCCAGTCTGCCAGCCCCTCCCTGTGTCTGTGTCTGCCCTTGCCACAGGCTGCTTGTGTGTGTGTGTGTGTGTGTGTGTGTGTGTGTGTGTGCGCACGCGCGCGCGCACATGGCCTGTGTATCTGCGTTTCTGCTTGCGTAGGGCCGGTTGCGCATTGGTCTCTGCGAGCATGCGCGTGTGTACACACACACCCCCGCTGTTACTACAGTCCCCCTGCACCTAGAACGCACTCCATTCATTGCGGACACAGCCGAGCCCTCCGGGCCTGACTCATCCTGCCCCCTCCCACGCCCCCGTCCCTCCCAGCCTCTTACCTCAATGCTACTCTGGCGTGACTCATCCCTTCCCCCCACCCCCCTATCTCCTGGGAGGTGGAGATGGTGAAGGCTGGAGTGCCTCCTGTCCCTGGTGGGAGGAGATGGGGGAAGGGGGAGGTTTGGAAGAGAAGGACTGGAACAGGGGCCCCTTTGGGGGACCCGGGACATTTGCCCTCACTTGCGTCTCACGCTCCCTCCCACTCTCCTCCTGCCCAGGTGTTCTCAGATGCCCAGCAGCTGCAGCCCCTTCAGGTGTATCAGGCACCCCTCAGCCTGGCCACTGTGCCCCACCAGGCCCTGGGCCGCACCCAGTCCTCACCTGCTGCCCCTGGGGGCATGAAGAGCCCCCCAGACCAGCCCACCAAGCACCTCTTCACCACAGGTGAGCCCCACCCCCGCCAGCTGTCCTTCCACCGTGTGCCAGGGTGCCTGTGCATCGTGTCTAGCCTCGTGCGACCCGCTGAGGGACCACCTGTTTTTCGCACCATGGCCGCATAAGCCCTTGGGGCCCTGGGTGAAGAGAGCTCACTGTCTCAGTTGGTCCCTGCCCTTCTAGCTTCCTGTCCTCCTCCCTGTGGGGTCAAAAGTGAGGCCTCAGTCCGTTCCAGAAAGCTTTCCCACACGAAGCTGCCCTATGCTGGGCTCTGAGGGGGCACAGTTGCCTGGGGATGGCCCTGCCTCACCAGTGGGGTGTGGGGGGCTGGGGGAACGGCACACGGGCTGTGACAGAAGGGGGAAAGGTGGATGTGCCCTGAAGGGAGTAGAGTGTTGAGAGCATGATGTGCAGAAATCAAAACCAGTGGCGGGGGGGCGGGGGGGGGGGGCGCCTGGGTGGCTCAGTCAGTTAAGCGTCTGACTCTTGATTTCAGCTCAGGTCTATGATCTCACCTGAGATCCAGCCCCGCATCAGACTGTGCGCTGACCGCGCAGAGCCTGCTTGGGATTCTCTCCCTCTGTCTCTCTTCTCTCCAAATAAATACATAAACATTCAGGGGCAGGCTGGTTGAGGCTTGAGGAGCAGGGGGGGCTTTTGACGGGCGGTAATGGGAGAAAGGAACCGCGGGAGGAGAGGAGAGGGGCCGGTGTGTGGGAAGGCGGCTGGGGTGGGGCCGGGGTGGCCGTGGGGAGGTACTGGGGCCAGGGCTGACTGGGGAGAGCTTGGTGAGCTCTGCCGGGGATGGCGGTGGCCAGGCTGCGGTGGCCCAGAGCGGTGCTGGCTGACGGGTATGTCTCCGGTCCAGGTGTGGTCTACGACACGTTCATGCTGAAGCATCAGTGCATGTGCGGGAACACACACGTGCACCCTGAGCATGCCGGCCGGATCCAGAGCATCTGGTCTCGGCTGCAGGAGACAGGCCTGCTTAGCAAGTGTGAGGTGAGGGAGCCTCTCCTTCTTCCAGCTCCCTGCCCCCCCCCCTCCCCCCCGCCGCCCAAACCCAGCCCAGGCTTTTGTGTCTCTGTGTCCATGAGGCCTCTCTCTGTGTCTTCCTCATTTTTTTTTTCAACCCCTGACCTCAGGGTCAGTCCCTTCAGCCACCTCTCGGTTCCATCCCTCATAGTGCATTTTGCCGAGCGGGGGTGGTCCCGGACTAGGGTACGTGGGGGGCCAGGGCATACAGTAAAACCTGGGATTGTGAGGAACTTGTTCTGCGAGTGTTCCACAAGACGCCTCTAATCAATTTGAACTTGATAAACAAGCGATGTCTTGCAATACGAGTGGTACGGGACGCCGAACGTCACATGATCACCACTGAGCCAATGGTTCTTGAAATTCGCTTTGATATACAAGTGCTTTGGATTATAAGCATGTTTCCGGAACAAAGTATGTTCCCAAAGCAAGGTCTTACTGTACTCTCTCAAAATCCTTTGGATCTCTTAAGGCCGGAAAGCAGCTTCATGTGTCCCGGGCGGTAGGACAGAGAGAGGGTCTGGGCATCAGGGAGAGCTGGGCCTTCAGTGCATCCCCTCACTGGCCTCTTCTGCGCTCCCCGTACAGCGGATCCGGGGTCGCAAAGCCACACTGGACGAGATCCAGACGGTGCACTCCGAATACCACACCCTGCTCTATGGGACCAGCCCCCTCAACCGACAGAAGCTTGACAGCAAGAAGCTGCTTGGTGAGCCAGCAGGCATGGGGCAGGCTGTGTGCGCTGCCCTGGGGGATAGGGAGCTGTCGGCGTAGGCAAGTGGGTCCCAGTGGGCACAGATCATACCCTTGGCCGAGGTGGCACAGCCGCCACATTGCACACCTCCAGGGGGCGCCATTCACATAGACCACCGTGTGGGTGGGGTGCATTGCAGGAGGGTGGAGGGTGACAGGTCAGGCTTAGTGATGGGGGAGAGCTTTGCTCGTCTCCCTAATCGATCCATGCCCCTTTTTCCCCGCCGTCTGCCCCAGAGGTAAGGTGTTCCCGCCAGAGGACAGGGGACAGACCTCTCCCAGCTGGCGTGGGGTGCAGAGGCCTGTGCTTGGGTCTGGCCTTCTTTTTTTGGTGCTGGAGCTCACTGCCCTCTGGAGGCCCCAGCCTGTAGCCTTGGCACTTGAGGCAACTTCCAGAGTAGCTTTGTCCCTCTTCCTTGCAGGCCCCATCAGCCAGAAGATGTATGCCATGCTGCCTTGTGGGGGCATTGGGGTGAGTAGGGCACCTGCCAGTAGGGATGGATGGGCGGCACTCCCAGCTCTTGCCCCCCACCCCCCTTCCCCGCCCACCATGGCCGCTGGCCCACTGTCCAGGTGCCCACCCCCATTCTTGCCCTCCCCCTGCAGGGGGCACGCTGAAGCCTGCTCTCCTGCCCCCGCAGGTGGACAGTGACACTGTGTGGAACGAGATGCACTCCTCCAGTGCCGTGCGCATGGCAGTGGGCTGCCTGGTAGAGCTGGCTTTCAAGGTGGCAGCAGGAGAGCTCAAGGTGAGTGTGTGCCTGGGGCCTCGGCATCACGTGGCCTGGTCCTGCATCCTCAGGGGTAGAGGACGGGGGCAGCCTTGGCTTTCCCCTGAGCAAGCAGGCAACCTTAACTCTCAGGTGCCAGAGTGGGGGGGAGGTGATGGCTCCCGGGCCAGCCGGGGGGGTGAGTGGTAAAGAGGGACTGGCAAAGAGGCACTAACATCTGATGCTCTCGTGGGTCTCTTGAGATCAGAGGTGGTGTCTACTTGCCCACGTGGCCTGCGGCTGTGTTCTTAGTGTGTGGGATACATGTTTTTGACCTGTGTTCTCTTCCATGCCTGGTTTGTGTTTCTCTCCTCTGCGTCCACCCCTTCTGTGGCCACCTTGCCTGTCTATCTGTCGTCCCCGTCCCCCTGTCTGCACCTCTTCAGAATGGATTTGCCATCATCCGGCCCCCAGGACACCACGCAGAGGAATCCACAGCCATGTGAGTGCCACGCCCGCCCTGCCCTAGACCCGCTGCCCTCCTCCCTTCCCCTCTCCCTCTCAGCTGAGCTGATGTGTATCTTTTGCTCATGCAGCAAACAGTCTGCTAAAGCTGACCTCCCCCATCCTTTTCTCCCCCCCACCCACCAGGGGATTCTGCTTCTTCAACTCTGTAGCCATCACAGCCAAACTCCTACAGCAGAAGCTGAACGTGGGCAAGGTTCTCATCGTGGACTGGGTAGGCAGGGGGCTGGTGGGACCAGGGTCAGCCTTCAGGAAGGCACCCCCCCCCCCAACACTGCCACCTATTCCTTAGGTGCCCACACTGCTGCTGGGCCTGATGACTTACCTTATATCTTCCTGCTGGAGCATCAGCCCAGCCCTCCCATTCCCATGGGCCTCCCTCCTTGCTAAGAGAGACTCAAAAGTGGCCTGAGCCCCAGTCCACCTTGGCCCCGACCTTGTAGCCTCAAGCAACCAAGATTTTCTACCGTGAACAGTGTAGACTGTTGCCACCGTTGCTAGAGGTACTCTTGACTGGGGTTGGCTGTGTGCCAGGACACACGGTACTGCTCGTGGTTCGTCTCGAGTGGTAGGAGTCAGGATGCGCATTTCTATAAATGGAGAGACACTGAGCTGTTGGGTGAAATAGCCGACCAAAGTCACAGAGTTTGGGATGTTGGCACTGTGCTTCGGATGAGACCTTTTGGCCCCAGCACTTCTGCTCTTGCTCCTGGGCGCCACTTCTCAAACCCCGCCTCTCACGGCAGAGGGAAAGGCACCCGCCACTCCCCATAACTGGGAAGTAGCCAGGAGCAGTGCTCATCAAAGATGAGGACTCTTTGAAGCCCAACTGGCTTAAAAACTCACGTAAGTTGGGTCCTTCGGAGTGTATCTGCTTTCGGTTCCTTACTAGCCTTAAGGTTTCCCTCCACGCTGTTGAGGACAATGGTGCAGGGCGACCCGCTGTATTCGTCCCACGGCTTTGTATCTCTTCTGTACCGTGCCATGTTCTGGCCCACAGACCCTGGGTAGAGAAGTGTGGGGCGATACTGTTGCGGACAGAACACGCTGCCTTGCACCCCCAGAGTTCACCATAGGGTGGAGGTGGGGGGCAAGTGGAATTTTGACCATTGGGCCCGAGACTGGACCTTTTTTCTGACGCTCCCACCTCTGCCGTCTAGGACATTCACCACGGCAATGGCACCCAACAAGCGTTTTACAATGACCCGTCTGTGCTCTACATCTCCCTGCATCGCTATGACAACGGGAACTTCTTTCCAGGCTCTGGGGCTCCTGAAGAGGTACAGTTCCTGGGTTCAATCAAATATGGGGCCCCTTGGGGAGGTAGCAGAATGGGACCTAGCAGGGAGCCAGGGAGGCCTGTGGTGGTGCTGACATCCAGGGAGTCCGGGCTTCTAGCGGGAGGACCACGCAGGCCAACTGTCCCTCCACCAAGAGCAGCAGTGAGTGGAGTAAGGGCTGGACTCAGGGCTGAGGGCGGGGCCGATGTCTGGGATCCCCAGGCAGTGAGAATAACCCCTCCCCACCACGCTGCCAGGTTGGCGGAGGGCCAGGTGTGGGGTACAATGTGAACGTGGCATGGACGGGAGGTGTGGATCCCCCCATCGGAGATGTGGAGTACCTAACGGCCTTCAGGTGGGCACTGAGAAGGGCCAAGGGCAGGGTGGGAGCCCCCTGGGCCCTGCCATGGGAGGGGCAGAAGGCACTCAGGTTGGTGTGGGTGAGGGGTCTTGTCTCGGGGGGGAACACAGAGTGAGGGGAGGCCTGGCCTAGCCACCTGCCAGGGTCAGCTTGGGCCCTCCCTTTGCAGGACAGTGGTGATGCCCATTGCCCACGAGTTCTCACCTGACGTGGTCCTGGTCTCTGCCGGGTTTGATGCTGTTGAGGGACACCTGTCTCCACTGGGTGGCTACTCTGTCACCGCCAGATGTGAGCTGCTGGGGGATTGAGGGAGGGCGTGGAGCAGGAATAGACTGGCATTGCGGAGGTGGGGAGGAGGAAAGCGGAGGGGCAGGTCCAAGACGTGGAATCATCTTGGAGGGGCTTCCCACTCCCTCCGCCAACCTTGGCCTTGGGGTGGCGGGCAGGCATGTGGGTGTGGGGTAGCAGAGGGTAGATCTCCTCCCAGAGCCATAGGGGTGGGACTTGTTGATCCCTATGTTTCGGTGGTGCTCCTCATGACATAATTGGAATTTCTTTTAGCCCACTCGTTCTGTTTTGTCTTTATTTATTAAGATTTTTAAAAAGTTTTATTTACTTAAGCAATCTCTACACCCAATGTGGGTCTCAAACTCACGACCCTGAGATCAAGAGCCGCATGCTCCACCGACTGAGCCAGTCAGGCTCCCCTGTTGTCTTTTGCCTTTAACGGAGCATTTAGTCCGTTGACATTGAATTTTATCACGGATATATATCTGGGTTTAAGTCTACTATTTTATTTTGTGCTGTTTGTTCCTCCTCTCACGTTGCTTTTTCTCTCCTTTCTTATCTTCTTTTGAATTTTTTTTTTTTTTCCAAACCATTTTGGTTTCCTCACTTCGCCCATCCCTAAAGGTTTTGGCCACTTAACCAGGCAGCTGATGACGCTGGCAGGGGGCCGGGTGGTGCTGGCCCTGGAGGGAGGCCACGACTTGACCGCCATCTGTGATGCCTCTGAGGCCTGTGTCTCAGCTCTGCTCAGCGTGGAGGTAAGGGATGCAGGGAGGCACTGGGGGAAGTGGACTAGTAAGCCAGGGGGTGAGGGCCCAGGGAGAGGCCAGTAAGGGAGGGCCCCTTTCCTGATTAAGCAGCACTGAGCGCCCTTGGGAAGGTTTTCCTGGGTTCCAAAGACACCCGGCGGCTAGGGAGGGCTTTCTGACTCAGGGTTCCTCCTGGGTTCCTCAGGGTTCCTTTCTGCTGTTTACCCTTGTCACGGGAGATGGTTGGGGCTGAATGGGGTGCTCAGAGGGCCAGGCACCGCCACCCACTCCCCACCATAAGCCGTACGCCTTCTCTTCTTTCCCCTGCCAGCTGCAGCCCTTGGACGAGGCAGTCTTGCAACAAAAGCCCAACATCAACGCAGTGGCCACGCTAGAGAAAGTCATCGAGATCCAGAGTGCGTGGGGACAAGGCAGAGAGGCTCAGACCTCGGCTTGCCAAAGGGGCAGAAGCTTGTGGGTTTGCCAGGGCTGGGGATGTAGTATGCTTTCTGTCCTCCCTGATCCCCGTCTACCCCTCGTCCACAGGCAAACACTGGAGCTGCGTACAGAGGTTCGCTGCTGGTCTAGGCCGTTCCCTGCGGGAGGCCCAGGCAGGGGAGACGGAGGAGGCTGAGACTGTGAGCGCCATGGCCTTGCTGTCGGTGGGGGCCGAGCAGGCCCAGGCTGCTGCAGCCCGGGAGCACAGCCCCAGGTAAGGTTCCTCCTGACCTCTGCCCTCACCCAAGCCGGTGCCCCCACCTCAATGCCCCTCCCTGTGCTTGTTCCCACAGGCCGGCAGAGGAGCCCATGGAACAGGAGCCTGCCCTGTGACACCCTGGCCCCCGTCCCTCTGGGCTTCATCATTGTGATTTTGTTTATTTTTTCTATTAAAAACAAAAAGTCACACATTCAACAACGTGTGCTGTGTGGGTCTCTCAGCCTCGCCCCCCCTGCTCCTCTAAGCCGCCTCAGGCCTCCTGCCCAACTCCCCCCAGCAAGACCCACGTCTCCACTCTAGAAGTTTCCTCCCCCTGAAAGGTATGGGGGTACCCTTTCCAGCCTCACCTCCATGCTGTGTCCCGTACCCGCTTCTCTGCATTCTGTCCTTTTCCACCTTGGAGACTGGGCCGGCTTAAAGTGGGTGTGGGGCCCAGATAGTACCTTCTAGTTTTGGAGTCTCGCTAAGTGAGGAGGGAACAGTAAGTTTGGTGCCTTGGCTTCAGCTAACTGGGGGAAATGCCTTAATTTCACCCTCCTCCCCTCTCCAACCTCAGGGGAAGATCTGGAAGGTTGCTCTATAGTCTAAGATACAGAGTGGAGGGGAGGTGGGCTCCCACCCGCAATTCCCCACCCTTTTCCCTCTTTGTTGTCCTCACCATCTCTGCATAGACCCCTTCTCCTCCTCCTTTCTCCTGGCCTCAGCACCGGGGGAAGACTTGTGCCCTAGGATGTGGGCCTGTGGTCTGTGGGCAGGGCTGTCTGGCCTCATACTCCTCAGGACCTCTTTGCCCTTCCCAGGGGTTGGAGAGGGTCAACCCCTCTCCCAGGGGTTGGAGAGGGTTGGAGAGTGTGTGGGGAGGGATGGGGCTGGACTCCTGGGTTCGGAGGGACCAGGAGGAGTCTTAGAACCAGGCTTGCTCTCAGCCTTACTCTGTGGGCTTCCCTGCCCCTCTGCTGGCACAGCCTGGGGACGGGGAGGTGGTCCCTGCAAGGGCCGGGGGTGGTGGAGCCTCCAGGCTGGTGAGAGCCCCCTTGCTGTTCAGGACCAGATTTCCCCAGCTATCCAGTGGTCACTGGCCCACCTCCCTTCTGGGGCCTTTTACGTTGAAGCCTGGGGATGGTGAGAGTGGGGTTTCTAGAAGGGGGCAGGGCCAGAACCCAGGAGTCTGCCCTCACCTGTAGCTTCCCTTCCTCCTGGGCTGCCTCTCCTGGCCACTAGCCCAAGGGAGCTAAGACCAGGAGGGGCTGGGGGCCCGCAAGGCCTAGGGAATGCCGTCTAGCCCGTAGGAAACCAAAGATGGGAAGTGGCTCCTAGGGGGCTGCGTCTTCCTCGGTCCTCTTGTCAACACCACATACGCTTCTTTTCTGCCCCATCCCGAGGGCCCCCGCCGCCCACCGTCTGTTTACATATTATCCTAATGGGGGCCTGAGTAGGGTTGAGGGAGCCAGGGGAGGGGCAGGAGCCCCACCACCACTGGTTCGTTGCGTGCTTGTGTCCTGTGTGTTGTTAGTGTATTCTAGATCCTCCTGGGGGATGTGGATGGGGCTAGGCCCAGTGTACCAGGCCTCTCCATGCCGAGCCCCAGCTCCAGGCCCTTCTCTCTCTCCCATGGTTGGTCTGGTTCTCATGTAAACCCACTCCTTGCTTTGTCTCCCTGGATATGGATTTCAGTTAAGTATTTTGTAATCTGTTAAACTGTGTGTCCTTATGTAAATAAACTTGTTTCTGGCAGTGCCTTCTGGGGCTGATGTCTCTCTTCTCTGGGCTTCCAAATGGAGTAGAGGTTCCCATTCCCCACCCTGGCCAAAAAAAACGGCTCTTCTTTTCTCCAGCCCCTGGACTGGCCAATTTAGGAAACAGGAGGCTGGGGTGGGAGGGAGTGGAGTCTCTGTTCTGTAGATTAAAGACAAGGTGTCACTGAATGTAGCCATAGCATCTCATGGGACCTCTCTTGTGGCCTAGCCGATGATGCTGGGCCCAGGCTGAGGGTCTCTGGAAACAAGCGTTGTAGGGGGAGGGGGAGTGTACAACAGGTGGCCTGGCAAGGGTCTCACTTGCACACACACAGGCAAGTTCAACGGAAATGTGCGCATAGGCAAAAAAGAAATCCAGATGTATTCAAGGGCTTTTATTGGGGCCTCTGTGAACCCCTCACAGTGTTACAGGACCCCACTGGTCTTGATGTTGCCTTAGCTCTCCGGGGACTCAGGGGAAGGCAAAAGGACCGGCATTTTTGGGAGAAAGAAGGCCCTTTGGGGTGAAGACCAGATGCTAGAGAAGTGGGAGACTGAGGACGACCGGGGCCTGTGGGAGCTGGAAGGGGATGGGGCTGCCTCCTGGAGTGGGGAGGGAGGTCACAGATCACGGAGTGTTGGCTTTGGGGGGGGCGGGGCAAGTGGCAATAGGAGGCACTTGAAGTCAGGAAGAGCGGATGGGTGGTATTTCCTGGGCACTGAACGTGTGCACCACCCAGGGCACAAGGGCCAGGACGAGGCATGGCCAGAGGGTGTACTTGAGGAAATTGAAGATATAGAAAAGGCTGATCTGAGGTGGGTAGCCCAGCCAGTCCAGGGGGCCCAGCAGCCCCACGGCCAGAACAAGACAGACTATCTTCTGGCCATGTCCCAGGTATGCTCGCCGTACCTGGGCATAGCAGGGAGAGTGCAGGGCAATGCCCAGACCCAGGGCGGCCCCTGAGTCACGGCTCAGGGAGGCAAAGGGCCGGCTATCCAAGTGCACCCACTCAGGCCGCTCACACCACTTGGAGGCCAGACTGATGGACCTGTGGGGAGGAGGGGGTCTTTGCAGGAGAGACCTCCCCCCTCTGGAACCTAGAGGGCCAATGGCTCTCAGCCCCTTTGGAGTCTACCCCCATGTTGTGCTGTGACCCCAGGAGAGTCTGTGTGAACAGGTCACATGTTCCTTTTTGGCTACGACAAACCAGGGACCCACCGGGCTGGGTACGGGTGAGGCAAAACGGGCTCCGGCCTGCCCAAACTTCAAAGCAGGACTTACCAAGAAAGATCCAGGCCCAGTGTAAAAAGGGTCCAGTAGATGAGGCTGGCACCCAGCAAGAGGGCCAGTGAGGTCAATCCATAGAAGCTTAGCTCCCGCTCCATGGGTACCCGGGGGGCCATCAGCCAGCCCAGCGCAGCACCTAGGGAAGTAAGGTGACAGCAGCTTCAGGGAGTTTGGGGGATATGAGCCCCCTGAGCTGAAGGGCAGCTTGGCAGAATAGACAGGTATAAAAGGGCCTTGGGGTCAGCTATACGATGGGAGGATCCTATACGGGTCCTCCCACTGCCAGTGGCACCCCGTAGGCCCACCATGTTGCCCCAGTTGCTCACCAGTTATTAGGCCAGCCAGCACCTGGTGGGGGAAATGTGCCAAGAGGAAGACCCGGGACAGGCCGACCGCCAGTAGGAAGGTGCAGTAAGCCAGACTAGGTATCACCCTCACCCAGCGGCTACAAAGAAGAAAAGCAAACGGTTCAGGGGGTGTCCACACACAGCTTGGCTTCCCTCAGCACCCAAGCACTTCATGGTTTGACCAAATGCCCCCAGGGTCCCCAGAACTCCAGCTCCCAGGCTGCCCTGCTGCTGCGTTCTTTGGGTCCAGGGCACCATCACCCCTGTCCTCATTGGTAGGCAATGCCAACGTGTACCTGTGGGCCCGAGTGGCCATCTGGGAAGAGATGGCCGTCATTATGGGCCAGAGCGCTGCTCCCGTGATCATGCAATGTCCAGAAGGGCTGCCTGCCAGAGGATCCAGAAGATTGAGGTGAGAGGATGAGGGTGGAACCCAGGAGCCCCTGGCAATAGCTGAACCCCGTTGCCCACCCCCTGCATTGGTCCACGGCTCTCTCTGCCCTGAAGCCTTCTTCACCCCTGCCTGAGGCCACCGCTCTCAGGCTTCTGCTTTGTCTCTCAGATCTATTCTAAACAAGGTGGGCAGCTGGCACTCTAGCCTGGGTGCCCTCCTCTGGAATTCAGATCAGTCTTCCTGGGGTTTCTTAGCTCTCTGGGTCAGTAACTGAGAGGCTGGGCCTCTGGTTAGGCCACCCTGGCTGAAAAGTACCCTGAAACACTCACTGAACCCTAACCACACTGGCACAGGGAGATTTGGGGCTTCCCACCTGGACCAGTTTCACAAGAAGCAGGGAACTGGTGGACCTGGGCTGGGGCCTGGCTGTAGTAGCCAGACTCATGGACCCACCAAAAGGGCCTGTCTCCAAACAGAAGCCTAGAAGAGAACAGACAGAAGATGACATTATATGCGCACGCAGCCGGGGGAACAGGCGGGAGCAGAAGGATCCCCGGGAGTACTCTGGAGGGCCTGCAGGGTGGAGTCGGGAAGGGAGTCCAAGTCTGTGCATTACCTTGCCATGAGTTTTCACCTTGGAACAGAAGAACACATGCTATTTTTAAAGAAGTGATAAGGAGGAAAGAGATCGTGTGTGTGTGTGTGTGTGTGTGTGTGTGTGTGTGTGTGTATGCACATGAACGCTCTGAAATGCTCACTAGTCCCGCTCTTACTCCTCCCACTGCAGGGCCAGCTCTGCTCTTCCCATTCCTAGAGAGCCCAGGACTTGACTTTCTGTTGCTCCCAGACTCCCCACTGACCCTCCTGAATCTTCCTCTCTCCAGTTCCCAAACTCCAGTCTGAATTACCTACATGTGAACTCCTTGGGTGAGACTCTCTTGTTTGAGAACGGAAGTGGGAAATGGACAGAGGAGGCTGAGAAAGAATAAAGAGGACAAAAAGCTCAAAGTCCCCTGGCTGGTGACTTCACTGGACCCTGGGAAACCACATCCTGAAGAGGCGAGGCTGCTGTGGCCAGAAAGAGGAAAGGCAGGAGAGCAGAAAGATGCTGCTGGGGAGGGAGACAAAAGGCACCTGCCTCTCCTCACCACTAGGTTCGCACGCCAGGTGCTCAAAACACACTTAGGAAATGAATAGGAGCTTTGTCACTTGTTGGGGGGGGGGGGGCGGGCGGGCATTGAGAATGTCTACCCAAGGGAGTGGTCTGTCCTGTCGGGAACAGTAGAGGGGGAGGCTTATACGGACTCTGAGCGGGGAGAGAGCACAAAGCAAAGGGCAGTTAGGCAAGAAGGAAATGAGTAGACAGCTGTTTTTCCATTTTCAGGAGGAATGAAGCCTTTGCAGGGAAGAGTGGGAGGGAAGGTAATTCCTATTTTGTTTTTCAGCAAAGTCATTCCAGCCCATTCAAGTGTCTCCTATGAACTCCCTTCCCTCCCCCAGGCAGCAGAGGTTGAGGTGAGGGGAGGCACAGCTCCCCGCTGCACCCGAGAGAGACCAGGTGGCACAAAGAGATAAGGCCTGGGGGCCCCACCCACTTGCCTGGGATTCCTGGCTTCTAAGTCTGTGTGAAGTCTACCAGTGAATGAAGGAGAGAAGGAAGAAAAGTGTTCCCTGGAAGGCAGTGCTTTTCAAGTCTTACTATGCACTGCAATCACCTGAGGTCCCCGTTAAAATGCAGATTCTGATTCAGAAGCTCTGGCCCGGGGCCTGAGATCTTGCATTTCTAGCAAGTTTTCAAAGTGCTTCCTATGCTGCTGGTCATGGTCTGGGGAAACATACCTTAAATTTTGAGCCCTCTGTCCTTAGCTGCTAGTGTAAAGCCTGGCACAAAGCATGCTTCTTAACAACTATGTCAAATGAATGAATAGATGAATGAAAGAGTGAGCTGACAAGCAGGACCTTTTGCTACTTAAGTCACCACAGATGCTTCTTAAAATACAGATTCCCAACCCCTTCCCTTAAATTTCTAAGTCAGTATGTCTGCGGTGGGATGAGGTATTTGCGTTTTAAATATTGCATTGCACCCCTTAGGTGATTTCTCCCATCAGGCCTGTTTGAGAAACACTGGTCTCATGAGTAAGATGGGGACTCTTAGGTCTGAGTCCAAAATGCATGAAGATGCTCAAAGGAAAAAGTCAGGGACCCGGGGGTAGGGGTGAAGAGATCTTAAGGCCATGGGTTCAGTGGGGCGGGGTGGTGGGGGAGGTCCGAGCCTTTGAGGCACCTGCTGAGGGAGATCAGGGCTTGCCCAGGACTCAGGGCCGTTGGGGGTGGGGGACCAGGACGCCGAGGGCTTCGGTGTCTCACCACTTGAAGACGAGGTTGAGCCACTCGGTGATGAGGCTGATCCAGAGCACTGCGATGCCCACGCGGCGGGAGGCGTAGTAGGCCGCGGGGAAGTAGAACAGAAAGAGGCTCTTGGGATCGCCCAGAAAGGTGACCCAGAGCCACACGTTTTCCAGCCAAGGCAGCTGGTTCTGCAGCGCCTCGGCCATTGCGATGCCCGCGCCCAGCGTGGACTCCATGGCGACCGAGGGACCGGCCGGGCGGGGGTTTGCTCTATGGTGGAAGCCGAGGAGTGTCGGAGACGCCTCGGAGACGCCTCGGAGACGAGGATGCTGCTCTCCCCGCTGCGGTCCAAAAGCCCACCTTTCGGAGCCCTAGGCCCCGCCCCCTGCCAGCGACCGGCACAAGCCCCGCCCCTCCCCCGTCCCCCCCCCCCCCCCTCCCCCGGTAGTCCCTGACTCGCGCGAGCCCGGCCTCTAGCCGGTACCGTTTCCTCTAGTGTTCCACCCGGGTCTTCCTTTCTACTGGGCAGCGCAGGGGACAAATCTTTGCGAAGGCGTTTCCGCAAAGCCCCACGTGGCTGCTGTTGCCGGCACGTGGGCATTGGGTGCAGAGTCGGCTCCCGCTGCTGTTCCGGGTCAAGGGAAGGACTAACCTGCGGGTGGGCGACGTGCCCAGGGTTCTTGCTTTGCTGCTGCGAAGATGGATGTGTAATCTCCAAGGTCAGGATTCCTTCCAGACCAGACCTCTTTTCTCCAGTATCGCTGCCCTCCAAAGATATTCTGAGATTTCTTGGAGAGAGCGCTACGGAGACTCCTCCGAGGAGCCAGGCATCTCCGGTCGGCGCTGAAGCGGGGCTCTACATTTTCGGACACCGCTAATCGGCCCTTGCCTTTCTCCCCCAGCCCAAGAATCTCCCGCCCGAATTCGTCCGCTATTGATTTGGAAGCTGACAGATAAGCCTCTTGATTCTGAGGCGTCTAACCTAAACGCTTGCGAATTCTTACACATAGCAAGCAGTCCAAGTCTCACTTCCACTTCTAAGCTTGCCTTACCTCCCTCCTTGCCTTCCAAAACCCCGCTGGGCAGGTAAACCATGAGGTAGTAGCTGGGTTGGCATGGGAAGAGGAAGGGCACACACCCACGGCAAAATCTGGAATAATCCTCTCTAGGAACACACACGAAATAGAATCCTCACCTATTCTAGGCGAGGTCCTGCCAAGAGGCAGAGTTGGGGTGGGAGGAGACTGTTGAGTGGCTCCCCAGTTCCTTCCCACCTCAAGCAACTTTGTTCTTGGAGAGTTTTCTGCTGGGTGAATGAAAATGAGAATGTAAATATGGTTCTTCTTGGGGGAGAAATTAATTTCACTAATTAAAAAGGTGTGGGGAATGGAAGCTGGATATAAACGTTACTTCACTCCCTTGCTGTTTTTCATTTGCCCCAAGGAGAAAGCCTACATTTTCTAGGTCTTTGAAAGTTTGCTCAGGTTCTAGCCAGACAACCTTTACCAGCCTACCCCCACCACTCCATTTCATAATATTTCTGAGCTACTTTATGTTCCTTGAAATCCACAGGCTCTGTCTCCTTTTAGAGATCTTGAGTGTCCTTCAGGTCTCAGATTTTTTCACTTTCTCCAGGAAGCTTTTCCTAACAGTACCTGGCAGTCATATATATGAAAACTATAATCACAATGCCATATAAAAAGTGGAGCGGCAGTTACATGTGACTTGGGGTCAGAGTTGAAAGTTCTCTGAGATACCACAACTAAAAGGCATCAGTATATTTATTCCTATTAAATGATTGGACTAATATATGCCCAACATCAGGAAGTTGATGTCTCTTGAAGGGCAAGGAAACACTTTTGAACTGTGTTCAAGTAGTGCCAGGGCTGGTCTTTGCCTCCACCTAGAGAAAGTTCAACCTATTGTTACTCATACATGAGGCTCCAGAATTTCTATGGGGGTGGTGGGGGTGGGATGTAGGCAGGTAGGTGGGTTAGGGATGGAATCTGGTGATGACAGGGCTGGGAAATACACCTTATGTGTTAAAACTGTCATAGATCAGAATGGACACTAGTAGGGGGAGGGGCAAAACTCCTGCCCCAAGGCCAACTTTGTAATTCCTGCCCTTTGCCTGGCTTTCTAGAGAGGGCAAGAAGGGAGATGGGGAAGCATCTTGAGTTCCAAGGGTGATGGGTGATCATGGAGGATCATTTATTAAAGACCTACTACATGCCATTCATTTGTACACATTATCTCACTTAACCTAACTACTCTAGAAGGTATTATCTAATACAGTAGAGCATCAAATAGAACCATCTTGGGGAACAGGTAGACCGAATTCTTTTTGGTTGTGCGACCCTGGCCAAGTTTAGTCTAAGACTTCAGTTTCTTCATCTGTAAAAGGAAGATGTTGATTCCTACCTCAAAAGATCGTTGGATCATCAGTAAGTGATAATACAGAAGAAATAAAGATACGGGGTCAGGTTTAGTAATTTTCTCAAGGTCATAGAATTTAATAAGTGGCAGACCTGGGATCCCAATCCCAGTTTAGCTAATCCTATAGCCAGTGTTCTTTCCACTGCCACTTTGTGACTGGGTATAATCATTCTGAGCAAATTTCCTTAAATCCCCCGGGTCTGGGATTCGTCATATGTAAAATACAGAGTTCATTCATTAAACTCTTGTGTCAACGTGGGCACATAATGGAGACTGCAGCTCCCTCCACCTTCCCCTTCTCATTCAACGTAGGTTATTTACCTTTAACTTCTAAAATGGACTCTGCAAGCACTTTACCAAGCGGGCGCACTTGCACAAACACTCAGATTCTCCTTTATTTCCTCTTCTTTCCTTTTCCACCTAGGCTCCCGCCCCACCCAGCGCCAGGCCACGCCCTGGCGTGTGACGTCAGCACGCCTCGTGCGTCGCGTCGCGGCGCTCACTGGGGGCCCGGCTTTCGCCCGCTGCTGCCGCCGCCGCCGCCGGCCGCGGCTGCTCTCCCAAGATGGCGGCTCCTCCGGGCGAGTACTTCAGCGTTGGGAGCCAGGTGTCGTGCCGGACGTGCCAGGAGCAGCGGCTGCAGGGCGAGGTGGTAGCCTTCGACTACCAGTCCAAAATGCTGGCTTTAAGTATCCTTCGCTGCGCGGAGCCCGAGGCCGGGCCGGCGTGTATGTGCGGTGGTGGGGGGGTGGGGGACGACGGCGGCGGCTGGGGCCCTCTCCGGGCCTAGGGGCGACCGGCTACCGCGGCGCCCGGAGCGCATGCGCACGGCCCTGAGCTCCCCTCCCCCTCTTCGTGTGTCCCTCGGTCCGCTCTGGGGACCCTGTCTCCCACCCCTTGTGGGAGCTGGGCCCCGAGCGAGGGTCAGTGGGTGGAGGGGGGCTTGACACGCGGATGCTTTTTGGGGGGAAACGCTATGAGAGGGGACACAGTCATCAGGAGAGAGGGTGGTCGTGGGAGGGGGCTGGTGGATTGGAGCCCGGATGGAAGGGGGGCGGGTAGAATCATGTGGGGAGGGGGTGTGTAGAGTAAGGATCTGCTAGTGGGGCAAGGCTATGGAGTTTACGAGGGGGTGTCTCCTGGTGGGATTTAGTCCAAGGAAGGGCGGTGGGGTGGTGACCAAATGGGCCTTGCCTGCTTTGGGGGAGAGTAACTGCAGGACAGTTTGTATTTGAAATGGGGATAGGGGCTTGTTTTGCTGGTGCGTGTGTATGCGTGGTGCTGTTGGGGGCGGGGAGTACTGAATTAGGTTCCTCAGTCATTTGAAGATTGCTGTTTTGAGGATGTTTGCACTGGAAACCTGGTCCAGAGAGAAGACCACGTTTTTTAGGGGCTTATGTGGGGTTGTGTGGGTTACAGGTGAAAGAGTAAGTTAATCTTCTCTTGCTCAGCCCAGCACATGGAGTCCTGACTTTTCCATAGTAGTTGCCTCCCCTTTTGGAAGTGGCGGTGTTAAACAGAATGGAAAAGAAGGCCTGCTTCTTTGGGGGTGGAAATGATTTCTGAGTTACTCCAGGAAACTCAGTCTTGGAAACAAAATACTTCCTGGTTGTAATAAATGTGCCACCCTTTCCCCTTCTTTTTGAGCCACAGGTGGGTTTATTTGGATTTTTTTTTTTTTTTTTTTTTGAGGCGTAATCCTTTATGGCATCTTTCAAAAGGAAGTTTCCTACTGAGTGCTGCATTTGAGTGGCAAGTATTTTAATTTATTTAACCACTAGTTGTAGATTTCCAGTTTAGGAAGATGTCCTCTGAACATCTTTTTTTTTTTTTTTTTTTTTTTGTAAAATATAAAAACTCAGACCTAGACCCTGTGAGACCTTTTACATTAGTGGAAGGGTTTTGGAATGAGGAATTACTTTTAATTGGCATGTGATATGCTCTTGATAAATAGTTGGAGGATGGGTGAGTGAATGAATGAATGGATATATAAACAAATGCGTTAACTGGCTGGGTCACCTTGAGTGACCCTCATTCCCAGTGCTGTAGTTTTCTCTTCTGCAGAATGGGAAATCTGAAATCTAAAAAAGTGGAAAGAGCAGTATCTAGATATAAGAACTATTATACCAGGAACAGAAAGCACTGCCTCTCCTGTGTGATTCCTTAGGTTCAAGAAAAACTATATATACAGCATTAACACAGCATTATGCCTCCATACGACCAGTAGAGAGGTGACAGAAACCCTTTTTGAGGCTTCCAATTTTAGATAATACTTGGCTTTGAAAAGCTTGAGATCTTTTGGTTCTGGGGTTTTGAGCGGGTGGAAGGTGACAGGCAGAGATTTCCTGAGGAGAGCTGTGATTCTTGCGAGGCTCCCCTGCCCCCCTCTTGCTCGTGACATACCTTCTACACCAGCCTTGTGTGAGTTGTGTTCTCCATGCCCCTATTTTCCTTAACTTTATTTTCTCACCAGAATGTCCCTCTTCCAGTGGAAAGCCCAACCATGCAGACATCTTGCTCATAAACTTACAGTATGTTTCAGAAGTGGAAATAATTAATGACCGAACAGAAACCCCTCCTCCCCTAGCTTCACTCAATGTTAGTAAGGTAAGGACTTGAGGGCAGTTCTGGCTCTTTAAAATGGTGGGAAAAATTGAGACTCATTGACCCCTGGTGGTACATACGTTGTCCATTGTTTTTCACGTTTTCACTGACTTAACGGTTTGTTGTGATAACCTTTTTGAAGAAACACCAATTTAAGTTTTCTCTTTATTCCTGCATGCCTTAAAAAATTTTAAGAAACCTTTTAATGCCCAAATAAAGAAATAAAGTTGCAAGCTTGCTTTTGTCCTTTGTGAAAGAGGGTTTTTTTTTTTTTTGTTTTTTTTTTAAACCTGGAGTCCATGTGCGAACTTTTGGTGTTTGTGGGGTTGGGTAGGGGCGTTGCCTGTGAACCTCCTGAAATTGTGTGTATGTGTGTATGTGGTTTTGGGTGAACACATGGAGTATTTTGGAGATTCTCAATTCATAACATACAAAAAATTGAAAACTACTGCCTTCAAGCTTCATTTTTGTCTTTATGTTTGAATTTTGAGGTCTGATAAAATTAGAGGCTTAGGATATTTTAATCTTGGATGTACGTACTGATATCTGGGAGCCCTCAAATCACTTTTTTTGACTCTTCACTTCTATCAGCCAAAGTTCACGTATCGTAATAATAATACCACTCCATGCCTTGTAGTCTTTGCTATCCTTGTATTTGGAATGCTCTTTCTTCCAGAGTGTCTGGAGCCTCATCCTTCAGGACTTAGTTAAATGGCACCTCTTCTGAGAAGTCTTCTCTGATCACAGAGGCTAAAGGAATTTGCCCCCATTCTCTTTACAGTACCTTATCTTCCAGAGTTCAGGTGACATAGCATTTATAGTCCAACTTGGGACATTTTTGAAAGGAAAGCAGAGTGCTTTTGTTTTACACTGAGACAAGCATAGATCAGTGTATCCTGGGCAAATTGGAACTTTAAGGTTACCTGTTCGTAGTCTTTGTATAATTATAATTGTGTGTCATTTGTTTACTTTTTTATCTCATCAAACTTTGTTCTGTGAGGATGGGAACCATACCTGTTTTGCTCATGGCTGAATATACAGAGCCTTGCACAGGATAGGTGCTTAATATTCTTTGAATAAATAAGTTAGACCTTTGATTTTAATAGCAGCTGCCTTTCCTTTAGTCTCTTGAATTCGTATGGTGGAAGTTTTTCCCTCTAGAGGAGTCTTGTAATAATGTATATTCTCTTACCTCTCTTGGGAATGTGGTGTGTTGGCTACAATTCAGCAAAGCAAGGAAACACTCAGGCAGCTGAAACAATAGAGGGTAACTGAGGCTGGCAGAATATACTTACCTCAGATTGGGAGCTCCCTTTCCAGGTTCCAGAGAAATGCCACTCGTTTTTTTAGTGATGGCTGAGGACAGATTCAGAAAGGTCTTGGGTTCCGCATTAAAGGCTATTGCATATAGAACATCCCAGTCTTGGGTGCCTGGGTGGCTCAGTCAGTTAAGTGTCCGACTCCTGATTTTGGCTCAGGTCATGATCTCTCGGTTCGTGGGTTCGAGCCCTGCGTTGGGCTCTGCACTGATAGTGTGGAGCTTGCTTGGAATTCTCTCTCTCTCTCTCTCTCTCTCTCTCTCTCTCTCCTTAAAAATGAATAAATAAACATAAAAAAATATTTCCATTCTTAAGAAACTTCTAGATTTTTGAAACCCTGGCTTAGGTACCTTCTAGAGTGTAGGAGTTTTTTGCATCGTCTTCTTTTGGCTGAAGAGATTTTAAAAGATTCAAGTGAAATAGTTTATTCCTCATATGTTGAAAATAGGCTCTGAGTTAGTTTTTATAGGGTAGGAGAAGTCTGTCACTAAATAACTAAATCTTTAGTGAGTAGTAGAGGAAAGGTTATCTGAAAGGGATGATTTTCTCTAATGTAAAACATGATAAGTTTCTGCTCTTGTGACCAGTAAGTGCCACCATTTATCTGAGAGGGCTTGGAGTGTTATGGGTGGGACTGTTAAAAGGTCACTCTCTTATGTTTGACCTCAAATAGAAATAGTTCTTGGTTATTTACTTTTGTAGATTATCTTTGGGGTTTTGCTTTCTGCTGCTCAGTTTTAGCTTATTAGCATTGTTGTAAACTAGTTGTTTACCCACTCTTTCAAGAAAGTGGTTGTGTTATAGGTTGGGGAATATCAGAAATTTTTACTTTTCTTTGTGGCCTGCTTGCCAAGTCTTGAAAAGGGTTTGTTTTCTGGGGAGAGGAGTCAACTAAAATTAGGTTGGAGGGCTATCTTTGGATTTCATTTATTCCCTCTTTCACTTGCAGAGATGTTTATGAGTAAGCTTATATTGGCTTTCTGAAACCCAGCGTTTGAGGATGCTTTGCGATTCCTCCCTGGATTCAGTTAGAATTAGAAGAGCCTGCTGCACTGTTACTGAAAACTTAATCTGGGCGGCTGTTTACCTATTGATTGAATGCCATGGAAAGCTCATCCCATGGAAGAGCATGGACTTGGGTTTTTTGCTAAAGATGGAGGGTTGTTTAAGCATGTTAGAACTAAAGTGCTCAGAGATCCCTGGAAGAAAACTTGCTGCTCACAGTCTGGGGAAGCACCACCTGTGTGTACCACTTCCAGTGGAAGATACCATCACATGTTGGCTCATGTTGCTGACACAGTAAGTCCTCTGTTTAATCCTGTTGATATAAAATGGATATTTGTTTACTCTGGCCCAGCAGGAACTGGAAGAGAAGGTCCTTCAATAAAAGAAAATACTTAATTCCAGCCCAACTAGAGAAGGTATGAACTAGCAGTTCTTAGAGATGAGCCCGTTTTGTTTTCAGTTGACAGTGTACTGCAGGCTAAGAAGTCCTGTGTCTACAGGGATGTGGGATGTGAGAGGCAGCTTGGAGGAGGACAGTGGGGTTGCTGAAGTTCATGAGTATCACTCGATCTACTCCACGGTACTATTGTACTGTTAAAGTGTTCTGAGTGTCCTGACTATAAGACAGAAGCGTTTCAGCAAAAATACAAAAGCGCATCAAAGCCAGTCATAAGTGAGGTTCAGATTACTCACTATGTGGCTTATTAGTTTATTCTGTCGTGAGGAACTTAAATACTGCTTTAGGGTGAGAAGAACCCTAGGGTCCCTGTGGCAGAATGAAGTTGGGTGTTTCTTAACAAGTTCTTTTGCATTGACTCAGCATCTTGTTCCCTGGGGATGAAGATTGCCCATGGATTAGTAGTGCTCTCAGGAGATGATTTGGGACATGTCAACATTAACAAGGGTCTCTTTTAATTATAAAACATTTCCTGAAATCTGTTTCGTGTAGGTGTTGTGGTAAGCTCTGTCGGGGACCACATTTATTTTTCTAGAGCTTTACAGATTACAAAGAGCTTTGACACCTCTCATTTCATTCTCACCACCACCATGTGATCTTTGTAGTATATTCTTTTCCTTTTCATTTAACAGGCTTATTAGTTTAAGTGACTTGTCTAGGTTATATGGCCAGTAGTGTGGGAGCTCATGTTTTTATGTGCCATTCTCTGGACTAGCAATTGGTAGATATCTCATTTAATTCTAACAATAGTTCTTACGGTGTGGCTACCATCACCATCTTAGAGAAGAGTAAACTGGGGCTCAGAGAAAATGAGTCACTAGCTCAGTGTCCTGCAACTCGTGATGGAGCTGGGATTTGAACTCGGGTCTAATATTTTGACTGCAAAGTCCCATGTTAAGTAATGTTTCTACGTAGAGAGAACCTCTGCATTGTGTGGTCAGGAAGAGTGCGGTCTAGTAGAAAAAACGGGCTACATGGGTAAGTCTTTAAAAGTCACTTTGCCTCTTAACCTTACTGAGCATCAGTTTTCTCACGATAAAAATGGGATAATGTTAGTGTCTATCTCGTAGAGTTGTTATGGGGATTAGGTCACGTTGACTGGAATTGGCAAATGTTAGTTCTGTTCTTTTGCATTAGCTGTGTGTAGCCAACTGATGTTCCTTGAATTACGGCATGGGGGCAAGATGGGGAAAAAGGGGCAGTATGACAGCGGGAAGGCAGCTAAGAACATGAATGCCATTACTATGTCATTCTAGCCTGGATTTGGTCTGACATTCATTCAGATATCCAAACTTGCCAACCCAGGACTGGGGAAAATCAAAATTGTATTGAATACCATTAATATGTAATGTAGTTAAAACGTGTTTTTAAGAGATGTCTTCTTGGTGACCAGAATTAACTTGAACTTCCAGAGCAGTGTTATCAGGTGGCATAGTTAAGTGAACACTTGGCCGAGTACTGGAGTTTAGAGTGAGCAGTCACACAGCGAAGGAGGCTGTGCTTTTTTAGCCTCTGAGATTCCTGGGAAAAAACTCACCGACACAGCCAAGGCACGTGTGTATGTATTTGTTTAGATAAATCGTCTGTGTTGAATGAGATGTAAGTTCTCACTTTGCTGAGTCGGAGAAGACTTTCTTGAGATAGTTGTATGTTGTGGGGGGAGGCAGGGAAAGTGACAAAACATCGAAAATTGAAATCCACAGGTAAGGTGTCCACCTCCCTTACCAGACCACTGACTAATTTTTTAGCTTCTTTTATCCATTTATGACCCATTTATACCTTACTAACAAGCAGTGAGTTATCTGATGCAACCAGGAAGAAGAAAGAGATTGAAAGGGCTTATCATTAGCCCTTGGTAATGAAGAGTGAGTTGGCTGCCTTTGAATAAGAAGGGTATTTGGAGATTGGTGGTGATTGTGGGGAGGTCTGGAAAGAAAGGCTGAGAAAATGGAAGAGTCACAAAGTTGACTTTTTAAAAAAACTGACCTCGGGGACCTTGGATGGCTCAGTTGGATAAGCGTCCTACTTCGGCTCAGGTCATGATCTCAGGGTTCGTGAGTTCGAGCCCCGCATTGGGCTCTGTGCTGACAGCTCAGTGCCTGGATCCTGCATCCGATTCTGTGTATCCCTCCCTCCCTCTGTCTGTCTCCCTCTCTCCCTCCCTCTCTCTCTCTCTCTCTCTCTCTCTCTCTCTGCCCCCCTCTCCCACTTTCCGATTCTGTGTATCTCTCTCTCTGCCCCTCTCCTGCTTGTACTCTGTCTCTCTCTCAAAAATAAATATTAAAAAAAATTTTTTTTTAAACCTGACCTCAGTGCTCACCTTTAGGTGTGATGTCACACGGAGGGAAGACCTGACTCTTTTTGTTTTGAGTTCTCCCAGTTCAAAGCTAATATTTAGCATAACCATAGACTTTCCAGTGATGTGAGGGTTAATTCTCAGTGTGAGTAAACTCCTGGGGTAGTTAATAGCTACTGCATTGTGGCCTGCCTTCACGGACCTATCCTGTTAGCCAGGTCCTTGACCATATTGTGACCCTAATGTATCGGGGTATGGAGTTCACACCAAGTAGAATCAGATGGCCTGATTTTAGGTTATGTGTATATTGGTAGGAGGTAGAAGGTGTTCATAGTACGTGTAAATGGGAAGGGAAAGAACTTTTCTAGAGAAAGCGGGATTTTTTTTGTCAGATAAAATTTTTCTAGCCTCTAGGAGTCGCGTCTAACCTATTGGCTCCTTGATTAGGATATATTGTCAAGGCCCCAGTACTAGGTTAGAGTCCACCAGTAAGTTTTGCACCTGGCTGTGAGCAGACACAGCTGTTCTTCGTGAAAGTGTCACGAAGGTAGAGGTGGGGGGTGACTGCTGAGTGACGGGACACGTTAAGTAGCGAGTGGTGTCAGATGGAGTCAGAGAGGTAGAACGATTGACTGCCGTTTCCGAAATCACTAGTCTGTTGAAGGATGTCACGTTCTGTGGCATTTAAACTTTGGGGTCAGACTGACCCCCCTAGTGGGGGATGCGGTGCTCCGGGCGAGGGCTCATGACTCCATTCAAGCTAGGGTGCATGGCTGCCAGCTGACTCTGTGAGCCCTCGTTAGGTTACGGTTTCGCTTTGGAAGGGGGCTTTCTTGACATTACAGGGTGTGGGGACAATCGCTGTCCACCTGAAAAGACAAATTGCTGTGCTCGAGTGACTAGCGGAGGTGTGCCACAGGTGTGTTATTGAAGGCATGTCTGCACTCTTTGACACAGAGATGATTGGCAATAAGGATTTTTCTGGTGGGTCAGTGGTGGTATCTCTTCTGCTTTAAGAAAGGGGCATTCTAACTGGTTTGGTCTTCCTGCTACAGAACAGGCTTGAGGGGAAAAGGCCGGGGGGAAAGGTGATGCAGTCAAGTTCTAGCATTGGAATTTTGAGACCAGCTTAGGTAAATACCAGACACTACCCTGGAGAGGGAAGCAAATTGTACCTGAAGTGGGAAATGAAAGGATCTGCACGCTGTGTCAAAAGCTAGCAGTATGTGTGGTAGAATGTGGGGAATTTAAAGAACTGGGTTCTTTTTGCAGCTGGGCCGTTAGTAATTTGTGTGACCGTGTGTTAGTCACTTAACTGGAACCTGGATCTGTTAGTTCTGTGAATCTCTAATAGTCAAGGTTTCTGTTCCTTTTATCCTCCTTTCCTCTTGCTCCCCCTTCCTTCCAGGTGCTGGGAATGTCAAGATGATTAACACTGCCTTTGCCCACAAGAATCTCCTGTTTGGGGGCGCCTGGGTGGCTCAGTCAGTTAAGCATCTGACTCTTGATTTCAGCTCAGGTTATGATCTCACAGTTCATGAGATTGAGCCCTGTGTCAGGCTTTGCGCCGACAGCATGGAGCCTGCTTGGGATTCTCTCTGCCCCTCCTCCTCTCTTGCTCTCTCTCAAAATAAATAAATTAAAAAAAAAAAGAATCTCCTGTTTGTTGGCAGGGTGAGGGAGAGCTGCATTTAACTAGTGCTGACAATGTGGCAGGGTCAGTGTTAGTGGGGGTGTGAGCGGGGTGCTGTGAGAGCATAGAGCAGGGGGCAGCAGACTCTCCTGGAAGGGCCAGATAGCAAATGTTTTAGGTTTGTGGGCTGTACATTCTGTCACAACTACTCAACTTTGCCTTTGTAGCAAAAGCAGCCATAGATGATATGTAAACAGATGGGCACGGTCTTTCCAATAAAGCATAACTAAAACAGGTGTTGGGCTGAATTTGGCCCACAGGCTATAGTTTGCCAGTCCTTGGCATAGAGTAGTAAACATTTTAGGGAAGGCTTTTCTGATGTAACAATGGAGTAGGGTCTTGAAGAATATTAGATAAAAGGAAGGGAGTTAAATGGAATCCAGCGGATTTGGAAGGTGCTCACTTTGTCCATCTCTGCAATTTGGAAACTTCTTTTAGTAAGCTAACCCGGAGGTTGGTTGTTCTCAGGGAGTAAGGGGATGAGTTGTGTGCCGTATTGGTGTTAGGTGCTTTCCATGCTTACTGAACTCCCAACAGTAACCCTTCAGGATGGGCCCCAGATGAACGAACTGAGGCTCTGGAGAGGTTATGCATCTTGCTCAGGTTCGTGCAGCTGGGGCGTGGTAGGCAGGGGTTTGAGCTGGAATCTAGGCATAAGGGGGTGGCTCTTCTATTTTCCTCTGCTTTCTCTCTTTTCAGAGCCCAGGGAAGAGCAGTGCATGGCTCTTTCACTATCATGAATAAGATCACCTCTTTACTCACTAGATAGTGTACCCATTTTGGCATGTGAAGGGGAAAGGGATTTCCAATAGATTATTTCAGTTATATTTTGAAAGATGTCTTCTTTAGGACTTACAACCTATCTAGCAGCTCTTACAGAAACCAGAAAGGGAAGCACTGAGCCCATTGGCTAAAGGAAGGTTGGATTGTATGAATTTTTCTGAAATGACCCACGGGCCACCTTCTCTGTGCTAACAGTAACGATGTTATAATAACGATGTTAACAGCTAGTATTTGCACAGTGCTTTACACCTAGTGCTTTCACCCAGACTGTCTCCCTTAATCCCCACTGCCATGTGTGAGCTGGCTGATTTGAGCGCACATTCTCAGAGATGGGTTGTCGAGATCAAATTTCAGCCTATATCCCAGCCAGTTTTCTCTCTGACAGGGCCATGTGCAGGTTCCATGGCAGTACTGGTTTCAGGGTCTCAGGACTAGGAAATTACTCAGTGTCCTGGAGGTTTAGTTTTCTGTCGTAGCTATGAATTGTGTTTGGTGACATAACTTACAAATAGCTGATGAACTCTTGACTTACTGACAACTAGTTTTTGTTTTAACCCAGTGAAAGAAAAAGCTTTCCCTATGGAGGGGACTGTGACTCAAGGCTGGTCTGTATTGTGCAGCAGCTACATCATGGTGACAAGGGTGGTGTTGAAGCTTGGAGATTTTAGGTGGGGCTGTGGCCCCTGGGTTTGCACGTTGTTTTTCCTCGTAGTTCAAAGCACTCGACATACCTTAACATGCAAGTACAAGAGACTTGCTTGACTTAGCTTCCCTAGTCTCACCCCAGTCAGAAAATGATGGGTCCGTGGGGCATCTGGCTGGCTGGCTTGCTCAGTCAGAGGAGCATGCAGCTTTTGATCTTGGGGTCTTGAGTTCAAGCCCCACATTGGGTGTAGAGATTACTTAAATATTTAAAAAAAAAAAAAAAAAAAAAAAGATGGATCCAGGGAATACCTGTCATTATTGGTCTGAACTGCTTTCTTATATAAGGTCTGTTTTCTGAAAAGCATTCCTGCAAGTTACCTTTAACAAAAGAAATAAAGGCTGTCCTTGAAGTTCAGGGTGAGACTGAGGCCCTTTTCAGAAGAGATACCCTTTACTAGAAAGCAGACAGCTGTGTTCTGCACTGGGGTCATTGATGGAAATGCCAGAATGCGCTGACAAAGAGAGAAGGTGGCAGCTAAGTTTTAAAATATTTTTCCTTTGTGGAAAAAAACTTTTTTCCTTTCTGAAAATACTTTCTTTTGCATTTAAATTGATATTTTCAGCAGTCATTTAGACTTCCTTAGGTGGAACTGTTTATAGTGACAGGGTTAAGAGTGCAAGCTTTGGAGTCAGACTGGGTTCCAATCCACTCTCCCACTTGTGGCTTGGTAGACTTGGGCAAGTTTCTTAACAGCTGTGATTAGTTTCTCCATCTATTAAGTAGGAGGAATTTTAGTCCCTATTTCATAGGCTTGTTGTGCAGATTAAATGCTGAATACACGTAAAGTGTGTAGCTTGGCGCTTAGGGCGGAGTAAGCTCTCAACAAGTTGGTTCTTAGAATTTTAATATTCACTGCCAGGCCTCTTGGGCTCTGCGGTTCCTGTTTGATTCAGTGTTTTGATTCATTATTATGTATTCTAGGACACAACGGCAAGTGGGATACTCTATTTTTGGAGTTCCCAACCATGCAAAGTATGGTTCTTCTTTACTGTTTGTAAAGAACTGTATTTTATTGAAACCAGCAGACAGGAGCTTTCAGCTAGGGAACAAGAAGACTTGGGGATATTGATTTGATAGTTGGAAGAAATATTTTTGCGAGCCCGCTTATTGCTAGCTAGGAAGGAGGGCTTTCTAAGAGTGCACCCCAGAGTCGAAGCCACGGAAACAAGCGTGGGCCCTCCTGGTGACAATTGTCCTTGGTCGCTGCAGTCTGTCTTCCCTGAGCCTCCACCAGGCCGTGCGGGCAGCAGCTGCGGTGCTTCCTAACCTCTCTGTGAGGGCAGCTGGTTGGAAAGCCCGTGTACACAGAGAAGACAAACTGAGAGTGGCTCATCGGAGTCAGTAGGTCACATCCAGCATGTTCCTCTTTGGACTCTGCTTCCCTTGTTGTATCAGCTGTCACAGCCTGTTAAATACTTGCGGTAGGAATCCCTCTGGGTTCCCCACAGCACCTGTGCTTTCCTGGTCTGGGTGTGTGGAAATAAGATGGCCCAGCTGGTGACTGAATAACAAGATGAAGTGCATGGTGCTTGGATTTTGTTGTTGTGGCTGCTTCCTTTTCCCCGTGTCACTGAGTGCAGGAGGTGTGTGTCACTGGTGTTCATTCGTTCACTCACTCAAGGGTTACCCAACAGCAGGCCTGACTGGATGCCTTTTAATATTGATGTGCTCCGGTGTCAAGTTCCTGTACTTTTCTCTGTAGCCCGTGTCAAGTTGCTATGTATAAAATGGCCACAGGAGGAAGTGCTGGTTAGTAGACAGGGAATCACTTTTTCACCGGGTCTCGTACAAAATAAAAGGAGAGGCGTGTTAGCACAGGTTGTCTTGTGCAGTCATTTCATTTAAGCCACGTGCATGTTAGTGACACATATTTGTGGGGTTTTGCTTCTCAGTTTGCCCGAACCCAGTGTTTGTAAAGTGGTGCCTTTAGTATTCTCTGAGATTCTAACCAGTTTGTGCTTCAGATTTGATTGGAAGAGAGGCCAGCAGCTAGCATGTTTGCATTGAAAATAGATGTAGTGTGGTGACGGTCATTGAATTTAAAAAATCATGATCCTGCTAACCTTCCCAAGCTGAGAAGGCACACTCTCCACCTCTACCGAGGGCAGCTTCCATTGGTTCCCTCTAGTGGTTTGACAAAAACTGTAAACTTACTATCTTGGAATAACTGGACCATTTATACATATGCATTACTTTACAAAAATGTGGGGAAATTTACATCTGTGTAACTGCTAACTTGAGGGTGGAGTGATAGTTATTTGCTTTACAAAGGGACGCTTATCTACACTTTTCATGGGTTTTAAGGAACCTGCCTAAAAAGAGCAAGGTAATCTTCTTCCCTTCTCAACTCCAATTTTGAGAGAAGAAAGACTTCTAGATTCCTTTTGTGAGGGTGACCTTCCTTGTGCCTAACCGATTGGATCCTTCGTAGGAGAGATTTACCCCATTTGTACAAGTTCCTGGTGAAAGCACATCTGTATAGCTGAATGTCAGATTTAAGCATTTTTCAGATTGCCGTGAAAATACAGTTCATAAACTGACAGCTGGAGGATTCAGGGTTTGCAGTGCATCCAGACCCCCCAAAGCACAATTGCAGGTCCAGGTAGAGTAGTTGAGGATATTGGGGCAAATTGAAATAACAGCTTACTCTGATCTCTGTTGACTTTTCTGAGGTTTGTATATCATGTGGCATTTGGGATCTGTTTGCACTGTGACTTGAAATGGAGAATTACCCAGTTTATTCTCCTTTGCTTGCAGAGCCTTTAGAAGAGGTGTTTTGGGGGGCTAGAAGTGTATTTTGAAATCACTGTTCTCTAGTCATTGTGTTGCTATTACTCAGGCTGTCCAAACGAATCACTCTGGCTAAGATTTATATGTATTTCATTATGCCTCTGGCAAAAATTCAAAAGTGGCTCCCAGCCTTTCTACCTCCTCTTCTAGCTTAACTTGTCCAATCCATTCTTAACCGTTCTGCATAGGTGCCTGGTTTCCCTGAGCCAGTTCCTCCCACTGAATGGGTCATGTTAGGTTTTTAATCTACTAGGTGGATGACAAGGATGTTTTGCTCTGGTATCCGTATTGTCTAGTCAACACAAGCTTTATAGATGCAGCTTTGTCAGACCCGACACTGGGAGATGTTTTTGGTTTTCGGGGATAAACATTTTTTTAAAAAAAACCTCAAAATGTGAGACCCTCCTGCTCGTTCATGGGGTAAGATAAACATCTGCTTGGTCACTTGTGCTTCCCAGGAGCCCCGTAGGAGTGTGGTTAATCCAGGGGAGCTTTTGTTACCCCCTGGTTTTACCTTCTGTCTTTGGAGACTTCAGGTGTGTACAGGGTGTTTGAAAAATGAGACTCAAGGAACCTCCTTGTTATCAGGGTTTTCTTGGTGATTGAGTAAGTTTTGCCTGTTGCTGCTTAAATCACACCGGCGGCAGCTCTCTCTGCAGAGAGACCGAGTGTGCTTTCTTGCTGCAGCTGGGATTGCCCAGGCTCCAGGGGATACTGTCAGCCCTGTGCATTGATTTCTCTGCAGACTTCTGGCCTGGTGGGGCCAGATTGGCAGGACCAGGCTTGAAAGATTATTTATTTACTCCTGCTTTATCTATCTCTCTCCATGTACCGGGGACCATGTGAGAAAGGATCTCCAGCTTCCAATCGCTGTAGTTTTGGCCTTTCTTCCCTCTCTGCCCTAGGGAGACTGAAATGACCCTGCGCGTGACCTCTCTCTTCGGTGCTCACACCCCTCCCCCCCTCAGATCTTTGAAGCTCAGAGGCAGGGCTCCCCATGACCCAGTTGAAGGTCTCCTTTTCTCTTCTTCATAGTCCAACCCACACCTTAATGAAGTGCTTCATGTTGCTAACAAGCGATTAGACACTTTGCCTGTACAACTAAATTTGGTCTGTGGTTTGAAGGGTCACTGTTAGGCGGAATATAAATGTTTAAGAATTCCAAATGTCTAGGTATTTTGGGGATGTGCAAGAGGTATGATCTCTATCTTAAGGAGCTGGTATTTGGGGACAAATTATGTGTATTCACGTGCGTGTTTGTGTGTCTGTGTTTGGTGAGCTGCAGCATCAGTATACTAAGCCCTTAACGGTCATGGGTCTGAAAAATCTCTAAATCATTTGTTTGACTTTCGGATGCATTGTCTGCCTTTCATTTTAACCATCTTGTCCAGCATATTTGTTGTGTCTTATGCTCTAGCGAATTTGCCCTTCTGGAGTCTCTAGCAACCAGTAGTGTAGGGTAGGGACTAGAAGTGTGTTAGAGGGGCAGTAGGCGTTGACGGGGCAACCCACCCCTGTTGGGAGGGATTTCCTAGATTTTAGTAGACTGCGGTATTCCCCCCTTACCTGCAGGGTGTGCATTCCAAGACCCTGGAGGCTGCCTGAAACCATGCATAGTACGGAGCCCTGTATCTACTGGCTTTTTTCCTGTACGTACATACCTATGATAGTTTAATTTATAATTAGGCGCAGTAAAGATCAACAACAATAGCTATAAAATGGAAAAATTATAATAGTGTGCTGTCCTGACAGTTACGTGAATATGGTTGTCTCTCTCTAAATACCTCATTGTACTGTTCTTAGTTACCCTTCTTGTGATGATGTGAGGTGATAAAATGCCTACGTGAAGAGATGAAGTGAGGTGAATGATGTAGGAGCTGTGGTGTAGCGTTGGGTTACTGTTGACCTGATGCTATGTCTGGAGGAGGATCATCTGCTTCCAGACCGAGGTTGACTCTGGATCAGGGCCGGGGGTGGGTGGGGAGCGACTACTGTACTAGATTTTACTAGAATTTCTTTTGATCAGTCTGTGAGCATTCCACTAGAGGGCAGTTAAGGAAAGACATAAGGTAGAATGTAGACCATTCCTTTTTCTAAAGAGCAGGGTGACGGTAGCTCAAGTTGAAGGTGGACAGTATTGAGTTAGGTTTACTTGGGTCTTGGCTCCCCATGTGAGCACAGATAGTGTGGTACCAGAAAGATAGTCTTTTGAACCTCATATTCTGGTCTCTGAAGGTGTTGCAGATGTTGATTTCTAAAACTGAGACTAGCAGTGGCTGATAAAAGGTCTTAATTCTCTCCTTTCATAGAGATGTATGCATTACCTTTTATCTGACGGTCACTTCCCAGTCCCGCTGTGTAACGTTGCCCTGCTTTATTTTCTTCCCAGCTCCTTGGCACTATCTGTAGTTAACTTTGTTTCTGTTCGTAGTCTGTCCAGTCCCGGCGGCAGTGCTGTCCTCTAGTTCAGCACAGTGCATGTCTGGTATGTGTAGGCACTTAGTAAGTACTGGATGGAAGGAATGTCTGCCGCAGTGGCAATAACCCCTCAGGCATATTATGTATGTGTATGTTTCGCTTTTGAACTCTGAGAGAATTGAATCTACCAAACTAGTCTCTTCCAGCCTCCTTTCCTCAACAGGTCCTGACTGTTGGGAAGAATGAAGGTGAATGCTTTTCTGAGTCTCTTTCCTCTCCCCCACCCTAGCTTGCCAGCAAAGCACGGACAGAGAAGGAGGAGAAGCTGAGCCAGGCCTATGCAATCAGCGCTGGTGTTTCCCTAGAGGGCCAGCAGCTCTTCCAGACCATACACAAGACGTGAGTTGGGGGAGCATAGGGGTCCCTTGTCCCCGGGGGCAGCGCTGCCAGGCTGTGCTGTGTGGGTAGTTGTGTTCCCGAAAGTCAGCAGAGATGCTGGTTAGTGTGTCTGCAGCACCTTGGTGTCCAGGGATGTGGGTGTCTGTTGCCCTTCCATACAGGAGAATGGTGTAATCGTGGACAAGTTGGTTTTTTGGGGCTTCCGTTTCTTCATGTGTAAAACTTGGTTTGGGATTAGATTATCCTGAGTCCCTTTCAGAACTGGTATTCCATAATTTAGAACACGGGGCTTCTTTCTCTTTCATTATTTTGACCTTGTCATACCTTTCTCCAGAAACTGATGGGGTTTTATTAAGGGAGTCACAAGTCTGTCTCTAATTGTATCCTGGGATAAACATAGGGAGTTAGGGAGAGCAGAAGGCCACCTTATTACCACCTCCTAAAAGACATTTTGTCACAGCAGAAGTCATTTGACTCTCCGCTAGCTTCCCTAGCTGCCGAAACACTGAAACATTTGACACTCCCCCTCCCCCCTGCTGCCTTCTGTTACCCTATTTAACCACCTGGGTCTGGTGCACAGATGGCAGCTGGCATCAGAGCTGTTCGAGGCCATGGTATGAGTATCTGAACATTTACAGGTATGTGAAGGAACTCTTAGGAATATCAGCTGCCCTGTGTTTCCCCGAGTGTGAACTGGAATGGGTTTTCCCAGTCTGGCAAGTGCCCAGCTGTCTGATAACTGAAAGGGGCCGGTTTGAGGAGCAGTTACTGTTTCAGGAGGTGGGTGGCAGAGTACAGATCACAGGAAGATGGGGGGATTTCTTTTCCTGTCTTTCTAAAGGTGCCATTTCCCCCCAGGCCAAAGGCCGGCAAACTCCAGGTAGTGGGCACATCTGTTCCTTTGTTTATGTATTGTATTATCTGTGGCTGCTTGTGTAGTACAGCAGCAGAGTTCAGTAGTTGTGACAGAGGTTGTATGACCTTCAGAGCCTAAAATATTTGCTGTCTGACTCTTCATAGAAAAAGTTTGCCAACCCCCTGCCCTAGGCTGCTACTTAAGTTGCATCTAGTGGCCTGAGCCTAGCTCTTTATTTGAATTCAATTTGGTTTGGACTTCTGAGGCTGCCACCAAGTTTGTTCGGGTTTTCCAGGTCCCTAATGCTTCAGAGTGCCTCTTCTGGGCCCTTCTCAGAATAAGTACACATCAGGTCATTGCTTTTCCTAGCCACTGGTGCCCAGGAAATGTGTCGTGGCTACTCTTCCCTGTAGGCTGCTGGCATCTAGTTGTTGGCTGCGTTGTGAGCTGAGAACTTGGGGTCAGTTTCCTGGAGTTACTTATTCATCAGGCAGGAGGTGTGGGATGCCGCAAGAGGCAACTTTCACCTGCTCTCTTCTCCTTCCAGCATTAAAGACTGTAAATGGCAAGAAAAAAACATCGTAGTCATGGAAGAAGTTGTTATTACACCCCCATATCAAGTGGAAAACTGTAAAGGCAAAGAGGGGAGTGCACTGAGCCATGTACGCAAAATAGTAAGTAAAGGAGCCATGAACCTTTAGAGAGAGGATGATTCCTTGACCTTCACCCCTCCCCAGCATCAGGGCAGGACACTGTGCTGAGCTCCCTGCCTCCGACCTACCAGCCTGAGAGCAGCCCTGCCTAGCCACCTGCCCCCAGCACTGCAGTGCTCTGGAGCTTACGGTTTGGCCACTTCTGTGGGGATGGAACCCGCTGGGCAGCATGCAGTAAAGCAAGCGGCCAGCCCCGTGTCCTCCCTGGTATGGCTTTTTGGAATTAGCCAGACCATTCTGTGGTATTGCACCTGAGCAGTTCCTCTCATCCCAGTCTGGGTTCCTCTCAGGAGGAGCTGGTTGGTAGAAGTCAGTTGCTGTTGGGTCTCTGACCCTGCATATGTCACATGACTATCTAGGTTGCGTTGTAGCATTTAGGAAAAAACGCTCTGAGGTTTGAGGGACCAATGTCGTGGATGTAAAAAGTCCAAGACTGCTAATTCCCTATTAGCTTTTCATTCTGCTCTTAGATGAAGAGGGGCGAGGCAGTTTGGGGCATAATAATCTCCTTTCATACTGTGTTTGAGCTTACGGACTCACTTTCTTCTAGATAGTCTTGGCCAAAGCTGCAGCAAATGTGGTTGAAACAAGAGGCCCCTGCCTACCTTTGGCTGGCAAGACCAGCAGACAGCAAGGGCAGAGATGCCTGAATAGTCCATGAGGCTGTGGAGACCTGGAGTGAACTGTTGGGGAGGCCTCGGTGCCCATCTCCTGTTCTGACCTAGGCTGAACTGGTCTCTTTCAGGTTGAAAAACATTTTAGAGACGTGGAAAGCCAAAAGATACTGCAGCGTTCACAAGCCCAGCAACCACAGAAGGAGGCTGCCCTGTCATCCTGAGTCCACACACACGGAGGACTCTTCCAGCATCCAGCCAGCGAGGCGATGGTGGTGGCTTCGGCGGAGGCAGGCCGGGGGAGGGAAGGGATCCTATATTTCCTGTTGGCTCTTGTTAACAAAGGGTCAGCATTTCCAAATCTTAGACTTGAACAAACAAAACACCCAACAAAAAAGAACAAGAGAATAATTTAAAAGTTGAATCATTACTTGACTAACAGACTTCGGTCCACCATGTCCTTTTCACAGTCCCCTTCTGGAACAGTCACCTTGTTAATTTTATTTTTGAAAATTCCTTTCCTGCTCTGCCCTTTCACCTTTGACTTTCCTAGTCTGTCCCTGCCATTCTGTTTTTATAAGTGGCTTCACTTGCCTTCTGAGTGATTGAAAGAAACTTTTACATCTCTTCCAAAATAAAAGTAACAAGTTGACTGTGACACTGAAGTCGAGACTAGAGCAGCAGACAGAGGTCTCACTTTAAATTTGTCTTTGGTTTTCTTTTTCTTTTTTTTTTTTCTTTTTTTTGCACAGGGCATGGCTTGAATTAGTTTTATTTTTCTTAACTTTAAATATATATATGAAAATATATATTAAAATGTTCTCTAAATATTTTCTGCTTCTTGCAGGTCTCTTTTTACTAGATCATGGCCGCTCTTCCCACCTCCTCCCTTCGAAAATAAAAATGTATTCCCCTCCCCACCACCTATAGCCAGGCAACTAACTTGACTTGGTTCACAGCAAGAATCTTCTGCAGCACTTTCTAGAGCCGGTGTTTGCAGGTGGGATTCGGCTGTGAGGGTTCCTGATGGCTTTTTAGTCTTTAACTGTGTGTGTGTACCAGTCTCACATTTGGCCAAAACCTCAGGATTCTCCCTCTGCCTTTTGTCTTACTTCATGGTACTAGAAGAACTTCCTCACCACACTCCTGTCTCCTAGATGGGAGAGTCAGCTGCCCTGTCTCCTGTGCCCTCTGCAGGAAGAACTATTTTGCATGGCACGTCTCAGCTCCTCCTCGAAGGATGATTTTCTTCCTAAGAAACCTGGAGCCCACCTCTCCCAGTCTCTCGGAGTCTGTATCCAGAGCCAGTAGCCCAGGAGAAAGCTTGGGTGACCTGTAGTTTCTCTGCTCCCACCAACCTCCTGCTTTTATGCCCTTCCCCACCCCCCTGAAATTTTACAAGCTTATGATAGTTTGTATGTGCTCAGCCAATGGGCAGAAAACCTGGAGAGAATTTCTGGACTTTAGCCCACCAGTTTGTCTGGTTTGACTAACCTGCTGAGTGCTAAAACTGGCACCTGTTGCCCCCATGCCTTCAGGGCAGCCCGGGGGGGCAGAGTGTGCCACCAGCTGAATGTCAGGCACCGAGTGGGAAGTGGGTGATGCTCATGTGACTGGCTAGAGCTTTGGGGGTGGGGTGGGGGGTAACTACTATCTTTTTGGCCATGATCTCTTTCCCCTTCCTTTTTTTTTTTTTAATTAAATAAATGGATCAAAATTAAATAATTCAAGCCCTGCCTTCAAAATGAATTTTTTTTTTTTTTTTTAGTATTGTTTAGCAAAAACAATAAAACCCAAATTTTTTTAACCATCACTCATGTCTCAGGTTTGTACGTGCTTTAGAGACCCCAGGGGGGAGCGGTGTGAGGGGGGAGTAAGTGTTTGGTAATCTTTCCCTTTAGATTCTCTGCTTCCTACTCTTTATTCTCTCTCCTTCCATCTCCTGGAGCTCTCCCGGTGATACAGTGCAAAGTATATAATTTAAGAAAGGGATCCTGGGTTGGGAGGTGTGTGTGAGTGGGGTAGGGGCACAGAGGGGTGGGCACGTATGCAAGGCTGTTTGTTACGGCTGTTTGGAAGAAAAGAGAAGACTGATACGTGTACTTGCATACCCACTTGCCATTGGCAAGATCTAGATTATTTTTTTTAATGTTTGTTTTTGAGAGAGAGACAGAACGTGAGTGGGGGAGGAGCAGAGGAGAGAGGGACACAGAATCCAAAGCAGGCTCCAGGCTCTGAACTGTCAGCGTAGAGCCCGATGGGTGGCTTGAACTCACGAGCCGTGAGATCACGACCTGAGCCGAATCAGATGCTTAACTGAATCAACCACCCAGGCGCCCCTGGCCAGAGCTAGGTTTAAAGCACCAGGCCTTCAATTTAGTCTGCACAGAAGTATAAGCTTCTGGAGAAGGTAAAAGGGAGAAAGGAGAGGGACCTTGTACGCTCCAGAAATGCTAAGAGATGCCGTTAAAGTAGTGTGAATCATGGAAACTGGAAGGCTGGAAGGAAGCTCTGTGTCACATGTCCCACACCATCACTTCCTTTTAAGTCTATGAATGGGAGACAGTAGGTAGCAACGGTTTCCGGTAGGCAGCACTTCAAGAGGTGGAATTAAGGTCGAGTGAAAGGCAGGGAGGTGAAGAAGAAAGAACAAGGGCTTTAGCCGCATGGATAGTTGGGCTCAAATCCCCACACCTCCCATCCTTCACTTTGAGACTGTGGGTAAGTCAGTTCATGAGTCTGAGCCTTAGCTTCCCCAACTGTACACGTGGAACACCTACCCATTTCCTAGGATTGGTGTGGAAGTTAAAGCTACTTCAACTGCTTGATACCTAGAAGGTGCTCTGTAAATGTTAATATAAATGTTAGCTGGATCCTGGGATGGTTGAGTCTGGGGTTGAGTTTGGATTAGGTGATTGTCAGAGGCTCCAGCTTTGCTGTCGAAGTCTTGATTTTTATTAAAAAAAAAATTTTTTTTAAGTTTATTTATTTTGAGAGAGAGTGAGGAGGGAGGGCCAGAGAGAGAGGGAGAGAGAATCTCAAGCAGGCTCTGCACTGACAGCACAGAGTCTAACACGGGGCTTGAACTCATGAACCGTGAGATCATGATCTCAGCCGAAATCAAGGTTTCGGACACTTAACCTACTGAGCCACCTAGGTTCGCCTCAGGTCTTTCTTAGATGGCGTTTTAAGTGAAGCTAATACGTAAAGCAGTCAGGCAAGTGGGGAAGGGGTCTCAGAGCTCTGCCCTCTGTCTCTCACAGATCTTACTGTATCTCTGCTCTGGAGTCCCAGGGAATTCCTTTGATTGTATTTTGAAAAGCCCTCATTTTACAAAAGGAGAGCGGGGTCCGCGGGGTTAAATGACTGCTGCCTGTCGTGGTGCAGCTGGAGCAAAACCCCAGCCTTTTATCCACTCGTGGACTCCTGTCACTGCTCTGAGACTTTCCAAACTGACGGCTTGTGCGTCGCTCACTTGTTCGCCAGGTGTAGGGTGGAACACAGGACTGGGTGAGGTTGCCTGCTAGGTTGGAAGCACACTGAACTGTTGAAGAGTACAGTGCGGGGGGCTCGTGTCTCTGATGGCACATGTACAGGTGGTTTTGCAATGTCTCCTTGGTTTTGTGGCATTCTCCCCCACCCCCCCACCCCAGTGCACACGGACCTCTCCACCCCAGCACCTGATGACCTCCCACTGCCACATGCCTTTGAGTTTACTGCTGCGTAGAACTGTCTGTAGGGCATATGTAGCCTTCCTGTGGTGAGTTGATGCTGAGTCTGTGCTGTTAAGAGTCTGAGCAGCTTCTTGGCTGCTTTGAAAATTGCTCAGGCACTTCAGTATTAGGTCAGGGGCTTCAGCCCGGAGCCAGTGATTCAGGGTAAAGGCTCCTTGACGTTTTTGAAGCTAAGAATGTGTGTGTCGCAATCTGTTCTTCCACAAGACCTACTAGTTAGTAAAAGATGTAGAGCTTTCAGTCCTACACCTGGATAGACTCGGCTGTCCGTTGATAGGATACTGTGGTAAGAATGTATAAGGCCAGGACCTGCCACGTTGCAGGGTGAGCAGTGGGGAGAGTGGCAGGGGCAAGTTTGGGAACTGGGATTGGCCATTGTCTGCTCTGCGTGATGGATTTGCTTTCTCATCGCTGTTGGAGTCTGCTCGTGCCAGGGAATTCCCCTTTGAGAACCTCGAAGTCACCACCATGTACTGTGTAAACTTAAGGGGTTTGACATAACAGCCCCAAGTACTTAACAGGTGAAAACAGCCTAACAGGTTGGGCTGATCCACTGGTCGTAGACTGCTGCTAGGTAATCAAGTTTCAAAACGAGTTTGTTCTTTTATATTCTTTTTTTTTTTTTTTTTTTTAACGTTTATTTATTTTTGAGACAGAGAGAGACAGAGCATGAACAGGGGAGGGGCAGAGAGAGAGGGAGACACAGAATCGGAAGCAGGCTCCAGGCTCTGAGCCATCAGCTCAGGGCCCGACGCGGGGCTCGAACTCACAGACCGCGAGATCGTGACCTGAGCTGAAGTCGGACGCTTAACCGACTGAGCCACCCAGGCGCCCCTGTTCTTTTATATTCTAAGAGCCTTACGTGGCTCATAATATGGACACTAGAAGATGAGGCAAACATTTTCCCTCCAGCAGCCCCCCCCCCCATTGTTAACGTCTCTCATGCCCTCCGGATTCTAAGACCCTTCTTTCTCCCTGCCCCTTGCGTTTCTGACAGTGCGGGGTGCTTCACAATGTCAGAAGAAACTTGCCAGTTGGTTGTCTTGCTCTGTAATATTAGCATCTCAGGAATTGTTCTATAGGAAAGGTATGGGGCTAGGTGATCTCTCAGATTACTCCCAGCCTATCTTATCTCATCTGTCTTACCCTACAATGCCTTGCTTCAAAGCCACCTGTGAAGTCATCCTTGACTTTTTAATTAGTGGAAAGTTATTCCTAGAATTGTTTTGTAGCACTCCTGTGGCACGTATGACTTACTTATAGTAACTTGTTCAGGTTTCTCTTGAGTGGTCTAATGGGATTTTGAGGCTCCAAGGCAGAAATAGTGACTAACTCATTTTTGTATTATTCCCCAGCACCCAGCCATTGTATGACTGAAGGTAGATCTTTGAAAGTTACCAGTTCAATAACTAGATGAGTTGCCTGAGTCACGTTGACAAGTGATCCAGGACTGACCGTGATTTGAGGAACACCTGAAGTCAAGCATGGCAAGAGGACAAGGGACCAGTAAAGAACGTGGGAGATGAGCGAGGTGGAAGCAGCAGGGCTGTCCCTCAGGTTTATGGAGAGCAAACTTTGGCAGCTGGGACCAACCCTGGTCAGGTTGTGGCCTTCCTGTCCCATTTTCCCTGCAACTCTCAATTTTGTTGAAAAGTCTAAAGTGGAACTAAATCTCTTCCTAAACAGGCAAAGAGAGGTGAGGGGGAAGTATATTTCTAGTGACTTCTCTCTCAACTGACTTCTCTTCCCTTTCTCCCAATTAACCCTTCTGATGCTGACTTCAACAGTTTTGTTTTTTTGTTTTTTTGTTTTTTTTAAGTTTATTTATTTTGAGAGAGACCCAGGGAGCACCAGTGGGGAAGGGGCAGAGAGGAAGAGAGAGTATCCCAAGCAGGCTCCATACTGTCAGTGCAGAGCTTGACGCGGGGCTTGATCTCACGAACGAGGATATCGTGACCCGAGCCGAAATTAAGAGTTGGTTGCTTACGTGGATGGAACTGGAGAGTGTGATGCTAAGTGAAATAAGCCATACAGAGAAAGACACATACCATATGGTTTCACTCTTATGTGGATCCTGAGAAACTTAACAGAAACCCATGGGGGAGGGGAAGGAAAAAAAAAAAAAAGAGGTTAGAGTGGGAGAGAGCCAAAGCATAAGAGACTGTTTAAAACTGAGAACAAACTGAGGGTTGATGGGGGGTGGGAGGGAGGGGAGGGTGGGTGATGGGTATTGAGGAGGGCACCTTTTGGGATGAGGACTGGGTGTTGTATGGAAACCAATTTGACAATAAACTTCATATATTGAAGAAAAAAAAAAAAAAAAGAGTTGGTTGCTTAACTGACCGAGCCACCCAGGCACCCCTAATTAAAATTTTTTTTTTTTTTTTTTTTTTAATTTTAGAGAGCACAAACGTCAGTTGAGGAGAGGGAGAGAGGGAGAGAATGTTAAGCAGGTTCTATGCTCAGCACAGAGCCCAACATAGGGCTCAATCCCACCACCCTGGGACCATGACCTGAGCTGAAACCAAGGGTCACTCAACTGACCGAGCCACCCAGGTGCCCTTCCAGCAGTTAGTTTTAGCAGAGGGGCTATAGTGGCTGGCCCCTACTTTTTCTAATCCGGCCCCTTTTTTTCTGGTCTCTATCGGAGTTTCAAGCAGATGCTCATGCCTAGTATAGGGGTGTACGTGTACTGCTCTGAAGAGAATATTCTGGGATGGTCTCTGAGCTGCCATTTAAGTAGAAATCTGAATGAGGTGCCAGCCAAGAGTACTTGGAGAGAGGGAAGAGCTAGTACTAAGTTGAAGGTGATAAGAACTTGGGGTGTTTAGGAAATGCTAGAAGATAGGTTGGCTAAAGCCTAGTGAGCCAGAAGGAGGAATTGGCAGGAGCTCGATCATGCAAGGCCTTCTTGCCATTGTAGGTATTAGAGTCTGTCCTGGGCACAATGGGGAGCTGTAAGGGGGTTTTAAGCTGCTGAAGGCTTTAGTCTGGTGTCAGGTGGCAAAGGGAAGCAGAAAGACCGCCGCAGTAAGAGCCTGTTGCAGAAACCTAGGTAAGACGCGGTGGTGACAGATGACTTCACGACTGACAGGGCTTGCTGATGGATATGGTTTGAGGCCAAGGTGGTAAGGGGGAGAGGAACGGAGAGTGGCTTGTGTGTGGATGGTGAATGGTGGGAGAGGAAGAGGCTCGTGGAAAAATCAAGTCTTTTCTCATTTTTGTCTTGCCCATGAAACTAAAGAGCAGCTGGCAGATGGGCAGCTGAATGACAAGCCTGGCGTCCAGTGGGGAGGATTGGGCTGGAGCCAGGTGTTTAGGAGTTACTGTCTTATTGCAAACTCCGCGAAGATGGGAGGTGAGAACCGTGGCCACAGAAGATGCTTTGGTCTCTGACAGGAGGGTGACTTTCTCCCACCATGAAGAAGGCAAGAGAAGACAATACAGTTGCTGGTGGGTTCGTAGATTTGGCAGGGAGGTGAGGGTGAAGGAGCACGTGTCCAGTAGTTCAGTAAACACGGGTAATGCCATGATTGCTCAGGTCCGTACTCGTGCATTTAGGGTTTAACCAGATGCCCATTGTGTCACTTCATGTTCGTCACGTCAAGTGACTTAGGTGGGTACTGGGTACAACCAAGGGTGTTCATCAGGTCTGTGTGATGGAGGGAGACGGGCGTTCCGCTGAGAATATCTGCAAGGAAGTGGTTATAGTAATGGGACCCTTCACCCCTACAGATGGAGGCTGTCATCAGATGCACTTTGGTTTTTGTTCAGATTAGGCTTTCTGAAAGCGTCTCGCTGTCATCCTCAGGTCCAGGCTATAGGAAGGATCTGCAGCCGTGTAAATCCAGAAGTCAGTGTGTGAATATTGTGCAAATAGAGGATGCTTCCAGTGCCAGGGATGGCCCAGGCAGTATCAGAAGCTCAGCACTTAGAGACGCCAGGGATGTTAGAGTTCATATGGAACAGTCCAGCCTTCCAGTTGAAATATCCTCCTCCATAGCATCCTTGACAGCTTGTCTCTACTTGAACACTTTTTTTTTTTTTTAACGTTTTTTTAAAGTTTATTTTGAGAGATGTGTGCACACAAGTGGGGAGGGGCGGGGAGAGAGAGAGGGAGGGAGGGAGAATCCCGGGCAGGCTCCGCACTGTTAGCGTAGAGCCCGACGCGGGGCTCGAACTCCCAAACCGTGAGATCATGACCTGAGCCAAAATCATGAGTCGGACGCTCAACCGACTGAGCCCCCCAGGCACCCTTCTACTCGAACACTTTCCTTGATGGGGGAAGCTCAGTTGCTTTGAGAAGCAACACATGGTACTCTGCCCTTTTGTCCTAAGCAGCAGCTCATTTCTAGAACTGTGGCTGGAGCTTAGGTCTCCTGCATGCTAGCCCTTGCTCTTCAGGATGTTTCCTTTTCCTCGCAGCCCCTGGGTAAGGGGCACACACATGTGACTGAGAGCTGTCTTGTTTTCTCCAGTGAAATGGCTTTTTTTTTTTTTTTCAACCAGCTTTTCCAACCTGTTAAGAGTTTTTTAAAAAATCTTAACTCTGTAATATAGCAGTTATCCATCCCAGGGTTGTATTAGTTCCAATTTGTATAAACTGTCTTCTGTGTTTTCATTATCCCGAGGGATATGATGAGAGACTTTAATAAGATCCAGATGTTTGTCTGCAATAGTCATCTGGTTAACCCTATCAAAAAAGGAATTAAAGTTGTCTGAGTGGAACTTATTTTGGGTGCACTCACGTGGGCACCTAGTGTCATCATGTTTTAGGTAACCGGTCACACAACACGCTCTGAATTTTAACTATTGTTAACACTTGTCTGACTTGTGAAAATTGGAACTTTTGCTGAGCTCGTCTCTGGCAACCGTCTGTAATATTTTCTCAGAGATTATTGTAATTTATTTAAAATTTGTTTTCATGTTTATTTTTGAGAGAGAAAGAGAGCAGGAGTCGGGGATGGGCAGAGAGCGAGGGAGACACAGAATCCAAAGCAGGCTCCAGGTTCTGAGCAGTCAGCACAGAGCCTGATGCGGGGCCCGAACTCACCATGAGATCGTGACCTGAACTGAAATCAGATGCTTAACCAACTGAGCCACCCAGGCACCCTTATTATAAAAATTTTTAATGTTTATTATATTGAGGGGCGCCTGGGTGGCTCAGTTGGTTAAGTGTCTGACTTTGGCTCAGGTCATGATCTCACAGTTCGTGAGTTCGAGCCCCATGTCGGTCTCTGTGCTGACGACTCAAAGCCTGGAGCCTGCCGTGGAATGTCTCCCTCTCTCTCTGTCCTTCCCCTGCTTGTACTCTGTCTCTCTCTGTCTCTCAAAAATGAATAAATGTTAAAAAGATTAAAAAAAAAATTAAACATTAAAAAAATTATATTGAGACATCACATGCAAGCGGGGGTGGGGGGGCAGTGCGAGAGAGTGACAGAGAGAATCCCCTTTTAATTTTTTTAAAAAGGATTTATGTAATCTCTACACCAAACGTGGGGCTCAAACTCTACCAACTGAGCCAGCCAGGCACCCCTCAAAGATTATTGACAGTTTTCAAAATTTTCACCATAATTTCTCTGAGCCAGATCCCTTGAATTAATTCAAAGGGGCTCAGATCTGATCAACCGATGGGTCAGATTCATATCCTAAGTTGATGGTGGCTCAGCTCTTCTTCCCTTTCTGAAGATCGTCTGTGTTATTCACCTGTAGACCTTAACTTCTTTGAGGGGTGTTTGGCTGGCATGCGGGGCAGCGGCCCAGTCTTTGGAGCACTGTAGTTCAGTGGTCAGGAGCATGGCTGGATTCAGACAGGTCTAGGTTGTAGAAGATTGCACCTCAGCCACTAATTAGCGGTATGACTTGGCAACTTCTGTATCCTTGCCAAGCATTAGTTTCCTTCGTAAAATGAATGTCTCAGTTGAGGATTAAATGAAGCCTTTAATGAGACGCCAGGCCCTTGGTAACCAGCTCTTCCATATGGCCATTATGATTCTCTTAAGAGTTTGCTGGGTGGGGGTGGTGAGCACACACACTAGGAAACCTAGAAAATAACTTTTTTGGTTGGCCTCCTAGGGCAAGGCAGAAGAGCTGGGTACAGACAACCTGGCCCCAGATCCCTCTCTATTTCAGAAGGTGATGCTGGACACTCCTCGAAGACCAGAACGGGTATCTCAACCTTTGGCCTAGTGAGAACAAGAGAGAACATCTTCCTTTGTGTCTAGACAAGACCTAGCTGAATTATAGATGGTGGCAGATGTCTTAGGCAGACAGTATAGTATATATAGAATGAAAGAGGAGATGCCTGGCTCTTTCCTGACTTGTGGACCTGTGATGTGGTGACTTGAGGCCTCCAAGGTCCTCCAAGCTGCCATCTGGACAAGAGATAGAGCAGGGTGTGGGGCTCGGGGAGAAGGCCATACGGTGGGATGAGAGTGGCATTCTTAGAAAAGCGGGGCAAAGTCCTGTTCCCCTGCATATAAGGCCACAAGGCCTTGGAGATTTCCTCAACCTGCCCCCCCTCTTCGCCCCCAATCCTCGCTCGGAGCTGTGGCTACCCTGAGAGCTTATCTGTTTACTGCTTGGGGCTGGGGTGAGGGCAGGAGGGCAGGTAACTAGAGCTGAGATCTCTCCACTGTCATTCCTGGGCTGGGGCTGCACTCGGCAGGTGGTGGTGCCAGGAACACTGGTGAGTGTGTTGAACTTCCATGGCCTGAGGCCCTGACCTCGGTGGTCAGATTAGGCCAGCATCTAGGTGGTCAGATAGGGCCAGGATCTCGGCGAGGCTGTGTCCTCTTGCAGAACAACGACTCTGCGAATGTTAGCTGGTTGAGTGACCAAGGGCATGTTTAGGGGCAGGAGAAGGCAGAGTAGCTCCTGGGCTGTGTGGGGAATAAGTGGGGGTGAGGGTGGGTATGGAGAGGGAGTAAAGAAGGGGCGCCGGGGATTGAAAAGGCCATCTTCCCTGATTGCTTTTCATCCTAGTAGGGAGAAGGGAATGAGAAGTGGCTGGGGTGGGGGATCAGGGTGCTGGGGTCTCAGGCTGTGACGGCTCTTGCCAGAAGCCTCGGTAGCACGTAAATTTGTGGGAGATGGAGGCAGGTGTCCTTAAGATCATGTTGGGGCACGTGGCAAACGGTGAGACCCCTGAATGGTGCCTTTATTTTTCTCCCCCTAGCATGCCCACGCTTCCCCAGAGTCCTGGGTGAAGGAGTGAGGCACGAAGATCGATGCATCCACGAGTGCCTGGGGCTGGTGTGGCCGCTTCCTCACAGTGGCCATGGCCACGGTGGTGGCATCGGCCTTCCTTGGGAATCCGGCGGCAGCATGCCCAGCACCACGCACCCGTCCAGCCGCCGGCAGTGTTGTGGACTGCGGGGGCCTCTACCCTCTGAGGCTCCGTCCCAGGCTCCCTGGCAGAGTGGGTGTCGTAGCTGCGCCACGATGATCTGAGTCGCCTGCCAGGAGGCTCCTTCCAGAGCCTGTGGTGACCGGGTGCTGCTGTTTCTCACAGCGTCCTGTGGGATCCAGCTGCTGGAGCCCTGGGGCACCTGGGTTTCCTGGAGCGGCTGCGCCTCAGCCACAACCAGCTGGCCTGCCTGCCCCTGGACTTCTTTGCCAGCCTGGGCTTTGTACGCCGCCTGGACTGCTCTCACAACCTGCTTGTCACCCGGGACCCCTGCAGCCTGTGGGGCCTGGGGCACCTAGAGCAGTTGGACCTGAGTCACGACTGGCTGACCAAGCTGGGCACAGCCGGGCTCGGGGGCTTCTTCTGTCTACACTGACTCTTGCAGGCTGGGAACTGCTGTCTGGGGCCTGGCCACCATGCCAGGCCTGGAGGTCCTCTCTCTGACTGGGGATGACATCAGTGAGCTAGAGACTGAGGCCTTTGTGGCCTTGTTGGTGCTGGGCGTCCCCTCTCATAGGTGACTGGCTGTAGCACTTTGGTTTCAAGGTGACAGCGGACATCTGGATGGTGGGCACGCAGCTGCTGCTGGCCAAAAACCAGGTTGCACGACTGACCTGCAGTGGGCCTTTGGGAAGCTTGGTCCACCTGTGGTACTTTTATGGGCGGCCGACCTTGGCAACCTGACACATGCCGGCCCTCGGCAGTCAGGGGTGGTGCCGAACAGCGCGGAGGCCCGGCTCTGCCTGGCTGAGACGACTACCACGCTGGGTATCCTGGGCACCATGCTGGCCACTGTGGCTCCGGTCGTGGCAGAGCGCAAGTGCAGGCAGGGCTTCAGAGGAGCTGGGGGGTGGGAGAGCCCTCTGGAGAGGTGGGGGAGGGGCGCTGCAGAGAGAAGTGGAGGCAGCTGGAGGAGGGAGAGCGGATAGAGATGGGGAAGGGTTGTTCTTCAGAAGTCTTTACAGCTCAGTTGTCACCCCAGGCAGGAGTGGGAGGAGTGGGGGGCAGGGGGACAAATGGCTGTGTTCCTCTCCCAGAGCCTCTGACCCGCCCATCCATCTATTCTCTGACCTAGCACAATGTCAGCATCTTTCTCAACCCGAGAAAGAAGGATTTGGCCCTTAGTGCTTCTCAACAACCCTCTGGGGACTAGGGCAGTAAAAGGTGGAGACAAGACCAGAGGGAACTGGGGGTGGGCTGGGAACCAAGGGAAGCTTGGTTAATCCTGGTCTCCTGCCCCTCCCCACACATGTCCTTGGCCTCTGTTGTTGCTAAAGTCATGAGGATGGTGGGATGGGGTAGGGGTACTGCTCCCATGGGCAACACCCCAGTCCGTTCCGGTTGTCCTCAACACCTTAGCTCCTTTCCAAGGGCTGTTCATCTTGTCACATTTAACTCAAGGATGGAGCCTGGGAAAAACAAAACAAAAACAATTGAAAACTTGATTCTATGCTATGTGCCTGTGGAAAACTTAACGTCATGTGTTTGTCACTGGCACGTGGGCAGAGATAGACAAAATGGCCTTTAATCCAGGCCTTTTCTCATTCCCTTTGCCTGGAGATTCCTTTCCCCCACCCCCAATCCCAGCATGCACATACACAATCCTGTTCCCTAGTTTTTTTTTGTTTTGTTTTGTTTTGTTTTGCATGAATATATCTATCCCTCCATCACATTTCTGTTATACCCACTGTTTATCCCAGTGACTTTGTAAAAAATGTGAGAGATGTTTTGTCAGCTTTCACTGGCTGATCGGGAATTTTTAATTCACATTGTCAGAAATACTGTTTGGACACGAGGCCCCTCTCCCGACCCCAGGGAACTGGAAACAATCAGACCTGAATTAAACAGTCTAGTGGGAGTGCTTGTAGAGTCTTAACTTCAATATGGGAAGAAGAATTTGTGTTGCAGGGTGGTAGGAGGGTGCAGAGAGATGAGTGGGGTGGCTTTGTGGTGGCAATCCTGGAGGGCCGGGAACTTTTGTCCACTTATTCAACAAATAATCACTGAGTACGATGAATGAGACGTAGTGGCGACATCCTTTGTTCTTGTATCTATTTAGCACATGTTTCCTGAATGCATCTTACACTAGGCTGTGAGCAGAAACCTTGCCCTAATGAAACTCACAATCTAGGGGCGCCTGGGTGGCTCAGTCGGTTAAGCGTCCGACTTCGGCTCAGGTCATGATCTCACGGTCTGTGAGTTCGAGCCCCGCATCGGGCTCTGTGCTGACCGCTCAGAGCCTGGAGCCTGTTTCAGATTCTGTGTCTCCCTCTCTCTCTGCCCCTCCCCTGTTCACACTCTGTCTCTCTCTGTCTCAAAAATAAATAAACGTTAAAAAAAGAAACTCACAATCTATTGTTAATCTGGTCATTAGCAAAGAATCCCAAATATATAATTAACAATGTGCTAAGGGATTCAAAAGAAGGGTACCCGATAGTTATGAAAACATAGAGGAGCTGAGAATAAACAAGGAGGCCAAAGGAGAAGCCAGGAGGCCAGTTGGAAGCCTGCTGCAGTCAAACCAACAAAAGATGGTAGTTTGGGCTAGAGCAGGAGCATTGGAGCTAGAGAGAATACACTGATTTAAGATGTCCCATATATCCACATCAGATTTTATTCCTCTCAGGGGACAGAGGGAAAGCCAGACTTGTCTACAAGTGACCTAGCCAAGGGAACACCTTACTCTGAAATTAAACAAAAGTAGAGAGATTTTGTGTGTGTGTGTTGCACCCTACTATGAGCTAGTACCCACACTGCCACATGTACACATCAGAACAACCCTGAGGTAGGTGTCCTCTCCATTTTAGAGATGGGTCTTGGAAAGTGTAGGTGATATACTCAAAGTCAAAGAGTTGGGAGTTAGCATTGAGCCCAGGTCTAGCATCAGTCAAAGACTAGTTCGCTTCATTACATCAAGTTATTGCCCATGGTTCTGATAAGGAACCTTCCTCTAGTCTAGTTTTCAATTTTGCAGCCACACAACGGATCCTTTAGTCTCCATGAGCGGCGATTAAGGCCGAACTCCCAGTTGGAACACCTCCTTCGGTCCGGAACTAGAAAGCGAGAGCGTTGTTTCCCGTCGGAAGGGAAAGATGCTACCCCCTCACCCTCCTCCGCTCCTCGGGACCCGGAAGCTGCGTGTCGCATCCCGGCGCCGGCCTCCCCGTCGGGAGTGACGCCGCAGCGGACTGCCCTTCTCCAAGATGGCGTCGAAGATGGGTTCGCGACGGTGGATGCTGCAGCTGATCATGCAGCTGGGTTCGGTGTTGCTCACACGCTGCCCCTTCTGGGGCTGCTTCAGCCAGCTCATGCTGTACGCTGAAAGAGCCGAGGCGCGCCGGTGAGCGGGCCCACGCGGCCGCCGAACGCGGTGGGGGGCGGTACGGCCCGCCCCAGGAACGGGGGTGCGGTGAGGTGGGGAAGAAGTTGGGACCCTTGGGCTGGGGAGGGATTGGGACCTTAGACTTGTTAAGGGCTCTGGTCTGGGGCAAGGTGGGCATCGGGCGTAGTGCCGGGGTCCTGGCCGTGAGAAGGGTCTCCGGTTTGGGGGAGCTTGGAGCTTGTGGGAACTCAAGGGGTCTCAAGGCTCTTCTCCCGCTTCATCCTGTCCCCGTTGCTTCTTTTCCTCTCCGGCTCGCAGGAAGCCCGACATCCCAGTGCCCTACTTGTACTTCGACTTGGGGGCGGCCGTACTGTGCGCCAGCTTCATGTCCTTTGGAGTGAAGCGGCGTTGGTTCGCGCTGGGGGCCGCACTCCAGCTGGCCATTAGCACCTACGCCGCCTACATCGGGGGCTACGTCCACTACGGGGACTGGCTGAAGGTGAGCACCTCGGCCTAAGGGGAGATGGGGATAGGGAGCCAGAGGCCGGTGCCCCCGGGGCAGTTGGGTAATGCATGGTGCCAGCTAGGTGCACAGTGTGAAGCCTGGGAAGGCAGAACCCCCGGGCTTGTGGACATTATTACAGACTGGAAGAATGAAAGGAACTTAGGGACCACGCAGGACTGCCTTTCAGAGTGTGAAAACCGAGGTGGGAAGATGAGAAACAGATTTTCCCAGGGTCACATCACAGATAGCATTGCAGGTGAGACCAGAACCCAGGTCACCTAGTTCCCAGAACCCTTTAAAGCATTAGTTTAGTAATTTCAGACTATAGGGCAAAAGGGACCTTGGAGAGTAACCGGTTGCAACCATCTGATTTTTATGAAATCTAATTAATCTTCGTGCAGCATTTAAACCTTAAAACGCCAGAATGCAGCCTTGGAGATAAGCCTGGACAAAGGCACTACCCACCCTCAAGGAATGCACTGTCAATCCAGTAGAGGAGGCAGAAGTGTGAACAGGATAGTGAGACCAATGGTTTTCTTAATGGCACAGACTCTGCACTATATAGGAGAAGGAACATTGGGATTCGAGTCTGCACACCTGCGAGTAGAGATGGATGGGGCAACCCTTGGCATCTGGATTCTGCCACCTTCTGTAGGACCTTGGCCAATTTTACGAACCCTGCCAGGCCTCAGTTTCCACTCTGATTAAAAGAGTTATCCTTGTCTGCTGCACCTGCCCACCACACTTGGAATTGGTGAAAGGGTTTATCAGATGGAATGGGGTGTATAGAGATGGGCAGTTCGGTGCTCTGGACAGCCGGGAGAAATGTGGTGGCTGCAGTTTCTGACTGGGTCCCCTCACCTCGGCCTAGGTCCGTATGTACTCGCGGACGGTTGCTATCATCGGCGGCTTTCTCGTGCTGGCCAGCGGCGCTGGGGAGCTGTACCGCCGGAAGCCCCGCAGCCGCTCCCTCCAGTCCACCGGCCAGGTGTTCCTGGGCATCTACCTCATCTGCGTGGTAGGTCGGGGGACCGCTGGCTGGAAGCGCTTGCCTGGGCGTGAGGTTTGAGCCCATGCCTGGCAGAGCCCAGGGACGTGGGCATGTAGTTCCCGATGGTCTGCCTCCTGGGAATTACCCCGGTCAGCTTCTGGGCCTCGGCTTCCAGGGCCTGAGACCTGGCTGAGAGTCCCTTCTTCCAACATCGTTGCACTGGGGAGAGAAGACATTGGCTTGACCTGTCAGTCCCAAGCCCGAGAGTCAGGAGAGTGAGATGGACCGGTCCTCTCGTGGATTCAGCCCCCAGAGGGCTGGGAGAGGGGGCCAAGGAGAGGTTTGGTGGGGTCCAGGCCCCAGATGGGGCTCTGCCACTCAGAGTTGATGGAGGTTGACTAGGGTGGCCAGTTATGGTACCAGTGGAGGACCTAGGGGCGGGCCAGTGTGGATGGGGACCTGGACAGGCTCCGGGTCGCTTGGCCCCATCTCAGTTACTGGGCACCATATTCCACACGCAGCGCTGTGTATTCAGAGGTGAGAGCCCCAGTCTGGCTGTGGAGACACACTTCCGTCCTCCTGAGCGGCCCCCCCTCCAGGGTGAGGAGAGACAGGCCCTAACCTCGTGAGCTCCCGCGTCTGTGAGGGAGACGCAGGTCCTACTTTTCAGAGAGCCCCAAGTCCGAGATGGGAGCCAGAAGCCCAGCTTGCAGAGGCTGACTTTCAGGTGCCATCTCAGGGCCAGCACTCCCCAGACAGGCTCCCCCGCCCGTTGGAGAGACTTAGCAGATGTGTGTCCCTAGGCCTACTCACTGCAGCACAGCAAGGAGGACCGGCTGGCGTATCTGAACCATCTCCCGGGAGGGGAGCTGATGATCCAGCTGTTCTTTGTGCTCTACGGCGTCCTGGCGCTGGCCTTCCTGTCGGGCTACTACGTGACGCTGGCCGCCCAGATCCTGGCTGTCCTGCTACCCCCAGTCATGCTGCTCATTGACGGCAACGTTGCCTACTGGCACAACACACGGCGCGTTGAGTTCTGGAACCAGATGAAGCTCCTTGGAGAGAGCGTGGGCATCTTCGGGGCCGCTGTCATCCTGGCCACCGATGGCTGAGTTGCACGACAAGAGGCTGAGACGGGTGCAGGGAGCCACTGAGGGCCACCCTGCCTTCCTCCTTGCTGGCCCAGTTGTTTCTTTATGCTTTCTGCTCTGTTGGTTTGGTTCTTTGCTATGTGTGTATGTGTCGGTAAGACGCAGGTCTCTTCCCCAGTGCCTGGGCTCAGCCCTTGGGCGTGGGAGCCCTGAGGATGATGCCTTACGGGGTTGTTTTTTCCTGTTCGTTAGGAGGAGAGCTGAGGCCGACTGCTCCCTGGGTCTGCTGTCCCAGAGAAGGGAGTAAGGCAGGGCTCGGGTGGGGGTACTGAGAGTGGGAGACAGAGGAAGGAAGACTGCTCACGAACCGGAAGTGAGCAAATGTGAAAAATTCCTTTTCGAACCTGGCAAGAGCAGCTGGGCTCTACAGTGCTTTTTTGGAGGCTGAGAGTGCATATATGTGTGTTGATGTGTGGATCGGGCCGGGAGATGCTGAGGGGCGGGGCACCACAGGAGTCACGTGAGTTCTCAGGGTATGCCAGGGGCAGAAACCGCACTAGCTGTCCCCACCTTGAAAGCAGAGCAGGCCCCAGTCTGGGGTGTGCAGGGGTAGGGCGGGCATCGGCCAACTTCCCGCCTCCTGCCTTCTGTTTCCAGCCGTATGGTTGGCCTGGTTGGGGTGAGTGCCCTCCCAAACACCAGACCACACAGTCCTCCAAAAATAAACATTTTATATAGATGTTTGGCTTTGCTTCTCCGCTCTCCCCACAGGGCACTTTGCCATTGGCTGGGATTGATCTTGGGTTTCTTGAAAGACCACATCTGGTTAAGCCCCACTTTAGTCCTCCCGTGATCTCTGCCCTGTTCTGAGAGTTCCCACAATCCTTGGCTGTCTGGTCAAGACCCTCCCTGTGGTCTGCTTTTGACCCATACCCTCGGTCCCTGTGTTGTAGGTTGTCTTGTCCTCCCCTTTTCAGTCCTCCTGCTTTCTTTTGAAGAATTCTTGGAGGGCAACGAGAGGGGGAGAGCTAATGTTAAGGTTCCCCTACGAGGGTTTGACATCTTACAGATGAGGAAATGGAAGCTCCAAGAAGGTAAGCTTGCTTCCAATCGCAGAGCTGGATTCTAGGTCAGGCCTGTCTGATGCCCGTGCATAGCCGTGCCCCCCACGCCACCCCTCTCCCGAGGGAAGTCAGAGGCTGCTCTGGGGGTTTGGTTCTGTCGTGGCCCCTGCTGTGCCGTGGTGGTCTTTCCCCTACTTGTCCATGCACTTCCTGATTGAAAGTAGCCTGGCGGCCAGCCTGGGGCCTGGTGCACTGTGGGGGCCAAAAATGCGGAATGAAACCTCTGACTTTGGGCTCCGGGAGGCTGAGGTGTTCCCCTCCCACAGATGCAGACAGCCTCCAGTGGGGCCTAGGGGAAAACATGCAAGTCTGTGCTTGGCTCAGAGCCTGGCTTGGAGAGACAGCTGCGGCTGCTGTCGGTCTGGTCTGTGGGGTGGAGGATGCTTCCTAACTCCAGAGTAAGGGAGCCCCTCGGGGGGCTGCTGACACCCAGCTGAGGGAGACGGTGGCAGCATTGATCTTGGGGGCACTCCATCTCATTGAGCTCTCCTCTTCCCCTGGTTCCCCGGCCCTCGGGATCTTGCTCTCAGAGGGTCACTGCTCATTTCTTTTCAAGTGTGTTTTACTTCACTCTCAAGACAAGTGTTTGTGTTTTAATCGAGGCCTCCTGGAAAGTTGTAAGACCCAAAAGAATTAAAATAAGTGGTGGAATATCAAGCAAATGAGGGTAATATTGTGGGCAAGGGAGCCTCAAAACAGCACAGAGGCCAGAAGACTGGCCCACCTATAAGATTAGCCCTGAGTGGAGCCCTGGAAGGCAAGCCCCCCACTCCCCCCCCCACCCCCAAGATCTCTAGACTGAAAATTGAAGGCTGTCTGGTTCTAGCTTTGGAGCCAGTGGGGGGGGGTGGTCTTGGGCACACCCTTCTTCCTGTGCTTGTCCCCACTTGGGTGCCCCCCTCTGGGCAGAGTAGAGTAGGGGCTGCTTCCTCCTCTGCAGATCCTTAGCCAACAAGCCTGGTCCAGCCTGCGGCTGCCTGGGGTCACCTCCAGCAGGCATGGCTTTTGGTTCACCCTGGTTATCCCAGGGCCTGCGGGGCTGGTGGTGAGGGTCAGCTGCCTGGGTCAGAAGCCGGCTTGCAGAAGGAGTCGGGCAGCCCCTTGGCATGGTTGACCAGCTCATAAGAGTCCCGGATGTCAGCCAGGCCAAACCAGAAGAAGATCCACTGCTTGTTGGAGAAGCTGCCATCACTGTGTTTGAAGTACCTGATTGGGGGGGGGGGGGGGGGGGGAAGGGGGGGGAGGAAGGATCTTTTAGGGCAAGGCCAGAGCTCACTACTCACTGGTTATTTTGAGGACCTACTACATGCTAGACACCCTGCTATTATCTGAGCCTGAGGGCGGGGCTCTATCCCACGATCATGACCCGAGCCAAAACCAAGAGTCAGACGCTCAACCCTCAACTGACTGAGCCCCCCAGGCGCCCCCCAGGGGTGGGGTTCTTGTTCACCTCTTGGTGCCCACAGACCCCGGTGAAGGGATAGTTGCAGAAGGAAAAAGAGAGAGGAGAAAATGCTCCGCTGGAGATGCAGTGGGCCTGGGGTCAGAGCTTGGCAAATGGACCTAGAATGAAGCCTGGAGGGTCAGGATTTCTCAAGACTCCGGGAGAGTCGGGGAGTGTCTTCAAGGAATCCACTGCAGCGGGGCAGAGCGGGGTTAAGTGTGCTCTGCTCGAGGGGGAAATCTCAGGCTCCGTGTGTGGTCTGCTCCCTTGGGGAATGTCGGGCCTCACAGAATGGGGCCTTTTCCTTGGGGGAAGCCCGGCCTTCTGGGGCGTGTCTGTGGAGGGCGGGGGGGTGGGGCGGCCCGGAGGCGGGAGGGGCGGGACCTACCAGGGATTGATGGGGTTGGTGACCCGGGAGCGCCAGAAAAGCGTCTGCAGGTCCCGCCGCAGGCACTCCCACAACATCTGCCCGGAGCCTTGGCCCTGGCGGCTGGAGCTCACCACAAACTTGTCTAGATAGGGGGTGCCCCCCAGTACGGGCTCCGAGGTCAGAATGGCGGCCGCGTTGTACCTGGCGCAGCAGGGGAGAGGCAGGCTGGGACCTCCCTTCGGCCCCAAGCTGCCCAGCTCTGTCCCTCGCCCTCTGGGGCTCGCAGGCTCACCCCTCAGAGAGGTAGACAGAGTGCAGCCGCGGGCGCAACGAGGCCAAGTAGTCGTCCCGGAGCTTCTTGCCGAAGCTGGCGTTGACCAGGTTCACTAGGCGGCCCTGGTCCAGGCTGTCCAGGCTGCGCACTCGCAGCATCCGCTCGGCGTTCTTGAACAGGGTCCCGGACCCTGGGGGTGGGATGGAGGAGGAGGTGTTAGTTTCGCCCAAGAGCCAGGTCCCATCCGCTCTTGCATTTGCGCGTCCTGGCGGGGGTTCCAGGTAGGACAGGGGCTCGTGGGACAGTGACCCTCTTTGGAAGACCTCCACAATGAAATGCGTTCTGCGGACTGCATAGATACGTCGGTGATTTTCACACTGGGAGATGCTTTTCCCTGGCAGTTTGTCCCTCAACGTCCGTCCATCGCCTGTGGTCCCACTGACTTCCCCTAGGCCCGCCTACCTCGCGAAACCCGGTCTCCAGCCCCTGGTCTCCCCACCCCTCCTCCAGTTCCCGCCCCAGGTTCCTAGCCTGGTCCGTCCCACTTGGCGCGGGCGTCTATCCAGTCCCGCCCACCTGCTCTGCGCTCACCTCCCCCAGGTGCAGCCAGAGCGGAGAGCTTGTGGGGTGGCGGCCCCCTGCGGCTTCCTGACTGGCAGAAAGCCACCTCCCCTGCTCACTCCTGGGACCCAGCCCCCCTTCCCCCCCCCACCCCTCCGAGGCGAGGCCCTCACCCTTGTTGCTGAAGAGCTCGGTGAGTAGTGTGCTGGCGGCGGTGATGACGGCAGAGGAGTGGTGCGGCAGGCGGCTGAGCACGTCCACGATGAGCCGCATCTGCTGCCGTTCTTTGGTGCTCACCCACTCAGCGTTGGTCACCAGGTCCAGATCAGCGGGCAGGTTCACGTTACTCAGGACCTGCGTCCGGGGCCAGGGGGGGTGAGCCTCTGGCCCGTAGGCGGCCACAACTGTGCTCCTGCCCCACAGACCCTTCCTCACTGACCCCTTTACCCTCCCTTCCTCTCGGAGTCCTAGGCTGGGGAGGGCTCAGATTTGAGCAGCACTCCACTCCCGACCCACCCGGCTGGAGAATGACTCTGGGGCCCGTCTGGGAGGCGAGCAGGGAGCACAAGAGGGGTTCGGCCAGGCCCAGAATCGCGAGAATGGGGCCGGTAAAGAGGGGACACACCTTTTGACTGCTGTCGCGCAGGCCGCCTGTGGTATTGAGGAAGATGATTTTGGTGGGCTGGAGCGCCTTGGCTAGAGCCGCGGTCACCTCCAGCGAGTCGAGGAGCACGGAGCGCCGTGCGGTCGTCTCCCCGATGGGGCACAGGATGGGGATGCTGCCCGATTCCAGGCACCACTGTAGCAGGTCGGTCTCCACCGAGACGATGCCGCCATAGCTGTGGGCCAGACGTGGTGCTCAAGAAGGCTCCCACCAGGCCGGCTGGGCTGGCAGGGGCGGGCGGGCGGGGTAGCGAGGTCTAAATACGCCGGGCAGGGAAGACCCGCACTAACCTGGCATGTGGGGCTGGCTCAGCCGCGCTCAGCACCGACCCGCCACCAAAAAAAGGCACGGCAGTGGCAGCGTTGTGCCGCAGCTCATCCACCAGCACCTTGCAGTTCTGGGCAAGCTGTGCCTTGGCCTCCCAGAAGGAGAGGCAGCCAGAGGGCGCCGTGGGAGCCGGCAGCCCGAGGACGACTAGCGGCTTCATGTCCATGCGCTGCAGGAATGCCAGGGCGAAGGCCAGACTGGTTACCGCCCGTCGGCACTTGAGGACCTCCTCGTCCACCTGCGGAAGAGTGAGCGTTCAGGAGCGGCGACATTGGCCCCGACTCCTGCCGAACCTGCTCACTCCAGCAGCAGGGGCCCCGTGGTGCCCCTTCCCTGCCCAGGAGCAGTCAGGTCCCATTTCTGGCCAACGGCGAGCACCTGCTCCGCCCTTTGCCCTGTTGGGTCTTGCCATCCTCTTATCTCACACTGGTGTTCCTCCCTCTGTGCCTCCCTGCGACCTTGGACTCTAGGACTCCTTGGGGGGAGGGGTAACCCAGGCGGCTCCCGTCCAGGTTCCCCACTTGCCATCTGAACCCCTAACTGCGCCCGCGGCGAAGGGGAGTTCTCCAGGGCATCACACTTGGCGGATCAGGGGCCTCAGGCTCCTCACCCGGGGCCGGGCGTGAGACTGCTGGAGGAGCGCGCAGCCTCACCCAGTCCGCGGGGCACTTGTCCGGGCTCCGTCGCGCCCCTTCCCGCTTCCGCTGCGCAGAGTCTGCGGTCGGTCCCGCCCTGCCTGGTGACACGTTGCCGCACAACCCCGATCCCCTCGCTGTGACACGGCCGGCGCCGGGCTCCGCTCACCTCGATGACCGCGAAGGGCCTGTCCGCGGAGTGGTAGCAGGTCTGGAACTGCGTGAGCCAGTGGCGCGCCTCCCCGGGGCTGGCCCCGCACTGGTTCAGGAAGGCCTGGATGTCCCGCTGCACCAGCGAGCGGCCGGCCTCGCGCCCGGGGGGCTCGGGGGGCAGCGGGGGCGCGGGGGGCGGTGTCCACTCAGGCTCCTCCGCTGCAGGCGAGTGGGTGTCGTCCCCGGCCGCTTCTCGCGCGGGCTGGGCGGGCGCCCAGGCGGTGCTGAGCCGGCGCCCCGGGCTGGTGCCCCTGGCCGCCCGCCGTCGCGCGCTGCCACTCAGCCTCCGGGCGCCCCCGGTGCCTCGGGGACCGCGCAGCCTTCCGCCCATAGAGGTGGCTCGCAGGGCCCAGGCCACCCGCGCCGTCGCCATGACAACGAGAACGACTGGCCCCCCACCCCCACCCCCAACGAGTGCGCTTCTGTCCGCAGCTCCCGGCTCTGGGGGGCTCTTAACCTGCTACAAGGAGGGGCTGGACCAGCCGGGGCGGGGCGCAGACTGGGGGCGCAGAGTAGTCTCTGGGTGCGTTTGAAGAGGGTCAGGCCATGGGTCAGGGGGCGGGGCCAACAGAAACCCCCGCCCCCGCGGGGGACGGAACCCACTAGTGCGGGTCACGAGGCAGAGATAAACCGTGGTGGGGCGTCTTTAATCTGTTGCCAAGGCCGGTTCCAGGAAGGGCTCGGGGGACCCTGACTGGCTTTGGCAGTCTGCGGGGTTCTGGATGATTAAAGGGGAGTCCGATGAGGGCAGGAGGGGAGAGCAAAGTGGCAGTTACCGTGGGACTGAGGAAGGAGACCTGAAGGAGAGGTGGGGAAGAGTGGAAGGAGAGTGGGGGGAGTGCCAGCTCTCTGCTGGAGGTCGGGTGTGCCTCTGTCCTGTCCTCTGAGTTCAAAGAAGATCAGGAATTATGGGATTACCAGGGTATGCCAAGCTCCAGACGTTGGGTACCACTTTGAAGAATTTTGTCATATCCTCAGATCACCCCTTATTTTTTTAAAATTTTAAAAAAACGTTTATTTTTGAGAGAGAGCAGGGAAGGGGCAGAGAGAGGGGGACAGAGGACCCGAAGTGCCCCCTCCCACCCAAAGTCCCAGGCTCAACCGACTCAGCCAGCCCTATTTTTTTTTTTTTTTTTTTTTACCTTGTTTGAAACTAGCCCATGGGTTATATACCAGACCATAAGCACTGTGAGGCCAGCTTCAGTGTTTCTCTTCCTCCTCTTATGATCACCAAAACCAGTGTTCAGATTTGATGGGAAAGGGAACCGGAGGGTAAATCATCCTTATTAGTAATACAGTTTTTATCTATCTATCTATCTACCTATCTATCTATCCATCTATCTAAAAGTTTATTTATTTATTTTGAAAGGGGGTGTCGGAGAGAGAGAGAATCCTAAGCAGGCTCTACATTGCCAGCGTGGATCTCTACTTGGGGCTGGAACCCCTGAACCCACGAGATCATGACCTGAGCCAAAACCAAGAGTCCAATGCTTCACTGAGCCACCCAGGCACCCCTAGTATTAAAGTTTTCAAGTTTAAAATTTATCCCTATGGAAATTGTAACTAGAAGGCCAGTATCACTTGCTCTAAACAGAAGAAAGCCTTAAGAATAAAGCCAGAATAAAATATTAAATTCTAGCTGGATAGTGTTTCCTGCTCTGCTGGTAACACAGAAGGCTGGCAGGTGCCCAATGTCAGAGGTCCCCTGGGCCCCCGAGAGACCTTCTCCTGGGTCAAAAAACAGCCAACACATGTAGAATGGCAGGCACTGGGCAAAGCACTTCATATGTAGTCCTCACAATGACTCCAGGATTGGTATTATTATAATGCCCATTTTACAGATGAGGAAATCAAGGCACAGAAATATGTGAGGGTCAAGGTCATTCAGCTCATTACCAGTGCAGCTGCTCTTTCAAACAAAGCAGGTCTGCTCCAGATCCATGCTCTTAAGAGTTGAAAAGGACAGCGACAACTTTCACAGAATATGATTCATTGTTACTTGATATTGTATCCACCCGCTGCCCGAGAAAGCTCGGGGTACACTATCAGTTGGACACATCCTGCATTCAGGTACACTGGGAGTCCCACTCTCTGCTGTTGTAGAGTAGGACACCAACTGTAGAGGAGCAGTGACTTGACCAAGGTCACCCAGCTGTTAGTGTCATGGCCAGAGGCTAGTCATCCTGAGTTCTCACCACTGCTCTTCCCTTCCTTCTACCCAGCTCTACACTCCCGGTGCCGGGAGTCAGGACTCTCGGGGCGCTGCCTGAATGGCGAGTCGTGGCCTGAGCTGCTTCTCTCCTGAGTCTCCCGGAGGATGCTGGGTGAGCACACCCTTCCCGGGATCTCCTGCCAACACCCTCATGCACGCACCAACACGTGTGCACAGCCAGCACATGCATGCACTGTCCCAGGCAGGAGACTCCTGGCAGAGGGGTCGGAGTTGAACTTGTGACCTCTTCCACTGACTTTTCCATTTTTCTACTTGGAAATTCCGGGTTTCATTAGACAGTGAAGCATGGAGAGTCTGTACCCCCTACTGTGGGGTCACCTCTAGGGCCTTCTTTCTCTTCCCACTTACTGCTGCCCACTCCCTACTTTCCTACACTTCCCAGAAGCCATCAGAAGAGGTGGTCCTAGCTCCAGGGGGCCTAATCATTTTCCAAGCCCCTCATCTGAGCTCCCACCCTCCCTGGCCCCTCCCCGCACAGGATTCCTCCTTCTCTGTTTCTCCCACCTCTGCTACGCTGGCTGGGTCTCTCCGCCTCAGCCCTGGCCTCTCTTCATTCCTCCCCTCCCAAATGTACGCCCCTTCCAGGCCCCCCCGCTCCCCGCCTCGCTGCAGCTGAGGCCTGCCTCCTGCCAACTCAGGGCCTATGTGAGGGCAAGGATGGGTTTCTCCCTTCAGACTGGGGCTCCCCTGAGGGCAGGGATGATTGTCTCCCTCCTCAGACTGGGGATCACTCATTTCAGTAGCCAACGGCATCAACCCCATTGCCCCTGGGCCAGTGGGGCAGACCCTGGCTGGGGAGCTGCTTCCCACTGCTTTGGGTGTTAGCCCAGAGGGCCGTGTCCCCAGGCAGCCAATGGGCCCAGGGATACCCTGGGTAGATGATTAACTCCAGGCCCAATGACCCTGGGGCCACTGTGTCCCCACTGCCTCTCCCTGGGGTAAGGCCAGCCTCTGGTTGGAAAACTGACCCTGCTTTGTGGGGGGGATGGATGTGGGTGTATGAAGTCAACACCCCTACCTGACCCTACCGCTCTGAATAGAAGGTCTGCAGGATCACTGTCAGTCTGGGGTTCCAGCTCGAATTTTCTTTATGTTTTTTTTTTAAATGTTTATTTATTTTTGACAGAGAGAGAGAGAGACAGACAGAGCATGAGCAGGGGAGGGGCAGAGAGAGAGGGAGCCACAGAATCCGAAGCAGGCTCCAGGCTCCGAGCCATCAGCACAGAGCCGGACGCGGGGCTCAAACTCACAGACCATGAGATCATGACCCGAGCGGAAGTCAGACGCTCAACCGACTGAGCCACCCAGGCGCTCCCTGCAGCTCGAATTTTCTTTGTTCCCCTCTGAGGCGGGCCCTTGTTTCGTTTTTCAAGGCAAAAAATGTTGTCACCGTGCCCGGAATCGGGCTCCGGTCTTCCCTCACCAGGCCCTGGGTCCTGGAGATGCTGGGGAACAGACACAACCTTCCGACCCCTCCGGATACTTCCCCTCAGCGGGGGGCCCTCAGCCTTGAGCACAACACCCAGCTGTCGTCATGGACAGCTACAGGGACACTCAGATCTGGGACATGAATGTACAGACTTTTGTACACACACACACACACACACACACACACACACACACCATACAGAGGTAGAAATAGACACCCTTCCTGAGAGCACATCCATCCACCCACGTGCAGAGGCACAGAGCCATACTCGTTCACGTGCCTCAATGGTGCCTGGCGCGGGAGAAGTGTCCAGTAGACGTTTATGGAACGAACGAACGAATGAATGAACGAGCAGAAGGCAGAAAAAAAGAGGTAGGGGCCTGTGGAAAGGGAGACCTGGCTCTGTGGAGTCTGTGTCATGGGACTGGCCCCAGGACTGCGCAGGTGGCCCCAAGGTGGCTCTCCAGCTGTGAGGGGGCCGAGCCCAGTGGGAATGTACGAAGGCCTTCTGCACCAGCCGCAGTCTTGTGAGCACGCGCTATGCGTCAGGTAGTGAGCAGGGCGCTCTGAAGATGTAGTCCCACTTGCCCTGGCTCAGGAGGCTGGAATCTGCCACTTTCTTGGCTGCAAAGGTTTGGGCAAGGCATTTGACTTCTCTGAGCCTCCCTTTTGTCACCTGTAAGAGTGGGGAAGAGAACAAAGCTTAAGTCTCTTTACGTAGTACTGAAGACGAAAAGTTCTCTGTGGGCATACAGTCAGCAAAATCCCCCCTGTGGGACACAAACGCCCTGGTTTCTTCAACCAGTAAATTATAAGAGTAGGAAAGGTGGAATTGGATGAAAAGATGTGTTTTTTTCAATGAAGTAATTTCTAAACCCAATGTGGGGCTTGAACTCACGACTCTGAGATGGAGGGTTGTATGCTCTACAGACTGAGCCAGCTGGGTGCCCCAAAAAGATGTTTTTGAAAGTCTCCGGGCACCCGGGTTGCTCAGTTGGATAAGCATCTGACTCTTGATTTGGGCTCGGGTCATGATCTCATGGTGTGTGGGTTTGAGCCCCGCATCGGGCTCTGCATTGACAGTGCAGGGCCTGCTTGGGATTCTCTCTCCCTCTCTCTCTGCCCCTCCCCTGCTCATGCACACCGGCTCCCTCTCTCTCTCTCTCAAAATAAATAACTTAAAAAAAAAGTCTCTTTTAATCCATGTTTGGATTCTGACTGAAACAACCGTAAAAAATTCAACAATTGGAAAAATTTTTTGCACATAGGATATTTGAGCTATTAATTTTTAGGTGTGCTATGATTGTGTGTTATGTTTTTTTTTAAACTACTCCAAGGATTTTAGCGTGCATACTGAATATTTATAGATGAAATGGTAACATGTCTCGCATTTGCTTGAAAATACCCCTGGAGGGGAGAAGGCAGGGTAGGGGAACAGGTGCAACGGGGCTGGCTATGAGTCAGAAGTTGATATCTGTTGAAACTGGACAGCGGGCCCAGGGGATTCATTATACTATCTCTTGACTCCTATGTATGATAAGACGGATGAAAAAAAAAAGTTCGGTGAATTCCCATATGCGCAAGTTACCAGCCTGACACGTAAACACTCAGTAAAAGCTAGTTTGCTTCTTCCATGAGTAGTTTGCCTTCAAGGCACAAATGTGTGAAATGGTAAATACTCCACAAATACATAATTTATGAGTGTTTCAATTCCAAGTGTGCCATGAGCCTCTTGTCCAGCAGGGGACTCCCTATTCTCTGCCTCTCTTTCTGGCTGCTGCTCTGGGGGCTAAAAGGAGGAAACCATCAGCAGTGTGAGGGAGTTATTGCCGACCTGCAGACCCGTTAGCGTCTGATCGAGACCTCTGAGGTGACAGAACACACACACACACACACACACACACACACACACACACACACAGAAAGCGGGGGCGGGGGCGGGGGCGGGGGGAGAATTTGTCCATACCTTATGATAACCCTATGATTGGAAGTCTTCCTACAGTTTAGCATCTCTGGGGGTTGGGGGTATTTAGAAAAGGCTACTGTCTTGAAGGTAATAATGGCAAACCCTTCCTCAGGTGCTATTCTAAGCCCATGATACATATTCACGTAATTTAATTCCCACACTAACACCATGAAGTAGGTGTTACCATTAGTACAGAGATCCTAGGAGTGGATTTTAGACAAGTGGAAGTCAAGTGCTTTCAAGGCACAAGTGGAGCTTCCTAGCAGACGAGTGGAAAAGGATCCTGGAGCTCAGGAGAGAGGTCAGGGCTGGCGAGGCCCTGGAGCAGGTGATGGATGAAGCCCTGAGTGTGGCCAGGAGCTGCCAGAGAGGGGCTGTAGAAAGGGAAGAACACATGGAGAGGTAGAAGGGGGCCCGCCAGAAGTCACCCAGAATCCATAGGGGGAGATGCTTCAAGAAGGAAGGGGCACAGATGCTTCAAATCCTGAGAAAAGGCTATTGGCTTCACTCACACGTGACTTTTCCATTTCAGTGGGCTGGGAAGGGGACATAGGGTGGGAAAGCCAGGGAGCAAGTGGTTGGAGAGGGGCCTAGGCTGAGCCCATAGGAAATCCTGGGGGAATTATGGCTGGAGAAAGAAACAGAACCTCGTTATTCAAAGTATGGTTCACAGCATCACCTGGGAGTTGGTTGGAAATGAGGAATCTGGGGCCCTCTCTAGGCTTACTGAATTAGCATCTGCATTTTAATGAGGTCCCCAGGGGATTCTGTGGGCATTAAAATCTGAAAAGTATTGGAGCAGAGATGTGGGCTGGCCCCTAGAGGTCAAGAGAGGTGGCATTCAATATGGGGATGTCCCTGGTGAGTTTGAGGCCAAGGAAGAGGTGAAGACGCTGGGGAGGAGCTGGACTCAGGGGTGACGTGGTTACGGCTTTGTGGGGGTTGGGTGTTATGTGGGGCTCGTGGGTGAAGCAGTAGTCCTGGGTGGTACTTTCTGGCCTGCGAATGAGAGCCCTGGAGGGATACCCATGTGTGTGTCCCCCAGAGGAAAGAGGAATGTGTAGAGGCGCTCGTGTGTGTGTGTGTGTGTGTGTGTGTGTGTTTGAGGGTTTAGCATGTGTGAAGGGTGAGGTGTGGGGCAGAGTTCATGTGTGACCTTTGTATATTTTTGTGTTTTTATATGCCAGAAGTCAGCAAATGGACGTTTCATATGGCTCATCTTAATATACGCATGTCCCAAGGTGAAGTTAACGTGTAGGCAGCGATTGTGGGGTATCAGGGCTTAGGAAACTCTCCTGGAGTTGAACAGCCAGCCTCCTGGACTCAGGGAACTCTGGGCGGTACCCCACCTGTCCTCAGTGGATAAGGACGCGGGTTCTGTCGTGCGCCCACAGATTGTAATTACACACTCTTGCCACTAGAGGGCAGTGTCGGCCCGGCCTGGAGGCACGAGGTGCGCTCCTTCCGAAGTTACAGCGATCCGCTCTGCTCGAGGGGGCGAGTGAAAACCCGCCCTGGGCAGCGGGTTGGGCGGGGGGCGGGGGGGGGGTGTTGACTTTTGGTCCCCTGGTGCCCAGGCTTGCCGCCCCTCCCTCCGGGTTCTGGCTGCCCCCATCCCAGCCAACACCCTTCCAGAGCCACCCCATCTTCACGCGTCGCTCTCGCATCGCATCTCGAAACCCCAACCCACCTGCTTGAAGACCAGCCCGGGGTGGGCACTTGCCCGGGAGGGCAAGGGAGGTGGGGAGGGTAGGCGATTGAGGGTACAGCCAAAGGGAGGGAGAGTCAGGGGTAAAGGCATTGAGAGGAGTGGGAGGTTTTACTGGGAGCAAAGGTGGGAAGAAGGGGCTCAGCCGTCCTCAGTCGGGACACATGAAGGGCTCTCCCAGTATGGACCGGGCAGGGTGCTGGGCGAGTGAATCCGGGGGCAGGGCTCGGGCCCCCTTGCCTTCATCTCGGGTCAGACCCCAGGCGTTGGAGTCCCAGCCTCACAGAGTGGCCTCGGGCTTGCTTAGAGCAAGACGGTCCCTCCCACTGCAGGGGTCTTTTGTTTCCTGTTCTCTGTGGGGAGAAAGCTGGCTTCCCTTCCATTCACCGGTGACTCGCTGGTCTTTGCCTGTCGGACTGAGAAACCCCAGGGAAAGTACCAGCGTTCCCGAACCGGCTAGCGTGGCAGGGCCAGGCCAGGGCACGGAAGGGAAAAGCCCAGGGAAGGGAGGCCAGTGGTGTGGGTGCGGCTTGAGGAGCCCAGGGCTTGGAGGAGCAGAGTGGCCCGACCTCAGTTGGACTCCTGCAAGTTCAGGGGTGGGGCGGAGGTGGGGGACCCCAGGCAGAGACGGGAGGCCTGAGGGTGGGGCTGGAAGAGGAGCTGGTGGTTACGTGTTTAGGGTATACTTAAGAGCAAACAAACAAACCAAACACTTCTTTTCTTTCATCATAAAAGTAATTTAGGGGTGCCCGGGTAGCTCAGTCGGTTAAGCAGCCTACTTTGGCTCAAGTCATGATCTCCCCCCTCTCCCCGTGGGTGAGTTCCAGCCCCACATGGGGCTCTCTGCTGTCCACACGTGGCAACTTCCGCCTTGGAACCTCTGTCTCCCTCTCTCTGCCCCTCCCCTGCGCGCGCCCTCTCTCTCAAAAATAAACATTAAAAGCATTTTTTGTAAGTAATCTAGGAAAATTACTGAAAACTGGATAAATAAAACCTCCCTAGTCTACTAATATAGCTGCTGTTTGCCTTTGGTCTATTTCTTTCCAAGCTCTTCTTCTACATTAAACAAACAAACAAATATGGCTGTGTTATTGTGCACCTATAATTATTTTCCTCATCTTCACTTAGGATGGCAGAAACAAGGGCACCTGGGTGGGCTCAGTCGGTTAAGCGTGGGTCTTCCGCTCAGGTCGTCATCTCATGATTCATAAGTTCGAGCCCCGCATCGGGCCCTGTGCTGACAGCTCAGAGCCTGGAGCCTGCTTGGGATTCTGTGCCTCCCTCTCTCTCTGCCCCTCCCCCGCTTGTGCTCTGTCTCTCTCAAAAATAAATAAAACATTAAAAAAAAAAAAAAAGGATATCAGACACATTTTCCATAGTAGGTCCTGTATTAGTTTCTGAGGCTTGCCCTCACAAAGAACCACAGCCCGGGCGACTTGAAATAGCAGAAATGTATGGTCTCACAGGTGGGGAGACTGGAAGTCCTAGAGGGAGGCGTCCACAGGGCCACCTCACAACCCCAAGATCAAGAGTCGCATGCTCTGCTGTATATTTGTACATACACTTACTACCCTTATTTATTTTTTTTTCCGAGCTGAGAGCTTATTTTGCAGGTAACATTTTGTATCCTGCTTTTCCCACTTAGAATCCAAGACAGCTTCTCATCTCATATAATTCATAATCACCTTTTGGGCGACTGCGTGATATTAACACTATAGGAATCTATTACAATTTAATATTGAACGTGCTGTTGTTAGATATTTACGATGCTTCCACGTTTTCCCTGTGATAAATAAACCGAGGTACACATTTTTGTGCTTCTATTGCTGAAAGAAGTCTATTTCAGTAAGTGTCCAGAAACTGAATTCCTAGGTTAAAGTGTGTAAATACTTTTTCTTTTTTTAAATGTGTCTTCATTTAAAAAAAAAAAATTTTTTTAACGTTTATTTATTTTTGAGACAGAGAGAGACAGAGCATGAATGGGGGAGGGTCAGAGAGAGGGAGACACAGAATCTGAAACAGGCTCCGGGCTCTGAGCTGTCAGCACAGGGGCCCGATGCGGGGCTCGAACTCACGGACCGCGAGATTGTGACCTGAGCCGAAGTCGGCACTCAACTGACTGAGCCACCCAGGCGCCCCATGTCTTCATTTTTTAGAGAGAGAGAGAGCCGAGGAAGGGCCGAAAGAGAGGGGGACAGAGGATCCAAAGCGGGCTCTGGGCTGATAGCAGCGAGCCCCATGTGGGGCTCAAACTCACGAACCGTGAGAACGTGACCTGAGCTGAAGTCGGACGCTCAACCGACTGAACCACCCAGGCGCCCCCATGTGCTTTGAATGCTCTTGAATCTTTGGAAGTTGCTTTTCAAAAGGGTCATACCAATGCCCACTCCTTGTGCGTGAGCATGAAGGAGCAAGAGCCAGACACCCAACCGACTGAGCCACCCAGGTGCCCCAATTTTATTTATTTTTAAATCTTGAAATCTTACCAGGTAAAGCACGGTATTCTGTTTTGTCTTTTTGGGTTACCAGGGATGCCATTTGTTCAGTGTTACCTTTCCTCTTTCGGAGTTGTCTGTTCATATCCATTTATCTTTTGGGGACCCTAATGTTTTACTTCGAGATCTGTATAGTCACTTCACATATAAAGCATTAGCCTTTTCTGGGGCGCCTGGGTGGCTCAGTTGGTTAAATGTCTGAGTCCTGATTCTGCCTCAGGTCATGATCTCACGGTCGTGGGATTGAGCCCTGAGTCGGGCTCTGCACAGAGCGTGGAGCCTGCTTGGGATTCTCTCTCCCTCCCTCTCTCTCTCTCTCTCTGCCCCTCCCTTGCTCATGCTCTCTCTCAAAAATAAACAGGGGCGCCTGGGTGGCTCAGTTGGTTAAGTGTCCGACTTCAGCTCAGGTCACGATCTCGCGATCTCGCAGTCCGTGAGTTCCAGCCCTGCGTCAGGCTCTGGGCTGATGGCTCGGAGCCTGGAGCCTGCTTCCGATTCTGTGTCTCCCTCTCTCTCTGCTCCTCCCCCTTTCATGCTCTGTCTCTCTCTCTGTCTCAAAAATAAATAAACGTTAAAAAAAAATTAAAAATAAATAAATAAATAAATAAACTTAAAAAAAGATATCAACCCCTTCTCATATCTGCCATATGGGTTTTTTTTTTTTTTTTTTTTTTTTTTTTTTTTAGTCTGTTGGCTCTTTCATTTAAAAACGACTGGTTGGGCAACGTGGATGGAACTGGAGAGCGTTATGCTAAGTGAAATAAGTTATACAGAGAAAGACGGATACCATATGTTTTCATTCTTATGTAGATCCTGAGAAACTTACCAGAAGATCATGGCGGAGGGGGAAAAAAAAAAAAAGAGGTTAGAGAGGGAGGGAGCCAAAACATAAGAGACTCTTAAAAACTGAGAACAGGGGCGCCTGGGTGGCACAGTCGGTTAAGCGTCCGACTTCAGCCAGGTCACGATCTCGCGGTCCGTGAGTTCGAGCCCCGCGTCAGGCTCTGGGCTGATGGCTTGGAGCCTGGAGCCTGTTTCCGATTCTGTGTCTCCCTCTCTCTCTGCCCCTCCCCCGTTAATGCTCTGTCTCTCTCTGTCCCAAAAAAAAAATAAAAAATTAAAAAAAAAAAAAAAAAACAACTGAGAACAAACTGAGGGTTGATGGGGGGTGGGAGGGAGGGGAGGGTGGGTGATGGGTATCGAGGAGGGCACCTGTTGGGAAGAGCACTGGGTGTTGTATGGAAACCAATTTGACAATAAGTTTCATATTTAAAAATCAATAGAAATAAAAACGGCTGGTTGGGAAATGCACATCGAAACGACAGCAAGGCGCCACCTCACACACGTTAGGATGGCTGCTGACAAAAACACCGGAAAATAACAAGTGTCGGTGAGGATGCGGAGAAATTGGAATCCCTGTGCGCTGTTGGCGGGAATGTGAAGCGGTGTAGCTGCTATGGAAACAGGCTGGCGTTTCCTCCAAAAATTAAGGTGGTAAATTTTGCATTATGTGTATTTTTCTGGTGTCTGTTATGTGTCTTTTGCTACATTAAAAAAAAAAAAAAAAACCTAGGGAAGGAGAAAATATAACAGATATTCAGTAAAAAAAACTTAATTCTACTCTGTAAAGTCTGTGTGCTGGGCATGGAGATTATAAAATCAATACGATGTCCAGGTGCCCACGGACCACGAGGATCGAAATAGAAACCAACACTCACAACACAGTTTCATCTGTGCTTTGATAGAACATGGAGCAGCCGGGGGCGGAGGGGGTGCCGGGGAACATTCAGGGGCAACAGCCAATCCACACTGGGTAAGGTGAAGGGTAGGGGCGAGGTGAGGGAAAGTTCCCTGCCGGCTGGATCTAGGACGGGTGAGAAGTGAGCTTGGCAAAGAGAAGCGGTTCGTGCGTAATTTCAGTTACGTGTTTATGACACACACATGTGTTTAACGCTTCTGTGGGCAAGGTTGGTGACCTTTCTCCGTGATTTCGTCCCGTGCTTTCTTTATACTCACAAAGATCTCTTCCCTCGAGAGGTCTGGTTGTTCTTTCTTCCCGATTTTCTATGGTTCAGTTTACTTTTACGTGTAACTCTTGAGCCTGCCTGGAAATTACTTCAGTAATGGGCAGGGGGTGGGGGGATGGGGGACCCCAGTGGGAGGGTGGAGAGACAGAAAGGGGATGTTGGGTGGCTGCAGGGAATACTGTCTTCATTCTGCTGTCCTCTTTCCTGACATGGTGGCTCAGGCTCCCATAGTGAGGACCGTCTCTCTTCCCTCTGGTTGTTTGAGGTGATAGGTGGGGTGGGTATGTAGCCGAAGCCCTGGGTGATTGGAGGTGATAATCCACAGGTTGGCCCTGAAGTACAAAGGATGTAGGGAAGACGGCTGGAGGACTTCTGATGTAGGGATTGAACAGGATGGGCTGGAAGTGAATGTGGCATCTCTCTCTCTGCCCATCCCTGCTACTCAAGTTATCACTCCATCTCAGCTCCCACTTTTCCCCCCTCCCTATAAATACAGTTGACCCCTGGGACATGTGGGTGGCTCAGTTGCTTCCGGGTCTGACTCTTGGTTTCAGCTCAGGTCAGGATCTCATGGTTTGTGAGTTGGAGCCCCGAGTCGGGATCTGTGCTGACAACGTGAAGCCTGCTGGGGATTCTCTCCCTCCCTCTCTCTCTCTGCTCATCCCCCACTTGCACTGTCTCTGTCTCTCTCAAAATAAACTTAAAAAAATGTTTTAAAAAGTCACTTAAAAAAAATACAGTTGACTCTGGAACGACGCGGGTGTTAGGGACGTCAACCCCCTGCACAGTCAAAAATCTATGTATGATTTTTGACTCCCCCAAAACTTTACTAATAGCCCACTGTTGACCGGAAGCCTTATGGATAACATAAACAGTCGATTACACATATTTTGTGTGTTATAATTACACTATATTGTGTTCTTACAATAAAGCAAGCTGGAGAAAAGAAAATGTTATTGGGACGCCAGAGTGGCTCAGTTGGTTAAACGTCTGAGACCTGATTCTGCCTCAGGTTATGATCTCACTGTTCATGGGATCGAGCCCCTCAAGAGGCTCTGCACGGACAGCGCAGAGCCTGCTTGGGATTCTCTCTCTCCTCTCTCTGCCCTTCCCTCACTCATTCTCTTTCTCCCTCTCTCTCTCTCTTTCAAAATAAAGCAACTTTAAAAAATGAAAAAAAAATTATTAAAAAAAGAAAACCATAAAGATGTAAATACATAAAGAAGAAAAATTATTAAAAAAAGAAAATCATAAAGAAGAAATGTAAAATACATTTACGATGCTGTACTGTATTTATTGAAAAGGCCCGCAAGTAAGTGGATCGTATAGTTCAAACCCATGTCGTTCAAGAGTCAAGAGTAGTTTTATTTACCTGCTTGTTCCCTTGTTTTGGGCTTCGTTCTGGCTGGACCATAAGTTCCTAGAAGGCACGCATCTTGTCTGCCTTGTTCCCTGTCGTGTTCCCGGTGCCTGGGGCAGGGACTGGCACAGAATAGGTGCTCCTGGAATGTGGGGTGAATGAATAAGAGGAAAGAATGATCTCTCTGTGCTGCCCCCCGCGGGTGTGGGTGTGCAGAAAACCAGGAGGAGCTGCCATTCTGAGCTGTCTGCTCCAATGCCTCTGGGCAGATTGCTGGATGAGGGACTGAGGATCTGGACCCCCCCCCCCCGCCCCCAGTCTGGGGCAGACCCCTTGTGGTCTGGTTTTAGGGCCTGCATTCCATGGGGGGGGGGGCAGGGAGGCTGAAGGCCGGGAAGGAGCCTCCCGCCCCCAGATGCCCTCTGTAGCTGAAGCTGGGACTAGGTCGGAGATGGGGCAGAGGCTGAGCCGCTGTCTGGGTCCAAAGGGACAGGGCTGGGGGAGGCAGGGCTGAATCACGGAGGCGGCTGTTCCTGATGAAGTTTCCTGTCTCAGGGGCTCAGAGACATTCATTACAGCCAGGAGGAGAAGTAATTAAGCCACAGAGCAGCAGGGGTTGCAGGGAGGGAGGCCTGATTTCCTGGGGTGGCTCCTGGTGTAATTAATAAGGGTGGAGGCGGGGAGAGCTCTGCACGGTCTGGGCATATTGGTAATAGAGACGTGGCTTCAGAACCACAGTCACCTACATCTGTGCTGACCCCCACAGGCGTGGACACAGAGGCTCGAGGAATGGGCGGGCGTCTGGCTCCATGAGGACGGCCTGAGACAGAGGAAAGAGCTTGGGCCTGGGGCCACACTGGCCTGAGCTTCCGCCCTGGTATCCGTTTACCTGCTGTGGGACCTGGGGCGAGTTGCTTAACCTCTCTGAGCTTCAGTTTCCTTATCAGTAACAGGGAGCTGACAACGCAGACCTTGTGGGATGGCTTAGCAGTGTGCCTAGCTTGCAGCAGACACGCGGAGCTGGGATTCGAAAGCCAGTTTGTGGTGGCTGGGCACGACAGTGCATCCACCTGCGAGCGGGGCACGGGATGGAGGGGTAGGGGCGCGCAGGCTCCCTTGACAGTGGCACACGGTTCCGAGTGCTGGGGCAGGCGTAACAGCCGTGGGTCGGGTTCATGGCCACCTCCTCTGTGTTTCTGCTCCATTTTCTGTGCTCCTTACAATGACCTTGCAAGGGTATTATTCTTATTCCCATTTACAGGTGAGAAAACTGAGGCTCAGAGAGGCAAAATCAGTGGGCTATAGAATTGAGATTCCACTTTAGGCCCGTCTGGGGCCACAGTCCTCAAATGACTCTTCCCTTTGGACTGCAAGAAACCCGGGGAGAACCACGGGAGCAATGGGGGCACCTAGCCTCCTCCTCAGACACCCCAAATGCCATCCCTCTGGGACAGACACTTGGGCATATGTCTTCAGGAGAAAAAGACCTGGGCGCTCACCTCCCTTTATGGGCCAAGGGCCCACCGTGTTGCCCAATCCTGGCCAATCTTGAGTCTCTGCTCCTCCCAGGCACTGAGCCTGGCTCAGGCACTTTCCTTGCTGAGACCACAGCCCTTCTGGGCTCTGGTCCTTCCTCTGGTCTCATTCCTGGCTAGAGGCTGCAGGGGGGAGGGGGAGGGTGCTGGCCTTTGGGACTAGGGTAGGAAGGTGTCAGTGGAAGACATTAAGTTATAGTCCTGGGGCCGACAAGATGGAGGGAGAGGGGACAGGGAGCTGGGGGACAGGACGAATTCCCGCCATGCAGAAGGCAGGCAGGAAAGAAGGGGATGGCAGCAGGTGGGGTTCAGGTGAGACACCTGTGGGCCAGGGTAGAAGTCCCTGCGGAGGGGGGGGGGCGGGGAGGTGACCAGCCTGGGGCAGCTTTCAGGAAGTCTGGGGCCCTGGGAGGAGGAAGTGGGGTCTCCTCCCCCAGAGCAAACTTCAAAAGTACGGCACCCTGGCCCGGGCTAGGGTGCCGAGAAAACAAAGAGAACAATGTTTGATGGATTATACATTTTTTGTGTTCTTATTTCTTTTGTTTTTAATTTTCTCAGTTACAACTTTTCTGATTATAAAAGTAATACCCATTGCAAACTATAAAAATTCCGTAAAAATATGAAGAAAAAATCACCTGTAGTTCCATCCCAAGAGACAACTATCCTTGACATTTTTATGTATAGAATATCTCTGAGAGATTTCCTTCCATGTATAGGTATATATATATATATATATATATATATATATATATATATACACACACACACCCACCCACATATATGTGTATATATACATATATGTATATATACACGTATATGTGTGTATATATGTATATACACGCGTATATGTGTATGTGTATATGTGTATACACATATATGCGTATATATACACATATATGTGTATACACATATACGTGTACACATATACGTGTATATATACACATATGTATATATGTATATATATGTATGTGTGTGTATATATATACATATATATATGTATATATATATGAGAAAGAGAGAGGGGGGGACTTGGAGCCTTTTTGTATGTACTATTTTTTTTTATTTTTAAAAAAATTGATTTAAATAATCTCTACACACAGCATGGGGCTGGAACTCACAACCCCCAAGATCAAGAGTCGGATGCTCTTCTGACTGAGCCAGCCACGCACCCCTATACAATTTTTTAAGGTTTTTATTTTGAGAGAGAGACAGAGAGAGAGAGAGTGTGTGTATGTGTAAGTGGGGTAGAGGGAGAGAAGGAGACAGGAAGAGAATCCCAAGCAGTCTCCATGTTCAGCTTGGAGCCGGCCAGGGGCTCGATCCCATGACCCTGGGATCATGACCTGAACCAAAAGCAAGAGTCGGATGTTCAACTGCCTGAGCCACCCAGGTGCCGCTACAATTTTTTTTTGTACTCAGCTTTCTTCACCTGTAAGCATATGTCCTAAATATTTCCATGTCGTTCAACAGTTTTCAAAACTGTGATTTTTAACGGCTCCATTAACATAGTACGTCTTTCATATGTGTCATAGTTTACCCATTATTGGACACTTGGGAATTTTGTGTTTCCCTTTTTGTGTGTGTTTTGTTAATTACCACTGTGCTGAGTATCCTTGTACTTAACCTCTGGATATATCTACTGTTACCTTCACAGAAATGGAAACCTGGATAAAAGGTAGACACCCATTACCCTAAGCCAGCGTTCTGAAAATTCTCCTGCAGGTCTCATCTCCAGTGTTTGCAGAGGGGCTGGTCATAGCCTGGGCAGCACTGGGTATTATCATTGAAAAAAAATCTTTGCCCCCAATTTTTTAATAGGAAAAAAAGTATCTCTTTCTTTTAATATGTATTCCTTTGATTAATAGTGAAATAGGATCAATATTTTTCACATTTTTTGGTGACTTGATTATTGCCCTTGCTCACTTTTTTTGAAGTTTATTTATTTATTTTGAGAGAGAGAGAAAGCGTGCAAGCACCTGAGCAGAGGATGGGCAGAGAGAGAGAGAGAGAGAGAGAGAGAGAGAGAATCCCAAGCAGGCTCTGCACTGTCAGCCCAGAGCCCGATGCGGGTCTCCATCCCTCAAACCATCAGATCATAACCTGAACGGAAACCCAGAGTCAGACACTCAACTGACTGAGCCACCCAGGTGCCCCACCTTTGCTCGCTTTTTAAAACGGGGGTCTCGGTCATTTTGTTATTGATTTGTAGGTACTCTTCATATATTCCAGATCTTAATTAATGCTTCTTTAGTTTTATATGTTGTAAATACATTCTCTTAATTTCAAAGCCTGTCTTTTCACTTCGTTTTTTTATTAGATTGAAAAGTGTTCCATATTAACGTAGTCCCACATGCACAGTTTTTAAAATATTTATTTTATTTGTTTTGTGTTTAGGAGGGCTTTTTCCTTTTTCATTATGAAAGTCATATAAGCACTTTCGTACAAGTTTGGAAGAGTAACAAAGTCATGCCCAGAACCACCGCCTCATGCAACCAGACTGGATTTAATTAAGAGCAAAATCGAGATTTAACGATCTGGCCAGGTCGCCGGTCTAGACTTAGGCGATCAATTTCAGTGACCTCAGCGCCCTGACTGTGTGCCTGACATCCAGATGCCAGCTGCCTCCCCCGATGTGCCTCCGTCGTCTTCCTCGGTGAACTCGGTTAACCGCGGAGGCTGGACTAACTCGCTGGTCTCTTAGGAGGAGGAGGCCAGGGTAGGCTCTGGGTTCAGACGGTGCCAGGTTCAAATCCATATGCTAAGGTTTCGAACCTAAGTAAGTTTCCACCTCTGCAAAATGGGAATAATAACAGTACCTACTTCCCTGAATTGTTGGGAAAATGAAATCAGATGCTTGTAATGCTTCTCAGGCAGCCCTGCGGCCCAGTTAAGCCTCGATCAAATTACATACCTCCTCCTACTACTGTAATTCCTGACGAGTCTCCTGCTCCCACCCATTGGGAATCCAGGTCAAGACATGGGTCCCTGGCTGTGTCGTCGCTGCCACAAGGGGAAGGTGGCTCAGGGCAGACAGGGCTGGTAGCCAAGGCCCTGGGAGAGGAGGGACGAGGGCTGATGGGTGGGAGCAGGGCAGCAGCGACGCAGGGCGCTGGGGAGGCTCCAGCCTCCCCGGGTTGGGGCACTCCTGTGACCCCATCATCTTTCCGGATCCGAGGGCGGATCGGAGGCGGCGGGGTGCCGGGAAGTGGGGGGTGCCCTCTGCTCCCTCCGGTCCTTATCAGCGCTGGCCGGATGAGCGCGGCGGGGCGAGGGGTTCCGGCACGGCGCGCTGATGTTGTTGCGGGAGATAATGTGTTTGCGGGAGATAAGCGCTGCGCGGCAGCTTTCCGGCTCTGTACACAGACGCCACTTAGCTGTGCAAACACCTGCCGCTCGCCTCGGGCTGGCAGCCAGCGCAGGACCCCCGGGAGGGTGGGGCGTGCGTGCGACCGTCAAGGAGGTCAGCCAGCGGCCGGCAGGGTGTGGGGTGAGGGGTGGGAAGGGTGTGGAGTGGGTGGACCGGCACGCGGGTGTCCCTCTGCAGCATCTAGGTCCCCGAGGGCTAGAACTGGGTGCGTGCTTGCATGGGAGGGTGGGCAGTGGGTGCAGATGGGCATCTGAAGGACTCTTCCCCTGATGTATGAACACCCCGCACCCCTCGCGGAGTAACAACCCTCACACCCAGCAGTGTCGCCTCCAGCCAGGCCCCTGGGATTAATCCACCCCTCGCTATCAGGTCTCACCTTCGTCTCCTTGGGGGCCAGGCACCCAGACCTGGGGTCCCAAAAGCCAGTCCTGGCAGGGCTGGGTCTGTGCTACACTGATCAGCCTCCAGAGCTGGGGGCTAAGTTGGGGAGGGGCCTCCCTGGGAGAGCCCCTGGAAGGTGACCACGCCCTCTCTGCCTCCTTCATCCAGGGCTGTAGCTCTGCCCCTAAACCCTCCTTGGCTCCCTGTTTTCCACTCCCAGCTGCTTTCAGGACCTCAGCACGATGCTGGAAGCCACACTCGGTGCCACCACCATTCTTCTCCTTCTTAGTTCACCCTGTGCCCAAGGTTGTCTGAGGGACAAACCGTCTTATCTAGGACAAAATGAGCAGCTGCCCCCAGACGAGGGAAGCCTACTGAACAGACTGGTCCTAGGTGTTGAGCCCAGACGCCCAGTTGAGCACAGAATCTAGCTTGGCCCAGCCTCAGGCATACACCTTACTGACATCTCATTAGCTTGAAAGACTGTCCACATGTCTCTGCCACATGCCCAAATCTGTTTTGTTCCCTTAGTACTCCTGCTTTGGCCAGAACCTTGGCTAAACCTTCTGTTTTTGCCCGACTCCTGCCTGAGAGCAAAGCCACCAAGTACTAGCATACAGGTTGTGCACTGCACAAGAGCATCGGATCTCGGGGCACCGTTCACACTGTAGACATAGAGTAGTGTATACGAGCATGTGGTGATCTCCTTATCAAGTCCTTGATCAGGCCCAGCTGGTTAAGATTGGGTGACGTCAGGGAAGGCAAGTCACTTTACCTCTTTGTGTCCCATATCTTTGTCTATGAAATGGAGACTCATTCATGTCTTTGTCCAACACACATTTACTGAGGCTCTTCCCAGCCTGGCACTGGGCTAGACGCCACGATGGAGAGAAGTAAATCAAGGGCACTGTAGGCGAGGTGCCCACAATCCAGGCGTCAGATGGGCAAACACCTCTGCCCTTTCAATGCAGGGTGTTGAGGGCTATGCTTTTGCGGGGGGGGACCCAGCCACAGAGCAGGAGTGGGGGTGACCTCGGGGAGGGTGGGGGGGCTTTAAATATTGATGGGAGCCGTGGTTGCTCTTCCCCAGAAAGATGTCCCTTCATACGAAATTTGGGCCGGTCTGTGGTGCCTGTGGCTGGGACAGGTAGGCCTAGAACGGGCTTCAGGCCAGGGTCCTCCCGGCTGGGGACAGCAGCCCCTGCGTCTCATAAGGTGCAAGGGGGTGTCAAGGAGAGGCCCCCGGAACCCTAGTTTCCGTGCAGCTGGCCTGGGCCTCGGTCTCCCCAAGAGGCGCCAGGAGAGCGGATGGTGAGTTGTTTTCTGTTTTCCCCTGACTCTGCTGTCTCCTCCCCGCTCCCCTCATGGATGACACAGACTGAGTCACACTAATGGCTTTCCACGGAGCCCTCAGAACTAATGAAGCTGCTAACAAGTGATTGAGCAAATGAGTCGACAGCACTTTACCACTCCACCGAGGGCCACGGAGCAGGCCACGGGCTGCACAGGGGACGTGGAATGGAGTAGGGGTGAAGCCTGTCACTGGGCTGGGCGAGGGAGGTAAGGGGGAGACAGGGAGATGCCAGAGGTTCTGGTGAGGGAGGAGAGGACAGTGTGTGGAAAGGGAATTGGCGAGAGCTCTGGAGAGGGAGGGGGAGACGCAGGGGGCAGAGATGTAGAGAGAGGAGTGGAGGGGGTATTGGGTGTCAGGGGCTGGGGTGAGGGTCCCCCTCTCTGCTGGGCACTGGGGAGGGGTGCAGAGATAGGAAGCCCAGGCCTTGGCCTTGAGACCACAGTTTGGATGGGGAGGGAGACAGGTGTATCCAATTTTTTTATGTATCAAAAGAAGCCTGTGACACGGGCTTTGTTATTGCCTTTTTGCAGCGAGGTTCAGAGAGGTCAAGCAACTTTCCCAAAGTCACCCAGCTGAGATGCAAGCGAGATTCAAACCCAGACCGGTCTGACCCCAGAATCCATGCCTTTTCCACCACCCTTGGTGTGCAAGTGTGTGGAGGGGAAGACATGATCAGAAACCACTAAGAACAGATTACTCTGGGTTGATCTGATTTGCCTCATTAATGGAATTACTTGGACGGAGGTGGGGGAGGTGCTATAGACTCCTTGTGTCTGGACTTCAGCAAGGCGCTTGGCCAAAATCTCTCCTGACATCCCGTGGACACGAGGGTGATGTATGGGTGAAATGGCCCAATGGCTGAAAGACTTGCTAATTAGATGTGGGGCCGTTTCTAAAGACAGTTGATGGCACAGCAGAGGCTGTCGGTGGGAGAGAGTGACTTTGAACCATGGGACTCTGTCCTTGGTCCTGTTCTCCCTCACAGTTGTTGTTTTTTTGTTTTTTTTCCTTTTCACCTCCCTTGTATTTATTTTTCACTATCCAGGCAATATATGTCTATTGTAGAAAATTACAAACTATGGATAAGCAAAAAGAAAGAAAAAGCATCCTGGATCTCACTAAGAACATTCCCTGAACAGTCTTTTCAACTTGCCGTAACTTTGAAATTTTTTTGTTTTATTTTTGTTTTTTGTTCTTTAAAAAAAAAATTTTTTTTTTAATGTTTATTTATCCCCGAGACAATGCGAGAGACAGAGTGCAAGCAGGGGAGGGGCAGACGGAGGGAGACATAGAATTCGAAGCGGGCTCCAGGCTCCGAGCTGTCAGCCCAGGGCCCGACTCGGGGCCCGAACTCACAAACCGTGAGATCGTGACCTGAGCCGAAGTCGGACGCCCAACCCGACTGAGCCACTCAAGCGCCCCACTTTGAAGTTTTTTGGTAATGAAATGTTGAGGATAAAAAAAAAAAAAATCCTAATAAGGGGCCCCCAGCTGGCTCAGTTGGACGAACATGTGACTTTGGATCTCGGGGTTGTGCATTCAAGCCCCACATTGGGTGCAGAGCTTTCTGAAAAATAAAATCTTAAAAAAAAAAATCCCTCCACAAAACATAACTCTCTGTTCACATTTAGGGTGTATCCTGCCAATCTCTTTATTGCAAATAATAGCCATAAAGCGTAGCATTTTATTGGGCATTTACAACGAGCTGGCAACGGTGCCGAACATCTTACAGACACCATATTAAATCATTATAACACTTTATGGCTAGTTTTACGATCTACTTTTCACAGATGACAAAGCCGAGGCTCAGAGATGAGGTAGCTTGGCCACGGAGGCTAGGAGCGGAAGGAGCACAGTCTGAACCAGGATTTGCCTGGCTCTGGAGCTGAACTCTGAGCTTCTAGAAGACCCCACACTCTCTAAATGCACCTGGACCCTCTCCCCACAGTCTGTGCCTTCTCACTTCACCTCCTCCTGGGAGCTGTTTGCACCTGATGATCATAAATCTTCATGCCGCTTGTTTTCTGCTTGCACAAAATCATCTGGGGACACCACCTAGGGGTGACCTCACGAAGGCACAGACCCCAGTGAAGCGGGATAATCTCCTGGTCTTTAAGTCGCCCCCAGCTGGCATTTCTCCTGTGTTCCTTATACGGGCAGGTGCCTCAGCTTCGAAAAGACAGGAGTTTATTTGAATGCTTTTTGAAAGCTTACTATTTACCACACACTGTGTTGAGCTCTTTAGAGATAGTAACTTTAAGAAAGTGGTTAAAAAATTAACGTACGGTAAAATTGACTTAAAAAAATTTTTTTAAACATTTATTTATTTTTGAGAGACAGCTAGAGACAGAGCATGAGCGGGGAAGGGGCAGAGAGAGAGGGAGGCACAGAATCCGAAGCAGGCTCCAGGCTCCGAGCTGTCAGCACAGAGCTTGATGCGGGGCTTGAACTCATGAACCAGGAGATCATGACCTGAGCCGAGATTGAGTTGGACGCTTAACCGACTGAGCCACCCAGGCACCCCTTAAAAATTTTTTTTTGATGTTTATTTATTTTTGGGAGAGAGAGAGAAAGTGAGCAGGGGAGGGCAGAGAGAGAGACAGAGACAGAGACAGAGACAGAGAATCCGAAGCAGGCTCCAGGCTCCAAGCTGTCAGCACAGAGCCTGACGCAGGGCTCGAACTCATGAACCATGAAATCATGACCTGACCCGAAATCGGAGGCTTAACTGATTGATCCACCCAGGAGCCCCTGATCTGTTCTTTTTCACCATAGTTTTGAGAATGTCCTATAACTGGAATTACACGGTTATGTGACCTTTTGAGACAGCCTGTGCACTCAGCCTAATGCCATTGGCATTAATCGAATTTATCCTGCATCTCAAGAATTCATTCCTCTTAATTGCTAAGTAGTAAATATCCCAATATACGAAGGTAACGTGACTTGTTCATTCAGTCACCCGTTGAAGGACATCCGGATTGTTTCCAGCTTAGGGCAATTATGAATAGAGCTGCTGTAAACATTCGTGTACAGGTTTCTGTGTGGACACGTGTATTCTCTAGGATAAATGCCTTGCAGCGCGATTTCTGGGTCATACAGGGTCTAAACGTTCTAAAGTTTAACTTTAGGAGAAAATGCCTGTGTCTTTAGACATCTGTCTGAAGAGTTTCCTTCAGCAACTCTTTGAGCGTAGATATGCCGGCCGCAAATTCTCTTAGCTCTTTTTTTCACTGAAAATTTCTTTTTTATAAAGATTTTATTTTATTTTATAATTAAAATTTTTTTAACGTTTATTTTTGAGAGAGAGAGAGAGACACAGAGTGCAAGCGGGGGGTGGGGGGGCAGAGAGAGAGGGAGACACAGAATCCGAAGCAGGCTCCAGGCTCCGAGCTGTCAGCACAGAGCCCGACGCGGGGCTTGAACCCACGGACTGCGAGATCTTGACCTGAGCCGAAGTCGGAAGCTCAACCTACTGAGCCACCCAGGCGCCCCTTAAAGATTTTATTTTTTTTTTTCGTTTTTTTTTTTTTTTTTTTTTTTTAATTTTTATTTTTGGGACAGAGAGAGACAGAGCATGAACGGGGGAGGGGCAGAGAGAGAGGGAGACACAGAATCGGAAACAGGCTCCAGGCTCCGAGCCATCAGCCCAGAGCCTGACGCGGGGCTGGAACTCACGGACCGCGAGATCGTGACCTGGCTGAAGTCGGACGCTTAACCGACCGCGCCACCCAGGCGCCCCTTGATTTTATTTTTAAGTAACCTCCGCACCCAACGTGGGGCTCGAACTCACAACCCCAAGATCAAGAGTTGCAGGCTCTGCTACGGAGCCAGCCAGGCGCCCCTCGCTGAGGTTTTCCTAACCTCACTTTCATTATGGAAGATATTTTCACTGGATATGGAATTCTGGGTTGACAGCTTCTCTCAGCACTGGAAGAATGTTATTCCACTTCCTTCTGGTCTCACAGTTTCTGGTGAAACATACGAGGTCGTTTGCATAGTTGTTTCCTGATGAACAACTTTTTTTCCTTGGCTGCTTCCAAGAGTTTTTTGGCTTTGGCTGTCAGGGGTATGAGTATGCTCTTAATTTGTCCTGTTTGGGTTTGCTGAGGTTCTTGGATCTGTAAATTTAGGTCTTTTGCCAAATCTGGGAAGTGAAGTTTTCAGCCATTATTTCTTCAAACTTTTTTTTTTTTTTTTTTTTTTTTGGTAGCACAATTTCTCCCTGCCTTCTGGAAGAACCGTAGGTTTACTGCTCAGGGCCCGACCCATGGAGTACAGCTGAGGGGGTGAGCTCAGCTCGTGAACAACTTGGCCAGGTTGCTCGGCCCTGTGTGTGATTTCTTTCGTGCTTCTCACTTCCCGGGACTTCCCTTCTTCATTCTCCAGGGAGAAAACGGGAGGGGGGGGGGGGCTTGAGTCACCCTCTCTGCTGCACACTTCCTGGGACTGTGCCCGGGGTTCAGGCTCACCCCTATCCCCTTGGGACCGTAGCTCTTTGATCAGAGGGAGAAGTTTTCCTCCCTCAGAGGTTAAGGTGTCAGGGGGGCTCACTGTCACCACTGCCACTGCCATGGAACTGTCGCGAGGGGTGGGGGTGGGGGCTGGGGCAGGAGAGAGGCAGAAGAGAAAACCAGGGGCTGCACTACTCTGAGTGTTAGACCCCCCCTTTCGCCCCTCGAGGCAGAACCAGAGCGTTTCTGCGGCGATCTCTCTCGTCACCGCAGTGCACGTTCTGGATTCCCGGCTGTCTCGTGTCCAGGCTTCCTCAGTTTGGCTTAACTGACTGAGCCACCCAGGCGTCCCCGGGAAATTCAAGATTAAGACACTGGTAGGTGCAGGGTCTGATGAGAACCCCCTCCTGGTTCATGAAGACTGTTCTTGTTATGTTACTCATGTGGCGGAAGGGCTGAGGGACCTCTCTGGTGTCTCCTTCATGAGTCCTCATAACCTAATCCCCCACAAAAGGCCCCACCTCCTAAGAGCATCACCTTGGGGGTTAGGACTTCAACATACGAATATTTGCTTCTCTTTTTTAAAAAATGTCATTTATTTATTTTTAAGTTTCTTTATTTCTGAGAACGAGAGAGAGAGAGAGAGAGATACAGCATGCGAGCAGGGGAGGGGCGGAGAGAGAGGGAGACACCGAATCCGAAGCAGGCTCCAGGCTCCGAGCTGTCAGCACAGAGCCCGCCGCGGTGCTCGAACTCACGGGCCGCGAGATCATGACCTCGCCCAGGCGCCCGTCCCCATAGGAATCTTGAAGAGTCACAGACATTCAGCCCGTTGCAAGTAGGCAGACGATAAACATAATAAATAAGCTATTCTATAGTGTGATAGAAAGTGGTAAGTGCTGTGGAAAACAATCGGGCAGGTGAGGAGGATGGGGGGCTGCGGGGAGGGTTGGGTGTATATTTATTGGCACAGAAGGAGGTCTGCGACGTATTGTTGAACGACAAACGTAGGCCAAAACCCAGTATATCCGGCATGTCGCCCTTTATACCGACGGATAAAATGTGTTCTACAAGCATTAAGGGGGGGGGGGGGGGCGTCCCCTCAGCTGTGATTTCAACTGGCTTCTTCGTATTCCAGGGGAATATCACAGAATAAAGTTAAACCCTTTATGAAGAAGTCCTCTGTGGCTCCCCCCCCCCCCCCCCCCCCCCCCCGGTTCCGAGACCTGCTGCTCATTCTTCGATTCGCACGGCTCTGTCTCCAGACTTCCGAAGAGTCATTCAAGCCATTTGTGGTTTCCGGGGCCGCTGCCTGAAGCGATGGGGATCCCTGGAGATTTGGGGGTTAAGTCAGGGGCCAGCTACCGATTTGACCTCTCTGAGCTTCGACTCCATCTTCCCCCCGAATGGGGCTAATTATGTCTGCAGTGGAGACTGAGCTCATGTATGGCAGCACTTGAGAAATGTTGATTCATTATTTATTTATTTGTTTTCAATGTTTATTTATTTATGTGAGAGACAGAGAGAGAGCAGGTTGGGGGCGGGCAGAGAGAGAGAGAGAGAGAGAGAGAATCCGAAGCAGGCTCCAGGCTCCAAGCTGTCAGCTCAGAGCCCGATGCAGGGCTCGAACCCGTGAACCACGGGATCATGACCTGCGCCGAAGTCGGATGCTTAACCGACTGAGCCCCCCGGGGGCCCCTGAATCATTGTTTTTGCTCTCTAGGTGACAAGGAGTTTTAGATGACTGGGAGACAACCAAATGGATACGTCTGGGACAGAGGGTCATATGGGTCAGGCACTCAGCACAGGAGCAGGTGACAAAGATTTGGGGATTCTTAGCACAGGGGGCTGTGGCATAATAAGAAATATATATTTGGTCTTCGTCCCGAGCTCCTGAGACAGAGCTCCTAAGTCTCTTGGCATTTCCCGGGTGAAAGGAGTATCTTTTGTTTTAATGAGGTGCCTCTTGGTGAGTGGGCCTCTAGATAGCTTCGGGTGGGGGCCGGTCGACAGAGACACCAAGCCTTGCCGGGAAGCCTGGAACTTCCGGCCCCACCCCCATCCCCAAAGAGGGCAGTGGCTCCTGCACTCAGGACCCTTTCACACCTTCCCCTACGTCCCTCTTTGTCTGGCTGCTCATTTGTATCCTTTAGAACATCCTTTATAATAAACCAGGAAATGTCAATCAAGTGGGTTCCTGAGTTCTTTGAGATGTTCTAGCAAATTGTCAAACCTGAGGAGGGGGCCGTGGGGGTCCCAGATTTATAATCAGAAGTCCAGGAGGCTCAGGGCGCCTGAGTGGCTCAGGTCATGATCTCACAGTTCGTGAGTTCGAACCCCGCATCGGGCTCTGGACTGAGCGCTCAGACTGGAGCCCGCTTCAGATTCTATGTCTCCCTCCATCTGCCCCTCCGCTGCTTGCACTCTGTCGCTCGCATTGTCTCAGAAATAAATAAACATTACCAAAAAAAAAAAAAAAAAATGCAGTCTAGGAGGCTCAGGACTTTCGGTGGCGTCTGAAGTAGGGGGCAGTTCTGTGAGACTGGACCCGTCAGCTGTGGGAGCCCTGCCAACCTGACGTAGTTCGCATCAGAATTGAGTCAACTTGTCCAGCACCCACCTGGTGTCAGGAGAATCAGAGCATTGGCTGTGGAGGTTGGAGAACACCACAGAGGGGGGTTAAAACCGGGGGGTGAGGGGGAAAGATGATATCCTCATGGTGAGGACCTCATATCCTGGCCTCCTTCCTGGTGAAGAATGACCACGTGACCAAATTCTGGCCACTGGCGTAGAAGCCGAAGTAACATGTGCAGCTTCCTCGCTTAATTAATTATGAGAGAGAGAGAGAGAGAGAGAGAGTGAGAGAGCGCAGGGGTAGAAGGGCAGAGGGAGAGAGAGAATCCCAAGAAGGCTCCATGCTCTCTGTGCGGAACCCCATGCTAGGCTCGATCCCATGACCCTGGGATCATGACCTGAGCTGAATTCAAGAGTCGGGCCCTCAACCAACTGAGCCACCCAGGTGCCCCCACCATTGTCTTTTTAAAAGGAAAATCCTCGTTCTCTACTTCCTCTTCTCATTCCCATGAGCTGGAGTGTGGATGGGGGGGGGGGGGGATGCGGGGAATGAGCATTCTCCCAGCATACAGATGAATGCAACAATCTTGGGGTAACAAGACAAACGGTGCCTGGGCTCCTTGTGGGTCAGAGCCAGGACCAGAGCCCTACCTCTGGACCATCCACCAGCTCAGACCCTTTTATGAGAGGGAAATAAACCTCCATGGTATTTAAGCTCCCATTATTTGGTCTCTGTTCAGACAGCTGCACCAATATTTTAACTTAATATTCCCACTCGTTCACTGATGCAACAGCCATTTCCTGGGTGGCACCACGTGAGACATCCAGAGTCACAGATACAAAGTCTCAAACGGCCTGGGTTAGAATTGCTTCTTCTCCGAATCACGTCACTTTCAGGACCCGAGTTTCTGTACCAGCAGCACGGGCCTCCTGTGACTGTAGGTCCCCGAGACGTTCCGGACTCAGGCCGGGGGCTCATCCCCAGGAACAGGAGCATTTATGCGGTGGGAGGGGGGGGTGTGCACAGGCCTTCTGGGCAGGGGCCGGAGCCTAATTCAACATTTCAGCAATTCTCCGTTCAGCCTTTTCAAAGCCCCCAACTTAGTTTTCAAGGAAGTGACTCTTTCAAGTGAGCATCACATTTCATTAGTTTGTGTAATATTTAATTGAATCACACGGTAATAGGATTATGTGATTATAGGATTACAGTGACAAGGATACCTGGCTGAAAGAGGCTCGAGATCCAGCTGAGTCTTGGTAAACAAACAACTCAACCCCGGGGTGGGGGCAACTGAAGTACCTGCTTTTTGAGACCACGGGGTCGGCAAACTGTGGTTCTGCGGGTCTGTGTCGGTTACGTCCTGAGTACAAATGGTCTCACGATGGATGCTTTTACATTTTAGACGGTTGAAAAAAACAATCGAAGAATAGTTCATGACGTGAAAATGACGTGAAATTCAATCTTTAATATCCACAAATAAAGTGTCATTGGAGCACAGCCACGCCCGCTCGTTTCTTTTGCATAGTTTTATGGCTGCTTTTGTGCTACAGTAGCCAAGTTGAACCGCTGAACAGAGACTAAAATATTTACTGTTTGATCCTTTACAGAGAGACTTTGCTGATACCTGTTCCAGAGAGAAGCCTGGATCTTGGGAATCCATCATGCCACAGGCATCTGTCGCTGCGTTTTATAGAAGGACCAACAAGTCTGGGTAAGGGAAGGTCTCCTAGGAGCACTCCTGTCGTAAGAAGTGAAAATCCTTTCTTTCTTGCCATTACTACCTCCCCAACCCACCCCCTAGATATAACCAGAATCCAAAGTGTGACAGCTTCACGCCTTGACTCTGGCCAAGAGCCAGAGTGTTTTTAAGCAACAGGACATTTACACTCGTGACAAAATGAACAAGCTTGCATTTCGATAAGCACCATCATGGTAGCCAATATTTTCCTGGGCTACGGCTAGTAATCAAGGTAACACGGAGAGTTTCACATGGACTAATAAATGAGGAGCCTTAAAAATCAGAGAGCAGACAGGTCCACTGCCTAGCTACTGTTGGCACCCATTGATTTTCTGCTGTCTCCTCCAGGGGACTTTCTTGGCTAGATGAAAGGTTGTCAGCACTGTCCGGACATAACGGCAGGTTATGGGGAATGTACACCTATGGGGAGTGTATGTGTGTGTGTGTGTGTGTGTGTGCACATCCGTGACACCATCGAGTCTTAGCTGGATTATTGCAGCAGGTTCTTGACTGGCTTCCCTGTTTTCTCTCCTCCTCCCCCCTCCCCCTCCTCCTCCCTCCCCCTCCTTCTTTTCCTTCTTCTTCTTCTTTAAAATGTTTTAATGTTTGTTTGTTTGTTTTTTTTTTTTTGAGAGACAGAGTGCGAGTGGGGGAGGGACAGAGAGAGAGGGAGACACAGAATCCGAAGCAGGCTCCAGGCTCTGAGCTGTCAGCACAGAGCCTGACGTGGGCTTGAACTCCCAATCCGTGAGATCATGACCTAAGCTGAAGTTATTTATTTTGAGAGAGAGAGCAAGCAGAGGAGGGACAGAGAGAGAGAGGGGAAGAGAGAATTCCAAGCAGGTTCTGCACTGTCGGCGCAGAGCCCAGTGTGGGGCTCAAATTCACGAACCTCGAGATCATGACCTGAGCCCAAACCAAGACTCAGACGCTTAACCAACTGAGCCACCCAGGAGCCCCAGGGCCTTCCTGCTTCTGATCTTGCCCTCCTTCAGTCTATTCTCAACACAGCAGCCAGGATGCTTCCTTCAAAACCCAAGTCAGGGGGTGCCTGGCTGGCTCAGTGGGTGGAGTGTGCGACTCTTGGTCTCAGGGTTGTGGGTCGGAGCCCCCCATTGGGTGCAGAGATTACTTAAAAGGTAAAATAAAATCTTAAAAAAAAAAAAAAAAAGCACCTAAGTCGCACCATGTCACTCCTTGGACTGAAGCTCTCATGTCATTCTGAGCAAAAGCCAGAGTCCTCATAGCAGGCAACAAGGCCCTACATAATCCAGTCCCCTTCTGCGTCCCTGATCTCTCCTTCTAACAGCCCCACTGCTCACTGCCCTCCAGCCACATGGGCCTCCTTGCCCTCCTCAAACTGCCAAGAACACTCCTACCTCAGGGCCTTTGCACTTGCTCTTTCCCCCACCTGGAACATTCTTCCCAAGGTAGAAAGAAGGTAGGCATTCCTTCAAATGCCATCTTATAGGTGAGGCCTTCCCTAACCCCCCAACATAAAGTAAGCCCTGTACACCCCAGGACTCTTTATCCCCCTTACCCTGACTTTTTCCTATAACACCTCTCATAAACAGACATGCTCCACGCTTTCTTGTTTATTTACTGATTTTGTATTTCCCGCCTCTAGAATGTAAGTTCCATTAGGGCAAGGATTTTGCCTTTTGGTTCACTGCTCTGTCCTCTCTGCTCGTCACGGTGCCTGCCACTGAGGAGGGGCTTAATAAGGGCTTGTTGAATGAGGATTGACTCTCTCTTACTGCATGGCAACTTGCTGTCCCTAGGACCTTGGGCCTGAGGTCTTGCTGAGGGTGGAAGGCAGTGGTCTAGCACTGCCCAGTACGTGGTATATCACAGAGAGCCTTTGTGTGGGGGAAAGTGGGGGACAGTGGGTGCGTGGTGCGATGGGGTACAGAATGCTAAGCCTCTGGGGATGCATGGCACGGGTCATCTTATCTTGATGAGTGACCCTTGAGCCCACTGGGTAAGGGGACCGCTCAGCTGGGGTCCAAGTTCCTGGCCTCTCTGATCCCTGGAGTGGCCTTGCTAGGTATTCTGGGAACGGGGATCAAGGCAACCCCAGTGATTCTGACCCCGCCACCCTTTGAGGACAGGTTGGAGGCAGATGCTGGCCGCAAGTCTACAATAACCATTATTTTGTAGTTTCTCCTTTTATGAATATCAGTCCCCCCACCTCCCAGACATGTCTAATAGCAACTGAGTCATGGGTCAATGATGGTGGCGGGTGTGTGGGTGGGGGGGTAACTGAGCCTATTGATCGAGGGCTGAGACATCCTCCCCACTAATGAACAAGTTAATAAACTCTTCAATGAGGACGTGGTGATTAATGAACCAATCGGCTTGCCCTGTAATTGGGAAGTGGAATCAGAGGGCGGGGCGAGACGGAGGGAGGTTTGTGTGGTGTGGGAGGCTGGCTCCCGGTCCGCCCTGAGGGACCTTCTCAGGTCCCTCTCTCTTTCACTCTAAACGTAAAGAGGGAAGTGACTTCTTTAGGGGTGGTACCCTGAATCCGGGCCTTCCCCGGTGCCTTCTGGCTCCTCTGTTTCTCCTCTGCTCCCACCTATTCTCAGACTCCATATTCCTGAAGGCATGAGAAGGTTCCAGGAAGGCCACCCGTTCCCTTTGGGCATTTCACAATCCCTATCATCTCTCTCTGCCTGGGATCAGTACACTAGAAACCCCCTGTCACCACCCCAGCTGGTGCCGCTGTGTCCCCAACCCCCATACTCTCAGATATCCTTGTCCCCTTTAGCCCGTAGGGTCTTGTCCAGGCTCTGACCCCTGGGTTACAGCTGCCGTAACCAGCCCCCCTGGCTGTCCTTTCCATCCCAAGGGTGAGCACCTGCCTCTTTCTTTCCATGGTCATCTGGAAGAGTGTTCTTTTATTTTTGCCGTCCGCTCCCCCAACTGGACCCAGGCTTATCCCTCTGTTTTCCTCCCTGTCCCTGTGTCCTGGGAACTCTCCAGACTGGGGCTCTACGTGGATCGTGGAGTGCCTCCTCCCTTGGTTTGGGGCTCCCCAGTGATACTGCTGCTCCCCTCCCCTCGGACTGGGGATCCCCAAGGGTATGGCTATGACTCTCCTCTGAGACTGGGGTTCCTGGAGAACAGGGCCAAGACCTGCCCTTGGGGTGAATGATTTTTCTCCTCCCTCTGAGTATAGGGTCTATGCCCCCTTCCGCCTCCACACTCAGCGTGCTGCCCTGGCCTTTCTTAGGGTGTGCGGGGGCCCATGGGGCCTGACTAGTTGATAAGGAGCCATTTCCGGAGAGTGCAGGTGACTGAACCTGTAAAAAGATGATTGAGGGAGCCTTAGACTCTCCACCTTGAGAGAGCTCTAAAAATAACACCCACGGCCATCTGTCCTAGAGGGCGGAGGGGCTGGCCCACAACCAAGATGGCCCCTCCTGCCCTCAGGGGCCGATGGGACAGAGGGAAGCACTGGGGGCTCTGGCCAGATGGGGGAGGGGAGACCTGGAGAGGGCTTTATGGAGAGACTCCCCAACAACCCCCTTTTTCCAATGGGGGCAGGTAGGTCCGATGCGGCTGGCCTCTCCGAAAGGGGAGCAGGCCCCCAAATTAGCCTCCCCTCCCCTTCCCCCATGCCCACCTTCTGAGCCCTGTGGTTGATTATTCCAGGTAGTGAGCCTTTCCACCCCTCGGCCGAGAGGGCCCTGCCCCAGCCCTTTCCTCTTGTTTGCATCCCGGGTTCCCTCCTCTCTCAGAGCTTCAGTTTCCTCATCTGTAAAAGGGGGATAAACTCAGCTCATTGTGTCGTCGCACTGAAATCCTGTTCTGCCCAGTGCACAGTAGGTGCCTGATAAACAGTGGGCCCTTCCTCTTTCTTTCAAAGGCCCTGGGTGAGGATCTTGGCCTCAGACCCGGGTGGAGACGGCAACGGGCTGGGGAGAGTGGCACGTGCATGGGCATCACTCAACCTGAGAAGACAGCAGAGCCTGGATGACAGCTGGATGGGGAAGGGGTGAACTGCTTTGGAGGGATCTCTGTGCCAGGCCTGCTCGGGCTGGGGGCGGGGGGTCTGTGTGTGTCAGGCTGGATGTGCAGGTGGCAGACTCAGCTGCTTCTGGAGGGGGACTGGCCTCTGCCTCCTCTCAGCTCTTCCCAACTGTTTCACAGAGAAGTGTCCAGAGAGGCCTCTCCTCCAGGATCATAAAGGTCAAGAGTCATGGTCATGGCTCCTACCCCACCTCCAGTAGAAAGAGTCTTTCCCCACAGATCCTGCCACTCCTCAGCCCCTCTCCAAGGTATTGCTGAGCGAGGTTGCCTTTTCCACGGAATGGTCACAGGTCACACTGGCTGGAGGTCAAGGGTCCGGTCTGTGTCCCTTATTCCCACCCACGGGCAGGCTAGGGAAGATATAATCTCATCCCTGCCCTTAGGGGCTGCCCCAGGAGTCTAGATACAAACGCTTCACCTCCTCAGGAGGCTCACCTGCTGTTGGGGGGCTGTGGGGTGAAGATGGGGCTCAGGCTCTGTCCAGAGTCTGAGTTTGAGCCTGGTGGCTGCCCCCTCATCTCCTACAAGGTGGAGACATCACGCACTGTCTGGGTGGAAGCTCAGCGGTCTGGCAGGGGTGGAGGCAAGGAGGAGGAAGGGCCCTCCCCACGCCTCGAGCTCCCCCCCCCTCCTCGGACTCCCCCTCCCTTCCCAGGCCGGGGATATAAGCCCCGCAGGGAAAGCGCTGAGCAGAGGAGGAGGCCACAGCCCGACCTGCAGCAGTCCAGCCCTTGGGACTCCTCTCGCCTTCCACCTGCTCATCTCCGCTTCCAGAACTGTCGCCGTGAGTGGCCCAGGACCAGGAATGGTCTGTTGCCGGGGAACCCGGGCTATTTTGTGGGGAAACTGAGGCTGGGATGGTGGAAACTGGGGCTGAGTGGCCAGCATAGCCCTTTATCTCTAGCACGGGCGGGGGTTGGGGAGGCCGGCAGGGCTTATGCCTCTCTGACAGGGAAACTGAGGCACAGATGGGGCAGTGCAGCAGAACACACGGCGAGCCAGCAGCTGAGCCTCGGTCCGTTGGCGGTCCTGCGCAGGCCGGGAAACGTGGGCCCCGACGGCAGGCCGCCTCCCGCCGTCGGGTGTCGAGGCGGGGGATGGCCCACGACCCACTGCCCCCTCTCCAGATGGTGACCGTGCGCCGGCCGTGGCCCGCCGTGGCCACAGTGCTGCTGGCCCTGCTCGCCTGCCTGGGGGCGCTGGTCCACGCCTACCCCGCCAAACCCGAGGCTCCCGGCGAAGACGCGTCGCCGGAGGAGCTGAGCCGCTACTACGCGTCGCTGCGCCACTACCTCAACCTGGTCACTCGGCAGCGGTGAGCGCGTGCGCCGGCCTCGGAGCCGGGTCCCTGGGGCTCCCGCCCCCGCCTCCGCCTCCCCCTCCGCCCGGGGGCGTGCCCGCGCCTGACCCCGCCCCCTCCGACCCCCGCCCCCAGGTACGGGAAACGAGACAGCCCGGAAGCGGTCCTCTCGAAACTGCTCTTCCCCGACGGCGAGGACCGCCAGGTCAAGTCACGGTAAAAGCCCTCCTCCTCCCCGCCCCCCCCCGCCCCGGCCACCCGTCTTGTCCCCTAGTGCTCGGTCTGGGATGGGCGGCCCCACGGAGCCCCCACCCTGGCCCCACCACCTGGCGTTCTCACGCCTGGATCCGAGGCCGGCTCTGGGCGATTCCTTTCCTTTCCGTCCTACAGGCCAGAAGGCGCGTACATGTGGTGACGACCCCAAGGCCTCCTGGGAGACACGCCGACTGCACCGACCTCGTTTGCATGTGTGCTCCTGACCCCGGAACCTGGGTTCCTCTCGCTGCCTACTGTGCCTGGGAGGGGGTGGGGGTGCTGGATGGGGTCTTCATCCCATTTCTCCGTGCCCCCGGCCCCTGGGCTGGAGAGCTGTGTGTGGTCTTTCCCCGGTCCCCAAATAAAGAGCAAATTTCACTGAAACGGAATGTGTGCGTATTTCCTTTCCCTTCTCCTTCGTGGAGGTGGCATCCGGGGTGGGGGGGAGGGGAGGGTGGAAGGATCGGAGAAGACTGGGCGCCCCAGACAAAAGACTTCCCAGGACAGGGCTGGGAGCTCCCCTGGGCTCTGAGCTAAGAGAAGACACTGTGGCCCAAGCAAGGGGCCTCGGTGGCACTCTCCTGTTGGGTTGGAAGTGGGGCAGGATGAAAGTTCCTGACAAGGGGCAGGGAGGAGCCGGAAGGAGAGCTGGGACAGGATGGGGGGCTGGGGTGGAAGGGAGCCGGCGAGGCAGCCTAGGAGAGTGGCTGGGAGCAGAGATGGGATCCAAGATGGGACTGTGGAGGAAGTCATGGGGCAGGGGGCGGGGTTGAGGTGGGTGTATGTGTGCTAGGGGGAGGGGTCATTTCTCACATCTCCCATTCCCTGGGCACGAGGGGCAGTGGGAGTGTGGAGGGTGCCCTTCCCTTAGCAGTGCCCTCCCCCACGTTGCTGAATTCCCACTCCATGGCTAAGTCACTAACTGTGCTTTCCTAGTGACAAGGCTATGGGGACACCCTCCAGTGCTGCCCCCCACCCCGCCCTTCTCTAGACTGGACACTGAAGGCTGAAGGCGCTTGGGACGTCTGAACTGGAGTCTGACCCAAGTCCCTGACCGCTCTGTACGGATGACAGAAGAATCCCAGAGCTTGCCTGCAGGCTGATCTTCCCTGATACCCTTCCTTCCCAGCCCCTTTCGTCCAGGAAGACTTCCTGATTGTCCCTGATCTGCACACTTCCCTCTGAGGCAGCCCAGCTCTCATGGCCGCTGCTCTGTTCTGTCCATGTTGCTGTGCTCGGTCTCCCTGCTAAGTCCTCGGAACCCCTGAAGGACAGGCCTATGTCTGCCCGCTCAAACACAGCCTCTTCCATCTGTGGGTTCTCACCTGGGCCTCTGGGGCAGCGGGACACGGACAAGCCCAAGGCAGGGAGCTGGGGGTGGGGGTGTGGCGGAGAATTGGATTGAAGCCCAAACCCCAGACCCAGAGAGGGTCAGAAGGTCGGGAAGGCTGCGTGCGTCACTTCGGAGGTAGGGGTCTCCAAGGACTATTTGCACTTAGGTGGCTATGGGAGGAGAGAAGATCCTAGGGGGCCGGGGCTCTGACTGTCTCCTCTTCTGTGCTGCTACCTCGAGTGGAGCCGGAAGGGTGAAGCGAAGGCAGGCCCGGGGCCTGGTGCACATCGCAAGCGATGCGGACTCAGACGCTCCAAGCCTTTGTCCAGGCCACTCTCCTGCCTGCAGGGAAAGGTCTGGAAATCAGCTTCAGGGTAGTATTCACCTCCTCCCAGAAGCCTCTCCTGATTTCTCGGGGGTAGAGTTAGCGTCTCTGGTTCCGTCTCCCTACTGCCCTGTCACTAGGCGCTAGCCGCTTCCCGTGTCATTTTGTCCCCCTCTTCTCTCTCCCATCCCACTCCCTCCGCACCAGGAGAGGAGGGGTGGGAACACAGAATGGCTGCCATGAGCTTTGGTTCATTCTGTGTTGTCAGAGGAGTGGGACGGCGCGTGCCTGCGTCGGTGTCCATGGTCGCCTGGCTGGCGGCCTGCCTGGGAGAGCTTCGGTCAGTTTGAGGCTGAGGGAAGAGACCCCTGCTGTGAATTATGGGCGACCACAGACCGTTTCAGTTTGACACGTCTGGCTGACCGCCAGTGACGGGGGTGCACCTGTTCCCTTGGAGTATTGAGCCGGTGGATTAACCAGACCCCACCCATGTGGCAGCCGGAGGGGCCTTAGATGTGATATGAATGGTGACAATAATAGCTACCTTCTGAAAGAAGCACTTACGTGCTCTAGCACAGAGCTATTTGTCTTACGCACACCGTATTGCTAGAATATTGATATGGCTTTTTAAATAGAGGGAGAATCAGCAGTGGCTTGAACAAGACAGAGATTTCTTTCCTCTTTTTTTAAAAAAATTTTTACTGTTTTATTAATTTTTGAAAGAGAGAGAGAGAGAAAATATGAGCAGGGGCGGGGGGTGGGCAGAGAGAGAGGGAGACACAGAATCCGAAGCAGGCTCCAGGCTCTGAGCTGTTAGCCCAGAGCCCAACGCGGGGCTCGAACTCACAATCCGTGAGATCATGACCTGAGCTGAAGTTGGCCGCTTAACTAACTGAGTCCCCCCCCCCCCCGGGCACCCCAGAAGTTTCTTTCTCTTTTATATAAAATTTAAGTGGCATCTGGGGAGTCAGCAGCTCCCTTCCCCGAGGACGTCCCAAAGCCCAGGGTCCTATTTTGTGGCATCCCAATGCCCTCCTCTACATGACTGAAGATGGCCCCTCACCCCCTCTGTGTTCCAGTCAGTGGGAAGGGAGGGAAAGGGAAAGTGCAGGCGTGCTGTCACTATGCTGTGTCACAGTGACCCTCAGACTTAGCAGTCTCAAACACCCTTTCCTTTCACTCATGCTTTTGTGGGCCGGGCTTGGAAAGGGCTCAGCTCGGCACCTGCCACTTGGAATGTTTCACGCAGTGACAGAGGCTGGCTGGGGCTGCGGTCGGTTGAGGGCACCCCTGTGGCTGATGCCCAAGAAGGCTTCCTCGCGTGGCCACTGCTGGCTGCTGGCTGGGGGCTCGGCTGGGTCTGCTGACCCTGCACCTGCACGATATTGACAGGGTAGTGGGACCTACCCGGTAGCTGGCTCCCCCAGGGTGAGTGCTCCAGGAGGATCCAGGAGGATCCAGTGACTGGGGATTCCTGGGGCTGCTGTGACAAAAGACCCCAAACCGGGTGGTTTCCCAGCAGTTCTGGAGCTGGGAAGTCTGGAACCAAGGCTTTGGCAGGGCTGTGAGGGAAGGGTCTGTTCCAGGCCTCTCTCCGTGGCTTGTAGACAGTTTCTTTATTTCTTCACCTTGTCTTCCCTCTCTGCATGTCTGTTTCTGTGTCCAAATCGCCCTTTTATTTAAACACAGCAGCTGGGGCGCCTCGGTGGCTTAGTCGGTGGGGCGTCTGACTTTGGCTCAGGTCACGATCTCACGGTTCGTGGGTTCGAGCCCCGCGTCGGGCTCTGTGCTGACAGCTCAGAGCCTGGAGCCTGCTTCGGATTCTCTGTCTCCCTCTCTTCCGGCCCCTCCCTCGCTCACACTCTGTTTCTCTGTCTCTCAAAAATAAATAAATGTTAAAAAAAATTTAGAAAAAAACAACAACACAGCAGTCATAACAGAATAGGGGTCCACCCTGCTCCGGTCTGACCTCACCTTAATTAGTTACATCTGCAATGACTCTATTTCCAAATAAGGTTGCATCCCGAGGTACCGGGAGTTAGGATTTTGACACACGAATTTGGGGGTGGGGACACCATTCAACCCATAAACGACCGTCTTTTATGACCTGGCCTCACAAGCCACCTATCACCTTTCCAACTCTATTGGTCAAAGCGGTCACAGGCCCGCCCGCATTCGAGAAGAGGGGACACGGACCCCATTGTAGAACTACACACGGGATAGGAGGTATTTCTGTGGTCATCTTTGCTACAATCTGCCTTGGGACCCCACTCCCACTCCTAGAAACAGAGCAGCACGAGACACGTAAACGCGCGTCTCCTTGGTTAACACTTAGTCACGTGGCCCCACTTCACCGGGAGAGGTCTTTAGCTGGGTGGCCCTGTGCCCAGCTCAAGCTCTTTTATTATTATCTTTATTAAAAAAAAAAATTTGTTTAGCGTTTATTTTAGGGGCGAGGGTGCAGAGAATCCGTAGCGGGCTCTACCCCGTCAGGGCAAGGCCCCATGTGGGGCTTGAACTCACCAACTCGTGAGATCACGACCTGAGCGGAAGTCAGGCGCTCAACCCACTGAGCCACCCAGGCGCCCCTCAGGCTCTTTTATGGAAGGCAGCTGTCCTGATCGCTATACCACCAATGACCCCAAGCTCTTCTGTGATGGAAAGAGGAGAGAGTGAGTATTGGGGCAACTCGTGTTATCTGTTACAAACACGATCTCCTTTGAACACCGTCTGGAAATCATCTGGGTCCATCTCTTCATCAAGCAGGTGGGAATCCTGAGAGTCTGAATCTGAGCTGTCACACGGGGCTCTCCCCCACGAGTCCTTCACCGGCAGGGAGCCCACGGCTGGTGCAGGGGCCTCAGAGACGAAAGATCTGGATTCGCGTCCCGTCTGCCATTAGCAGCCGTGTGACCTCGGCCTCGTCATCTCATTTCCCTGCACACATTTTTTCGCCGGTCATTCGGGGAGACTTACACCTTGCACGATAATAGTGACAGTTCGCTACTTTAAGGGGACTCAGAGAGGTTATGTACTCTGCCAAAGGTCACACAGCTGGTGGGTGGTGGAGCTCGTGAGGACAGCCCAGGTCAGCTGGGCACAGCCTGGCACAGGCTTATTAACACCCTCTGTTATCCTTCACTCTTCTCCTCCACTTCCAACCCTTCTCCAAACTGCCGTGACAACTCTCCCTTCCAACTACCCCAAGGGAAAGTCCCCCTCCTTCCCCATCCAGCCCCCGCTTTCGGAAAAATCTAGGCTGACGAGGATAGGATTTATATTTGCAGGTGCTGTGGGCAGGGAGGGGAAAATACTGAATTCTGTGCTGCAGGACCCTGGGTGCAGATGGAGTCTCCTGGGGGGAGAAAAGTGGGGGGCAGAGTCCAAGCTCCAAATGGGTGACCTGAGCCCCTAGTCGGGCCTGAGTTGATTTCGAGGGCGTGGGAAGGGGGCTCAAGGCGTGTGCGTGTGTGTGTGTGTGTGTGTGTGACAGCTATCTTCAGCCTAAGGGTTTCTCCAGGGAAGAGGGGACCCCCTGGGTTCCTGGCATCTGGGGGCAGCCGCCTTTCCGCACCTTTGCTGCGACCACCCAGTGCGGGAAAGAGGCATTGGCCTAAGAGCTGGGCCAGGCCGCTTTGGAGGCAGCCTTGGGACAGGTGGTCATGGAGGACGCGAGGCTTGTCAAATTCCTGCCCTTGCGTTCCTGTCACCTATGTGGGGACTCCCCATCCCGCTTGCGACCGCGCCCTCGGCCTCACCCTGGGACCCCACGTGTTCCTGGGGTGTTCCTCGCCTAGTTTCAGCCGAGCCCTCACCCCACCCTCAACGCTGCCCGGTGGCCATCCTCCCCGTCCTAGAGGGCATGGGGGTGGGCAGGCGGAGAGGGGGGTTTTCACCTTCCTTCAGTCTGCCTGCCGGGAAGTACTCGGGGCCTCCTCTAAGCAGGGCTCCACAGCAGCCTTTGGGCCTATGAAGACGAGTGAGAAGCGTAGCTCAGTTCTGGAAGTGGCCATACAGCTCAGAAAGCACATCCACAGCCTCTTTCTCTTTGTCCCAACACCCCGGAGAGGACCCAGAAGGGGAATCTGTGGTTCGCAAAGGAGAAAAATGAAAGCTATAGGTTCGGTTGACGTGGTGGAATACACGTCATTTCTTAGGCACAAGACACAGCTCTACATGGCTCTGGCACTCAGGTCAATCCCCAGATCTACCCTCTGTCCGAAGGGGCTCCGTCCTGTCCTGACGGGGGATAATGGCAAACAGGTCCCACCAGGCTGCGATCTGGCAGGAGGCCAGGCCCTCCGAACTAGGGTTGGAGCCTGGCGCCCCCTGGTGGCACAATGCAGCCTCTGCCGCCTCGCCACCCTCGTTTTGCAAAGTGGGCCCAGGGCCAGGGCTTGCCCAAACAGACGCACCTCCCAATTTGCTTTTGGGATGTAAACGGTGTCCGGTGAAGCATTATTGTTCTTCTTGTTACCAGAAACCAGAATTGAGAAAAACAAGGGGCGCCTGGGTGGCTCGGTCACTTAAGCGTCAGACTCTTGGTTTCAGCTCGGGTCATGATCCCAGGGTGGTTGGTGAATTCCAGCCCCGCTTGGGGCTCCGCGCTGCCAGTGTGGAGCCTACTTGGGATTCTCTCTCTCTGCCCCTCCCCCACTAGCTCGCGAGCGCGCTCTCTCTCCCTCTCGGAATAAATAAAAACTTAAAAATAAACAAACAAAAGAATTGAGAGAAACAAGGCAGAACACTGACATTTACTGAGACTTGCTTTTTTATCCTGTCTTGCGGAAAAGCAAAACTCAGAGAGGCGGAAAAAGGACTCTTGCCCAGGCTCACACCAAGCCAACAGCAGAGCCAGGATGTGGTTGTCCCTGTAGCCCAGCCAGTTACTGCTCCTGGGCCTGAGCTGGGGAGGGGGCTGGGGTTGAGGAAGGGGCGCTTAGTAGGGCAGACCCAGCGGCTCCTGGGGGGTGCAGGTGAGGCGGCACTGCTGGGATCGTGGGGTGGGGATTCTAAGCCAGAACTTGAGTCTTACGCAGCTGTGTGGTCTCGGGCAGGTGTCTTCACCTCTGTGAGCCTCACACTTCTTGGCCAAAAGGTGGGCAATTATAACGATACTTTGACAGCCCCGCTTAGGAAAAAGGAGTCCAGATTTTGGAGTCAGGCATCGTGTTAAACTCTGGATTTGCCAAGGACGAGTTACGTGGCCTGAGGCTAGTTACTTAGTATCTCTGAGTTGGTTTCTGAGTCCGTGCGAGGAGTTGTCGCAAGGACTCGGTGAGTTGATGGGGCTTGGAGCACGCTGGAAAATTCAAGGCTTTGCTGGTGATGCTGGTTTCATCAGTGCCTTGGAAAGGAGCTCTGGGAAATGGGTCTGACACCCGATCCCCCCACGCCAGTTCCCCCGACCCCAGTCATATCGGTTCTCAGGTTCACCCTACACACCAGCGGGGAGAAGGTTCCGCCCTGCCTGGGTCCCCACTCCTTCCCACACTGTCTAGTTACCTCAGGCAACTGCCCTGTTCCCCCTTTGTTCTCCTCACGACCTGGAAAGGAAGTCCAGACTCGGTCCTGGAGTCTCCTACCCAGAGCCTCAATCTTAGGCCCCGAGGGATTTCATCTAAGAATCCCAGTTAATCCCCAGGAGGCCTGAGGGGCTGTCCCAAGGCCTACGACCAGAGCCTTTCAGTCATCCTGAGGTCCTAGAACCCACGTCCTCCTGGAACCAAGCCTGTGATGGTGCCTGGGCGGGAGCCCACGGGAGACTTACTGTGGTTCACTTTTACCTGTTATGCGGCTGGCCTGGCACCCAACACTGCCCTGGCCCCCTCCCGGCCCTGGCCCCAGGGCTGGCGTTGTGGGTACCAGGGAGATGGTGGGAGGAGGGGTGAGGGCAGGGGAGTGAGAGAGGCTGACAGGAGGCGGGGACTCTGGGGGGCTGAGGACTATAAAAGAGTACGGCTGAGGGGCCCGGGCACCCTTTGGCTTGAGGCAGGCGTGCGCGTGCACTCAGGACTCAGGGTAAGCAGTCTCAGCCGGGGTGGGGGCCAGCCTCTGCAGACTCCTTGGGCCTCGGGCCTGGGATGGGGGAAGGACTTGATGCCTTGCAGAGCAGGGGTGGGTGTCGGGGGTTCTGAGGTCCTGCTTGGAGTGGACTCTACACCTGGACGAATCTGCCACCCTGGAAGAGCAGTCTGCTGACCAGAAGACAGAAAACGTGTGCGGGGAGTGGGTGGTGGCCACGCACACAAATGTGCGTGACCATGACCTCGGGGGGGGGGGGGTCTGACCGTGCAACCGTGCCTATCAGCTGAGGGTGACACGGGTGACAGCGTCCTCTCCAGGACCTGTACCTGGATGTCAACCCTGACGGCGGAGGGGGGCGGCAGACCCACGGGCTGGGGATTTCTGTCCTTGGGTTCCCAAGTTCATTCTGTGTGCTCCCACTCGGTCGGTGAGCTGGAGCACCCCTACATCCCACCCCGCGTCTGCCTCCTCAGAGCCACAAGGTTCTGGATGTCGTGAGCCCTGGCTCCCCTGCCCCACGTCCCCCACCTTCTCTGCCACACTTTCGACGGTGCCGAGGGCCTGGCTGAGCTCCGGCTGCTGGGCAGGTCGTGACCTGGCTGTCCGTGCTCCCCCAGGGCAGGGTCTAGCAGGTGGGGTGGTGGGGGTCGAATAGCCCTTCACTCTGCCCCTTTGTCCCCAGGCTTGGACAAATGAGTGATGAGTCAAGGGGTCGGGCAGGTGGACTCAGCTCTGCCTCTATCCTCCTGCTCCTCGTTCCTCAGATGCCTGTCGCCCGCCGCTGCCTCTCCCTGCTGCTCCTGTCCGCCTGTGTGGCTCTGTTGCTGCAGCCACCGCTGGGTGCCCGGGGAGCGCCGCTGGAGCCGGTGTACCCGGGAGACAATGCCACGCCGGAGCAGATGGCCCAGTATGCGGCCGAGCTCCGCAGATACATCAACATGCTGACCAGGCCCAGGTGTGTGTGCGAGAGAGGGAGAGAAATCCCTGTCCCCGCGGCCCTGGCCCACGAGCCCAGCCATGCTCTTGGGAAAGCAGAGCATGTCTACTGACCAGGCCTGGAGCCCTGGGCCCTGGGTGGGATGGTGCCCAAGGGTGGGCATGAGGCGGGTAGGCTGGCCCCTGGGCACAGGTCTTCCCGCCCCCTGCCTCTCCACCTGCCCCCTCACCAGGTATGGGAAAAGAGACAGAGGAGAAACGCTGGACATCTTGGAGTGGGGCTCTCCCCACGCAGCTGCCCCCAGGTAGGTTTGCTTCCCTGCTGTGTGTGCCCAGGTCCCCGGGGGCTGTAATGGGGGTGGGGGGAGGGGAGAACACAGGCCCAGAGTTGGCCTGACGTCTCTCGAGGGCGCAAGGACTGTCCACCCCCACTGCCATGTCCTGCCCTCTCCTCACAGGGAGCTCAGCCCGATGGACGTGTAATGCCACCGCCTGCTTCCTCTGGCTCCAAGGGCAGTGCCGGCCCAGCTCTCCCCTCTGCGCCCTTGGCAATGGCCAAAGCTTGCTCCCCGCTGCTCCTCCGCAGACTAAATAAAGCAAATCAAAGTCACAGCCTCTCTGTGTGTCTCTGTGGACCCCTAGGAGGGACGGGGGGGGGGGGGGGGGGGGGGGGAGGAGCAGGCTGGCCAAATGCTCAGGAGAGAAAGGGGGAGGGGAGGGAGGCGAAGAAGGGAAAGGAAGGTATTGCCAATGATCCAGAAGGTCTGTGGGGTCTTCAGAGCCCTTCAGCTCCTCCTCCCCACTTCACAGAGGGGCAGGCCCAGGGGAGGCAGGGACTCCTTCAAGGCCATTCAGCAAGTCAGTGAGGCTTGAATTTTCCCATTTCAGCACTTTAGACTTTCCTGGTCAACAGTCTGATGACAGCCCTGCCCCTAAACGTATCCTCTCCTCCACCAATTCTTTCCTACACCCAGGCAATAGGTGAAGTACTCATTTATACTAAAGTGTCCTTGACACGGGGCGGCGGGGGGGGGGGGGGGGGGGGCGGGGTGGGCAGGGGCAACAGCCCAGCCCTGAGGAATGACTGGTGCTAAGTCATGACTGGTGCTGTATCAGCAGCATTAAGAGCCACCCGTCCCTGGACAGGTCAGAGACGTGTCACTGTGCATGTTCAGTAGGAACACGGCTCATCAGGGGGCGCGGGGCCCGGCAGAAGCATGGCCGGTGGAGGGGGACTGTGACAGGGAAGGATCTGGAGATGGGGTCATGTGCAGACTGTTGGGAAAAGGAGCTTACCGTGTGCCAGGCGCATTCAACAACGCTGTGAGGGAGATACTGTTAGCCTCACTCTACGGAGGACGAAACCGAGGCTCAGAGAGGTGCAGCCGCTTATCCAAGGTCCTGCGCAGACAACAAGCTAGTAATACAGGGCTACGGCATTGGCTATAGAATCAGATGAACTTGAGTCTGATTCCAGGATCTGCCACTTTCTGTCTGTGTGCTTTGGGGCAGGGCTATAACCTCTCTGAGCCTCAGATTCCTCATCTGTAGAGTGGGAAGGATGACAGGGTTGTCGTGAGCGTGATGTGAACACATATAAAACACTTAGCATGGTCCTCGACCAGGTAAATGCTTAGTAAATGGGAGCCTTTGAGGGGCAGACTGGTTTGCAGCTCCTGGCCAACCAGCTGCATCCACGAAGCATGCTAGAAAGATGAGCAGAGAGGAAACACACGAAGCTACACTTTCTGGAAGAGGGTGACGGTGAACTCCGCGTGGCTCCTGGATGGGGCTCTGGAGGGCAGGCTTTCCGTGATGAGAAGGAAGCGTCTTGGACGGACCAGAAACTTAAAGAGAACTTGTCCTGAGAAGTAGTGAAATCCTGGTGTAGGAGCTGCTCACGCAGCTGCAGGAGGGGAGGCCGCAGGGGGAGTCGGCCTTCTGGGAGGAGGCTGGGTTAGCCGAGAGTTCCAGCCACCCCCAGGAGTCCGGTCTTCGGCTTCCACACTCTGGTTCCATGAGGCTGAGGACCCAGATTCTGCCCCAGGGAGGCCTGCACTGAGGATAAGTCTCGAGTCTCGGTGGGCCCCAGTGGCCTTCTCCAGCCCTTGCCCTTCTTGGACACCTTGAGTAGGTGGGATGGGATAGTGTGTGTGTGTGTGTGTGTGTGTGTGTGTGTGTGTGTGTGTGTGGCAGCTATGAGGCAAAGGCATGGCTGAAGGTGATTCTCAAACCCAAGTGGGTGGATGGGAGGGGGCTGGTTTCAGCAGAACAAAGTCTGAGTTTGGATGACGGAGGCCGAAGCCCCAGAATTTTCTCTGGCAGCTAAGGGGATAGGCTCTGAACAGGGAGAGAGGTAGACACTTCCCTGGGACGGGAATTAGGATCCTGCTCAGGACACACTTGTGTGTGAGAATTGGCTCAGGAGAGATGCGTCTGCTGCTGACAGCCCCTGCCCCTGCCCAGGCCTTCTGATGGCCACCAGCCCCCAGAGGAGAGTGGCACCCTGGCACCCAGCTTCTCAGGGACAGGCCCAGGCTGGGCTCCTGCCTCTTCCCCTGCTCTGCTCATCGCCAGAGGGGCTGAGGCAGACCTGCAAGGAAAGGCAGGACACATTCTTTACCCTGAGGGGCAGGCAAAAGCACTGCGGCTTGTTCCTGTGCCAACACGGACATCTGGGCTAGCATCAAAGCTTCTGTGTGTGTGTGTGTGGGAGGGGGGGTCATGGCTGAAGCCCCTCCTTTGAGGTTGCTGGGACCGGCTCCTCTCACCTCTGCTCGCCCTCTAGTTAGAGCCCCCCCCAATGGTGCATGTGTGTAAGGTGAGGGCAGGTGGCTGGGCTGCAGGGAGAAGGCGGGGAAGAACCGCAGGGGAGTCTTTTTCACTCGCAGTAGGCGCTCCAGGGTCCCCTTCAGCCTATGGCCCCCAGAAGTCACCCCCCAGAAGTCACCAAAGCCGTAGAAATATTTCTCTTTATTGTTCTCACTGGGGGTGGGGGAGGTGGGCAGGTAGGAGTTAAGGCTCCTCGCGGAATATAAAGCGGGTCGGCGGGAGAGGAGACTTGAGCCAGGCATCTAGAGGTCAAGGCCCGGCCTGGAGAAGGAAGTCCCTGCGGCCCCCGGTATCCCCACCCCCACCCCAGGGGCTTCCTCTCCTTCCAGCCCAACCTGCCCCCAGTTCTGCAGCTCCCTATCGATCGATCGATCGATCGGTGCCAGCCTGCCCAGGCTCTCCTACCTGGGGCCCTGGGAGGAGGTCAGTGGTTATGGTTTCCCGGTGTTCTGTTGGGGAGGTTTCCTAGCATTCTCTGGTAGCGGTTTCACGGTGTTTGCTGGTGGACTTTTTGTGGTGTTCGCGGCATTCTTGGGGTTTTTAACGTTTTTAGATTTCTTGGGGTCCTTAGACTTCACGCTGGGGAACACACGTCTTTGCACAGATCACGGGGCGGCCAGGAGCGGTGGGTGGGGGTGCGGGTGGCGTCCGTTTCCTCCCCCACCCCCACCCCCTCCGTCCTCCCTCCCGCTCTCTCCCCCCGCCCACCTGCTGTTGAAGAGCTTCTCCAGGTACTTGTTGAAGTGGGCGAAGTTGGAGAGCCAATCTGCCGCCCTGGGCCCGGGGGGCTGCGGCAGCCGCATTTCCTAGCCCAGGGCGCCCCGGGGCCGCAGCAGCAGCAGCGGCACCAGGCACACCAGGACCAGTGCGCACGCGCAGCGCAGAGACGGCGTCTGGAAGGGGGGGGGGGGGGGGCAGACAGAGCCGCGGGGGAGGGGCGTCTCACGTGACGCCCACGCCGGGGGGGGGCGTGGCCGGGTGCGCGAGCCCCGCGCCGGCGCTCACGCTCAGTGGCGCGTCTGCCTGTGGGACGCACACAGGCGCGCGAGGCCGTCAGGGACATCCCGGTGCCTGGGTGTCCCGACCGAGAGGGGCGCAGCTGGACCCGCAGTGATGCGCCTGCGCGCGCAAAGCACCGGGGAAACGCGGCTGGCGGGGATGAACCGGGACGCGCGCCCTCGGATGGACCGGGAGGATTGCGTGGAGCCAGCGGTCAGCTCCCCCCCCTCCAATCTCAATCTCTCTCTCTCTCTCTCTCTCTCTCTCTCTCTCTCTCTCTCTCTCTCTCTCTCTCTCTCTCTCTCTCTCTCGCCTCCTTGCTGTTCCTCAAAAATGCCAGACAGGCCGTTCTCTGCCTGGAAGACTTCCTCCAGGGGTCCGCAGGGCCAACTTCCTCCCCGCCTCGGGCATCAGCTCAAAATCAACCTCCTAAATGGGTCCTACCCCTGTTTACAATTGCAGCCCATCCCTTCATCTGGTTCTACTTTCCCCCTCCATTTCACCTTTAACCTTTATATTCTGTGCTTTTAAAAATTGTCTTCATCTCTCCCAAGAGGCACGCCCCGCCCCCGGCCAGTGGAAGCACCATCACCCCTGGGCCTTTTGCCTGTTTTGCTCACGGATGTAGCACAAGCACCTAGAACAGTGCCTGACGCTTCGCAGGTGCTCAATAAAACATGTTACGCGAATGCCTAATGTGGCCACATCCTGGAAAGCCCGCCCGGGGATCCCCACGTATGCCCCCAGCTGTGCACGGAGAACTTTGTGCTGGCGACCCACGCGCACGTCTGGTGACTCGCAGACTGTGACGCCCATTCACTTAATACACACCCTCCAGGGCCTCTGGGACCCTCAGCCCTCTCTTGACCAGGCACGCCCCTCATCCTCCCTGCCCAAAGCAGGGGCAGGAGACCCTGGCAGCTGTTCTGGCCATCAGATTGGCAGAAGGGCTGCCCTGGCCTCACTCCTTCATGCCCTTAGTGCCTGGGGAAGGGCCCTTGGTGCCAGCCTCCGTCCCCAAGCTCCTGGAGAGCACAGCTGACAGGGGTCCCGGACTTGGCCATCAGACATTACCATGGTTCTGGGCAGGCACAGAGCGGCACAGCGGAAGGGCATCTGTCCAGGATCCCCCGGGGCTCTTTATATCCATGCCCCCTTCCCCGCTAAGGTCCCCCCACCCCAGCTCGGCCTCCTCCCGCCCCTGTGTCTTAACCTGGGAGTTGGGAACAGGGAGAAAGCGGGGGTGGAAGCACATGGACTGCCAGCTGTCCCGACCCCGGGGCACAGTTCCTGCCAGGGGCCCAGAGGTGTGGGCGGCGGAGGCTGGAGGCACCGGGGAGGAGGGTCACGTTTTGCTTCGAGTCTAAAGATTCTAGGGAGGGACAGTCTCTGGGGTTGAGAAGGGGCTGAGCTTCGCCCAGGGACTGTTCTTGGGGTTGGGAGGGGGCTGTGCTGAGAGACCAGGTGCGCTTCCCCCCCACCCCCCCCTCAGCCGGGGCCTCAGCAGCCCTACTCCTGGCTTCAGAGCTGCTGGCAGGGGCATGGGTGAAGTTAAGGTTTCTGCCTTTAGGATTGCAAGCCCTACTGCTCATCCTGGAGATTTTCACGGCCTGTGTAGCCACCTTGGAGACCCTGATGGGAGACCTGCAGAACTTTCTAAAGTGTGGTGGGCCTTGGCTGCCTCAGTGATGAACTCAGGCCTTGAGCTGCCTCAGGTCACAGAGCTTTGGCCGTGCGGCCTGTCAGGGCCCCTCTACCTGCCCAATGGTGCTGCTTTTCTGTGGCGGGGTTGTAAAAAGCGGACTGAAGCTTTTTCATGCCAGTCCCTGTCTCCCTGCCCCCCCACCCCCCAGAAGGGACACAGTAGGAAGAGCAGGGGCTTCTGGGTAGGAATCCTCACTTTACTACTTCCTGGCTGTGTGACCCTGATTAAGGGGCATTATCTCCCCTGAGCCTCCGCATCCTCACCTGTGAAATGGAGCTAACCACACCTATAGCCTTGGGGTTGTTGTGAGCAGTTGAGTAGGATGATGTAGCTGAAGCCCTTGGGCAGCTTCTGGCACACAATGATGTGAGCCCCTCCACTCAGGGATGCACCCTCTGCCCCCATCCTCACTTCTCCCTTGGGGGAAGGGATGAGAAACTCAATGTCAATGTCACCGAAGTTTCTGCGATGGTTCAGCAGCCAAGTGAGACGGGACTGCGTTCCCACAGAGCCAAGACTCTCAAGAAAAAGAAATGAGGTTCCTATGATAAAATTCCATAGTGCAGATTGGGAGGAGAGATGTAGATATCAGTGTAGATATCAAATGTAGATATCAGATGTAGATATCAAATCCCAACAAATGGACCATATATATATTAAAGTTAGTTTATTTTGAGAGAGAGAGAGAGAGAGAGAGAGAGAGAGAGAGAGATAGCATGCCCTTGCTCAAGCGAGGGCAGAGCAGAGAGAGACTCCCAAGTAGTGGCTCGAACTCACAAACCGTGAGATCATGACCTGAGCCAAAATCAAGAGTTGGATGCTTAACTGGCTGGCCACCCGGGTGCCCACAAACAGGCTATCTTTTATTTCATCTAGGCACAAGCCCACTGTTGATGACCCCGTGCCTGAAAGAGCTCAAATGATGTGCCCTCGTACAGCCTTGGCTTTGAGGACCCAAACTGCCCTTACAAACCCCAGGGCTTTCACTCTCAGTCCCTCACTCTTCTCCACTCACTCACTCATTCCAGGAACTGTCACGTGCTGAGGGATGGTGTTCCTCTACCCTCCTTCCTGGCAGAAGAAGAGAAAATGCTTGATGGGGTGAGCAGGCTGGGGAAGGAGGCAGAAAGCACTGAATATTATTATCACAATCACAAAATATTATCACAGTCCTCATAGCCCTGCCGAGTATCTTATCTATTTATTTACTAATAACTGATAATCACTGCAGTTGCTCAGGCATCATCAACTGCTTTTGCGTTTGAGGAAACAGACTCAGAGAAATTATGAGACTACCCAAGGCTAGTGGGGCTGAGACGCAAGCTCAGGATGGTCTCAGATCTGGAGAAGCGGTCCCAGCTTCTTGGGAAGCCACCCTGTCTCTGTCCCTCGGGATTCAGGCCATCTGCAGTTCGGAGTTCCCCTCGATCACTTCTCGGTCCCTTGGCCTGTCAGCTACTCCTGACTCTGAGTGGGTTTTCTCGCCAAGCTCTGCGCCCCCTCCCCCCTTTCCATTCTCCCTCCATCTGCTTGGCTCTGTTTCTCCTAGAGGCCTTTTTGAGTAAACTCTTCCCTGTTCCTCCAGGTCTGGTGGTCAAGACACAGGCACTGATATCAGAATGACCTGGGTTCCAAGCCTGGCATAATCGCTCGTTGGCTGTGTGTCCCTAGACAAGTCGCTTTGCTTCTCTGATCATGATGTCCTCAGCTATGGGGGAAACACCAGGGCTAGGTCATGGGGCTATTGGGAGACGAAGCTGAGAGAAGGATTCTCAGGCTTCCGGCCCCGAGTCTTCCTTGAATTTTGTGAGTTGTCCCAGGACCCTTCAGAGAACCCCCCTTTTGCTTCATCTGGTCTTAAATTGGATTTTTACTTGTTACTGAGCCAAACCAAAGCAAACTGAAAAAAAAAAAAAAAAAAAAAAAACTTTGGCTAACAAGCCTTCCATTATTTCCTGGATTAAACCCAAACTTCTTAGTATGACGTTTGAGGTCGCTCACAATGTGACCACAGCCCACTTAAAAAAACACACAAAGCCTTCAAACACAATTTTATAGGAGTATAATTTAAACACAATAAAATTCGTCTATTTGAAGTGTACAGGCGGATGAGTTTTGACAAATGTGTAACCACCCCCACAGTCAAGACACAGAACATTTCCATCGCCTGAGCTGGTTCGCTCCTGCCCCTTTCCAGTTCATCTGGCCCCAAATGACTAGTGATTTGATCTCTATAGATTAGTTTTGCCTGTTTCCGACTTCGTATAAATGGCATCAAACAGTCTGTTCTTTTTGTCTGGCTTCTTCCACTCAGCATAACGTTTTTGACATTCTTTTGTATTGCCAGGCACATCGGCCATTTGTTCTTTTTTATTGCTGAGTAGAACTGTCCCTGGATGAGGATGTACCGACCATCGGTTTATCATTCCCCTGTCCTGGAAGTTTGCTTTTCCACCCACTCTCTTTAGCCACATCACCTGCTCATGGGCAAGTTCTTCCCTCAACGGACCTGTCTGACCCTCCGCCTGTTAAGACTCCAGTGGCCTCCTGAACAGCTCTGCACTTTCATACCCCAGCCCTTGCTTGTCCCTTCTATCTGGAATGAGCGTCTTCCACTCTTCTGCCTGGCACAGTCCCAGGTGGGACTCCGTTCTGGCCGTTCCTTTTCTGCGAAGCCTCCCCCGTCCCCTCCCTGCCCTACCCCGGGGTCCTTGGCTCCTCTGCAGAGAGGATATCCGGATATCGAGAGGCAGATATCCACTAACTAGCCTGGCAGTCCTCACCCGTCCGCACGCCAGGCCCATCGTCTGATGATGATCCCTTACCTATTCCCATCCTTGGCTGTACGCTGCAATGAACCGGAGGACTTTCCAACTACCACTATACGGTCCTGCCCCCAGGGTCCGAACCGTGTAATCGATCACCCACCTGATGGCAGGCACGGCTTTAGGTGCTGGAGTTACAGTAGTCAATAAGATATAGTCATTATCTTCAAAGAACCTCACAGTAGTGGGAGTAGGTACTTCTCGAATGGACTAGTTAATAGTTCAAGAACGATCTACCAATCCCTGTTGGGGACTTGGGGCCGGAAGCCTGAGGGTTTTGGGGGGCGCCTGGGTGGCTCAGTCGGTTAAGCATCTGACTTCCGCTCAGGTCATGATCTCACGGTTCGTGAGTTCGAGCCCCGCATCGGGCTCTGTGCTGACGGCTCAGAGCCTGGAGCCTGCTTCGGATTCTGTGTCTCCCTCTGTCTCTGCCCCTCCCCCGCTCATGCTCTGTCTCTCTCCTTAAAAAATAAATTAAAACATTTTTTAAAAATTAAAAAAAAAAAAAGAAAGAAGGTTATTAGCCCCTTTATGAGCAGAGTGGGAAATTGTCAGCTTGGATACATATTTTGATGGAGTGGGAAGGGAATTCAGGAAATGAATTCCAATTCCCAAACCTCCCATTTTATAGATGAGAAAAGCCAAGGCCAAGTAGCCAGGTTTTCTGCACTGGAGGAGGAAGGGGGTCTCTAAAAGCCAGAAGGTTCTTGCCTTAGGGCTTCACTGCTAGCCACTCTTGAGAACTGCTCAGCTCTTCTCAAGCCCAGGGTCGGATGCCAAGTTAATAAAAGATTTAGGACCCATTCGCAAAAGTATTTTAATCAAGCCTGGACAAATTCAAGATTACTTTAAGCTGTGACGGATAACAGCGAAGGATTAGCTAGAAAGACTACAAATTGTGTCTAGAAGTTAATTTCTTGTAATGCTGATAATTTTATGCACTGTCTTAAATTAAGTCACATTTAAATGTTATGTAAGTGCAGCAGTTTCTGTGAGTTATCATATTTTTGTAGACTGGAGAACAATTTATAGAAAACTAAGCAAGTTTCTTTACTAACAAAACCTGCTAAAGCTTAGCTCTGCCACTTGCTTGCTGTGCGATCCTGGGCAGACAAGTCACTGAGCTCGTCTAACCTTTCATTTCTTCATCTATGAAGAAATGAAAGCCAGAAATAGTACCTATGAAGTAAGGCCGAGGCCGCACGACCTGGGGCCAAATCGCCGCTCCATCACCTAGCAGTGGAATGCCTCTGGGCAAATTTCTTAGTCTCTGTGGCCCCCAGTGCCTTCGTCTGTAAAATGGGGTCATAGTAGTCCGCCTCTCGACGAGTTGTTATGAGGACCAAAGGCATGTATACGGGCGAAGGGACTGGAACTGTTGCGGGCTGAGGGTTCACAAACGGCCGCTGTGGTGCGGATCGTGGTTGGAGCACGGAGTGGCAGCCCACGAGTGCAGGATAAAGCTTTGAATTATGAGTAAGCTTTCTGAAAATTAAAAGGAGGCAAATCTCAGCAGTGGGGGTGAAGTGAGTAGGCAAATGCCCCAGACACAGTGGAGAGGAAAGAGCTACCCCACTTCTCCTAATTCCATACTATCTCTCCTCCTCCCCCAGGAAGCGTGGAATAGGGCCCATCTGGCCATCTGGCCCAGGAAGTAGGAGGCTGGGGCACTTCGGTGCTGTCAGAGTTCAATTCTCACGGCAGGCACTAGAGACAGCTCGGGGCAAAGCAGGCTTTGCGTGTGAGCTGTGACCCTGAAGGTGGTGACCTCAGACAGGAGAGTGCACATCGTGGGCCCAGTGTGGCTAAACCCCGACGCGGAGGGCAGCAGAAGGTGGTGGTGGGGAGGCTTGGAGCTGAGCAGTTGGAGCCAAGCAGGGCTGGGGGCGAAGAGCCTTTGCTGTGTGTGTCAGGGGAGGGGCAGAAAACGGATCGGGGCCTGGGGCCTCCCTGCATTCCGGGGAAGGGGCCATGGCCAGGGCATGCCCTGAACAACATTGCCGTGGTTCACAAAGCGCTTTTATGTGGGTCACCCGCTCCAGTCTATACAGGGCCTGTGAGATGGATATTACCCAGCCCAGGCCAAACTGGTCTTGCCTGAAGTCTCCCAGCAAGCCGCCCTAATGATCTCCATGGCCCCCCGTCCCTTCTGTCTCTGCCCCAACCCCACTCTGCGAGTGCTCCCTCGGCCCAGGGTGTGGGTGCGTGCATGCACGCCCGCACACGCAGCCCTCTTCCAGGTCACCGATTCAAGCAGGGACACCCCTCTCTCCTTTCTTTCTGTCTCTAAACAACAACTCAAGTGCCTCACACAGCCCACAGGGCATACGTATATTCCCACTGTCTATAGCCTCCCTCCACTCTCTCCCCCTTTGGCCCCTCATCCCTGCCTGTCCGGGTCTACAGGAGCAGTCCAAGGCATAATCGGTTTACGAGGGTCTCCAGCAATGGATATTGGGTTTTGGGGCTACTGGGGTGGCTAGCAAGACTCCCTCCCACTCTTAAGGTCTGCATTGCCTTTTGCAAGCTCGTCCCCACTCTGGTGATGGGCTACTTATTCCTGGCCCCTGATGTGGCGTCCATAGCAAAGCCCTCGGCACCCTGGTGGGGGAAATGGAGGAAGAAGAGGAAAAGAGAAGTGGGTGGCACAGACAGGGCTGGGCAAGATGCCACCAATGGTTGTGTGGGCAGCGGGAAGAGGACACACAATCCATACCAAATACCTGGGGATCCAGAAGCCCTGGGACGTCCCATGCCCTGGAGGACCTGAGGTCAGTTATGGGCACACCAGATATCCAGAGGCAGAGATTAAACATCCGCTGCCCAGAGGGCACCTTGCTAGAGCCTCTTCGACCCAGACCCAAAGGGGAACATTTTCGGAGCACTTCCTGTGTGCCTTGCATTGTGGCAGCCACTTTACATCTGTCCTCTCCCAAGGCGGAGGCTGTTATGCCCATTGTACACATGAAAAAAACTGAGACCCAGAGAGGTAACTGGCCTGGGACACACACATCACCCACGTATATATATGCAGTGAGAGTTTCAAACTTGTTTGTTTGTTTGTTTATCTATTTATCTATTTATTTATTCTATTGAAAGATATAGCCAATAGGAAAGATTTCCAGAACAAGACTGGCAAGTTGCAGCGGTGGGGGGGGTGAGAAGTTGAAGCGGGTGGGTCTAGACAGACTTGGGATAGCTGTTGGCGGCCCCTGCTGGCCATTATCGGGAGTGTAACATCACTCTACACCGCGCGAGAGCTGCCTGAAACTCACAACAGCCACTCTCTGTGTCCTGATTCCCAAAGCCCTGGGATGAACATCCACCAGAGGAAAGCCTTGATTTTAGGGGAAGCAGAGACACTGCCTGCACCCTTGTGACCTGCGGAGGCTGGAAGACTGAACTAATTACAGACCACAGAGAAGACTCTATCCCCCTCGCCCTTTCCCCCTTTTCCCAGCACGGTGGGCAGCCACTGACTGGCATGGGATGCGTTGTGAACCTCTCCAACCGGCTTCCCTTCTCAGCTACTCTATCTCCCACCAGTAGTACCTCTCATTCCTTGGGGACCGCTTACTGCACCTCTGTTATGACATTCAACTATACCACCAGGCACCACCCGCCTCCCCGATCTCCACCCCAGTCTGTGAGCTCCAGGAGATCAGGAGTCACTGAACCTGGCATCCAAGCTGGCATCTGACTCGGTATGATGGAAGCTGGCCCCTTGTCTGAAACAGAATAGGAGCATCCTACTCTGCATCAAGAAATTCTTCTCCCCACACCAGAACCTCACCAGGCTGTTGTGAGAATCAGCTTATCAATTGTAAGGTCCTAAAAAGATGTGAGGGGCTGGCATTCTGTAAGGCCCTTTTAGAAAGATACTTGTTGACTGACTACTGGGGTGTGTATGTGGGGGAAAGCAGCTGGTAAAAATAACAAATTGGGCTCCACCTCCCTCGTGGGCCAGAGTCTGGGATTCCACCTTGTCTTGGGGATCCTGAATGGAATTGAAGGTTTGTTATGGGTTGCTATGGCATTATAGTTGCCTGATTGAAAAGAAGTAATTAATATTTCAGAGGGATTCAAGATCCTTCCACTTCCCAACCAAATGCAATGAGCTGAGTGATTCTCTGCTTAGACGTGGACAGGTGACAGTGGAGGGTAGCCTTCATAACGGGAAGGGGACTTTTTTTCTGAGTTGAATTAGGAGGATCTTCTGGTTTGAGGGCTGAGGAGGGGGTTGACAACCGTGCCCCAGCAAGCTTCTGGTTGGCAACTGAAGCCTGCAATTCCAGGATTCACCATCTGGGGTCGCTAACTACCTTTCTTCTCCTCCCTCAGTAAGGGCGGAGAGCATGGATGCTCATGGCTTTCAGCAGAGTTTGGCCTGGTGTTATGCCTTTTCCCTATACCTATATAACCAAGAGCCCTCCAGAGCTCATCAGGGGTGAACTGAGTCTCTTGGGGCCCTGGGGCCAGTCTCCTGCTTCCTGGATGGAATCACAAGTCAAGCCCATTTCTGAGATTTCCAGGCAAGATTCCAGGATGTAGTCCATTTCTCTCTCTCTCTCTCTCATTTAAAATGTTTATCTTGGGGCACCTGGGTGGCTCAGTCAGTTGAGCATCTGACTTCAGCTCGGGTCATGATCTCACGGTCTGTGAGTTCGAGCCCCATGTCGGGCTCTGTGCTGACAGCTCAGAGCCTGGAGCCTGCTTCGGATTCTGTGTCTCCCTCTCTCTCTTCCCCTCCCCTGCTCATGCTCTGTCTCTCTCTGTCTCAAGAATAAAAACATTAAAAAAAAAAAAAATAAAAAAAAATAAAATGTTTATCTTGAGAGTGAGAGCGTGCACGCGCAAGTCAGGGACCAGCAGAGAGAGAAGGGGAGAGAGAAAAAAAAAAGAAGAATCCCAAACTAACTGTCAGCGCAGAGCTGACTTGGGGCTTGATCTCACATGAGATCATGACTTGAGCTGAAATCAAGAAGCAGAGACTTAACGGACTGAGCACCCAGGCGCCCCTTTCTTTCTTCTTTAAGATTTTTTAAAAAGTAATTTTGACACTCAAAGTGGGACTTAAACTTACAACTCAGAGATCAAGAGCCGCAAGCACCACCACTGAGACAGCCAGGAGCTTCGTTCCATTTCTGACATTAGGATCCCAGCTAGCAAGAAAGAGGGATAATCTCTGCATATTCCGGAAGGCGATTGGAGGGGGTGGGAGAACACTGAAGTCAGAAAGGTACCGTGGCTGGCCCCAAATGCTCAGCCCTTTGAACCAAGGATGGTCTCCAGGCTGAACTTCCAAGTATTCAAGGCCATACACTATCTTTTACAAGCAGGTCTGGGGTGGAGCCAGAGGCTGGGCTAAGGCAGGCAACTAACTGGGTTTAACACTTTATTTACTTCTTGAGATGGAACTCTGAAGACTGGATAGCAAGTTACTTCTTTCCCTATTCCGTAGGAAGGGTATGGACTAGCTCTCCGATCCAGACTTAAAATAAGATCTCAAACTACTCCTGGAAGGCATTTCCCCCATTTTTGCAAATTCTTCCAGAGTGGCTGGGATCCAACTATCCACCATTCGAGTCCTTGGAAGCTGCCCCTGAGCCCGAGACCCTCTGGGGATGGGTCTCTTGCCCCTTGGGGAATCTTCCTAAAGGGAACTCCTGTTCCCTTTTCCGAAGCGGGGAGAGGGATAGCGGGGAGAGGCGAGGCCCGCCTGAAACTGGAACGCGGGTCTAAGCGGAGAGAAGGGAGCAATCTTTCACCATCGCCCTTTTAAGGGATCGCTGGGCGCCGAGGGACACGGGTGGGTACAGGTCCCAGCCTGTGCTTCCCCGAGTGGAAAGAGAGCAGGGGGTCTTGGGCTGCTTGGTGTCTCCCAAACCACCACCTCCCCGCCTACCCTCCAGCCGCTCGGGAAGGCTACTTTCTCCGGCCTTTCCCGCGACGTCCGTATCCCCCTCCCTTCCTCTCCCCTCTCCGTCTCCGCCCCCTCGCGCAGAGGAGGCCTCGCCGCTTTAAGAGCCAGGGTAACGATTGACAAGCAATAAACGCGAAGAGCCGGGTTGCGCTGGAGCCGCACCGAGCTACGGACTCCCCGGGGCGCAGGTAGGCGCCTCCCCCCCCACCCCTGGGCCAGCGCTCACCCCAAGGTCCTTGCTTCCTCTTCGTGCAGGTACAGCACTTGGGGCCCTATTCTCTGGGTCCGGTTTTCCCCGGGTCCCTTCCCTCGGGTCCGTCCCCTCCCTCTCCACCTCCCTCCTCCCTTCCTCTCTCGGGGGCTCCTAGGGAGAAATCAAAGCCCGGTGTCCCGTGATGCTGCCCCCGCGGTTAGGGCTGTAAAGTGACATCGGGCTCAGAGCTGGTGAGCTGTGCGAGGCTCCGGTATCCGCGAGGCCTCTTCGGGGGCCGTGCGGATTCGGGGGACTTTGGAGCCGGGCATTACGTAAGAACCGCGCTGTTAGCGCTTCCGGGGGGTGGGGGCGCGAGGCAGAGGTTGCGTGGGTCCCCGTGGCCCCTCAGACCCCCTTGGGAGGTCAACACTTCAACCTACCCTGGGAAGGGGTCCTGGGAAGGGGGGCGCGCTGCTTCTTTCGCCTCCCAGGCTGTAGCGGGGGCGGGTCGGGGTCGAAGGCCAGGGCTACGGCCTGGAGACCTGGGAGGGGATCGGTGCCAGGAGCGAGGAGCGGGGGTCAGAAAGTTAGGTCAACTAAGGGGCGGGGGGAGTGAGGCGGGGGGCATCCAGTCAGTGACCTCATCCCCTAGACTCCCGCGGGCGCGCTTGCAAAGAGCCTCCTTTGATGGCTCGCAACACGCCCCCCTTCCCCCAGGTCCTAGCGCCCAGCGGGTTAGGGCCGAGCCGGTGGGGCTGGGGCTCTCTGACTGTCGGTGCGTGCAGGTCCGCACGTCCCTAGACCCCCATCCTTTAGGCTGTCTACCCCTCCCACGATCTATCGGTCTTCAAAGCTCCTTTGTCAGACCTTTCTCCTCAACATCTCTTTGTATGTGTATTGATGGAGGGGTCCGCATCACCTACTGACCCTGGGTGGTGTGGATGGTCTGGAGGTAGGGGTGAAAGGACACCGAGACGCAGGCTTTTGGAAGCCGAGGAGCGCGTTCCCAGAAGCCTGGGCCCCGGACCTTGGCCCAGAGCCAGCCTGGCTTGCCTGGCACTGCTGTTCTCATGTGGGCACAAGCCAGGCCCCGCCCTCTCAGAGGCCTGGGTGGGGGTGGGGAAGAGCTAGCCGATGCTGTGGGAACGGATTACCCAGAGAAAAACCCAGGCAGGCTGGGCAAGACTCCAGGGGACAGGATCCTCCCTGCCTCTTCTCACCTTCCGCTCTCTAAGGAAGGAAGATGTCTGGAGTCCCCTCTGCCAATAACTGTCGGGGAGAACGGCACCAGCCAGGAGAATGCCCCAGGTTCCAGGTGGTCAGGACTTTGGATGGGGGAGGAGGGAAGGAATCCGGACAGCAGGGGTTGGCGTGGGGGCACTGGCTGGCACAGTAGATGCTGGGCATTTCTCCCAGCCTGGGTGCTAACCTCACGGGGGGGGGGGGGGGTGGTTCCCTTCTTCTCCCCTAAAACTCCTTTCTTCCATGTCTTTAAGGGGCAGATCCAGGAGGAAGCGAAGTCTTCCCCCAGCCTTTGTAATTACTGCTACCTGAGTTCAGGTGACCAGCTCTGGCCTGGGGGTGGCAGGCATGGGACCAGGGAGGGTTGTATTAAAATCTGGTATTGGTCCCTCTAGGGAGAGTCCTTTTTTTAGGGGGAGGTGAAGGTGTGGCTCCCTACGCCCAGGGCCCAGCAGGCATTCAGTCCTAAAGTGGGCACTGCCAGCTGCTTCCCTCCTCTCCCCCACCCCTGCTGGGAGTCACTGCCTCTAGTTGTCACGGCAACTGGGAATTAGGGTTTTCACCACCAGCAAGTGCCCAGGAAGGCAAAGGGAGGAAAAGGTAGTGGGTGGCTCCCTTGCACACACCCCGCCCCCCACTGGAGACTGGGGAGCCCACTGCTCTCCTTGCCCCAGCTCTGGGCTAAAAAGAGGCAAAGGGAGAAAGAGGAAGTCAGAGAGGGCTTGGGAAGGTATGACTTCATTTCTGTCGGCCAGACAGACGAAAGATTGTAAGAGCATCTCCACTGGCTACGTCTAGGTTCCAGAAGCAAAATAAAACAGGTGTAGTTCTTGACTTCACACAGCTTACAGCCTGGGAATGGACATCTTTCCTGCTTTTGCCTCAAATTCTGGACTCTTACCCTCCCCCCTCAAAAAAAAATAAATGAATAAAGGACAGATGGCAGACAGAAACAGTTAAAATCCCAGGTTTTCATTGTAGCTCTCTATATTAGCTCTGTGACCTTAGGCAAAGCAATGAACCTCTCTGATCCTTCATTTCCTCCTCCTTGGAGGAATGGGCATGTAATATGTGCTCTTCCTGCCTTCCTGTGGGATCATATAGTCTCTGGGTAATGCCTTGATCCTGAGGGGAACCCCCACCACCACCACCACTGCCGCCATTCCTTCCCCATTGCTGTGCCATTGTTCCTTCTCATTCGTTTTCCTCCCCTCCTCCAGGAGAGACACTGCAGAGCCCTTGCAGACCTCACCATGCCAGTTGCTGCCACCAACTCTGAGTCCGGTAAGAAGGGGCTGAGGAGGTCAGTTTGTATCAGTGGTTCAGAGAGTGCCAGGCAGGGGCTTGGGGTTGGAGAGCAGCAGTCGGGCACGTCCACGGCTACCTGGCTACCTCTAAGGATAAACTGGCCCCCACTGCTGCTCCATCCTGCCACTCAGCCTTTCCTTCCAGCTGCTTCTATGGCCCTGCTGCGTCTGCCCCAGGGTGGGGCTAGAGACGTGGCACAGCTCACCTCCGTGGAGGGCAGGGACTTGTGCGCTTCGGAGATGATCCACAGTATTGCTGGAGGGCAATGGCACGGGGCCAGGCTGGTTGGGGAGGTGGCCCTTAGGAGCTGGCCCTTGGAGGATGGCTTGGGAGTAGAGGGACTATAGCAGAACAGCCTGGGGCTGAGAAGTCCACAGTGCGGTGCCCACCAGACAGGTGGAGTAAACCAGCATGTGCCAGCGACATGTGCGTCTATGTGTGCTGGGACATAAGGACCTGTGTGTGGGGAGTGCCAGTTCAGGAAGCCTGGACCTGGTTCTGTAGGAGGTTTTAGGGCAAGGGAGTGAGCCACCCAGATGAGCTCGGAAGCCTCAGGAGCAAATTACTTAACCTCTTGGGGCCTGCGTCTCCTCTTCCATCAAGAGGTTGATGTGAAATTCAAAGGCTGTGATGATATTTCCATCATAGGACTATTCACAGTTGTTATGCTGTGCTGCTGGGTTATTACCTCAATTAGCCTGTGACCTTGAGTCCTTTTTAGGACCTAGGTTTTCCCGTCTGTAACATGAAGCGATTGGACGAGAGAAGTGTTCTTAACTTTTCTTGGTCCTGAATCCCTTTGTGAGAATCTGATGACAGCTGTGGGCCCTCATCATAGACCAATGCTTCTATGTACAAAATCTGCATTCTGCCCCAGGGGTTCATGGACCCCCTTGTGCATTCAGGGGCCCACCAGGTGAAGTTCCCTATGCTTGAGGCTAGGGGCCCTCACACTGTAATCTGCTCTGTTTTGCTCTGATCTATCTGACCTCCTGTCCATGCAGCCCCTTCCCTTGCCTCTGCAAGACATTCCAGGCCTCCCAATTTGGCTAGAATGATTCCCCTGTCCCTCTCCTCTGAGAAAGTGAGCCAGGAAAGTGAAGGATGCTGTGAGTAGGCCAGACCCTAAACTGTGACACCCTTGTCCCCACAAGAAAGGCCTTTTCTCCATGTAGTAGAGGCACTGTCCCCCAGCTTTGACAGCCTTGGAGGGCTCAGTGCCCCTACCTCCTGTCCAGCCTGCTCCCACTCTGCTCCAGTCTGCCTGGGCCCCACTGTAAGCTGCTTGGGAGTTAATTAAGCCCATCCCTGAGCCCGTGATTAAAGGCCTCTCAATCTGGGGCTGCCCAGTAAACCCATTAATAGTGCCTGGAAGGGGTGTAGAGGGAGGGGAATTTGACTTCTTTGTTGCAGGCCAGTTGATAGGGGCATGGTGGGGGTGCAGTGGGGGGTCAGGCAGGGAGGGGAGTCTAGGGGCATGGGTACAGTCTGCTTCCTCTGAGGACTCCTGGGGACCCTGATCCCCTGGTGTTCTGCCATAGGCTACTTCTGCCTTCCCACATCCAAAGGAAGGAGGACAGGAGCAGGCTGCTTAACCTCTTGGAGCCTGAGTTTCCTTTTCTGTAAAGAGGTGATGTGAGACCCTGAGACCATGAGCCTCTCGGTCCTTCCTGCAGGCAGCCCTCTCTGCCTGCCCCAGGCTGGATTGGCCCCTGGCCTCAAAAATCTAATGATGGATCTGCCTCTGCTCATTTGTGGCCGTTACACTTTCTACAGGCCTGATAGACAGATAGCAGTGCCCCTGCCTCTGAGTTCAGGGTCACCCTCCCTCTCCTCACTCCCTTCCCCGAGGGATCCCAGCCTAGGGATCTGCACAGTGAAGTTAACAATGTCCTCCTACCCTTCCCCACGGGTCAACATGGCCATTGTCATTGTGGAGTGGGATTCTCACAGAGAGACCCAACTCTACTTCTAGTAGAGTGGAGGGCCCCCTTGGGGATGGGTTGGGAGATATGTGGGTTATGGCATGGGCTGGGTATTTAGAGAACTTACCCCTGGAGTCTCCAGACCTGCAGCCCTACCCTCTCTTCCCTCTTTACTTGACTCCCCCTTGTCTTTGAATCGAGGCTGGGATGTGGGCTGTTTTGAGGTGGAGCTGTCTCTTTAAATCTCTCTTGCATCCCTGGGTTAATGTCCTGGTGTGTAATCCCTCCTGCTGCCATGGCAACCAGGGGTGCGTTAGGACCTGGTGCCACTCCTCAGGGAATGGCTGGCTGGCTGGCTGGCTGGTGGCAGCAGCAGTGTCTGGAGGTGGCCTCATAGGTACAGGGTATCAGAGGAATGGAGGCAGCGGGCTGGGGTGACTGCCAAGTCCTTTGCTCCTGCCCACCTGTGTCCCTGCTGCGAGAATGCACCTTTACCTTTTCCCTTCCCAGATGCCTGACTTGCCCACCAGGCATCATCCCTAATCTAAGGGGAGAAGCTAATGCGTGATGGGGGAGGGGAGAGGCTGCGGCTGAGGTGTGGGGTCAGAAGGGCTTGAGGCACCCTCCCCTGCCCGCAGTAATAGTGCTCCCTTCCCCTCCTTTTCCTCCCTGTTCCCCCCCACACCTCTTCTGCGCCCCCCTCCACTCCCCCAAGGCTAGCAGGTAGGGGGAGGCATTTGGGGTTTGGTTATCTGCCCCATGCCACTGCCACTGCCCCTGGCAGTGAGAGTGCCCCTGGTACTGAGAGTCATTCTTGGGGGCTTCCTTTGATCCTGAGGGGGTCATCGTAAAGGAAACTGGGTCTGGAGAAGGAACATACGGTAGAGGTCTGAGGGCCAGAGGAGGAAGTGGCCTGGGTGTACTGGAGAAGAGACTTCCAGAAAAGGGGGGCGGGAACAAGCTGGGGCCAAATCCCCGCCCCGCCTTAGGTTTCCTGCAGCTGGACTGTGAGAGGAGGGGTCTCTGAGCACCGCCTCAGTTGTGAAGGGGCAGCAGGCTGAACCCCCTGCCCCACAAACCTCCTCTCTGCCGCCTCCTCCCCACCCCCGCTGGTGCGAACACGGGTGGGGGGGGGTGATCGAGCACCAGGAAGACCAGGACTCCCTTTCCCTCGGCCCCACTCGCACCCTATCACCGCCCCCTCCCCACCCGGCTGCTCCAGTCGGGCTTTGGCCAATCAGCAGGGCGGGCAGGGAGTCTGAGCCTAGCTATTGGCTGATCCTGCAGAGGGCGCTCCCCGAGTCCCGCCTCCTCCAGCGCTGCCCTCCTTGGGCAGGGAAGGCAGCGACGGCTGCGTGGAGGCTACTCCAGGAGCCCCGGAGCCGGGGGTGGGGGGTAGCCATGGCGGGCAGTCCGGGCAGCGGGGCCTCCTTGGAGGGTATATCCCTGGGCTCTTCTGAGGAAGCCGATCTCCAGAGGGAAGGTAGGGAAAGGCGGGGCGGGAGGCTGGGGGGAAAGCTGGACCCTTAATCTACTCTCCTCCCTGGGGGTTTGGGCATCTGGAGAGCGTGTCCTGGGAGCGGGCTCTCAGGAGCCTAAGGGTCTGGGGGCACAGCCTGCCAGGAGAGCTGGCCTGGACAGAGGGCATTAACTCCCCTGCCTCTGTCCTCCTCCAAGGCTGACAGGCTTGTGAGCCTGTACGTGAGGATGGCCCGGGAGGGTGGATCCCAGGATGCCCTCGCAAAGCGGGAAGAGTCCCTACCCTGGCTTCTTTCCAAGGCCACTAAAGGCCTTGAAGGTCTCTGATCAATGCCAAGCCTGGGCCTGAGTAGGAGGGGTCTAGAGGGCTGGCTTGGATGCTGTTTCTGGAGAAGGTGGGGGGGGGGGGGAGGGAAAGAGGGGGTCCTTGAGCCATGGCTGCTTCTCCAGTTCAGAGCCCCCTCCTCCTCGTCCCCATTCCTGCCTGGAGGAGGGGGCGCTGATAAGAGTGGTGAGAGGAGGCAGGGACTGTATCCACCCCTCCTCCATAGCTTGAGTGCTGTTACGTAGATGCAGGCGTGGGTGGCTGGGTGGCAGAGTAATGATACCCCCTGCCCATCTCTGCCCCCAGCTGGGCACATTCTGCTTCTCCCGTCCTCCTCCTAGAACCTGCCACAGCCAGGAGCTCCCACCTCTGTGGGTGCGTGAAGACAGCCCCTACCTCAGATCTCAGCAGCCACTGTGGTGGCCCAGTGTCAGGTGTTCTCACGTCCTTGTTATGTCCCATGCCAGGCTGCGGGTTTGCTGATCCCTGGGCTGATTTGGTCTAACCTCTGCCCTTGGGTGCCCGTTTCCCCAGCTCCTGCCAATGTTCTGGGCCTCTCTGTGTTCTATGGCTTTGGCTCTCTGTGTTCTATGTTAACTTCTCAATGGTAATAGATCACTCTCTGCCAGAACTGAAGGGCCTGTAGACACAGTTGCACCCACCCGTTTTACAGGAGGGAAAGACCGAGGCCGGTGAGGGACCGTGACTTTTGAAAAATCACACTGAATTAGTGGTACTGTTTGTACTGGGTACTGTGGAGGCTCTGGCCGCCTGCATGGCTGCCTGCTTGACTCTGGGCCTGCACTCAGGGACACCCCCAAGTACTGTCTGTCTTATCCTTGAACCCTCTAGGTGCAGGTGGCTGAGTCCCGGGACCAGCCCATCCAGAGCTTGAGTGAGGAGTCTGTGATTCTCTGGTTTAGGACAGAACCTGGAACCTGACAACTGCTTCCGTTTCTCCCCCCACGCACCTCGAGTCCATTTTCTGCTTCCAGGAGCCCCCCACCTGCCCCGGCTGGCATTACCTAGGGCCTAGAGAACAGGCCAAGCAAACTGCCCCGTCCCCCCACCTCCCTTCCCCAGGCATTCAGGGGCCTGGAGTGTCGGTGCTGGGCATTGAGGGAATTGCTGCTGGAGAGGGGCTGTCTTCTGTGGCGCACAGGGCAGGAGGGTGGGATTGCTGTGCTGTGTTTTGGCCTCCTGTGCCCAGCTGGTACCTGTGTCTCACTGCCCGTCTCTTCTTCCCAGCCATGCAGCAAGTCCTGGACAACCTGGGATCCCTCCCCAATGCCACGGGGGCCGCGGAGCTGGACCTGATCTTCCTTCGAGGCATTATGGAAAGTCCCATAGTAAGATCCCTGGCCAAGGTACAGTGCTTCGGGGAGGTGGGCATAAGAGCACGGTGTCTGGGGAGGTTGTGGGGTGTTGGCCACAGGGTGCCTGGGAATGGGGCATGTGGCACTTAGAAGACCCTGGGAGGGTCTCTGCATGATGATGGTGCCCAGGTGATGGATCTGCATGACTGCAGGTGAGGGGGCTGTGTCGTGCCTGGCTGGTGAGAGCGTGGACAGGCCCATGTGGGCAGATGTGACCGCCAGCTTGTGGAGGGTGCGTCTGCCGAGGGGCGGGCACGTCTGTGCATTGGAATCTCCAGAGTTCATCCTGCCTGTCTCTCCCTGCCTTCGAGCATTTTGTGCAGGTGTCTTTTTTAAAGCCACCTGCCACACATCAGGTGGGGGAGAAACTCACTAAGAGAGAAAGTCATGAAACGAGTTGGTAATGGCCGTGATAGAGACAGATGCACTAGGTGTTTGGGGAATATAAGGACAGATGCCTAACCTGGCCCGATGTAGCCAGTGAAGGCTTCCTGGAAGAAGGGCCACTTGAGCTGAGTCTGGAAGAACAAAGAGGAGGGAGAGGGCATTTGGGGACAAGGGAAGAGCTTGAGCAGAAACAGAAGTGAGAAAAAGCCAGAAGTATGCGGGGGACTGTGAGTGTCGGTGTGAGGCTTGAGCTTCGGGTGCAAGACAGAGAGTATAAGCTGCCGAGATGCTGACAGGTTGTGGCGGGCCCCGGGGGCTGTGCTGGGGACTTGGGCCTCGTCCTGTGATGTCCTGTGAGTGACATGGGGCCTTTTGTGGGTTTTAAGCAAGGGCGTGTTGATGGCACATGGTCATTTTAGGAGCATCCCTCTGGCAGCCATGTGGAGGATGGTTGGAGGGTCAAGGCTGGAGCTGGAAAGACCTGAGTTGGAGATGGCCGTGAACTAGACCTCTAGTAACAGGGCTTGAGGGAGGGAAAGAGGAAAGAATTATTGAGGAAATAAATTGACAGCGTTTGGTGTTTGGGTGTGGAAGGTGAGGGGTGGAGGTCGCAAGGCACCCAGGATTCTGCATAGGGGAAGTAAGAGGCTGGTGGTGCCCTCAGCTGAGGTGCGGGGGGTGGGGGGGGCGGGTAGAAGGGCGCCCCGTCTCCTGGGGAGGAGGCAGCGGAGTTGCAGAGAATCATGTGTGATTGCTCAGGGTTTTCAGAGAAGCGGGGGGCAGTGGTCTGCTGGAAATTAGGGATCCGGATGGAGCAGGGGGATTTGGAGATGAAGATTTGACTAATCGCTGAAGGGAGGGCAAGGGGTCCCCACTAAAGCCAGGGAGCAGGATTGACAGGGCCCCAGACTGCCCGTGGCAGATGCCGGACTTTCGAGGTGGGGGTGGGCTCAGTCCCGGGATGCCAGGAGGAAAGGGGGTGGCTTTGGTCTATGTCTTGTGGGCTGTGGAGGCTGGGATGCAGGGGGGCAGTGTGAAGGGGACCAGTGAGAGGGAGGGACTCAGAGCATCACTTCTGGGGCCCAGACTGGGAGAGCGGGGAGGGGGGGAAAAGATGGAGGCCTGGGGGCTCTCTGAGGTCATAGAGTGTTTGGGGAGAGAGTGCATAACTAGAAGAGAAGGCAGAGATTAGAGAGAGGGAGGCGGGAGGTGAAAGATTTCCAAGGAGCACAGCTCTAGGGGGTAACACGACAATTTAGGATGTGGCTGCAGTGGATGGGGAGGTCATTGATGTTAAAGAGGCTCAGAAAGGAAAGGTTTGTGTGGGGGTGGCGTGGGAATCTAGGGTACGACAAGACATTGGGGTGGGAGAAGACCGAGGCAGGCCCAGGGTTTCAAGGAGTGGCGATGGAGTGACCAGGAGTGTGACAATGATGCTGTTGAGACAGCGGTAGAGGGCGGTACAGCCAGGTGGTGGCTTTTCCTCAGGGTAGGGATGGGGACTCTGGCACAGGACAGCCGTGGCTGGCTCCAGCATGGGGTGTGGGAGGGACCAGGCCGCACTGGAGGGAGAGAGCTACTCAGGGGACACTGTGCCCCGGGGACAGAGCCTGGTCGTGTGGAACGTTCCGTATGAAGACCTGGGGAGGTTGCTAACCACGGAGGGGGCAAGGGCTGAAATGGTCAGTAGTGGGATGTTCTGGGGAGGAGAAAAGTGAGCAGACTGGGGGGAATTGGAGAAAAGGCCGATTGCTTTTCGTTCAATGGTCAAGGACTGTATTCGTGTATTAAAAGTAAAAACAGGAAGGGGCTTCTGGGTGGCTCAGTCGGTGAAGCGTCCAACTCTTGATGTCGACTCAGGTCATGATCTCATGGTTCATGAGATTGAGCCCCTTGTCCGGCTCCGTGCTGACAGTGCAGAGCCTGCTTGGGATTCTCTCCGTCTCTCTCTGCCCTTCCCCCGCCCCCCACCCAATTAAATAAATAAATAAATAAATGAGCATTGAAAAAAATAAAAATAAAAACAAGGCATCACGCATGTTTCCGACAAAGAGAATGTGAGGTCCCGGAGGGCAGGGGTGTCCTTCTGTTTGCATCCCCAGAGCCCAGAACAGCCCTTGGCATACAGTAGGTGGTCACTAAATATTTGCTGAATGAATGAATACAACGAGTGTAGGAGTTAAACCCAACAGCTGTGTAAGTACCTATCTCCAGGTCGTGAGTGCTGGCCCTGTTTTCTTTAGTGCTTGTTGTTTCTTTGCAAGAAATAGGAAGTATGTTGTCGTAGGGGCCCCTGGGTGGCTCAGTCGGTTAAGTGTCCGACTCTTGATCTCGGCTCAGGTCACGATCTCACAGCTCGTGAGTTCAAGGGCCGCCGTGTGGGCTCTGTGCAGACAGCTGAGAGCCTGGATCCTGCTTCAGATTCTGTGTCTCCCTCTCTGTTGTGTGGTATTCCAGTTTATGAGATAGAGCCTGGTGTATTTATTTATCGGTTCTACTGAGAAAAGGTGTGATGTTGCCGACTTTCTTCTACTAAGGACAGCGCTGCGGTGAGTGTCCTCACATTCAGCTGCTTCTGCACGTGTGTGAGTCTCTCTACGGTGGACACTTGGCAGTGGCATTGCTGAATATGCACATTTTGACCCTCGACACCTGTAACCGGCCAAAGCCAATTTCAGAGTTGGATTTTTTAGACCGTTGTCCCCTCTGGGTCACGTTAGCTGTTGCTTCTACAGTGAGACAGCCAATGAAATAGAGAGCTTTTAGGATAGCAGAATCTCGGGGTTAGAAGGTCCCTCTGAAGCATGATGGCCCTTGCTAGCGTCCTTCTTCGGTGTCTTTGTCTGATCCACGAGACGGCCCTCCAGTGAGGGGATTGCTGGCTGTACGATTTCCCGTCACTCACCCGGTCAGCCATCACTGATAAAGCGAATATCTGTTGTGTGCTCACTGAGTACCAGGCACAGGGCTAGGGCTGTGGGAGTGAGCGGTCAGATAGTTTGTTCTCCAGATGGAGTCCAAGTCTGTCGCCCTGGGGTGTCACGGTACAGCCTACCTGAGAAGTTACCGACGAACCGTATCAGACTGGAAACATAAACTCCCTTCTCCAGACTTGTCCTTGGGGGATAAGCTGGTCAGAATTTCCTCCCAAGAGATTCCCAGGATGGTTCCAGATGCATAAAGCACAACAGAGAATAGGGTGGACCTTTCTTCAACTCTGAGACCCCCCAGTACGAGGCTGACAGGCCAAGAGGACCCTGTGACTTCTCTCCACTGAGCTGTGAGACAGACAAGAAGTGCATCTCCATAAAGGCCTGTCTGAGCTCAGTAAGAATCCTTCCCATCCCTGTACGTGTGACGCTTTGCAATGGAACTTTGTCACTTGTCTCATCGAGTGGCAGAGTTTCTCCATTCTTCAGTCTGGGCTTGACCCCATGACCTGCTTTGGACAACAGGACCTACTTATTCCTTCTCACAACTTTAATGGCCTTGCATACAGAGATACATTTCCAACTTACCAGACAAAAGGGCTCGGATCAAAGATCCAGTTGTAAAAACTTGGTTCTCTTGGCAAAGTGGCCCATAAACAAGCTGGAACTTCCTGTAGTAGCTATTAAGCCCCGGCCCCTTCCCCTATGGGGTGGGACTTGCCTGTTCCCTCTGGGGATGTGGCAGACAGCCTGGGAGGGGCTGGGTGAGTAGATCTTGGATGGAGGGGCGGGGCCTGAGGGGACAAACCCAGAGAGTAAAGGCTCTGGAGGGAAATCAAATCTGGCCGACAGATCATAAATCCAGGGGGTTGGCTGCAGACAACAGGTGGCAGCCTTAGCAGGCGGGTGACATAGGGGAGGGCCGACTTGGATCCCTCAGCAGGTGTTCCAACAACAGGCAAGTCGAAGGTGAGGAATCCAAGTCAGCTGACATTCAGAAATTCTGGCAAACTGTTACCAGTGGAGACATCTGCCAGCTGGGGGGCCTGTGATCTAATCCACATGAGATGAGGTAGACAGAACATGGGGTTTGGAGTCAGAAGAGTCCTTGGTTGGCTGTGTGATTTTAGTATGTCTGACAACCTCTCTGAGCTTTAGTTATTTCTTTGGAAAAGTGGGGATGATGATGTCTCTCTTTCAGAGTTGTAGTAGGGATGGGGAAAGTCAAGGATGTAGAAGTGCATGTCAAACCATAAAGAGGTGTTACAATGCAGTCTTGTCCATTGACTGGAGTTCACTGGGAGACTCCACTCCTGTAATAAGGCCGGAGTGAGAGAGTCCTAGAAGAATGAAGGAGTCGGGGTGGGGGCTGTCACTGAAATAGAGACTCTGACCAAGGGACATGACAAGTGGAAGCTACGGTGGTGGGGAGCTCAGTGTATCAGTCAGTTTCTGCTGTGTAACAAACCATCCCACAATTTAGTGGCTTTAAACAACCATGATTCATTTCTCATGATTTTTTGGATGGTTTGGGTGGTTTTTCTGGTCTGGGCTGCTCAGCAGGGTGGTCTAGGATGTTTTCATTCACACATCTGGTGTCTCAGCTGAGAAGGCTGCAGTGTCTAGGATGGTCTAGATGTGGTTAGAGGGTCCCTCACCCTCTAGGAGAGAGCCCAGGTTTCTTCACATGGCAGTCTCAGCAGCAAGTGAAGACAAGCCTCGAAGCCTCTTTTTGCATCATATTTGCTAATGTCCCCCGACCAAAGCAAATCACATCATCAAATCACGATTGAAGAGTGACTTTACCTTCTGGCACACCACCCTCTGGGACTTCTTTCAGTTCTTGAGCTATTTAATTATGAGCATAGGCGTCAAATGAGAATTCCCTGTCTTTCGCCACAATCAGAGATGCCGGAGTGTGAGGGCAGAGGGGGAAAAACTCACAGAGAAATGGCTGTGTGACATTTCTGCTTTTGCAGTCTGCTTCCGGACCAGCAGCTGACAGATCAGGGTTCAAGTACCAGCTGCACCGTTAGCTAACTGTATACTTGGCCCAGGCTTCTGGTCTGTAATAAGCTTGAGCCCCTGCTGTGCCGAAGATGATTGTCAGAGCAGAATTCAACAAATGGTTACCACACAAACTCAAAACTTTCCTGGTAGTGGGGCCTAGTGCCTCAACTGCATGCATTCTCCAAACAGGTGCCCAGATGGTGGCACCACAGCCGTGGAGGAGCCCAGGAAACTGACTGGAGTCCCTGATGTACACAGATGAGTTCTGGGCTCCGAAGGAATTCGTTTCACCCACTCAAGTCTCAGATAATGGCCTTGGGACTACTAATCTCACAGGGTCATTATGACATTTTTTTAAAAATTTTATTTATTTTTGAGAGAGAGAGAGAGAGAGACAGAGCGTGAGTGGGCCAGGGACAGAGAGAGAGAGGGAGACACAGAATCTGAAGCAGGCTCCAGTCTCCGAGCTGTCAGCACAGAGCCCTGACGCAGGGTTCGAACCCACGAACCATGAGATCATGACCTGGGCCGAAGTCAGTCGCTTAACCAACTGAGCCACCCAGGTGCACCCATCTGGTATGACATTTAAATGAGATATTTTGTAAATGTGCTGCTTTACCATTGAACGTACGTATACCCCATGGCCCAGCAATTTTGTTTCTGGGAGAAACTCTTACATGTGCATCAGGAGATACAGACTGGAATGTTCATAGCAGTGCTGTTCACGATGCCCAAATCCTGAAATGACCCAGGTGCTTCCCAAGGAGGGGGCATGAATCAAATGTGGCATATTCACACAATGGAATATAATATGGTTAAAATGAACAACTGTGATATGGGGGGGAGAAAAGAATGAATCATAGAAGAATAATGTTAAGTGAAAAATAATAAGTGAAACAAAGTAAAATGTTATCTCTTAATATGGAAAGTGAGAGTAAATTTTAGCAAGATAATAGTGGGTAAAAAAAATAGTAGGTAAAATAATTTTTCACTTAATAATGTTAAGTGAAAAGAATCAGGCCCCCAGGAATTATATATAGCATAATTCGCCCTTTTTTAAAAAAGGTAAGAATAATTAAAAATGATACTAATTCTAGAAATATGTATAATGCATAGAGATAATGAAACCGTGAAATGGAAGCCGGGGCAGGATGATGACAGGGAATCAAGATGGCGGTTTCTGGGAGTGGATGGATGGCTGGGCCATGTGGTTAGATGTAGGATATTGTCAAGATCCTCATGTATGGTTTGAGTGGTGGGTTCTTCGATCCTTGTTATATTACTATAAAAATGTCTAACTCAATGCCGACTAAACTGAAAGGGAGCCACGCACAAACCAAACCAATGACGAGAACATATCACAGAGCAAGGATAGGATGAATCCAATTCTGGGTTTTCAAAGTCCCAGAAAAGTGTGTTGTAAATTATGGTACCTGTTAGGTGTTCTCAGCGCTCGTCACTCCGCTGTTTAGATCACGCTGCTGTAGTGTTTCTTTTGTATTTGAATGGTTAAATGTGTAAAGTTTCCTCTGGGCCGTGAAGGTCCAGCTTGGAGAGCTGTGCTTTTATATCAGTGGGTGAGACGCCCGGGGCAGCCACAGGAGGATGAATGGACCAGCCTGCAGGGAGGTGTCATTACGGGAGGGATGGGAGGTAGGCAGCTTGGGAGGGGCCCTGGCTTCCGGCTCAGTTAGTGAGGGCTCCTGGGGAAATCTGTTCTCCCCTGTTAAGCCGAAGAGACAGACCGGCTAAAGTGGCCATTGTGAGATGGTTGCATGCCCCAGTGCCACGGTTCATTCTTGAAATACAGTTCCTGGGCCCTGGACTCCATGCATTGTTCTAGTCGCTGGTAACAGGGCCCGGAAAGCTTGGCGTGCTGTGCCGAGCTAAATGACAAGAGCACATACGTTTTGGTGGAACCTTCAGAGACATGCCTCAGTTAGCACCTGGGGAACATCAAGGAACATCAAGGCATAACTGTCTTCTTTCTTTTTTTTTTTTTTAATGTTTATTTATTTTGGGGGTGGGGGGGAGGGAGACAGAATGCACAGAGAGGTAGGGAAGGCAGAGGGAGGGAGGGAGAGAATCCCAAGCAGCCTGCATGCTCAGTGAGGAGCCCCACGTGGGGGCTTGAACTCATGACCATGAGATTATGACTTGAGGCTGAAATCCAGAGTCCATAGCTTAACCAACTAGGACACCTGGGTGCTCCAAAGCATAAGTGGTTTCTGAGTGCTACTCCTTTGCCCCTTCAATTGTCTGCTTCTCCCACGCAGGAACATTCTGCCCCGCCAGGCTGTGGGCGTCTGTCTGAAATGCTTCTCACCTGCCAGAGGCTGGTTTAAGTGACTGTGGGGCTAACGTGCCTCCCCCTGCAGATGCTGTTCCCCTGGCCTGTTTGGGGAAGAGAAGATAGAAAGAGCTACCCTTTACTGAGCACCTACTGTGTGCCAGGCCCTGTGTGCATCTCCCCGAATCCTCAGGGTATCCCTATGAGGTGTTATTAGAATCTCTTCCCTTGGGCTTGAAAAACATGTCTCCTGAACCTGCATCATTCATTGCTGCACATTGACACGTAACAACCCATGAATAATCTTGCTTTATCCATACCTCCACCTACATCCCTCTCTCCTGAATTATTTTGAAGCAAATCTCAGACATAATTTTATCTGTAGTTCAACATATATAACTAAAAGATAAAGATTCTTTTTTAAATTTTTTTTAATGTTTATTTATTTTTGAAACAGAGAGAGACAGAGCATGAACGGGGGAGGGGCAGAGAGAGAGGGAGACACAGAACCGGAAGCAGGCTCCAGGCTCCGAGCCATCAGCCCAGAGCCCGACGCGGGGCTCGAACTCACGGACTGTGAGATCGCGACCTGAGCTGAAGTCGGACACTTAACTGACTGAGCCACCCAGGCGCCCCTAAAAGATAAAGATTCTTAAAAATATATTCACACTACCATTGTCACACATAGAAAATTAAACAAAAAATTTCCTATAGATTTTTAATAAATGGTATTGGGATACCTGGATTGTCCTTTGGAAAGATATCAAAGCAGATCCGTACTTACACCATACACCAGAATAAACTCAAAGCAGATCGGAGATGTAAATGTGAAAAATAAACCATACATATCCTAGATGAAAACATGGATCTGTGTGTTGGGAAAGCCCCCCTTTTAAACTATGCCTTAAAAATCAGATGCATGTATTAATAAACTTTGCATTGACAGAAAACCGTAAGCATCAAAAGACAATGACAAACTGGGGGAAAATATTTGCAAGAGATAGCACAGATAAAGGGCTTATCTTTCCAACACAGAGCACATTTGAAAAATGGGACAAAGAAAAAAAACCAAGACCTGATAGAAAAATTGGCAGAAGACGTGAACAGGCAATTTGCAGAGAAAGATGAAGAGATGGCCTTTAAACATATGAGGAGATGCTCAGCTTCACTCCGGAAGCAAAATGCAAATCAAGACCCACTGAGAAATTGTTTCTCGTCCACGTGATTGGCAGACACGCAAAGGTCTGATCACACGCTCCGGTGGCAAGGCTTCAGGGAAGTCTCTCATCCAAAGCTGGTGAGAGGACAAAGCGGCCCAAGCCCCATGGAGAGGGGGGTTGTCAATATCTAGCAAAACCACAGTGTATCTACTGCTTGATCCAGGAATTGACATGGAAGGTTTCTCTACAGATAGACGACAGCTATGCCAGGTTTTTCACTCTAGCTTTGTTTGCAATAGTAAGAGATTAGAAACAACCTAAATACCCCTGAGAATGGTTGAATGAATTATGGTACTCCGGTCGTGCGGTGACTCAAACGCAGTAATTAAAAAAATATATAATAATAATAAAGGAAGATCTCCACGTAGCAGCATAGAGTGATTTCCAGGGCATACTGTTAAGTAAAAGCCAAACAGCAAACCAAGCCAATTAAAAAACAAACAAAGAAACAAAAAGAAAGCAAAGAGTGTGTGTGTATAGTGTTCTACCTTGTATGTAAAAAAGAAAGAGAAATATTTACTTACTGTTGTGAAAAGAAAGAAGGGGCTCGAACCTGTGAACCAGGAGATCATGACCTGAGCTGAAGTCATACGCTTAACCAACTGAGCCACCCAGACGCCCCTAAAATCTATTTTTGAGAGAGAGAGAGTGCAAATAAGGGAGGGGCAGAGAGAGAGGAGGACAGAGGATCCAAAGCAGGCCCTGTGCTGAGAGCAGGGAGGCTGATGCAGGGCTCGAACTCACGAACCCTGACCATGACCTAAGCTGAAGTTGGACACTCAACCAACCGAGTCACCCAGGTGTCCCTAGGTTTACTTTTTATATAGATTTAAATTATCTTTTTGGGAGAGAGAGAGGGAGGGAGGGGCAGAGGGAGAGAGAGAGAGAGAGAGAGAGAGAGAGAATCCCGAGCAGGCTCCACACTCAGCATGGAGCCTGATGTGGGGTTCCATCCCAGGACCATGAGATCATGACCTGAACCGAAATCAAGAGTTGGATGCTCAACGGATGAGCCACCCAGGTGCCCCTAGATTTAAAATGTACGATCTCGCGGTCCGTGAGTTCGAGCCCCGCGTCAGGCTCTGGGCTGATGGCTCGGAGCCTGGAGCCTGTTTCCGATTCTGTGTCTCCCTCTCTCTCTGCCCCTCCCCCGTTCATGCTCTGTCTCTCTCTGTCCCAAAAATAAATAAAAAACGTTGAAAAAAAAAAATTTAAAAAAATAAATAAATAAATAAAATGTGAACCACGTAAGTGTTGTAAATATTCAAACAATACAAATGAATTGAAAAGAATGAAAAAAGCAAACTCTGAGATTAAGTGCAGATAAGCGAATCTGTCCACATATTAAATCGTTAGCGTAACTATACAGAAAAGGGAATTAATTCTGGTACTTTTGCTCACAGTATTCTGACTGTATACCCTAAGTGAGATATAGTCTAAGGCTGTACTATTTGATACAGTAGCCACTAGCCACATGTGAGTATTTATTTAAATGCTTAAATTAAAATGAAAACACTTAAATACACTGCACTGCTGATGTAGAATTAAAAATTCAGTTTTTCAGTCATACTAGTCCCGTTGCTTGATGGCCACATATGGCTGCCATGTTGGACAGCACAGATACAGAACATCTCCCTAATGCTGTAAGTGCTTTTAGACTATTCTGAGGACAAAAGGGACTGCAGATAAATCTTGACTTTTACTTAAGTTTGTGATAGGTAGTCACAGTAGTTTAGCAATTTTGAAATCCTTCTGAATTTTGAAGGATGGAACAGATAAGCAGATATATTCATATTTTTGGGAAATAAGTTCTCACTGAGGGAGAAGGGAGGTACAAATACGGAACGGGAGCAGAGGAGGAAAATTTTGCAGCGTTAGATTTTAATTGGAACTATCAGGGTCAACGAAGGGTTACTAAAGAAGTGACATGCCAGAAGCAATGAGCACTGAGTACCCCAGATCTTGGTTTCTAAGTACCATTCTCTGCCAAAAGGAATCCAAGTTCCTTGGAGAAATTGCTGAGCCCAGACGTGGGGTAGGGAGAGTCCAAGATGAGCCTGTGGCAGAGGGAAGAAGGTGCTCGAGGACTGATGGGAACCGTGTCCAAAGGACACAGGTGTGTTTGGAGCTCCCAATGAACATAATTTGGGATAAATTGAGACCACGAAGATAGCGACGGTGGTGGAGTATAATGCAGAATAAAAAAGAATCCATAGTGATACAGAGAGGGGAGTTTAGGTGAGAGGGAGGTGGGGTGGGAGGGAAAAAGGACTAGTTCTTTCTTACAGGAGAATGCCAGCTAATAAATGTAGAAGGGATAACGGAGTTAGAAAATCACTATTTTGCAACCCCCAACTTAAGAATTGATTTAGACAGGGGTCATAAATGAACGCTAAATACATCAATGAAAGATTGTTGGGGAACAGAATAGTCACAGCCTCAAGGTGTGGGAAAGACACAAGATTGCTTATGTAGAACCCTGGCCAAAAATGATTAACCTGAGTCTAATCATGGCAAAACAATCAGAGAAATCCAGTTGTGGGGCATTTTGCAAACTACTTGCCTGAACTTAAAAATGTCCCGAAAGACCAGAAGTTACTGGGATCTGGTCTAAAGGGGAATAAAAAGATGTGGCCTTTTTGTAACCAAATGTAACACATGGTCCTTGATGAGATTGTTGATCAGAAAAAAACAAAAACAAACCCCCAAAACTATAAGGGATACTTTGGGGACACTAACCAGTATTTAAATAGAGACTGTCTATTAGATATTACATCAATGTGTCAACGTTGAACTTCTTCCAAGTGGTGGTGGTATTATAGTTTATGTAGCTGGCCTCCTACTTGTTCTTAGGTGATGTACGCTGAAGTAGTCTGGGGTGAAGTGACTTAGGTCTATTTTTCAAATGGTTCAGAGAGAAAAAAGTCTTCATTTATATCCCTGAAATAAGACTCCTTACTTCCTGACCCAACTAACATAACTCTCCTTGCTGGACTGGTCACTGGTAAAACCTTCCTTCCCCCTTTTCAGAGCACATGGAGCCCAGAGTCCATAAATCAACAAGCAGGTGCAAGGTCCTCTCCTGGCACCATGTGCATTTGACCCTTGAGCAACATGGGTTTGAGCTGTGCGAGTTCACTCGTCTGTGGACTTTTCTCAATAAATAAAGCACAGTACTGTAAATGTTTTCTCTTCCTTATGACTTTCTTAACATTTTCTTTTCCCTAGCTTACTTTATTGTAGAGTACAGTATATAATAATATAACGTAGATAATATGTGTTAACCAACTCTTTGTTTTTGGTTTTGGTTTTTTTGAGAGAGAGAGAGAGAGACGGGGGGAACACTCATGTGAGAAGGGAAGGGGCAGAGGGAGAGGGAGAGAGAGAATCCCAAGAAGGCCCCACATCCAGTGCGGAGCCTGACATAGGGGCTCAATCCCACGACCTTGAGGTCACGATCTGAGCTGAAATCAAGAGCTGGGCACTCAACTGACTGAGCCACTCAGGCACCCCAACCAACTCTTTGCTACCCATAAGGCTTCCAGTCACCAGTAGCCTATCAGTAATTAAGTCTTTGTGGAGTAAAAAGTTATATGTGGATTTTTGACTGTGCTGGGGTTGGTGTGGCAAACCCTCGTGTCGTTCAAGGTCAACCGCACCGGTTTCTCGTCCCCTCCCTCACTGGGAGCACTAGGCTGAAGGCCTGGAGACCCAAGTTTGGGTCCCTGTGACCTTGAGCAAGTTACTCCACCTCCCCGGCTTCTTCATCCTGGGCTACAGGATGTCCAAGACCATGATGTTGGATGGAATAAGTTGTCCTTGAACTCGCATGCTTACAGGGTCCCGGGGGGGGGGGGGGGGGGGGGGCTGGAAACAGCGTGATAAGTTTCACGGCCCTCTGTGGCAACAGGATGAAGGTTTATCCTTTGTACTCTCCCTTCCCTAAATTGGGTCCTAATCACCATTTTGGGGGTGAAAGGAGAAGGCAAGGTGTGCCTGCGCAGGTGGGAGGGTGCTCGCTGCTGGGTGAGTGAGGGTCTGAAGCTGATGTCAGAAGCGGAGCCAAGGGCGGGGTCTGAAGTCAGGATTTGCGCTGGGGTGGGCGGGGCAGTGTTTGGTAGCTCAGGGTTCTCGGGGAGCCTCAGGTGTTACCTGCCCCGCCCTCACCCACCAGGCCCACGAGCGGCTGGAGGAGACCAAGCTGGAGGCCGTGCGGGACAACAACCTGGAGCTGGTGCAGGAGATCCTTCGGGATCTGGCGCAGCTGGCAGAGCAGAGCAGCACAGCCGCGGAGCTGGCCCGCATCCTCCAAGAGCCTCACTTCCAGGTTCCGGCCCCGGAGGGGAGGGGGGCGGGGAGTTGGGGTGGTGGCTGGGGCGGCCCCTGGGAGAGGGGCTGGCGGGGAGTTAGAGCCACGGGGCACTGTCCCACGGTCCCTCCCGTTTCCGCCACCTCCCCAGTCCCTCCTGGAGACACACGACTCTGTGGCCTCGAAGACCTATGAGACTCCCCCGCCCAGCCCTGGCCTGGACCCCACCTTCAGCAACCAGCCGGTGCCTCCCGACGCGGTCCGCATGGTGGGCATCCGCAAGACGGCTGGAGAGCATCTGGTGAGGCCACGGGGCAGGGCTGGGGGTGGGATCCGGAGGGGGGCGGGGTGGAGAGTAAGCAGTGGAGGCCGGATCTGGCCCGGAGAGGGCTGAAGGGGAAGATGGTTCCAGCTTTGCCCCGGGCCAGGCCCGTGCAGCCCCAGGAGACCGCAGACACCGTGCACCTGAGCTGCACACGTCCCGCGTGCCAGGACCCTCCCCACTCTGCCCCCCTTCCCTCCATGAGTGGCCCTGTAAGTGAAGGATTGGGGCAGAGAAATGGAAGAGGGGGACTCTGTGAGTCCGGGGTGGAAGGGGTGAGGGTGGGAATGGAGGGGCCGTTAGGAAACCCACTTGAAGATTCTGCCTTGAGCAGCTGGGGCCTTGTCACATCCGCCCTCCACCCCCCAGGGAGTGACGTTCCGTGTGGAGGGCGGCGAGTTGGTGATCGCGCGCATTCTGCACGGCGGCATGGTGGCTCAGCAAGGCCTGCTGCACGTGGGCGACATCATCAAGGAGGTGAACGGGCAGCCAGTGGGCAGCGACCCCCGCGCGCTGCAGGAACTCTTGCGCAGTGCCAGCGGCAGCGTCATCCTCAAGATCCTGCCCAGCTACCAGGAGCCCCATCTGCCCCGCCAGGTGGGTCCCTCCACCTACCTCCCCACCCAGCCCAAGGCCCAAGGGGCAGCCGGGACTCCCAGCCGCCAGGGTCACAGGCCCACATACTCGCGCATTGGCCTGAGTCTTGGGCACTCATACGCATGTGCAAGGGACGTGCGCGCGTTTGTACCCGCGTAGGCAACCTGTATCGATGCAGCCCCGGGCCTATGTGTACCGGGTGCGCGCATGCACGATGCTGAGTTGCCAGGTGCCCTGTACAGCTGCCTCCTGGTTGGTGGAAGGTGGGGGTCTGGCCGTTCTGTCCACTTTCTCCTACTGGCTCTGTAGCCATCTGCCAGAGCCCCCTGTTCCAACAGGCGGCTGTGGGTGGACTGAGGGATCCTGCAATGGGTGCCAGGATTGTGTCCCTTACCCAGTGATCTGCCTCCTCCTCAGCGGGTGGCCGCCTCAGGCCCCAGGCCTGACCACAGGCCCCATCAGTCTGAGTCCTTTTGTTCTAGATGCAAAGGGAGGCCGCTACCAGGGGGGCCTGGGGGCACCATGCCCCTACTAGGGGGGCCACGCCTTAGCCTCTTTCACCTTTGTGAGGGCCTGGGGAAGACAGTGGACCGGGTGACGGTCCCCCCACCCTCAGAGGGGGAAGTGGGGTAGGGGGCTGGTCTGAGAAGGGTTCTGACCTCCAGCCTTACCTTTTTCCCTTGACCCTTCTCTGATCCCCCATCCAGGTATTTGTGAAATGCCACTTCGACTACGACCCTGCGAGAGACAGCCTTATCCCCTGCAAGGAAGCCGGCCTGCGCTTCAGTGCTGGGGACTTACTGCAGATTGTAAACCAGGACGATGCTAACTGGTGGCAGGTGAGCCCTCGGTGTCTGTCTCTCCAGGCGTGGTGTGTGGGGGAGGTGAGCACCCAGGGAGGTGTCTTCTCACTCAGGCAGATCTTTCTCCCTTGTTCGTTTTCAGGCATGCCACGTCGAAGGGGGCAGCGCTGGGCTCATCCCCAGCCAGCTGCTGGAGGAGAAGCGGAAAGCCTTTGTCAAACGGGATCTGGAGCTGACACCCACCTCAGGTATGAGGGTTCCCCCCCCCCCCCCCGCCCCACCGCCTCATGACCCCCTAATCTGGGATGTGACACAAGCCTGACTGGCCTCACTCGCCCATCTCCCTGTGGCCAGGGACCCTATGTGGCAGCCTTTCAGGAAAGAAAAAGAAGCGAATGATGTATTTGACTACGAAGAATGCAGGTGGGTGTTGGGGGCCCCCTTCCCTGTCCTCCTCTAATATGGCATGCGCCCTCCCGCCCCCCGCCGGTGACTTGTTGGTGCTGATGCTGCCAGTCCCATCCCCAGGACCTGCCCAGTCTCTCTCTGCTGCACCCCCCCCCCCCCTCCACGCCGCCACGCCACCGCCGCAGCCCTCTTATCCTTGGCCTCCCTGAGGCCCGGCCCCACCCACGCCTCCCGCTTAGCCTGATGAGCGCCATCTCCCTGTGTTCAGAGTTTGACCGGCATGAGCTGCTCATTTATGAGGAGGTGGCCCGCATGCCCCCCTTCCGCCGGAAAACCCTGGTGCTCATCGGAGCCCAGGGTGTGGGCCGGCGCAGCCTGAAGAACAAACTCATCATGTGGGATCCAGATCGCTATGGCACCACCGTGCCCTGTGAGTGGGAGCCGGGCCTTGGTGGGCAGGGGACTGGGAGCAGGGGCTGGGGCTGGGTCCACTGAGCAGGCATCTGCATGGACTCCCAAGTCAAGGGGTACTTTTGAGTGAGGCGTGGGGGGAATGCGCCCTCTGTAGGTGGTAGGGGGGAACTGCAGGCTGGAGAGGGGTGGGGAAGCTGTCCTTTGAACCTGTGGCCTGGGTGGGCTGGGGGCAGGCCTCGCCTTTCCTCCTCTCAAGTTTCACTTAGGAGAAGCCCCGCTGGGAACCACACAGGGCTGCGTGTGGCCTTGTGGAAGACGGGGCTTCTTGGTGACAGAACCAGCTGGGGTGGTGAGAGCCCCTGGTTCCTGGAGGCGGGAACCTGAGTGCTGACCCCAGGTCTCCTTGACCTTGGTGTGTGGCTTTGGGGTGCACATCGCCCCCTCTGGGCCTCAGCCCCCCATCTGTGAGCACTAGGTTGGCGCAGTGAACTCTGAAGGTCCTGTCAATGTGGGAGTCTCGAATGCGTGTGTGGCAGGGGTGAGGGTGAGGGTGAGGGTGCGGGTGTGGGGAGGCGGCAGTGTTTTGAAGGCGGAGGGAGGCCGCCCCTCCCAGGCTGCAGGACCGTGCGCGTCTGACATGGTACAGCCTGCTTGTGCTCACTCAGCCCCTCCTTCCCCCCAGACACGTCCCGGCGGCCCAAGGACTCCGAACGGGAAGGTCAGGGCTACAGCTTTGTGTCCCGTGGGGAGATGGAGGCGGACATCCGTGCTGGGCGCTACCTGGAACATGGCGAGTACGAGGGCAACCTGTATGGCACGCGCATCGACTCCATCCGGGGCGTGGTCGCCGCCGGCAAAGTGTGCGTGCTGGATGTCAACCCCCAGGTAAAGTCCCAGCCGGTCTGAGATCCCCGCTGGGTACTCTGCTGCCCCACCCCCAGCACTCCCCATATGCTTCCAGGCACTGGTCTCCCAAGCACCCTCATATATCCCGCAACTACTGCTAGGGACCCAACCCACCTGGAATCTCTTTCTTGCCCTCCCAGGCCCCCTCTAGCCTCTTCCGGTTTCCCAGTCCCCGGCCACCTGCCAGCTGTTCCTCTCCCATTCATCCCCAGGTTCTGTTTCCCCACCCTCCCAGGTAGCCCCCAGCTATCCCTCCTCCCCCTTCCAGGATGTCCGTGGGGATATACTCCCCCACCCCCTTCTTCTCCCGCAGGCAGTGAAAGTGCTGAGAACAGCTGAGTTTGTCCCTTATGTGGTGTTCATCGAGGCCCCTGACTACGAGACCCTCCGGGCCATGAACCGGGCTGCATTGGAGAGTGGGCTGTCCACCAAGCAGCTTACGGTGAGGACTCTGAGGTGCGGTGGGAGGGGCCTGATGGCTGCCCCGGGAGAAGGTAGGCTGGAGCTGATGAGGAGAAGAAGGTGGCATTGGGGAAAGGAGAGAGGGCACCACCCAAGGTATCAGTGACGTTGGACTCCTGACTCCCACTTTATCCGTTTGGAAACAGAGATCTGAGCAAGGAAGTAAAGTGCCCAGAGTCTCATAGAGTCAGGGATACAGCTAGCCTGGGGTGCAGGAGCTTTTGAAAGGCCTGCCACTCCGTCCACTGTGGGGGACAGAGTGTTTAAGGGAGCCCGGAGGGCCGGGGGTGATCTCTGGGCAGAAGTGGGCCAGGCATTCACAGCTGGAGGGAAAAGCTGAAGGGAAGGAGGAGGCTGGAGGCTGGAAGGATGGCTGGAGGGATGAGTTAGCATCAGGGAGGAGGCTGGGAGGAGAAGCTTCAAGTCACTGGTTACAGGACACCAGGGCGCCTACCTCCCCCCCAGGTACCCCTTGGAGCCGCCTTCTCTGGATGTACGGTTTCCAGAACTCTGAGCTCAGGGGTCCATCTTCTGGCCATGCCTGGTACTGCAGTTCTCAGGCCCCTGGTCAGAGGCTGTCTGGGCTGGGCTCCCCTCTGAAGTCCCCTGGCCACAAACATAGCCAACTGGGGCCACTGGGACAAAGCTGGGCCAGCCCTAGAGCTTCCACCTCTGCTCATTTAAGTCAGCATTCAAAGTGTCCTTCCTACCCCTGCTCAGCCAGCTGGCCAGCTTTGATTAGGTGTGGGGTAGCGGTGGCCTGGGGCACCCGTGGATTGCCTTAGTGGGGGTGTGCTTGGGAGGTGCATCTCAGGCGCCTGGTCACACTGGAGGGAGCACTGACCTTGGGGTCAGACAGACCCTCTGCAGCCACTGGCTGGCTGGGTGACCTCTTTGAACCTCAATTTTCTCCGCTGGAAATGGGGAATCATTAGTCCTGCCTAGCAGAGCTATCGCGAAGATCACGTGGGTTGCAAAACAGTTAGTGCCATGCTCGGCACTGACTAAAGGTTATTTCCTTCCTTCCTTCTTTTCACCCATCTGTCTGTCCCTGGTTGCAGGAGAGCCCCGCCTGGAGACGTGCGATGGCTCCTGCCTCCCTAGCCAGGGAGTCTGTACCTGATATGGCTGGGCTCTGGGCAGGGGGATAGATGGGGGAGGCTGTAGATCCCCCGTGATGATGGGGGTGACTGGGGGACACTGATGGCCGCGAGGTCCCCTTGTGCCAGCAGGAGGCAGACCTGAGGAGGACAGTGGAAGAGAGCAGCCGCATCCAGAGAGGCTACGGGCACTACTTCGACCTCAGCCTGGTCAACACCAACCTGGAGAGGACCTTTCGTGAGCTCCAGGCTGCCATGGAGAAGCTGCGGACAGAGCCCCAGTGGGTGCCTGTCAGCTGGGTGTACTGAGCCTGTTCATGTGGACCTCACCCCTCTGGGTTGCGACCCATCCCCTTCCCCAGCCATGACCCCCAGCCATGATCCTTAGCTCTCATCCCTGGTGGTCTGGCTCTCCCTGGGTGATGGCTCCTAGGGGGCCCTAATCTGGCTTCAGCACAGAGGCATGCACTGCCAAGGAGATGGGGTGTTCATGGGGTACCTCTGTGCCCAGGTGCTGCCCACTCCCCATGCCCACTGGCCACCAGATGTCCCTCTCTGAGGGCCAGGCTGTGCCCAGGAGTGTCAGAGTCACCTCCATAGTGCTCAGTCCAGAGAAGAGAAAAGCTGCTTTGGGACCCTGTGGTCAGTAGGTACACTGCCCCCAGGGCACCTCTCTGCAGTTACCTTTTCTCCTTGGGCTAGCCACGCCCACCCAATTCCTGGGCTCCTCCCACCTCTCACACCTGTGGCCTAGGAGTGGCCCTTGGGCTGTTTCCAGACCGGGAGTGCAGGTCCCAGCAGCCAGGCAGTCCTGGGCGGTGGTGGCAGCCTGGTGCCGTCCTGAAGGCTGGAGGAACCCGAGCTTGAACCAGCTCCCACGGCGGGGGGAGCAGGGCCGTCCCAGTTCCCGTGGAATCGGGCGGAGTCCCACAAGCGGACCCCGCCCTGTCCTTCCCTCATCCACAGCTTTTCACTGCCGAAGTCTCTCCACAGACTTCTCCAACGTGCCCCTGACAGGTCAGCTCTGCTCCCCCGCGGGGCAAGGCCAGCAGGGGTGAGTGGGCTCAACAGGGGTAGGGGTGGGCTGAAGACCGAGCCAAGTGACAGGGAGCCTGCTCCTACTGATCGTGGCCCACGGTGGGGCATATCTGGGCTCCCTGTTGGTGACCATTGTCCATTGTGGTCTCTCTGGGGCGGGGGGGGTCCAGGTCGCCCACTTGCATCAGATCTGCCTGGGGGGGGGCGCTGAGGATGGGGCGCAGAGGGGACCTTGTGAGCAGGCCATGGGGCCTGGGCTCGGGCGGAGGACATTTGTGCTCTAGCCAGCTTCTTGTCGAGCAACTCCAGGGGGCGCTATCCACACGGTTTCAGCGCAGCTTCTGTTCCTCATGCTGCGGCACCCGGTCTGTGTGTGTGCCATTGGTGTGTGTGTATCAGTGTTAGTTTTTTGGAGAAAAGAAGCAAAGGGTGGTTTTGCTTTGGAGGTCACTTTTTTGGGGGTTCCCCATCAGCCCCCATTTCTTATGAGGCTCTTATCCCACATTGCAGAGCCTTGGCCCTCCCCAGATGTCTTCCTCCACCTCTCCTGCTGTTCCCTTATCCTAAAAGACACCCCCCGAGTCCTTGGGGAAGGCAATTGTGTAAAATAAGAGAATCCCTTTTAAGAAAATAATGCCGTCCTAGACTTCCCCAGGCATCTGTCCCTCGTCCTTCTTTGTGATCCTGCCTGGGGTCAGCCTGTCCTTGCCGGGACCACCCCATCGCCCCCACCGGCCCCCCCCCCCGCCCCCCCTCCCGTGACTTCCCAGTTCTGCTGAGTGTCTAATCCGTCTTCGCTGCAGGTTCAGCCCAAGCTGGCCCCTGAACCACTGTGTGCCCATTTCGTAGGGAAGGGGAGGGAGAAGAGACAGAATATTTATTACAAAGTTAGAAATATATTTATTATAGTAGGGATCTCATTTGCATTCGCAGAGGATATGCAAATGAGATGTAAAGGTCAAGCCTGCTCCCATCTCGTTTGCGTAGCTCTGCCTCCACTATGCAGTCGCCTTTACACTCCCCTTTTCCCTTTGGCCAGTGTTCTTTTCATCCTCAAGTCAGCTCTTCCTTGCATCACCCTTACCCACAGCCCAAGGGGACCAGGAGTGGGAGGAAAACACCCGAGGCAATCAGCGGTATCCTTTGCCAGTTCCCGCCTCCCCTGGAGGACTTGGGAGTAGAGGCACCCGAGGATCTGCTGGTGCAAACCCCCTGCCCTTGGTTAACCTCCAAAGTGCCCTGATGGAGAGACCATCCTCCGACGGGGGTGGAGGGAGGTTGGCATAGGAGGCTGGGCACCTTGCTGGAGCATTGGCACCTGGCCTTTTAGGGCAGATCTCCTGTGTTGATGCTGTTCTGTCACCTCTAGTGATTCCTGGGCGGCTGGGCTGGGTCCCTCCTCTCCTGTCTTCATCCCTCCCTGAACTTCATCCTACCTCCCCTGCCCAACCCCCCTCCACCCCCCCCCCCCCACCCTGACCCAGGGCTGGGTTGGAACAGGTGTGTGCCCATCATGTTACATCTCCCCCACCCCCCCCACCACCTCGCCCCAGACGCTTGTATTTGAGGCACCTCAGGATAATGAGGACTCTGCCCCCCACTGTCCACACTCAGTGCCAGCCTGGTGGCCCTGTCCCCTCTTCTCTCCTCCCTCAGTCAATTCTTGAGCTTTTGCTCTGACTAGTTTTCTTTCTTTTCCTTTGATTAAATGTGAAAACAAAGGCTTCTGGGCTCTGTTTGTCTTTGCTTGGGGCCCGGTGGATGGCTTCTGGACAGGGTGAGAGGGGGGCACCCAGCACAAGTGATTCTGGAATGGGAGTTGGAGTGAATCGTCTTGTGTCCTGTGATGTCTTCTAAGATTTCGCATTCCACCATTCCACATGCCCCGTCCCCAGAAAATGCTTGTTCTAAATGCTCAGAGCTGGGGGTCTGCGAACATTCATGGGGGCCAGGGGACCCAGGGACTCCATGGCTAATCACTTCACCCAGAACTTGCTGTGTGGAGCAGGCCCCTGTACCTCTTAGGTTCGTTCTCTGTAAAAGTATCATGGACTCTCCCAGCGCTAATGCTAGGATTGGTTCTAGGTGCTCAACCATACATGCCATAGAGAGCTGGTTGAAATGTCACCCACATGTCACCATGGGTGGGTGTGTGTGTGTCAGATCCTTCAGGGTGAAGGCATCAGCCTTCCTTCCCACCTTGCATTCTTCGGGGGAGCCTGGAATGTTCACTGGGGATTCTCGGCAGGGGGCTCTAGCTGTTCCCTTCTCCCTGTAACAACCAAATGTGGAACTGGCTTTCTTCCTTCCATTTCCCCCAAAGCATCCACTCGCACGAGGACAAGCGTGGAGGCTGACTTTACCGGTGATTTGGAGGCAACCATAGGGGCTTACGTCTTCCACCTAACAGCTCTGATGGGAATTTAGAATTGAATGTTAAATACCCCAACTCTGAATGTTCCCTGATCATTCCCAGCACATAGAATATTTTTCTGGTCAACCTTTCTCTTTGGGCTCCCCCGCCTCCCTCCGTGTTGCTGGACCCTCTTCCTCTCATTGCTGAACAACCTTCTTCCCATCTCCAGGGCGTCCTTGGAAAATGGATATTTCGTTGCCATACCTAGCAACCCTTGTTTTTTCTCGCTCACATTAATGTCTTGCTCACATCACATCTGGTAGGAATTGGGTGTCACTCCTAGCAGTGACTCAGGGATCCAGCCTCTTTCCATTTTTGACTCCACCGTCTTTAACAGGCTCCACCGAGGTCACGGAAGAGGAATAAAGTGTAGCGTATTACTCAGGGATTTTATTGGCTAGGTCAGCCTGCCCACATCCATTGGCCAGAATCTCATCATGTTGCCCTGGATTATTGCAAAGGAGCCTGGGAAATGTAGTTTTCCTTGGTACTCAGGAAGAGGAACTGGGATCTAGCCAGTCTCTGCCAGGCTGGGAGTGGAGTCTGGGAAGCCCTGTGTTTTAAAAGCTCCCCAAGTGATTCTAATCTGTAGCCAAGATTGCCAACCACCGCTCACCTATTTTCGCCATAACTTTGGGGGTGGAGGAAATCTCCTTTTAGCCCCGAATTGGCCTCAAGCTATTTTCCCAATAAAGATAGTTGAATTTCTTTTTTAAATGTTTATTTATTTTTGAGAGAGAGAGAGAGAGAGGGGAGGGGCAGAGAGAGAGGGAGACACAGAATCCGAAGCAGGCTCCAGGCTCTGAGCTGCCAGCACAGAGCCCGATGAGGGGCTCGAATTCTCGAACTGTGAGATGGTGACCTGAGCTGAAGTCGGACGCTCAACCGACCCCCTTAGGCGCCCCAAGATAGTTGAATTTCTAAAAGGAATTCTGCCACCATTTAAAAAATTCTTTTTCCCTCCTGGCACAGTAGCATATGGTTAGTAGGGCAGAATGGATTCTTATCATATTATAGTTGGGAAACTGACCTAGAGAGGTGATGAGCTTTGTCCAATGTCACACAGAAAGTCGTTGGCGGAGCTGAAACAGACCCCTGGATTCCTGGTTCTCAGGCTGGGGCTTTCCTTCCAGTGCTGCTTCCCAAAGATCGAGGCAGATTGGCAGAGTCAGGGTGGGGTGCTCTTGGTGGAGGAGGAACATGGGATAAGAAAGGGAACCATGAGCATAAGTGTGGGCTACCTTGCCATCCCCAGATTCAACTCTTCAAGAGATCCAGGCATGCCAGGTGGTTGAGGGTGCCCACGGTCTAAAGCTCGCCCAGCCCCGGCCCCTCCTCCCTCAGAACTGGGTGTAGTGGTGACCCCACAGCCCTGGGAGGGACTGAGCAGGATGTGCAAGGGAGCAGGGAGAACTTCTAGCTTATTCCATTCATCTGTGTATCTAATCTAGTCGTTATGATCAAGGTTTTAATTATTTAGAAACTTCTATGTTTTACTTATCTAGTAAAGAAAGTTTTCAACTACTCTCTTGATCAGTGTTATTTTTCTCAGTAATTATTTTTTCTAGAAAGTGAACTCTAGGATCATTTTGTCGGAGTACGCCCTTTTCCCGTGGGGATACTAATTGGAATTGCATGCAACTGGGCCACTCATTGAGAAGGGTTTTCACTCTGCAGTCTTTTCCTGCAAGACCCTGGTCTGTCTCCCTTTCACTCAGGTCTGCCTTCCAGCCCAGGCCCCCCACCCCCCACCTGCCCTCCAAGCAGCACTGGTCCGACTGGCGTGCTCTCCAGTCGGCAGCAGACTGATACCAAGGAGACCCCGTGACTGTCTTTTTTTTTTTTTTTTTTTTTAATTTTTTTTTTTTCAACGTTTTTATTTATTTTTGGGACAGAGAGAGACAGAGCATGAACGGGGGAGGGGCAGAGAGAGAGGGAGACACAGAATCAGAAACAGGCTCCAGGCTCCGAGCCATCAGCCCAGAGCCTGACGCGGGGCTCGAACTCACAGACCGCGAGATCATGACCTGGCTGAAGTCGGACGCTTAACCGACTGCGCCACCCAGGCGCCCCAACCGTGACTGTCTTGTAAAACAAAATTCGTTCCTTTGAAAGGACTGCCCTTGACCCTAAGATTCTCTCTCCTCTACCCTACTCTTAGGGGCCAAAAGGGTCTCCTTTTTATAAAAAGGGCTTTCTTATACTTTGGCACAAATCTTAGTACAATTATAATGAATCCCAAATCATCTTTGAACAAGTGAATACAACCATCCGAGGTACATTTGCTGAGATTTTCTTCCGTTAAAAACGTACGCGTTGTAGGGGCATCTGGGTGGCTCAGTCGGTTAAGCACTGATGATTTCGGCTCAGGTCATGATCTCCCGGTTTGGAAGATGGAGCCCCTCATCAGGGTCCATGCTGAATGTGAAGCCTGATTGGGATTCTCTCTCTCTCTCTCTCTCTCTCTCTGTCTCTCCCTCTCCGCCCTTCCCCCACTCACATGCACTCGCTCACGAGCGCGCACTTTCTCTCTCTCTCAAAATACATAAATAAACTTAAAAAATGTATGAGTTGGGCAGGGGTCTCTGAACTTCTGCATAGGAAAGGGCCTTATAAGATACAGCGTGACTCCCGATTTTACATGGAGGAGGTGGGTGCGCCCTGTATAAGTTCTGAACAGGAGCTTAATTCTCTTTGTCACCATTAGTCAGCCTGCAGCATGCATTCGTGACGAAGGACCTAGAAGCATCTTGAAGCATGACCTTTCTGGGACAATACAAAAGGATAAAGGTAAATTTGGCCCCAATTAGGCAAATAGTATGAAACTTGAAACACAGACACCCTTAGCTACAGCTGCACCCGTGGGATGGGCCCCAACCGCTACAGGGACATTTCAAAGTACTTAGTAATTTCAATAATGACTGTAATAGTCATGAAATCACAGGTGGATAGCCATTTTCAGGACTCTCAGCAGGTAAATCAGAAAATTATTGTATGCTAAGGCCCAGGGAGAAAAGCTCTCGGAAAACGAGGCTGACCCCGAGGGTCAACCTTCTGGAGGGTTGCCAGAAGACAAAACCGATGATTACAGCAGTCCTCTGAACCCGCTTACCCAAGGACATCTCTTTCGTGGCGGGAGTCCAGTTCACGGGAGCAGCCAAACGTCTTTGGGAAAGACCACGCTGGAGCCACGGTGCACCGTGGGGACCAGATGTGGCAGGCGTGAGGCGTGAATGTGCCCCTCTGACCATCATCCCTGCCCAGGAAGGGGGAAGGGCCGTGTCGGCAGCATCTGGAGGTCGCTTCGATTTCTTTCCCTCTTTTTTCATCTCCACGCACGTTGGCACGGTGCCGGACAATTTCACAAATTACCTAAGCGTTTAAAGCCCCCACCCCACCCATCTTTTTCGGGGCTTCGTCTTCCTTCCAGAAACACATCTTCCCCTTTCTGCAGCTCCCCAGAAACCTGCCCTCATAACGTGCGGCAGAGGCGCCCAGGCACTGGTCTGCGGACCATCTCATCTGTGACGATACGAGGAAATTAAGAACAAAGCGGAAAGTTTACGATTAAGCCAAACAGATTTAAGTTTAAGAATTCTATTTTATTCCGACGCAGTGATTGTGAATTTTATCTTATGTGCCAACGTAAGAAATACTTCCTTTTCTTTCTAACTTGAATCTTATTTTTCCCTGAGTCTCTGCTCATCAGAGTAGAAAGAAATGAAATCTCACTCCTGTTTTGGAGGGCTTCCTCCCTTCCCCGGAGTCCTACAAAGATCGAAAGGACTTAGTGCCTGGAAAATGGGAATTGGAATCTAGTTCAGGCAGAGTGGTGAACAAAGGACCAGTGTGTTTTTTTTGTTTTTTTTGTTTTTTTTTTTAATATATTTTCAAGGGGCGCCTGGGTGGCTTAGTTGGTTGAGCGTCTGACTTCGGCTCAGGTCATGATCGGCGGTTGGTGGGTTCGAGCCCTGCGTTGGGCTCTGTGCTGACAGCTCAGAGCCTGGAACCTGCTTCAGATTCTGTGTCTCCCTCTCTCTCTGCCCCTCTCCCGCTGGTGCTCTGTGTCTCTCTCTCTCAAAAATAAATAAACATTAAAAAAAAAAAAAAAGAAAAATTGAAACGCAAGAATCTAAGCCAGTGTCGTCCATGTAAAATAGCAATTAACAACATGTTTAGGGGCGCCTGAGTGGCTCAGTTAAGTGTCCGACTTTGGCTTAGGTCATGATCTTGCAGTTCATGGGTTTGAGCCCCAAATTGGGCTCTGTGCTGACAGCAGAGAGCCCACTTCAGATCCTCTGTCCCCCTCTCTCTGCCCCACCCCTTCTCTCTCTCTCTCTCTCTCAAAAATAAACATTTAAAACAACAACAACAATGTTTAGTTTGTGCCATTTCACAAAGAAAACTCTAGGCTCACATGCCTTCCTGCTGAATTCTACCAAGTGTATAAAGAAGAACTATTAGTAATTTACACAAATTCTGCCAGAGACTTGAAAAGGAGGTAATATTTCCCAGCTTACACTGATACCAAACCCAGACAGAGTGCTTAACAACAAAATAAAACTACCAGCCAATATTCTTCATGGCTAAAGTAACAGCAAGGACACAATGCTGGTTTAACATTAGAAAGTCAAAGAACAGAGTCTTTGACTCTGTTTTTTGACTAAAAGAACATATGATCATCTCAATAGCTGCAGAAAAATCATTGACAAAATATTCATTTCTCATTAAAAAAAAAACAAACAAAATTCTCAGTAAACTAGAAACAGAAGGGAACCTTCCCAACCTGATAAAAGATGAAAACCCTATAGACAATATCACACTTTTGGTGAGACCGAGTACCTTCCCCTTAAGATCAGGGACAAGGCAAGAATGTCTGCTTTCAACATCTCTTTTTATTTTTATGAAAAAAATTTGTTTCGGGGGGCGCCTGGGTGGCTCAGTCGGTTAAGCGTCCGACTTCGGCTCAGGTCATGATCTCGCGGTTCGTGGGTTCGAGCCCCGCATCAAGCTCTGCGCTGACATTGCAGAGCCTGCTTAGGTTTCTCTCTCTCCCTCTCAAAATAAATAAATAAATAAACCTAATAAAAAAGGGATAAACCCATGTGATCCATTCAAGAGGAGTAGACCTCCTGCTCTGGCGCTAGGCTCGGGGGCCTCACGCTCAGATCGAGCCCCATGATGCCTCCCCCTGCTGTAGCGCTGGGTGCCTGTCACTTCTGCAAAGTGCTGCAGGTGGAGAGCACGTGTCTCCTGCTCTGGAGGTGCCTGAAAGCTCATCACGACCCCTTCTACCTTCTCTGCTTCTGTTTTCTCTTAGCCTATGAGCCACCGCCTCCTGGAGGAATTTAGAAAAATCTCTCCTGGGGTGCCTTGGCCGGCTCAGTCACTGGAGCCTGCGACTCTTGATCTTGGGGTTGTGAGTTCGAGCTCCAGGTTGGGTGTCGAGATTATGTAAAAATAAAAATCTTTTTTTTTTTTAATTTTTTTTTTTAACATTTTTATTTTTGAGATAGAGAGAGACAGAGCATGAATGGGGGAGGGTCAGAGAGAGGGAGACACAGAATCTGAAACAGGCTCCAGGCTCTGAGCTGTCAGCACAGAGCCCGACGAAAAATCTTTTTAAAAAAAGAATTAAGTGGGACATGACAAGCAGGCTATAAAGTTGTATATCCAAAAGAGTCTGTAAGAGAACAACAGCAAATGATGTGGAGAAAAAAAAAAAAAAAACAAAACTGGAAGGAAATCCAACAAAATGCAGCAATGATGGTCTCCGGCAGTAATGAATCTGGGCGACCTGTTTTTTTCTCCTCCCCTTCTGTCTTTCTAACTTATCTATACTGAGCAATCCCTCATTTCATTTTTTAAAGAAAGTGGAAAAAGAGAATATAGCAGTTCTGGTATTCTACACCCCCCCCCCCCCCCCCCCCCCCCCCCCCGTCCCCTCCCCAGGGATCCAGACTCAGGGTCACGTTCAGGTTCCTCTAAGGTTCCTGTCCAGTCCTCTCCTTCCTGCCTTTCAGAAGCCCACCTGCACCCTGTGGTTTCCTACCTCCACGCCCCCGCCCCCAGCCCCAATCCATAGGCAATTAACCCTTTCCAGACAAGGAAGGAGCCAAACTTTTCTCCATCCTACTTCCAAAGCTGGGATGCATGTCTGGGTGGGGATCTGGGAAAGGCAACCGTCCCTGCCAGCCCTGAACTCACCTCTCGTGGACATAGCAGCCTCTGTGTGTGTGTGTGTGTGGGGGGGTGCAGGTGGGAGTCCCCAGACACCAAATATAGACTCTAAGCTGGATGAACCCGAAAATTTAACAGGCCCACTGGTTCTCAAACTCAAGTATGAGAATCACCAGACACTTGTTAGAAAGGCAGGATTGTGAGCCCAGCCCATAGTAGGTCCCCGGAATCATATTTTTAAATTAAATTAAATTAAATTAAAAATTTTATTGGGGGGGCAGAGGGAGAGAGAGAGAGAGAGAGAGAGAGAGAGACAATCCCAAGCAGGCTCCACACTCAACACCCCCACCACCCTGGGATCATGACCTGAGCTGAAATCAAGAGTCAGATGCTTAACCGCCTGAGCCACCCAGGCACCCCCAGGGAATCACGTTTAACCAGCCTCCTGAAGGACTGCGGTGCAGGTGGTTTATAGGCACATTTCGAAAATCAGAACCCCGTCTGTCCCCAGCAAGATTTCTTTCTCACTCACTTATGCAGGAGACAGTGGTGCTGAGTCAGGAAGGAAGAGAGAAGATGGTGAGGTCTGGAGGGGGTGGCTGTTGTTGGGCGCCCAGGCCCAGGGGATTTCTTGCAACAGATACAAAGTCAGACCAGATCTCCGGAGCTGGGCCCGGCTCTGGCAAGCTCCACGGGCTGTAAGTTCCTCGGCTGCACGACTAGGCCAGCATGTGAACATACTGGGCAGGTCCCAGGCTCCCGCTGGGACTGTGAGACCCCCACTGCAGGCTCCAGGGCTGACAAAAACTTCCAGTCGGGCTGGGGCACAAAGGAGGAGAGCCTGGAAAGGGTCAGGGGACAGCCCCAGAGCCTGGCAGGTGAACTCTGAAAACTGCAGCAGGAAACTTATCCGGGTTAGCGCATAGCCAGCCATTCAGATCCCCCCTAAGCATTTTTGCCGCTACACTGAGATGAACTTCGAGAAGCCGAGCTCCTCCCCAGACATGTGGAGGGGAGGCCCTGGGATCATGTCCCCCTCTTGGTCCTGGAAATAGACTTCTTCTTCCTCTGAAGTCTGTAAAGACAACGGTCAGGCAATGAAAAGCAGAGTCCAGCTGGGGCGGGGGGGTGGCCCAGGTGCCTGCGGGGTCGACCCTAGCCTTTTCCACAGTTCTGGGCCTCTATCTAAGGGGCAGAGACTGACAAGTTCTCCCCAGACCTCTCAGGCTTTGATTCATGCCCCTCACCTCCTCCCAAACATCCACCCCTTGGGAGAGCATCTTCATAGCCTCTGGCAGCCCAGAGCTCTTGCAACTGTGACTACCAACAAGCTATTCAAGAACTTTCTGGATAGGGGGAAAAGAGGATGTAAGGTCAAGAGTCCTGAGTTCTGAATGAAAAGTCCTGAGTTATGATGGGGTAGGTGGGTGGATGCAGGGGGCAGTGTTCAGGGAGCGGATGCCGAAGAAAGCGTCCCCCCTCCACCCACCAATTTCCCCGCATTGTCAGAGAGGAGCCCGACTGGGTGGCTCCAGACCCCCAGTGCCCTCTGTTCACACCTGGCTGAGGCCCCGGATTTCTGTGCAGGGGTTGACGGAGGGCTCTGGGCTGGCTCGAGGCCCAAGGGGCCCTGCAAGGTTGATCACGGCGTAGTCCAGCGACTGAAACAGAGACTCAGAACAGTCAATTCTTGGCAGGGGTGATGTTCCCCCACCACAGCGAGAGGAGGGAAACAAGGGGGGGGGGTGGAGAACACAGGCGTAGAGTCAGAGTCCTTCCGTCCTGTTTCCTACATCTCAGAGTGACCTTGGGCAAGCCTCCTAACCTCTCTGAGGCTCAGTTTCCTCAGCTGTAAAATGGGGATAAGAATTTTTCTTCCCTCGGGGTTGTAATGACTATTCATGGTAGTGTTTTACAGCTCAACACCTGGGAACTCCTGGAACGATTTTGTTTTTATTATTGTTATTTTTATCCTCGAGGCAGAAAGAATGTACAGGCTCAAGGTCCTCCGCAGGCCCTGGTGGGGGGGGGGGGCGGGGGAGCAAATGTCAATACCTCAAAGGTTCACCGATTAAGAAACCGCAAAGGAAAACTTCTTTACAAATCGTTAAGTCTGAGCACCCCCTCCTTGATCAGATAAGGAAACCAAGGCCGAGTGAGTAGGAGTCATCCTGTGACCAGGCCTGGCGGTCCCCACAGGTCCCCAGGTCAGGAATGCTAGCCCCTTCCCCATTTCCCCCAGCCAAGTCTCCCAAGGGCATAACTGCCCTTAGGTGTCCCAGCCAGTAAGTCCCATGGCCCAGTGGGCACTAAAGACAAAGAAAGAAACCCCCGGTTTCTGAGTGTCTCACTTCACTTGTGCCTCACCACAACCCAATGACACTGAGGCTCAGAGAGGTGATGTAACTTGCCAGATGTCACACAGCTGCTGAGTAGCTGAGCTGGGAATTGTACTCACGACCATGTGACCTCAGACCCCAGTTCTTTTCCTATACCACGCTGCCTGCCTGCTGACCTGGCAGGGCGTGACTCACACTTCTTGTTTCCATGTCCCTTGTCTCCTAACTGCCCCCTTCCCCCTGTTGCTATCACCGCCCTAGCGGCAGGGGATGGAGACAGAGGCGGACGTTTGAGCCGTCTCTGGTGACACATCCAGGCTCACAGGACAAGGTGAAAATCAGAGCACAATTTCTCAGGCAGGCTAGGACTGGGGACACGAGGGGACAAGGGAACAGGGGAAGGGGAAGGAGAAGTCACAAATCCTGTCACTCATGGCCCTAGTCTCTCCCGGCCTTGCCTACGGTGAGGACCCGGCATAGCTGGGGCTCGATCAGAGGACTCCCGTTGTCATATCCATTCTCCATTAACCCCATATTTATAGCTTTGTGATTTGGCCCAAACCCAGCCACTGCTGACCGCTGACCACCAGCAGCCACGCCAGTGTCACCTATTCAAGGGTGACTGAATTTGAGGAAAGAGGCTCATGGAGCAGAGACCAAACCACACATGCATGCAGGCAGTAGCCAGGACCACCACCTGACGTCCAGGGCGGGTCCCTCGTTGGTCCCTCTGCCCACGCCATGGGCCACAGGCCCACTCCAGCAAGTGTGGAGACGTTTTCTGTGTGGTTGAACATACAAGCTACATAGGAGAGCCTCCTGGTCCAGGTGCTAGAAAAATAGCAGGGAATCAGGGAAGCCTTGGGAAGTGGGAGTCGAGTCCTGATCGCAGCCCAGCACTGCCCTCTCGGGATGAGAACCTCTTGCAATAGCTCTCTGGGCAGCGGAAATGCTGGTCTGACCCCTCATACTTCCCTCTGAGTTTTACACACCCCTGGGGCTCTCTGGCAGAGCCGGCAGAGCGTCCCCTTCCCTCTTTGACCTGAATGTGGGTGAAGAAAACCCCAAGCCCTTTAAATTCCACCTGCAGACTCTGCCAGAAAAACTGCAAAGAAGCCAAAAGGGAAATAAACCAAAGAAAACCAAAAGCTCTCAATTGGTCATGTTCACAGGTTCTTGCCTCGGACCCTCTCGGGAGACCTTGTCTCATCCTTCCCTCGACAAGGGTCCCCCAGCCACCCACCAGCCTCTCGGCCCTGTGCCCTTTCCTGTCTCCTCCCACTTGAGCAGGAAGAGTCCCATGCAGCCCTTCCCCAGTGTGGGCACAGGGGGCTGGTGCAGGCACTCTGGCCTCCCCAGCAGTTCTCCCTCCTGCCCCGCCCCTCTTCTAGAAGGCAAGGTGCACCCCAGGAGGCATAGCCAGGAGGCGGGGCTCTGGCAGCCCCCCTCCCATCCTTGTCCATGACCTTTCTCTCATTTCTGTCTGCCATCTCTGGCCTTGTCGAGCTTCCTGAGACAACAGCAGCTGCTTCCTAAGCCAAAGCCCAGTACCCCATTCCTGCCCCAGCCCCTCCCGGGGGGTCAGGCCTGAGTCTTTTGTCCTTGCTGGCGCCAGGAAAGAAGGCAATGGCGGCCCCCCTTTCCTGCCCCCATGTTTAAGAGAATGGAGTGGAGGCATCTCAGTAAACAGCCCAGGGAGGGGTGGGGGGCTGGGTGAGGCAGGTGTGGCTTCTGTGTCCTGAGCCCGTGGTTCTGCAGCCCTCCCAAAGACTCCTCTGGATCCTGCTCTGACAATGTCTGGTTCTAAGAGGGGGAGGGGAAGAGGGCGCTGGGTCCCCGGGAAAGACCCCTGCCTGGTACCCGCTGGGAAGTCAGGGTGAGGAGGGGCACTCTGTGGCTTGCACCTGGTTTTGGGGCTCACTCAGACTCCCAGAGATGGAATGCAAGCCTTGCCTGGAGGACGGTCATGGGCAACCGGGTAGGGAGACGCAGAGGCAGGGCCGGGAATCCTGATGTCCTACCCCACAGGGATCCGAGTTTGGGCCAGCTGCCTTCCTTACCAAGTGTGAGAGGTGGACCTTCTCGTTCCTCTGTGTCTCTGTGGCCAGTTGAGCTGAAAGAGACCAGCAGGAATACCCTGAAGCCTGCACCGGCTCCCACAGAGGTGGACTGACCCCTCTGTACTTTAGAGCAGGGCCTTCCCTACAGGAAGCAGGCAGACAGGCTGTGCAGAGAAGCTCCTTCCAGCTCGTGCCTCAGCACGGATCCAGCCTTTTGGGATCAGTCCATGGACATCCCCTTGTGTGGGCCGGAAACTGGCTGGGGAAGTAATTCCATGGGCTAAGGTCATTGCTTTTAAACCTCAGTGTGCATACAGGATCCCGGGACATTTTATAAAAATGCCCACTCCCATTCAGCAGGTTGGAGGTGGGGCCTGAGAGTCTTTTTTTTATTTAAAAAAAAAAAATTTTTTTTTAATGTTTTTATTTATTTTGATACAGAGAGAGACAGAGCACGAGCAGGGGAGGGGCAGAGAGAGAGGGAGACACAGAATCTGAGGCAGGCTCCAAGCTCCGAGCGGTCAGCACAGAGCCCAACACGGGGCTCAAACTCACAGACTGTGAGATCATGACCTGAGCCGAAGTGGGACGCTCAACCGACTGAGCCACTCAGGCACCTCGGGGCCTGAGAATCTTTTAACAGGCTACCAGGGGATGTCACTGCTGCTAGCTGGGGACCACAATTTGAGAGGCAAGGTGCTAAGAAGTTCTGAGCTCTTGATCAGGAATGCTCCCACTCTGTGTGCTCTCCCTGACTCCTCTGCGGTGACCTGGGGACATGGGCAAAGCCAATATTTCTTCCTGGGGGCCACACAGGAAGAAGTCGGAGGCAGGCCCAGGATCCCCCCCCTCCCCGCCTCCCATGGCCAGGATCCCCCCCATGGCCACCTGCACTAGAACAACATTGCTCATTTGCAAAGGGCTCTGGCACCCTTCTTCCTGGCTCTACCGTTTCCTGGCTGTGCAAACTCGGGGCAAGCTGAGTAACCACCCTGCCTTAGTTTCTTCCCCTGTAAAACGGGGGCACTTGTAGTAAGTTTCTAATGCCACAGTATTGAGAGCATTAAAGGGGATAAAAGCAACAGAAGCGACAGAAGCGACATAAGGCACATAGCAGCTCCTGTGACCGTCATTTCAGCCAACCCTCTTACACTGTGCTGTTCATCAAAGGAGCCACGAGCCGCGACGGCCGCAATCATGCAGGCATGACTACTCTGAATTATTCCGGGTTTTGAAGACTCCATATGAAAAAAATGTAGAATGTGGAATATGTATCACTAAGCTTTTTATACTGATTCCACGTTGAAAGGGTAACGTTTTGGAAATATCACGTTTATGAAGTATATGATTAAAATGAACAGCTCCGCTTTCTTTTTACTTTTTTTCATGTTAACGATTCGAGAAGTTGAGACTTCATGTGTGGCTTGTATTCTGTTTCTGCTGTATTCTCTGTCTGTGATCTGAAAAAGCTGTGGCTCAGGGAAGTTAGGTGACTTCCCCAAGGTCACACAGATTAAAAAGTAGCAGAGCTGGGATTTGAAGCCACGCCTTGACGGGAGCTGAGCACGTCTCAAGACCCCGAGGCAGGGTCCATCCTGGTCAAGTGCTTAGTCTCCTAGCCCTCCTTCGCCCCGCCCCGCCCCCACAGCAGTCACACAGGGAGCTAGATCTGCGGAGGCTGGACGTGGCTTTGCTGGGATCGGTAGGGACAGAAGTGACTGATGAGTTCGGACAGATGGGAGCAAGCCAAGAGCTCCCATTCTCCCATTCCCACATCTGAATTGCTTTTTCCTAATGTTGACTGACCTGGGGCTCCCTCTGAAGGGAAGGGCGGGGCTCCTGATGCCCATATCTCAGAGGGAAACACTGACCCATAAGGTGTCCCTGCAATGGTGGGGGGACTGCAGGTCTCAGTGAGGTCCTTGGCCTCCCATCCTCTCCTCCCTACTTTTGCTCACCTTCCTTCCTCCAGCGGAGAAGATAGCTGCCGAGGGCAGCCAGGCCCGCAGCCAGAAGAAGGGACAGCAGCACCAGGACCGGGGCCAAGATGCGGACCATTGGGATGGAGACCCTGTGGGTGAGGCGGGGAGGAGCCCAGCAGCTGTCACCAGACGTCAGTGGCATGCCGTGCACCGTGGCATTCTTAGTCTGCTTCCCAGCCATGTCCTTTGACTTTCCCGAGGAGATCAGAGGGCACCAGGGACTGCAGCGTCTGGTCCCAGTGGAAGGGACCCCCGCCCCCACTACCAACCCCAGGAAACACTTTCAGCTAGGTCTGGACTTGGCAGTCCAGGCAGTCAGGCAGGAAGCCTCAGTCAGTAACTGAACGCAATGACATATAACCCCCAAGAACCAATCCTTCAGGCTGGGACTCCATTTGGGTAAGAAAAAAAACCAATTTTGGGGGGTAGGGTTCCATATTTTCATGCTTGGCCCAGGGCCCAGTGCAAAGTATGCAGGCAAAACTGGGGTGGCTGCCTCTTAGGCTGAGGCAAGGAGAGAGGTGGGGACTGGGGCCACGGTGGACCCTTCACCTGGGGGGGGTGGGTCTGTGTGTCCACAGCACCAGGGCTGCTGGCTCGGCAGTGTAGGTCGTTCACTGCTCAAGGGCCCTGCTGAGGGGGCTGGGGGCTGCGTCTGCCCTCCGCACTGTGACAGGAGGCTGTGTTGGCCTGGGGGAAGTGCAAGGACCTCACTTGCTCAAAGACACCTTATGCTTTGAGGATGGCCTGAAAGGTGACCTTGGTCGCCTGGGGCTCACCTGGACAGGGAGGTCCTGCTGGGGGCCGGACGAGTGTCCTCCGTCGAGGTGGGCTGCGGCTGTGTGGATGGGCGGAGGGTCCCTGCATGAGGAGAGGTTGCTTCGTGAGGAGAGGTGCCTGCATATGGAGAGGTTCCTGCGTACGGGGTGGTTCCCGTGGGCCTGGACGGGGTGGTTCCTGTGGGCCCGGACGGAGTGGTCCCTGGGAATGGAGAGGCCTCGGCCCCTGTCTTCCCCCGCATGGCTGTGGTGACTGTTTGGTGGAGACCAGGAGAAGCTACAAGTCCAAAAGCAATGCCTCAGCACCTCCCCTGATCCTCGAATCCCAGCGTTTCCCAGACCTCTGACCCTCGATCCCTGGACGCAGGACCAACTTCTCAGAACAATCCCAGCTAAAGGACACCCCGGGTGTCCTAGACGAAGCCATCTGAATAAGCAGGCCTCATCTCAGGCACACCCCAAACCCGTGTGTGGTTTTCAGCCCCTTTTGGTGCCTGTGTGATCACACCCCGCCCCTACCTCTGTGACCTATCCAATGACCACTCAGTACACAGGCGCCCTCCTGCCCTCCCCCTACGGTCCTGGCCAGTTATCACCTCTGCCCTCACCTCATGTCACCATCACAGGCCCACCCTCACCACCTATGCCTCTGCAGGCCTTGACCTCCCTCAGCAGCCACGGGGTCCACGGGGCAGGGCGACAGGGACAGGTCCAGGGGTCAGGCTGTACTGCTTCTCGCCTAAACTAACCGCGCTGAGTCCCTGATTCCTCCACGGACAGTACAGCTCCCAGGCTCTGGGGGCCCAAAAAGGGCAGTGCCTGGCACCAGGTCAGCCACTCCCAGGGTGTTTCTTTAGAGAGGAATGGAGGAGAGACAGAAAAACCATTCACTCACTCAATTCTGGGAGCGGAGTTTGCCAAGCTTTTGCCTGGGGCTGGAGGCTCCTGGTAGCAAGAGGCTGGAAGGAGGGAGTGGGGGAGGGAGGGCAGCAGGGACCTAGGGAAAGGGAGAGGCTGGTCTCAGGGGAGGCCAGGATCACTGCTCCGGGCCAGATTTCCTGCCTCGGTTGCAGCCAGTGGCTTTCCCGCCCCCGCCTCGGTTCACAGCCTTCGCAGTCTCCCCTCAGCCCCATGGGTGGTAGATTCTAGCTGATTCTGGCCTCCCACTCAGCTCAGACCCTCGGCTTCCCTTGTCCCCAGCTGCCCACCAGCCTGCCCTTTCCAAGGCACGCTTTGCACCAATACGGGTTTTGTCTCTAGAAATATACTGGATCCCATCACTTCTTGCTTTAGAGCAGTTAATGGCCCCCTCATTGCCGATAAGCGGAAGCTCAAGCTTTGCCACATGCCTTTCAAAGTCTTTGAAACTCAGACCCTGGGGCGCCTGGGTGACTCAGTCTGTTGATCAGCTGATCGGCTGACTTCGGCTCAGGTCATGACCTCACGGTTTAGGAGTTCAAGCTCCACTGGGGGCTCTCTGTGGTCAGCACAGAGCCCCCTTCGGATCCTCTGTCCCCTCTCTCTCTGCCCCTCCCCTGCCTGCGCTCTCGCTCAAAAAAATAAATAAGCATTAAAACTCAGATCTCCGCTCGCTATGTTGGCTTTATGTCTTTGCCATCTGGTATACCAGCCACACCACTATTTGCCCTCTGTGCCTAATTAAGGGTGTCCCGCCCGCCTCTATGCCTTGCGTGTCCCCTGCCTCTCCTCTCCATCTTGGCCTAAACCACCTTCTTTCTGTCCTCCCCTCCTCCACCAGGCCTTCCCCAGAAGGAGCAAGTCCCTTCTTCCTGTGTAGCCACAGTACCCTGCGCCCAATTATGTTGCAACACGTAGTTTCCTGGGACTCCCTGCGAGGCTAGGACCCCTCAAGAACAAAATGCCTAGCTTCTGCCAGCACAGTGGGCAGAAACGTGGTGTGGCCGATCCCCCGGCAGCTGCCGAGCTCCCTGACTCCCCAGTGCCCCTCCGTCACCTCTGTGCTGGAAAGCCATCCCGGACTCACTCACTCCCTTTCCCCACCATTCTCTATTCTAACACAAGGTCAAGCTTTCTCCGATCTTCTGCAAATAGAGAGTATTTATCTCTTCCCTTCAATATTTATACTTCTTTATCTTGTCGCATTTCATTGCCTCGAGCCTCCAGGCAATGGTGAACAAAAGAAATGAGAGCGGGTTCTTGTCTTGTTCTGACCTTTCTAGAAATTCTAATCTTTTACCGTACTCGGTGGTGCGCTGGAGACAGCTCACACTGACCCGGGAGAGCGGACTGTCCACCTTTTCAGGAATTTTGTGAGCTGGTTGTTAAACTATTGGTGGCTGGAAATTGGCAAGGGCAGGGGCATTTAAACCACAGAAACTGGCAAACATTGCAAATCAGAGCTTCTGCAGCCGGTTGTCATTCACCAGCATGCCACGGCCGTCAATCTTCTTTATGTTCTATATCCCAAATGTTATCAGAGAAAGGTTAACAACGTCTGACACAGGGTAACATAATAATGCATACATCATACACAAATGAATATTTACAAGTGAGGTAAAAATTGAAAATAGAGAGCCCAAATACAGATAAAATTGACCACCACTAGGTAAGAATGAGGTCTGAATACCGACGAAAATCAGAAGAAATCAGAGAATCTTGTAAATCATGGAGAACAGGTTCAGTGTGGTTTTGGTGCTGCTGTTATTATTTCGTGAGCGCATTTCTATTTCCTTGAATGAAAATAAAGACCCATGGATGTCGGGGATCTGGCAGTGGGGATGGGGCCGGGGATGGGATGGGGCTCAGCTATGGGGCCAGGACAGGGCAAGAGGAGACACCAAAGCCAGCAAAAATCTGGATTGGAATCCTGGTTCCACCACTCCCTGCCATGAGACCTTGGGCAAATCATTCCATCTCTGCAGTCTCAGCCTCCCGATCTGTCAAACAAGATGCAAAGACCTGCCTCACCCTCACTGGCTAGTGGACGGGGGCTGCCCACCTCCCTGGGTCCTCTCTGACTTCTTTCTTCTCAGCTCTGCAGAGCCAGGTAGGATTCTGGGCATCCAGAGAAATGCTCAGTCCCCAGCCAGAGCCCCATGACTCCAGCCTCAGTCCCCTAGTGTCCCTGAGCTCAACGAGCTCCTCCGAGGCTGGTTCCCAGGCCCTCCTCACACTTGACTTTGGGACTTCAAGATCTGGGGAAGAGAAGCAAGAAGGAAGAGCTGGGGCCACAAGCCAGGCGAGGCCCGTGTGGCCATGGCTTGGCAGTGCGGTGGAGTGGGTCTGGGATGCACGATGGTGGGTCCTGCCTGCGGAATCCTCAGGAATATCTCTGACTCCGAGGAGGGAGGCTTTTTTATTCTGTGGGATGTTCACCTTGTTCCCCAGCCCATCGCAATCTCTCTCCCACATCTGGGCAAAAAGGAAAGGCACCGAGCACAGAGTTTGACGGATCTGCGAGATGTGACCTTGTGAAACAGCCACTGAGGCTCACGCCACCCTGGTGTCACCTCACCGAGTCCCTGAGACCCGCCCTTCCCCACCCCCACCCCAGCCCGCGCCCCACCCTGATGAGGTTATGCGAGCACTCCACCCTTTGGTGATGGGGAACCGGGTCCAGCACCGATCAGCTGCCCACCTGTCCCTCTTCCCCTCCATATCACCCATGCCCCATCCGGGGAAGGAGAGACATTTGTTACCTGGAAAGACAAGCAGAGAGACCAGGAAAGATTCATCTCGGCCCAGTTTTGAGACCCCACAGAAGTACTTCCCGGCATCCTGCAGGGTGAGTTTCCTCAGGGTCACTTTGAGTGTGAGCTCCTGGGGGTTGTCTTGGAGGGACACCCTGCCCTCCGTCCTCTCTTGGCCGTCGTCCCCCGCGTAGACGGTGCTGGAGCAGCGGGAGATAAAGAACCCACTCTCCTTGCACCAGTATTTCTTGTGCTTCCTCAGCTCCTCCCTGTAGGTGCACTGCAGGGACACGGTGTCACCTTCAAATCCGCTGATCTCCTTGGGGCCCACCAGGGCTCCACAACCTGCAACCAGAGCAGGGATGGAGGTCGGAATCCCTTGGATGCAAGTACCAGGGTCAAGACCACAAGACGCCTCCTCTCTCACTCCCTCCTGCGGCTGCCCTCTAAGAGCTGGTAGTCCCTTCCCCGCCAAGGGATATTAGGACAGGGCTGCTGCTGGTCCCCTAAACTGGGGGTACTGAAGGATGGTGATGGGGGAAGTTCTAGATTCACACAGCCCAGAGTCTGAATCCCGGCACTGCCATTTAGTAGCTGTGCGACCTTGGGGGAAGTTGCTTGACCTCCCTGGCCATCTGGGTTTTCTCATCTATAGGTGATGATGATGATACCATCCTATTTCATTGAAATTAAGACGCTGTCGCATGGAAGAGACACCATAATTTTATATACCACTAAGAAAAAGCATCGTCACTCGAACAATTGTCACCGGGGACAAGATGCGTCCTGATACTTGATGTTAAAAAGTTAAAAAAAAAAAAAAATAATAAGACGGCCGTGAAGTGATGAGACCGGATACTTCTTTATGTCTCACCAGCGGGCTCTAGACATGTTTGCAGAGTTTACCATGGCAACCACATAGGGGGCATCCGGTCTCCCTCCAGGCTGAGTGTGGAGTAGGAAAAGAAAGATGAGAGAGGTAAAACCTCCCTTATGGCCACCTGACCAGGGAGGGTTTGGAACGGATAGGGCAGGGAGAAAACCCGGCTCTAAGAAACAGTACCCCCCCCCCCCCGGTCCCCCCCAAACCTCTGCGGGCTGAGGGCTAGTGCGGTGGACTGAACCTGGAAGGATCGGGCGGCTAGGCTGGGTCCCAAAAAGGGACGGTGGGATCAAGAGGTCCTCTCCCTGCCAGCTGGGGACTGAGCCCCGCATCCCTCCACCATACTCCCTCCCCGCCCCCCTCCCCTCACCTGGGAACAAGAGGCAGCCCCACAGCAGGACCAGGACGAGGGGCCACATGGTGGGCCCTAGACGTGCAGGAGCACACGCGGGAACTGGGAGCTCCTCTCCGGGCCACGCGGGGCTTTAACTTCCTCCAGAGGCACGAGATCAGGACACGGAAGGGGGGGAGGGGCCGTGTCGGTCACCCCCTCCGCGCCCAGGGGGAGGCGCCTCTGCCATTCCCTTTACTGACCCTCGGTGCAGCGCCAGCCCCGCGGGTTACCGTCCCCCTCCCTCCCCAGCCCCGCCCCCCGGGGCGCTTCACCCAAACCCGTGCCCCTGGGGGGAGGGGGAGGGGGAGGGGTCTTAACCATGCCCGCCGCCGTGCACCCCAGAAGGTCTGAGTGTAGCGTTCGGGGAGTCCAAGAATTTGGATGGGAAAAACTTGCACATTGACTTTTACTAACCTTTAAGGGATTTATCTTTTCCTTCTAGGGTGAGTGTTAGCAGTGCCTGTGACTCTGTCACCAAAAAAAAAAAAAAAAAGGCAGACACTAGATAGAGCACATCAAGTTGTCGCCGACAGCTCCAAATACCGTATGTGTCCCTCAGGACTTGGAAAAGAGTTACTAGGCCTGCCACCAGAGCTGATTTTTGAAAGCGCTGATGGAACACATTTATTACTATATTACACAATTATAAGTACTTTGATAATCACTTCAATATTATTGGCTTTCCTTTAGGCATATGTATGTGATCTTACATGTTTAAAAGACGGTTCTGCGGAGAGGAGGTCCATAAGCTTTACCAGACTAAGTGGTCAACGGTACCGAGGTTAGGGGTCCTGGTGGCAGCGCCCACTGCCCCTCCCTCTGCGTCGCCTCCCGAGGACGCAGTACCGCTTTTGGCCACCGGGCGGCGATGCGGAAGGGGCTGAGGGAAGCAGAAGGACTGGGAGGAGCGGGATACCCGGAGCCACCTGCAGACCGCGCTGTGAGGCGGGGCTCCCCGTCTGCGTTATCTTGGCATTAAAAAAAAAGTGAGTTAATGGGGCGCTTGGGTGGCTCAGTCGGTTAAACGTCCGACTTCAGCTCAGGTCATGATCTGACGGTCCGTGAGCCCGAGCTCCGTGTCGGGCTCTGTGCTAACAGCTCGGAGCCTGGAGCCTGCTTCGGATTCTGTGTCTCCCTCTCTCTCTGCCCCTCCCCCGCCCATGCTCTGTCTCTCTCTGTCTCAAAAAGAAAATGAAAACATTAAAAAAAAAAAGTGAATTGACAATGTCTCATCACAGAATTGAATCCGCCTTTAAAGGAGCAAAAACAAACACGCCCACTAGAGGGAGCCCTGGCACATCGTTCTTCAAGATAGCTCTGTCGGGGGTTTCTTGGTCGCAAAACTTCATACTGGTTGCAAGCAACATTTTATTGGGAAATGTTAAATAAAGTAAAAAAGAATGGGCATGTTTCCTGTAATTCCCCTTCCCTCTGGAAAACGACGGTTAACATTTGGGATATATGCTGCCACACGTACAGTTGGAATTTTTCTCACTTGGTGGGTTAATATTTATTTGAAGCATTAACTCAGTGGTTCAAGGAACCGTGACTGTATGTGCGTGTGATTCCGGCAATGTGGGGAGACATGTCTTAATTTCACAATGACTAGGAGGCACGGCTGGCATTGAATGGGCAGGGACCTGGGAACCTGACTCCCATCACATGTACAGACTACAAAAGGTAATCAATTTTTGCAGTTTTAAAAACACAGGCTGGGGCGCCTGGGTGGCTCAGTCGGTTAAACGTTGGACTCCTGATTTCAGCTCAGGTCATGATCTCACGGTTCTTGGGTTTAAGCCCCCCCATTGGAGCCTGCTTGGGATCCTCTCTCTCTCTCTCTCTCTCTGCCCCTCCCCTGCTCTCTCTGTCGCTCTCAAAATAAATAAATAAAATAAAAATAAAAACACAGGTTAAAATAATATTTATTCTAGCCTTTGATCTGTCCTTATACAGAGTAAATTCTGATCTTCTTACTTTTCTTAAATCCGAACTTATTATAAGCAGAGGCAAGCATCTGACACTTTATTATGTTTTCCAGTGTCATGGGGCGTGAGCACTGACATTTTGAAATATGTGTTATATGGTTACAAGTTGTTCCTCCCCCCCCCCCCCCCCGTTATGGTACAGATACGGTATTATGATTTTTAAAAATTAAGTGTATGAGAAGGCATACTATTTATGGTTGTCATTTATGGAGAGTAAAGGAGGCGTTAACAAAAATTTTGTTTTTATGAAAATGGTCTTGGGTCCAATATGCATCGTCCCTGCTCCAAGCATGCGTATTGTGAAGTCCTTCCCTCTGCCCTCCCAGCCCCACCCCTAGCCAGGAGCTAGGCTTGAGGATTCCATTAGAAATAGATCCTCAGGCCCAAAAGTAGTGCGTGAGTTGGGGAGAAGGGCCTAGAGTAAAGATTGGTGTGGGCGCTGTGGCTAGTCCTATCCCATGGGGGATGTGAGGAGCATCAGATAGATGCCCCCGATGGGTTTGGAGATCTGAGAGCAGCCCTTGTGTCCTGCTTCCTACCAGAGTGCTGGGAGGTGCCCAGCCATCACAGGATGGGAGAGCAGTGGGGAAAAGGGGCTCCTGGATCAGTGGCTCTGTGGCAGCCTCATCACATCCTTATGACATCCGTGAGCCTGGAGGTGCCACGGCTGGGGTGATGGGGTGGGCGGCAGACCCGGGGAGGAAGGAACAGCCCCCCAGGAAGTGGAGAGCCCAGCGGGTGCTGGCACAGGTAGATAATGGTCAAGGCTGCCCCCTACTTTTCTAGTTCCTAATGGTAATTAATGATCTCCAGGACTCAGAACCACCTTAGGGAGAAAGGAGAATGGGGCAGATACTCTCAAGTTTACTCTGAGCCATCTGAGAAAACCTTCATTGAAACCGAAGTTCCAGCTGTGGGGCAGGGTTTAGAAAGCCTTGTGAGCAGGGCAGACAACATCTGGCCAGAAAAGAGCCCAGCTTGACAGTCACCGGGTCTGGTTCCCCTCTGGATTGGACGTGCCTGGAATAAGCCGCTTCCACTGATCTAAGACGGAGATTTGTTCCTCTTAGATCAGGGTTTCTGGACATCACAACTATTGACATTTTGGACTGGAGAATTGCATGTTATGAGGGGCTGTCCTGTGCATTATAGGATGTTTAGCAGCATATCTGGCCTCTACCCACTAGATGCCAGTAGTGTCCTCCCTGCCCCCCAAGTCGTGACAATCAAAAATGTCTCTAGACATTGTCAAATGCCCCCCTGGGAGGCAAAACTACTCTAGGTGGAGAGCCACTGCCTTGGATGATGACTGAATCGATGGAAAAAAAAAAAAGCATGGGGTGCCTGGGTGGCTCAGTGGGTCAATCGTCCGACTTCGGCTTGGGTCACAATCTCATGGTTCATGAGTTGGAGCCCCACGTCGGGCTCTAGGCTGACAGCTCAGAGCCTGGAGCCTGCTTTAGATTCTGTCTCCCTCTCTCTTTGCCCTTCTCTCCCTCTCTCTCTCTCTCTCAAAAATAATAAATAAAAATTAAAAAAAAAGAGGAAATTCTTTAAAAAAAGTGTAAATTTTGTAAGTTGTGTTTACACAGGTGCACACACAAGGCTTTGGGTAGAGCAGAGTGGGCTTCCTCATCTGAACCCCAGAATCAGACCGACTTTCTACCGTCATAGACCGTGCTAGAAAACTGCAGCCCTCCCCCCACCGAGGGCCGGGCCGTCCCTGTCACACCCTAGCCGGGGAGTGGCAGCGCCTAACACACCCTCCGCAGGGTGAGCCAGCTCCCAGGAGAAAGAGAAGAAAAGCAGGCTGCCTGATACACGCCTTGTTTCTCCTTCCAAATTCAAATCAAATAAATAAAGGCGTGGAGAGAGACCAAGGGTGTTAACACCACTGGGGGTCTCTCCTCTTGGAAGGAAAGAAACATCAGGAAGAGGGAAGAAGTGTCCCCCAACTCTAAGATGGATGAGCCACAGGCTGGAAAAAGTCTGCATCCCTGAATCACCGCTTGGAAGAAAGCTGCACCCCCCCCCCCCCCCCCCCCCCCCCAGTTTCCAAGCCTGCAGCGGACTAGGTGTGAACAAGAGGCAGGCTTTGATGTGTTTAGCCACTGAGCTCTTCAATTTGTTTTTTGCTACAACAAAGAGAGCCTACATAGCCTAAACCACCACAAAGTCTGCTTCCTCACACACATCCCATTCTCTAGCCCGCCTGTGGCTCCCCCATCCCCAGC